>NC_138347.1:18015000-18615000 GCF_046562875.1 Panthera onca | reverse complement strand
TCAAATTTTCTGTAAACCTAAAAGTGCTCTAAAAAAAACAAAGCGTGTTTAAACAGGAGAGAGGAAGGGGAATATCCAAGCTGAATCTGCTGTGTAGGATGATTTCTCATAATGTATGCGAAAATACCACACAGCATCTGCATGGTATAGACACTCAGTAAAGGCGGAAATCAGTTGAAATACTGCTATTCAACTGGATATAGATGAGGAAGAAGAAACTGGTGTAAATAAATCTGTAATACCCAGCGGTCAGCGAGACCTACTGAAACTATACAGTGGTCTTCCCTACTCTTGCTCCCTGTGGCATGCTGTAGAATATCAAGTATTTCAGGGGTTGTCAAATGTCAGCGACTATCAGAATTACTTGGAAGGCTTCTTGAAACACAGACCACCAGGCACCACCCACCAAGGTTTCTGAATCAGTGGGTTTAGGACGGGGTCTGAGAATTTGTATTTCTAACAACTTCCTGGGCAATACTGATGCTGGTGTATTCAGGGTACGATATTCTGAGAACCACTGAAATATGCAATGCTGAGAATAATGGTTAACAGATAGCCAGTAAATCACAGTATAATTGGGAAGGGGATCAGAAATAATACATAAGGCATTAAGTATGCATATCCTGATGCACAGTGTTGAATAATAAATCAGCACATTTGGAGGGCAGAAGGGTAGTCTCGAACAAAATCAGAAAGCCCGAGCGAGACATCCTTGTAGAAATCAAGTACCTGCAGTGCAGACATGGTCAAGAGCATTTGAAAGGTGATAAACGAAGACAGGAACCTAAGCATTAAACAAGTGAAAGTATACATCACATACCGTCTGGCCAGATAGCAGAAACACACATTTCATCCTAGCTTAGATCACAAAAACAGTACAGGAGGAAGATCTACGCGTGCTGGGCGTTTCAAGCTACCAGAGCAACTGCCACAGGTCTTATGTGACAAGACCACAAGAATAGGATCGAGGGTTGCCATGCTGACAATTTCTGTCCACGGAAAAAAAAGAGACCGGGGTATCGTGGCCCCACAGCTGATTCTTGCCTATAAGAAGCTTGTGGTTGGGAGAAGCGACAGGAACCTAAAGACTTTGTGTGAGCCACACCTGGAGCCTGGGAAAGCTCCAAGTGAGCTGGGCATTGCACAGGGAATCAGATTTCGAACATGTTACGGAACTAGAACAGTAGGATTCTGTGGTGTGGGGGGACAGGAAGGGAGATGGCAAAAGGCACCTGCAAATGAAGTCTGAAAGACAGCTCCAAGTCATTTCGCCGAGAATGAAAAAGAAAAAGCTACGGGCGCCTGGGTAGCTCAGTCGGTTGAGCATCCGACTTCAGCTCGGGTCATGGTCTCCTGGTTCGTGGGTTCGAGCCCCGCGTCAGGCTCTGTGCTTCAGATTCTGTGTCCTCCTCTCCCTTTCTCTCTGCCCCTCCCCCACTTGCACTGTCTCTCTCTCTCCCAAAAATAAACAACAAAAAAAAGGTATGTAAAGAGATGGATATAGCACTAGAAGGAATTCCTTTTATCAATTAACTCATAACATAAGGAACTTTTATGGAAGTTCTATAAAAATGTGTATGGCCTGCCAAGTGGACCACCTTTCTGGTGCTGATTATTGATGCAAGGATCATGAATGAACACATCCAAAGAAATTGAAGCATGTGCCCAGAGAAAAAGGAGAAACTTACTAAGCAGAATAATATTAATGATAACTTACTAGTGTGGTAATGAAACAAATGGAACAGAGAAGACCCTGACCAGGAATTTTAACACTTCCATGAGGCCATGAAGAAAAAGTAAGAAGGGAAAATGTTGGCATTGATAATCAGGTGATAGAAGCCTTCATCCACTTAGAGATAAACAGGGTGCAATCATTGTTTCTCGACAGCCTGCATTCCCGCACAAAAGTCTAGTTGAGGCAACAGTTCCCAAGAATTCTTAACAGGTGCTCAGATGCCCTGAATTTTACACAGTATCCTGCTTCCTCACTTTTCTATAGGATCTCACTGTTGTAGTCGTGTGCACAGAAGAATGATCCGACGTGTGCCCCCCGCTGATTTATTCCCTTCTGTGTCCAGTCAAATTAAGTCTCCAAATTAAGTAGAAAAGTGAGGTAGAGCCCAGGAGACAAACCAGACCAAGCCAATATTCTCCTTAAAGCACGAAGTATAAATGCTGTGTTGAGGCACGAATGGAATGACAGCGTCCAAGGATGTGACCCAGGGTTAAGACAGCGTTGTGCTTCTAGGCGGGACAATAAAAGTATGACTATGGGTACCCCCAAGAGCCTCCCCCAACCTCCCCTGTTAGGACTTGACTTAGGCTCCAAACAGAAAACACGGTTATGAAAACAGCTGCGTTTAAAGTGATCTGCATTCTAGAATGTGTCTAGCCATAAAAAAAAAAAAAAGAGTGAAATACATGCCCATCATCCATCACTGCATCTGCCTGAGCAATTTACTGGCATAATAAGGAACAGAAATACATAATAGTTCAACTCGCTCAGGAATTAAATTACTTGGCCTAAGAGAACGCAGGTCCAGCTCTTATTACCATAGCTTTGATTTCTGGAATTAAATTTAGATGTCCATAAATTCAATGATCTATTTGGACACTATTAAAACAGCAGCGCGCACTTATGTTTTCACAATGGTGCATCTTCCCAAAGAATGCCAAACGCCAGCATTCCACTGCCTGCCACACTTTTCACCAATAGCAGGAAACCCAGAAAGGGGAGAAAAATTAATCTTCCACCGACTCTTCAATTGCTGGACGGCTCTGCTCCTGGATGTGACTGAGGCGAGCTGAGCACCGCGCAAGAAAGGGCCAAGGAGGGGCCAGTTGGGGAAGTGTGAGGCTGGGCATCATGAAGCAATTTCCTTACAAATAATCAAAGGACGGACAAGGAAACAGTCCCTTGGTAACACAGTAGAATATTCATATCACATTCACACATCTTTGCGTCTGTCAATGTATAGTAGACAGCTTGTATAGCTTTTAAATTCCAATAATGAGAAACGCTTCTAAAGAACGAGGGAACTATCTGAAAATGCTGATCATCTAAGGAGTACCTGACTTTAATAAGAAGGTTAAAGGGTCAGAGGGACATTTCTATGAGGAATTAAATCACCGAGAATGAAATTTTACGTGTCAGCATGCAAGAGTTTACTTTAGTGAAGGATACACTCCATCACGAAGGTGACTCTCCTTCAATTTCTAAATAAAGGCTGACCTTAATACCTTCCACTTGTGGTTTCCTCTGTGATGTTCCCTTCAGACAGTGAAAGATTTTGATTCACATACCAGTTTTAATTCCTTTTTGTTTGAGTCATGCAAAACAAGTCACCATTTGCATTCTCTAAAAGAGCTGTGTTTACTCTTTCATAGTGTCTCCTAAGACTCGACTTTCTTCCGCCCCTTTGTAGGACAAAGGAGAGGAAACAGCATGAAAAAAAGCTGTGATTCCCATGCTTTATGTGAACTGGACAATCATGAGACCTGAACACCCAGTGATGGCAGAGGTGGGGGGAGTAGGGGGGGAGGGTGGGGGATATGAAACAGAACAGCTGTCAATTCTCCAAATGTTAAGATCAACCCCGGGCCAGGGTGGGGGCAAGTCTCAACAGGAAGATGCCCAGACACATGTATGTTTATTGTACTAGAAAGGGGAAGAAAGCGTCACCCAGAGTCAGGATATAGGAAAGGAAAATAAAGCAAATTTTTTTCTCTGCCCCAGTTCTTCATGCTCTCAGAGTTTAACCTGGAGGGTACAAGGGCTGAAGAGTCAGTTTGTTCCAGAAAGCAGTATCTATAACAATTACTGCTGCAGGGCACCTGGATGGCTCAGTCAGTTAAGCATCCGACTTCGGCTCAGGTCACGATCTCATGGTGTGTGGGTTCGAGCCCTGCGTCGGGCTCTGTGCTGACAGCTCAGGGCCTGGAGCCTGCTTTGGATTTTGTGTCTCCCTCTCTCCCTGTCCGTCCCTCACTCACGCTTTGTCTTTCTTTAAATAATAAACACTAAAAAAAAGAAAATTGCTGCTGCGAAATTAGGAAAATTAGTAGTTGTCAGAAAACGTGAGAAAATAGAAAAGAATAGAAGCTTATTTTTCATGGTTCCCAGTAAATGGTTCAAGAGGGGGCAGAGCTAAGTAAGAAAAAGCCGGTATCTCTCCCATCTAAAGGGACTGTTGGAAGCCAAATGTACAATTGGATGCAGGGCCTGATTCCACTTACATACAGTGTGAAAACAGGCACCCTCCACGCTGCTGCCAGAGCTCAGAGGCACTGCACTTTGGCAAGGGGGAGATTTGTGACTGGCAGGGAACAGGAGAGAGGCCTCTGCGGGGGCTGGCCAGGCGGTGCTGGGATCTGGGTGTCTGCTATCCCGTATGCTCAATTTTGAAATTCACGAGCCATGTGTACCCATGTTATGTGCCATTTCTCTTTATGTAAGTTACAGTTCAGGAAAGAGGGATAAAAGGGAGAGGATGCTGGGCGCTCAGGTGGTTGAGTGCTGGACTCCCGATTTCAGCTCAGGTCATCATCTCACAGGTTTTGCGGGTTCGAGCCCTGTGTCGGGCTCTGTGCTGACAGCATCGAGCCTGCTTTCTCTCTCCCTCTCTTGGTCCCTCCCCCAAGCTCCCTCATGCGGTCCCTTTCTCTCTCTCAAAATAAATTAAAAAAAAATTTTTTTTAATGTTTATTTAGTTTTGAGAGACAGAGATAGAGCATGCGTGGGGGAGGGGCAGAGAGAGAGGGAGACACAGAATCCAAAGCAGGTTCCAGGCTCTGAGCTGTCAGCACAGAGCCCGATGCGGAGCTCGAACCCATGAACCATGAGATCATGACCTGAGCCGAAGTCGGAGGCTTAACCAACTGAGTCACCCAGGCGCCCCTAAAAAATTGTAACAAAAAAAACAAAAAAAAAGGGAGAGGATGCTGTTACTACACTGTCCCACTCTTCTTAAATATTCTCACAATTGGGCTAGAATAAGAGCTCTTTAATTGATATAATAATTGTATTTTCAAGGTCTCCAAACCTGAAAAAAATACCTCTCAACTCCAAACCCTCAATCCAGTTAGGGCACAAGTTATGAAGGTAGAAGCATGATAATATTAACAATAATAATAATGGTATATGATATATTATATATAATAATTACACATAATATATGTATGAATTTTTTCACTAGTGAAAATCATGATCTGAAGGAAATGCAACTAATAATGTATATGTTTATACATATTTACGCATACACATGTACATACGTATAAACACATATATATAAACATACACATATGTACATGTATACACACACATGCACATATATATATGTATATATGTATATATATATATATATATATATATATAGTGTGTCTAGTTAGTGAGGCCATGGCTGAAGGAGCCATATACGTATACATGTATATACATATACATGTATATATGTATATATGTATACGTATATGGCTCCTTCAGCCATGGCCTCACTAACTAGACTATATGGGTTAAGTAATTAATTCTCCAAAGTAATTAGTTCATTAATACAGACATTTTGTAAATGAATTTGAGGATCGTATAGAATTCAATCCACATATGTTGATGATTACTACAGAAAAACAAAAGTTACTCTCCTTTAATGTTGTACTATTAGAATCTCTCCCACCTTCTCTCCCCAAAACTGTGCCGTAGCAGAAAATGTAAGCTACCCCAAAGCCATACCTAACTCCTTTCTGCCATCCCTTCATCGATCAGAGATAGTAAGACACCGAACACTCCATACCCCGTCTCCCTTGCAGGTAGAGAAGGTCATGCGACTGCCACGTCTCAGGATAATGAGATGCCAGAGGGCATCTGCTTGGACCTCCAGGTGGGGTGTCTAGGAAGGTTTTACTTTCCAGATGAGAACACTCATCATACTGAGTAGTCGGAGTGTTTTTGTTCCTTTGCCCTTCTGTGTTTCTACTTTCTCCCTGGAAGGGCAACAGCCATCTGTCAAGGGTTAGTTGATAAACATTCAGATGCAGAAGGTGATAAAGGTGCTGGGATGGAAAGATCCAGAAAGGTCACATCTCTGCCTTGCTGCACCAGGGCAGGGCTCCCTACCACCAAGATCTGGGTTTTCAGTTATTCGCAGCTAAAAGCATTCCTTGCAGATGGTTTAAATGCTTCCCCCAGACACTAGGTTATGGACTCCTGCTTAAGGAAGATAAGAACAAAACTGAGATGCCAAAAATTCATGACTCAGGCATTAAGGGTGAGATATATAGACAAACCTTCATCTGAAGTGAGAATGTATCATCGTTACAGATTTAACGACTATCTCTTCTGGGCAAGAGAATCTACACTAATTACTATATGAGTAACAGACACACTGCCTATTAAATGCTTCAGAAATTCAAAGGGGGAAGTGATTCTTGTCAGCTAGAAGTGTGTGAGCTGGTAAGGACATGGAAAGTGGGTGTAAGGATGAGGTAGGGATAGCCACAGAATGCACAATCAGGAACAACAAATACATAAGGTTGACAATAAAATAATTCAATGTGGTACTGAATTTTAACAGTGAGGAACGCTAAATTGCAGAGACCAAGGATCCAGACATTTTTCCTTTAGTCAATGGATAGTTAAGTATTTGAGTTGAAAGAAATGGGCATCAACTTTAATGAGCAAAAACAAGGGCAAGGCATTAATTCACCTATCCACTGAGCCCTGTCTATACTGCATGCTGGCCATCGGATCAACAATGTCTACGGTGCTTTTGCCAAGTGCCAGGTGCTATTCGAGACACCGGCAGTGGACTTGTGAGTATGACAAAGCTTCTGCTTTCCTGGAACATACATTTTAGTGGGTAAGGCACAAGAGGAGCAAATAAATAAGAAAAAAAAAATTCATAAGTATACAAAGAAAGGAAAGGGGCTAATGTGCTAATCAGTGACTACAATAGATGTGTTTGTGGAGGGAGGGATGGGAGCAGCATTTCAAATAGGATGGTCGGGGAAGGCCACTGAGACAGAGAAGCCTGGAAGAGTCAGCATGGGGGGATGGTTGGGGCAGAAGGAAGAACAAATGCAAAGGCCCTGGGGTGAGGGCAAGCTTAGCATGATGCAGAGAAAGCCAGCTAGCATAGGGGGCAGAGGACGAGGTTCTCAGGAGAAATTAAGGTTGGAGCCAGATGGGAAGGCTGGGAGGCCATGTTGGTCATGTTAAGAAACGGCAAGTTTACTCATTTGCAATGGAAATGACTCAATGAGATATAAGTTTTAAGGATGGCTCTGGCTACTTAGGGTGGAGAGTGGACTCTAGGAAGACAAGAATGGCAGCTGGGACATTGGGAGAAACACACTGGGGAGCAAGGGTAGCTCATGAGGCTAAAGCCAAAAGGACAATGACATCATCATCCATATTAAATGTGACATTACTGTGGTGATAACAATTATGAATGACTACGAGACCCAAAAGAATAAGATCTGACCAGACCTGGGGTGCACAGCAAGGGAGACATGAAGAAGGGATGACTGAAATGTGACCTAGAGAAGAACCAAGGTGAATGCGGTCTGGAGGATAAAGACCACTCTGCACCAGGGCAGGCAGAGCATATGCAAAGGTCCGGTGGTGGGAGGAAATCCTGAGAGTCTGAAACAGAGTTGGCTGAAAACACAGAGAGTAATCAAAGAAGGACAAATGATCAATGGCATGGAGCATATGGCTCCTAGCTTATTTTTACACATCCTATAAGTTAAGAGCAGTTTTTACATTTTTAAAGAATTATGAAAAGAAAAAAAAAAGATATATCCAAACAACTGTGCTTTGTCCTGATTTGAAATGAGATAGAACGAAACAAAGCAAAAAGCATCTAGGATGTCCAAGTTGTAAAATTCTAGAGCAGAAACAACAGCGATCCCTGCTTCTTGCCTCCTTCGGAGCCAGCAGAACACAGGGCGCAATGAGACGGGGTATCTTGCCGCGTGGTGGAGCTGTGAACCCTGGGGCCGGCCCGCCTGGATTTGAATCCTGGCTCTGTGGCCTTGAGCACGTTAGTTAACCTCTCTGTGCCTCTCATGTCTTCATCTGTAAAATGGCAAACTTACAGGAGGTGCTTCCGTTCTACAGGGGCACGACGAGAAATCGGGTTAATACTTGGGATGCACTTAGAACAGCACCTGACTCACCATGAGTAGCATGTAAGCGGTCAAAGGCCACACACACAGTACCTGACAGACAATAGCTCAAACAGTAGCTACTGAAAATAGCTCAAAAAAAAAAAAAAAAATGTGTTGAATGAATGGATGTTAGGACTAAATACCGCTGAGACATTCCTCCAGAACACTCAGAACTGGTGTATTCTCTGACAATTACACACAGTTTGATTTTCCTCTCTATTAGAAAACATAAAAGGGTCAAATATTAGGTTGTTCTCTTGAAAGATTTTAAGAGAATACACAATTACGTAATCCTTAATTTTTTTAATGTTTATTTATAAGAGAGACAGAGAGACAGAGCGCGAGTAGGGGAGGGGCAGAGAGAGAGGGAGACACGGAATCGAAAGCAGGTTGTAGGCTCTGAGCTGTCTGCATGGAGCCCGACGCGGGGCTCAAACTCGCGAACCGTGAGATCATGACCTGAGCCGAAGCCGGACGCTTAACCGACTGAGCCACCCAGGCGCCCCCCAAATCAGTTAATCTTTAAAGGAAAACAAGAAATCCTGTTACAGACGATACTTTCAGAATTCTAGCACCATGTGGCACAACGACATTAATAGGATACCACCACACGACCCAGTATTAAATTCACGTAATGTACTGGCTACTAAGGTTTTTGCCAACACTGGGAATAAAACTAGCTGCCTTCACTAAAAAGGGCCACGCATGAAAGAAAATTGAAGGAACGTTACGAAAAGGGTGGTTCAGTATAAAATCAACTGCTCTTCACACAGGCCTGTAAACTCTGGCCTATTTGATTTAGTGAACTTGCAAAGTATGAGGCCGAAATAGGCGGAGAGAAGAGAAGAATCCAAGCCTGGATGTAAACTAGCAAGGCTAGAACACGGGAGGAACCACTCTCTCCCTACATATGCAAAGAAGCATTGCAGCAACAGAGGAAACCAATTTAAGTGATACCCCTAAGACATGAGACAAATCAAAAGCCGGAGAAGGCTTCACAGAGTATTGCCGAAGCTTCTTCAGCCTGTTGGTGTAAAGGTACAAAAAGGGTTGTTCCCAGTGCTGAGTGTGAAGGATGTAGAATGCTGGGGTTGGTGCTGGATGGAATGTGGTGTAGAAAAATGAGCCATGAAGGCCATGTCTGGGGCTCAGGGAAAATCCGACTATGGACTCAGTATCTGCTGATATTTTTTAAAAAATGACCGTTAATTTTGTGGGTGAGATGGTATCCTTTGAGCTCCGCAGAAAAATGTGATTAGATTTTTAAAGATGTAGAAGTAGTTGTTAATAATATTTGCTGCTAGGACTTTAGTTTAAATCATAAAAAAAGGTATGCTGGAAAAGGGGGAAAATGATATTCTGGCAAGACTTAAGGAATGTAAAGTTTAGCATGTAATTATAGTAAAAAGCTAAATTGCTTTCTTAAAGACCATCTCGGAGGCATGAAAAGCCATATATAATCAAAAGCACATTCTTTTCCTGACAGCTTTATGAACCGACTAGGACTAAGGAGAAGCACCTAAGGTGATAAAAACTTTCAGAGTCTTTTAAAAATCTTGATAAGTGAAACCCAACCTTGGTTAATCAGACGCTTTGCCAGAAAACTGTGAGCACCTTCCTCAGACCTAGAGAAGCTGGGTGTTGCTAAGTGCAGGTGGTCTGCATGCGTTTTGGGTGAAGAATTGGAAACACATGCTCTTCAGTCATTTAACATATCTGAGGGTGAACTAGGCTCTGAAGGGTCCATTCCATGCACGGAAGTTACTGCTGGGAACGAAAGAGACTAAAATTCCCTGCCCTCGTGGCACTTCCGGTCTACTCGGGGGACAGGTGACAGTGTAAGAAGCCAAAGCGAAGATGGTTACACTGCACGTTACGCGTGACAAGTGCTATGGGCAGGTACGAAAGCAGGAAAACCAGATGAGGTGTGCGGGAGGGGAGAGTAGGGAGGTTTGATGTAATTAACATTTCAAGAGACTAGTGAGCGGGGCGCCTGGCTGGCGCGGTAGGTTAAGAGTCTGACTTCAGCTCCGGTCATGATCTTGCGGTTTGTGGGTTCGAGCCCTGTGTTGGGCTCTGTGCGGACAGCTCGGAGCCTGGAGCCTGCTTCCGATTCTGTGTCTCCCTGTCTCTCTGCCCCTCCCCAACTCACTCTCTCTCTCTTCCAAAAATAAATAAACGTTAAAAAAAAACCAAAAATAAATAAAGAGAATATTAAGAGAACAATGCCCTGAACAGGTGTCCTTTCAGCAAATACTATGTGCTTCGCATTGTCTTCCACTGTGTCTATACACAGAGGGACTACTATAAAGCTACAGATGGTCTGTGTATACAACGGCTACAAAGCCTTCTAGAAAAGCCACAAGGCAGCTTTCTTTCAAAGACACCTTGTGAAGTACCTTGTCCTTAGAGAGAAGGGAAGCACCCTGCCGCTTCTGTGGGCTTTCCTCTTCTCTCCTGTGACAAGAGAAAACCACCCTGCTGCTCTTGCCACCACACACACTGCATCAGTTTATCCCTTGTCCTCCCCCAGAGTCTGCAGTGGGGCCCATGGGTACACCTGCCCCCATCCTCAGGTGGTGCCAAGTGCCATTTATCCTTAAAACAAGCCCGAGGACGCCTTTGCCCCTTTGTTTTTACAGCTCGAAACAAGTATTTTATTTTATTTGAAGAGAGAGAGAGAGAGAGAGAGAGAGAGAGAGTGAGGGAGGGGCAGAGGGAGAAGGAGGCAGAGTCCTAAGCAGCCTCCACGCCCAGCACGGAGACCAACGCGGGGCTCGATCCCACGGCCCCGGGGATCATGACCTGAGCTGAAATCAAGAACCGGACGCTGAGCCACCCGGGTGGCCCTGAAACAAGTATTCCGAATTGTGTGGAAAAGATGGAGACAAGAACCAATGACAAGCATAGGCTGCTTGACGATGGGAGTCTTGGATCAGGCAGATTTATGGGAAAAGCGTGTACTGGAGAAGTAAAACTTCTCGTTCATTTCCACAGGTGAGTCAGCTTCTTCTTCCAGCAAGCCTGCTTCCTTGTTCCTAAGTTTCTTTTAAAAAGTATTTGTAGGGGCGCCTGGGTGGCGCAGTCGGTTGGGCGTCCGACTTCAGCCAGGTCACGATCTCGCGGTCCGTGAGTTCGAGCCCCGCGTCGGGCTCTGGGCTGATGGCTCGGAGCCTGGAGCCTGTTTCCGATTCTGTGTCTCCCTCTCTCACTGCCCCTCCCCCGTTCATGCTCTGTCTCTCTCTGTCCCAAAAATAAATGAAAAACGTTGAAAAAAAAAAATTTAAAAAAAAAAAAAAAAAAAAAAAGTATTTGTAGCTGCCATTTGAGAAAGCTGTAAAGTCAAAATATCACGTGTTGATCCTGCACGAACGATGCAACAAATGTGGGGTAAAATGAATGTGGAAGTGCGTTACTTTTTTTTATATTAAAAAAAATTTTTTAATGTTTATTTTTGAGAAAAAGAGAGAGAGGGCGGGGGGGGGGGAGGGGCAGAAAGAGAAGGACACACAGAATCCAGGCTCCAGGTTCTGAGCTGTCAGCACAGAGCCCGACACGGGGCTCAAACTTACAAACTGTGAGATCACGACCTGAGCCAAAGCCTGACCGACTGAGCCATTACTTTTTAGGTTAAATCACTGATAACAGCCGTTTTTGAAAATTCTCTTTCTGAAGGGAAAATTACATTGCAGTTCACTCCAGTTAATTCAGTGTCTTCATTCTCTGAGACATACAGAAGGAAAACACTATGGTAATTAAAGGCACGTTCTTGGAAGCCACCTACCGGCTATGGTGTGACCATGGACATGTGACTTACCCTGCCCTGACTCAGTTTCTCCATCTTTAAAATGGGATGAAAACATTACCCACCTCTTGAGATGCTGTGAGCAGTTAACGTATGACAAACACTTAGAAAAAGCGTAGCACTAAATACCATACCTATTTGCTGTTATGAGACTAGGGCTTAAATTTATGTATGACAGTTATGTTTTTTTCCTTTTTAATGTTATTAGGTTTTGAAAATGATGCAAATAAAAAGTTATCATTAGTTCTTCATATAAATTACTTTCCTTGGGGTTTATTATTTCAGAAAAAAAATCTATAAAGACCTATTCTTGTTTTAAAAATTTTTTAAATGTTTGTTTATTTTTTGAGAGACAGAGGCAAGAGCATAAGCAGGGAAGGGGCAGAGAGAGAGAGAGAGAGAGAGAAAGAGAAGGAGACACAGAATCCAAAACAGGTTCCAGGCTCTGAGCTGTCAGCACAGAGCCCAATGCAGGGCTTGAACTCAAAGACTGCAAAATCATGACCTGAGCCGAAGTTGACGCTAACTGACTGAGCCACCCAGGCGCCCCAGTCTTATTCTTTACCAGGTACAGTGCCTAGTAAAGTCCCAATTGCTGACCACAGGCTCAGAGTCCTGCAGAGATGGATATATAAACAAGCACAGAACAGTGATGTAAGAGATACGAACATCAACTGTATCGGATTTTTAAAAAGGTCTGTTAATAGGACTTGGGAGGGACGGATCGAGATGGTTTAGAGGTGAGCGGGGAACTGATGAGTGAACAGAGATCTACAGAGAGGACGATGGCCAAGGGGCATGGCAGAGACCGGACCCGGCACCTGTAAAGACAGCAAGCGTCTGGCAGGAAGTGCGGGTAGCTGAGCGGGGCTGGGGAGACAGGATGGGCACCGGGAAGGGAGTGGAATGCAGACACATTACCAAGGGCCTTGTTTGAAAGGCTAAGGAGTTTGTCTTCATTCTACCCGTGATTCAGAGGCTAGGAGAGAAACTTTAAGCAGAAGAGTGGCAAAGTTAGTTGTATTTCAAGAAGTATGAGCTGGCGGAAGTATGAAGGACAGACAGGTGGAGGAGTGACAGGTGGGCGTGGGAGAAGGCTCTTCCAGAAGCCTGGCCAAGGAGGATGAGGGAGGTGAGAGCTTGGAAAAAGAACCCAGCAGCACTGGTGACTGGATGAAGGGGGCTGGTGACAGCATGAAGCTGATGTGTTGAGATGGAGCAACTGACTGGAGAAAGGTTATTGAGGGTAACAGAGGGAAGAAGGGCCGGCTTGGACCAGGATAGATTTCGGATGCTGTAAGACGGTATCGGGGGCCTCCAGCTGCTAGCCAGAAACAGAGCACTAGAAATCCGGGCCCAGAATATAATATGGATCTGGGAGCCATTGTGTTTCTATTTCCATTAGGTCAACAGCAATGCACGTTTTTGTTGTTGTTTTCTAAAAACTCAAGAGCTACCATTTTGAAAGGCTGCAGATAATAGACCAGAACAGCCATGCTTTTTCTGCCTTGTTGGTATGTCCTGTTATGATATCCTATCTGACTAGAAACAAAATCTAGCCTCCTGAAGTCTAATTATGCTTTTCTTCTCTGCTTCTCCTCTTTCCCCACAAGCAGAATTCCAGCTGCCTCCCGATTCAGTGATCCATGTGAAAAATTCCCCAAGGAGATGTTTTCTGTATTGATTAAAGAGCCTAATCAGGAACGTCCTACTACATCCTACTATAATAGCAGAAGAAAAGTCATTCACTCAACAAATGTTAGTGGATATCAACTATGCACCAGGCAGTCTGCCAGATCTGAGGCTCTGAAAGAGAAAAGGATAAGATCTCTGCCTTCAGGGAGCCTACATTCTATTAGCGGGGAGAAAAACGATCAGCAGATACAATACTAAAAGGCATAATTCATGTCAGGATGAAATAAATAGGCTGCGAAGACTGGGAATATTGGGAGGAGAGTGTTTTGCAAAGTGATCAGGGGAATGTATTTTTTTTTTTTTAATTTTTTTTTTAACGTTTATTTATTTTTGAGACAGAGAGAGACAGAGCATGAACAGGGGAGGGGCAGAGAGAGAGAGGGAGACACAGAATCAGAAGCAGGCTCCAGGCTCTGAGCCATCAGCCCACAGCCCGATGCGGGGCTCAAACTCACGGACCGTGAGATCGTGACCCGAGCCGAAGTCGGACGCTCAACCGACTGAGCCACCCAGGCGCCCCCAGGGGAATGTATTTTGAGAACGGGACAGTGAGGCTGAGGCTAAGGATAAAAAGAAACCTAGAGAACTGGGGAAATTTTACAGGGAGATTCGTCGACTGTGGGGTAGGGAAGGCCTGCCATGTTTTGCGTGATACAGAGACAGCAGTGAGGAGAGACAGGAACATGGTGATGATGCCAGGAAGGCACAGAGAAGCTGGACCAAATACATTCATACCTGGATAAGAATGCAAAATACATGTTGAGTCACTGTTCGGTCAACATCATCCTTGGCATCCCAACAAAAGGGCTCACTGCTTTTTCTCTGTGTATTTGGTTGTTAAGTGTGCTGGAAAGCCACTAGCCCACCTTCGCCTTGGGAGTTCCAAGATCAGCTTTATTTATATATAAACATAAATACAAATATAAATACAAATGCAAATATAAATATAAATACACACACACACACACACACACTCCATGTCCTGGCTGTGGTGTATACAGTGGCTTAAGACTTGTGTGTGGAAACAGTGGGTATACAGCAGGGACACAAAGGGAGCAGAAATCAGTAGGATACTACAGTAACTCCAGCAAGAAATAATGGTACTAGGATTGTACTAGAGAAGATGGGAGACAAGTGCATGCATGAATCCAGAACAGGCAGGATTTGTGGAAAGGGTAACATGAGTCCCAGGTACTTAGCTGTAACTCCTAAGAGATGGGGTGGGGCCATTATCATGACAGGACAGCTTCAAGAGAACCAAGATGGGTGTGGGGTATAGAAACTAAGAACTCTCCCGGACGCATTAGGAAACCATCCATCTGGCTTTAGTTCTTCAATCTGACCACATAGACATTTGAGCTTCCCACTTGGGGGACTCACCCCAGCTAGCCAGGGCTAATAAATACAACTGGTATATAAAGTCAAGGCTGTTGATTACAGCAACCAAGATGAACGGTCCAGTAAAGGAAATACTGTAATAATCCAAAGGAGATAACTCGAGTCAGAAATTTAAAACCAAAGCGAAACAAAACACAGTGATGTCAGGAGAGCTAAAAAGAAGCAAACAGAAAACCTCCAAAGCCTTGTGCAAAGAATGTCTAGGAAAGAAAGACTGGAAATGAAGACAAACAAGTTATATAAGAAAAAAGGCTTCCGAGAAAAAGCAAAAAGAATCGGTTCTAAGGGATTATTAACCTTAAGGTGCTTTGTATGGAAATTCCAGAAGCATCTGGGTCTGTCTGCACTGGTACTTTGATTAGGCAGATAAAGAGGTTATGAGGAAAAGTACTACCTTATTTGTATGTCAACTAATAGCAAAGATAGAGGAAGGGCATATTCAGTCCTACTGAGGGTTCATGGCCAAAGATCACAGATGTTCTATATATAGTATTCAAGACAAGATGTGACATACAGAGTCAATTTACCAATGTGCATGTTCCTCCCCAAATAGGAAGAGGTGACAAAGCTACCTCATTATGAAATGTTCTGTGCACGTCAGTGCTGCTAGGTGTGTTTCGGCACCAACAGGGAGTTTTATATGAAGCCGGACCAGGTACAGAGATGCTCTAAAGTGTGGTCTCGGCATCTTGTTCCTCTGTGATTGGTGCCACCATGGTCAATTACCTTAAATGCAGTGTTGTTGTCCTGTGACTACCCTGTAAACAGTTTTGTAAAACCTAAGTGCTTCATTACTGTGTCGACAGGTGTACGACTCTTTGGTTCCAATTTTCCGATAACAGTAACTACAAAATTCTCCTGAGAACCACTTGAGGCTAACCGATTACCACTCAAAGGATGTATGAAACACTTAAAGGGGAACAAATGAACAGCATATTCCAGGAAATAAAAGATTAAAAAACTGTGATGGGGCTGCCCCTACTTATTAGTAAAGTTAAAGATGTCATCACTCTTTTAAAACTATTTCTCTTTTTTATTAAAAAGAATTTTTAATGTTTATTTATTTATTTTTGAGAGAGAGAGAGAGAAAGAGAGAGCAAGAGAGCGAGCACAAGCAGGGAAGGGGCAGAGAGAGAGAGAGGGAGACACAGAATCTGAAGCAGGCTCCAGGCTCTGAGTTGTCAGCACAGAGCCTGATGCGGGGCTCGAACTCATGAACCGTGAGATCATGACCTGAGCTGAAGTCCAACACTTAACCAACTGAGCCACCCAGGCGCCTCAGAACTATTCCTGAAATATAATTTAAATATAAAATTGAAGATCTGCAAATACACAGAAGTCGAGGGTAGAATGACCTTACTGCTATTTGAATACCTACTGACTTTCTATTTCAAATGTCCCAAAGAGCCCAAACTGATTCCATATTAATTTTTACGGCTATTTTCCAATCCTAAAAAAAATCACATTTTCTAATGTGTTGC
This sequence comes from Panthera onca, assembly GCF_046562875.1. NCBI lineage: Eukaryota > Metazoa > Chordata > Mammalia > Carnivora > Felidae > Panthera > Panthera onca. The sequence continues at coordinate 18,598,461 of NC_138347.1, read as the reverse complement.
TTCCCTAAAATAAAAAGGACTCCCTACATATGTATTTAAATTCATAAAATAGGAATAGCATTACTTGTTTTCTACTAAAGCCTATTTTAATAATGTTCTAAACCTCATCTAGGACGGAAAGTGCTGAAGTCATTATCTATTACTATTGGTTGTAATTATTACAAGGCCCACAATACTTTTTAAAGACCTAATTAAAAAGGAACATGTTATAACAGCCATGATTATCAAACCAGAGGTGGGAGATCAGTCATTATGCCCTAAGGAGAGCTTTTCTATTTGACTATGCGAGCTAAGAGGTGGGAGGGTAGACCGACTAAGGAACCAGCAGTCCCACCCTGGCCTGCCCTCCCTTACAATTCCACTCAAGGCACCATGAACGAGCCTGTTGCACATTTTAGTTCAACATGCTACCATATCTTTAACTCCGTTCTGAAAGCAAGTACAACGATAACAGGTGACAGCAATTTTCTCCACGTTCGATGTAAAGGAATAGGTTCCAGAAGACTTTATTAGGCTCAAAGCATCCTTTAAAACCTTTGAAGGCATTTCTGAAGCCAGAATCATCGTATTTACTAACAAGTCTTTTCTAAACTCTCTGGGTGCATCTATTACATTGGAGTTCTGTTTCTTCACTGTGCCTTTTTATGCAGATCTGATTTACAAACACATTAAACGATTCTAAATGTAATACTGTCCTTTCCATCATAATGATAATCTCTTTTGCAGTCTGGTAGCCAGTGTTATGTTAATGGTTTTAGAACCCGACAACATTAATCTCCTAACTACCGGTATTGGAGCAGCTGACAGAAGGGGAGCAGATATCTACTGTGTCCTTCAACGATACAGTTATAGCCTCACATCAGATTGGCAAGAGGTCGCTAAGCAGAAAACTTAGGACCAAATTCAAACGATGGTCTCAAATGCAAAAGAAGATTTCAATTATATGCCTCAAGGACCATACAATAACAAATCATTTATATAGGCTGACTTACCGTTGTTCTCAATAAAATGTTGCTATCCTACAAATGTATTTTCAAGTAACTTCCAACAGCATACTGGACTTTCGGATATCTTTGGGTAAACCCTCCCAGAACGACACGTTATGCTTTACTAAAACAATTTAGTCAGTACACAAACATTCATAGCCTATCAGATGCTCAATATTCAGTTCTCTTTATAACGATTTAGAATAAGGGCAAAACGTGTTTGGTAGAAAACAGGACATAAATGACAAGAATGAACACCCATCTGCTGTGTCTTCAACTGCGTCAACACGACCAGAAAGATGCTCAGTGTGTCCTTCACTTAGTTTTGAAATTAACAAGGCATGAATAGACATTATAAGATGTGGAGCTGAAGGAACCACTTATTACTTGGATTAGTTAAAAATACAGAAACATTCATAGCTTGCACTTCAGCTGCCTTCAAAAAGTTGATGGAGACGCTTGCTATTAAACAGTATGATACTAGTTTATGTATACAGTTAAGACATCAGGGAAAGAGGCCAGGGTGGATAAAACATTACATGTATAATGTTATTACTTCCTACAGAAACCTCATCGATTAAAGATAACCATAACATCTGATGCAAGTAAAATCACCCTCATTTGAAGCTGCTCAAATATGATCCGTGATATAGTTTCACAAAAGACAAAAATGCGCTTATATTTATATGATCTGTGTCGGGGCGGGGGTGGGAGGGGGAAGTTAAGTAAATACTGTTACCAACACCATATTGTTTTGCTCAGCTACAAATAAATAACAATGTTTTTTATAAATAAATCTATAAATATATATATATATATATATATATATATATATATATATATATATACACAAAATAAATATACAAATGGTAGACAAAAATACTATGGATAATAACTGGAATACAAAATCATTACTTGGAGCGGCTGTATTTATCTGATAGTAATGAACACATTTCTTTAAAAATGGTGTGCATTGTAGAATTTGAACTAATTAAGATTACTGTTCTAATGTCTCCTTACAGGAAATTTACTACAGGTTAAGTGAGGAAACAATTTCATTTGCAGCTAAGGGAGCCTATTTCGGAAGGGAGGAAAGAACACTATTCCTTTAGGACCATTTCAAAACAAATAAAGCATCAAGAGATCATGCAGATGGGGAACATAGGCAGATGGTCCACGTGACCACCAGCGTCAGTGAAGTAGAATAATTCCACCCTCTGAAACTGTACACGGGAACGCTGAAAAGTGTGACTTTGTAAATATGGAGGGTGAAAAAGGAAGCTATAGTTAGTCCTTACTTGGGAAAGATTTTGTTTCTTTTCTACCTCTCATCAAAAGAAATGAGTTTTGAGTATCCCCAAATTATTTTCCTTATGAATGGCTTCCTTCCAAACCATACACAGGCTTCTTAAAATTTTGCTTCGTTTTTTTGGAATAAGTTCTTGGTACTAGTTTAGACTTAGATGGGGAGACACAGACATCATGTACAATATACCTTGATTTCCTATTTTAGGGTTTCTGGAAGCTAGTTTATTATTATTAACTACCAAATAACGTTCCAGCATGCAATTTATTATTACCAAAGATTTGATGAACGACATGGCTCAAGTAAAAGAAACCTCTTTGGGCATTAACATGTTGATGTAGATCTTGAGGCCAAAGGGGGAAAGAAAACAAAAAAATGAATAGTACATATTTCTAAGGGCCAACTTTACGTAGAATAATGGTGAAGCCCATCTAAATTAGGGGTTTTACAGTGAGAATAACAATATCCAGATTCCATGTTGGTTTCAACATGGAATTCATGCATGAGGGCACCACTGCCAGGACTGTTTAAATCACGAGGCTCTCGATTTTCTTCCTCTTTTCTTCCTCTTTTGTAATCCAGGAAACCTGAACAGTTTAATTCAAAGACATCAGGAGGACAAAGAGGTCTTCCTTTCCTCAACGGTGTAAACTCCTTGGCAGTGAAAGATCCAGCCCTCTAAGTAACTATTACAAACTTGGAAATCAGACCAAACCCTACTGGTTTGGCCACGCAACTGTACTCTGGTTAAGACTATTAAAATAATTTGTTTTTCTTCTTGCTATACACAAGGTCCAAGCTTATTAAATACAGAAATTCAGCATTTTTAGTAAGACCCCAGAGCTGGCGGCCAGTTGCCTCAAGAGAAAATGCAAGCTTCTGCTTTTCTCCTATTCATCATTTTCAAATTAGTTCCCTTATTTCAGTACAAGACACAGTGATACAGTCGCAGCCTCAAACAGTGCTGGAAGCTGCCAGCCAGCAAGGTGGCAGTTACGTCTCAAAGCCACAAACTGTTTCATCAAATCCATTCCACTTGACTCATCCACTGGCAAAGATTTAAGCCTGGAATTTATCATTTCGATGATTCACTTTGTGATTCGCCTCCGAAGTGGTTAGTTTCTTCCCCCTTTGAGCATTTAATACCATTTTCTCAAAATGCAAGGCACAAAGGCAGCTGAAAGATTGTATATTCAAAGGATTTTAACTCCAGAGCTCCAAGTAAGATTTAGTCAGATAAAGCCTCTCCCATTCTTTGTCAAAACCAATCTTAAAGACAGAGAAAACTACAGACCCGCCAACAGCCCTGTATTTTCAAGACAGCCTGAGATTAGCTGAGGCCATGAATGTTTCCACATCCCAAGCTAACTGGAAGCCAACATGTATATAACATACCACATGACTCAACGATAAGTTTTCATAAACCACCAATACTGTATTTGTGACATGCACTCCCTCCATACTACCATCCGGTGATTATTTTCTGAGAAGAGCCCTTGGAACACGCAGACCAGAGTTCAGTCAGGTTTCATCTACACCCAGCACTGCACTACCACAAATGGAGCCTTAACAAACACTTTCTATGCGAACCGCGATAACGATCACGACTACGATCTCCCCCCTTATGCTCAGTATCTGCTGGTGTGGGCCTCTGCTCGAGTTTCTGGGAAATGAGTGCATATGGGCAGCACCCAGCATTATGACCACCTTCCATTCTCTCTGGAAGAGCGAATGCCTAAGTCCACGTCCCTGGGGGGCTTGATAAATGGATTTAAAGTATCTCCTAACTTGTGCTCGTGTGTAGGGTACGAAAAATGCTCCCAACTGTATGGGCTATGTTGACGTATTTATTGTGCCCCCAAGTTCTTGGAGGAAAGGTAGATGAAGACACCGCGAAGTCATGTTCCTGTCCTCTATGCTGTAAGGCCACCAACAGCTTCAAATGAAGCCATGGACCTGGCTGTCCTCAATTCAGAATAAGATAAGCTTAGGGGCACCTGGGTGGCTCGGTCCATTAAGCTTCCAACTTCGGCTCAGGTCATGATCTCACGGTCTGTGGGCTCGAGTCCCGTGTCGGGCTCTGTGCTGACAGCTCAGAGCCCGGAGCCTGCTTCAGATTCTGTGTGTGTGTGTCTCTCTCTCTGCCCCTCTCCCCTCGCACTCTCTCTCTCTCTCTCTCTCTCAAAAATAAAAATGAAAACATAAAAAAAATTAAAAAAAGAATAAGATAAGTTTAGCATTCCCATCTTTTATACTGTGACATGTTATCTTGGGTTGGGGCTCCTGGATTATCACTTCCCCTCCATAAATAGTTTCATTTTTCCCCCCTCCACAAACAGTTTTAACACGATGGACTTACAAGCTACATAACTAGTTCCCTCTCTATCCTACTTGACTCAAAGAAGGACCACCTTAGCCCAAAATAGCAGCATTTAGATGGCCTAGCTGCTGATCAAATGATGATGCAATTTTTATGTGTGTTTCTCTATGTTCATAAACCCAGTCTCTATAAAAAAAAGACATCTTTGTGGGAATTCTGCACAGAAATATGAGTAAGATGGCTTTCTCTTCTTTGGAAGAGAATTACACTGGACAGACCTCTACTGATGTAGAAGCAGGATCTATATACCTTCTGTCCCCCCACTCTCACACAAATAAATAAAAGGCAGGAACTTGGAAAGGAATAGCTTGCTCAGTTTAGGTCCAACTGATGTTTTTCAAGTGGAGTAAGTAAGCCTTCTGCAGTTTCTGGTCTTTTCTAGGCATGTGTCACAACCTACATTTTGCTTCTGTTTCTTTCCCGTCTGTGTTAAACAAATCTAAAGCTTCTAACTAGGGCAGATTAAACTGTTTATGGAATCAACATATACTGTATACGTAATGCGTCAAAATCAAGGACTTTTAACTTCCCTGAAATATATATGAATCGTTCAGTCAAAATTAATTATTGGTTTGAAATTTTATGATCTGAAACTTTGTAATAATTAAAGCCAAACGAATTAATCACTTTTTAAAGTTATGACTTATGGGGTGCCTGGGTGGCTCAGTCGGTTAAGCATTCGACTCTTGGTTTCAGCTCAGGTCATGATCTCACGGTGTATGAGCTCGAGCCCCACATCGGGCTCTGTGCTCACAGTGCACAGCCCGTTTGGGATTCTCTCTCTCTGCTCCTATCCTGCTCACTCTCGCCGTCTCTCAAAAACACATAAAATTTAAAAAAGTTAGTCATTAAAGTTCTGACTTGTATGTGCTCTTAGGTGAAATAGAAGCAATGTAGCTGAATGAGAAAAGTGCAGATTATTAATTAGACTTCATTGATGTAGAACTTAGGGAATGAGAATCTGCAAGTGAGCTCAGCTGAAGTTTATATTTGATATACCTATACTATTTGCTTGGCACAAGACAAAAAAAAAAAACAACAAAAATAAACAAACGAAATCTTCAACTACAGATACATCAGCACAAATTTATTCCTAACTTTGGAAAAGCCTATACAAAACTCAGTAAATCATCCAACAAATAACTATAGACCTTAAAAAAGCTTTGTGAACGTAAAACGGGTTAACATTTGCAAGGTGTTCAGAACAGTGGTTTGCACACAGCAAGACTCTATAACATCTACGATGATTGTTCCTAGTCATGTGCAGACAAAGGTATAAGAAGGCACTAAAGGGGCGCCTGGGTGGCTCAGTCGGTTAAGCGTCCGACTTCAGCTCAGGTCACGATCTCGCGGTCCGTGAGTTCGAGCCCCGTGTAGGGCTCTGGGCTGATGGCTCAGAGCCTGGAGCCTGCTTCCGATTCTGTGTCTCCCTCTGTCTCTGCCCCTCCCGTTCATGCTCTGTCTCTCTCTGTCTCAAAAATAAAATAAACGTTAAAAAAAAAAAAATTAAAAAAAAAAAAAAAAAAGAAGGCACTAAAACCTAGTCCATACGCTCAGGAAATTCAGCCTAGAAAACCCTATAAGCTTGGAGGTTATGAGGCAGAGGCCATGTTATTAATAACAACAACTCAAATCCAGTACTGGGGAGTATGCAATGATGCATAAGCATTATTGAGATACATTTCAGGTACTGTCAAAACTATTCTTATCTTTTAACTCAGTAATCCTAATTTTGGAAAGATACCTTCAAGCAATTATATAATATGGGAAGAAAATCTAGGGTCATTAAGGAATTCAAAAGCATGGCCCCTGTAACATTAAAAAAGAAAAAGCAGGGGTGCCTGCGTGGCTCAGTCGGTTAAACTTCCAACTTCAGGTTATGATCTCATGGTTCATGAATTCGAGCCCCACGTTCTCGACAACTCAGAGCCTGGAGCCTGCTTCAGATTCTGTCTCCCTCTCTGCCCCTCCCTTACTCATACTCTGCCTCTCTCTTTCTCTCAAAAATACATAAATGTTTGGGGTGCCTGGGTGGCTCAGTCGGTTAAGCATCTGACTTCGGCTCAGGTCATGATTTCACACTCCGTGAGTTCGAGCCCCACGTCGGGCTCTGTGCTGACAGCTCAGAGCCTGGAGCCTGCTTCAGATTCTGTGTCTCCCTCTCTCTCTCTGCCCCTCCCCTGCTCATGCTCTGTCTCTCTTTGTCGAAAAATAAATAAAAGCGTTTAAAAATAATAAATGTTAAAAAAGTATATTAAAAAAAAGAAAAAGCAAAAAAAATGTCTGACAATATAATCACATAGATGCACAAACTTTTAAGGAATAGACATAATTAAAGGAATAGATATGAAGACTATAAGTGTATTTTTAAATTTTAAAATATTATTTAAAAACAAAGATTTGATATTTTAGCCACAACTAAATGAAAACATATCCATATGAACAAAAACAAATAGGAACACAAAATTTACAACAAGGCCAAATTACAGGTGATTTTCCCTAACTCAAAACCTTCTAAGAAAATATCATACTTAAATTATTTTTCTAGTTATATGCAATGAAAAACACATTTTAGGTAAAGATAGGAAATACATATATATTTCTAAATACATCAAATATTTCCAAATGGGATCATTTTGCCCCAGGAAAATGTTAGTATTCACTGTAGTCAAAATGGAGAGCAGTGATACTAATAAAAGGAAAAAAAAAAAAAAAAAGACATAATGATTAGAATTAATGAAGTAACTGGGTCCAAATCGGAAGCCTTAATCATCTTTTTTGTGTTTGAGTGCATCTTGAGGATGGTCTTTGAAGCTATGGAGGCAGATGTTTGCAAAGTTTGTTTTCATCTCAAGCATTTCCATCTGTACAAGAGCTGCCCTTAAGAGACCTATATTCCTGCGGTGTTTGCGTTTCTGCCCACAGGAGATCAGGGTGAGACACAATCTTGGAATGGAGGTTTGTTTTTGGTTTTTGGTTTTTTTTTTTAAAGAATCATTTCCCAAGCTTCCCAGGACTGAAGAGACCTCTGCACCAGTTTCTCAACCTCGGCTCTATTGACATTTCTTTGCTGTGGGCTGCCCTGTGTGTTAGGGGTGCTAAGCAGTATTTCCAGTCCCAACACCCACCAAATGCCAGGAGCACCCACCCTCCTTAGCTGTGGCAACTAAAAATGTCTGCAGGCAATTCCAATGGTCCCTCGGGCAGCAAAATCACTCCCAGTTGAGAACCACGGCTCTAAAGTGATGTTTATTTATTTGTTTCTTACAATCACACAGTGCTTGCCAACAGCTAACGGGCTGAGCAAGTCTCATGACTGTAACTCGTACGTCCTGCTGTTCTTTATTTGTAGTCAAGACGTCCAATTTGACACCGAAGAACAAAAGATAGTTACTTGGTTCAAATAGGAAAGCTACTCTAAGAATGGACTTTTTCTTCCAAAGCTCAGAGAGAGATGAATCTTACCTTCATTCAGAATTCCAATGTCATTCTATTTCATTTCATTTTTCGAAGCCATCAAAAGATATTCAAGCAGTAACTACAGTAATGGTGCTAAGCAGTTGTTAAAAATACTCCACAGGTCCTAGCATTTTTTTTTCAGTATTTCCAGCTTAAAAATATTTAGAGACTTCTGATGCAATTTCACTTAACTATTGTCTATCTGGAATGTTATTTCTTAGTAGTTTTTGTTTAAAGTTCCATTAGTATGTGTTGGGCCCCTAGTTTGCAGAAAATTAGGCCATATATATTTTTTAAGTTTTTTATTGGGGGGGGGGGCAGAGAGAGAGGGAGAGAGAGAATCCCAAGCAGGCTCCGCACCGTGCGGCTTGAACCCACAAACCTTGAGATCGTGACCCGAGTTGAAATCAAGAGTTGGATGCTTAACTGACTGAGCCACCCAGGCGCCCCAAGGCTGAATATTTTAATGTGTCAAGTCACAGAGATCTAACAAACATAAGCCCCTGAGAAGCACAATCAGCTATTAACCCTCAGAACACCAAGAGGATCCACTAGACATAATTTTACCTTTTGAGTTTCATTTTGAAAAGTTCTTATAAGGGTTGATATGTCTGGCTTTTACCCTTTTTAGAGAGATTTTATTTTTTAAAACATTGAATAAAAGCTTGCTTTATCTTGTAATTACTGTTACCAGTCCACCGCAACTTTTTATGTAACTAAAATTTTTTGCAACATTTTCCTATTTTTTAACATTCCAAGAATTATTTCATCATTTCTCATTGACTATTTCCAACTATGCCGAAAAAGACCAAATAATATGAAAATGAAAGAATAGGGGCGCCTGGTTGGCTCAGTCAGTGGCGCATGTGACTCTTGATCTCAGGGTTTTGAGTTCGAGCCCCATCCTGGGGGTGGAACCTACTTTAAAAAAAAAAAAGCAGCTGGGGTGCCTGGGTGGCTCAGTCGGGTAAGTGTCCGACTTTGGCTCAGGTCATGATCTCACAGTCTTGAGTTCAAGCCCTGCATCGGGCTCTGTGCTGACAGCTCGGAGCCTGGAGCCTGCTTCCTATTCTGTGTCTCCCTCTCTCTCTGCCCCTCCCCCGTTCATGCTCTGCCTCTCGCTGTCTCAAAAATAAATAAAAACATTAAAAAAAATTTAAAAAAAGAATGAAGGGCTGAAGGAGTTACCTACAAGGATGAGGCAACAGGGAGATTATCACAGTTTTATTCCTGCATTTCCAAAATACTGCATCCCCTTTCCAGAAGTTATAAACTACGTCAGGAGACTTTAATTGAACAGAACTGAAAATCAAAAATGCTCACTTTCCACATTAGCAAACAGAAGAAAAGCGACAGGAGGTACTTCACAAATATTAGACAAATTTGGCTATGAATGAAACTGATCACACAGGCAAGACCACAGACGATATCAGATATCAGATATCTTCAGATGACGATATCCTAGATGGATTTTCTCAGGGCGGAGAACTGAAGAGGGAGCAGTGTTAGAATTCTAAGCAAAGAAGGAAATACAGGATTCTCACCCAAGGAGTCATTCCACAGGAAGGAGGACACCGTTCACTATTTTTGCTAAAAAGATGTGTGACAGCATTTTCTCCTCCTTTAGGATGCTTGCATAATAAATTTTATCATGTTTAGGCAACAAAATTTTTTGTACGTGGTTTGTAAACAGACAACTACCAAAGGCAGGAGGGCGTACAAAGGTGATTAGAAGAACCAATGTAAAGTTGAAAAGAAAAAAAATGGATTGATGAATCTCATGGGGATTTATATATCCAAACTTAGAAATATTTTGTAATAATGGACAGAAAGTGGCTCGTCTCTTCAACAAAATTGTGAGCTCTCCAAGTTTTAAAGTATTGATTCTTTTTACAATTATCAAGTGAAAACTCAAGAAAAAAACCAACAAGTACAACAGGATGTAACCTAATAGAGATGTATTTTAAATCTGCAGTCGGTATTTTTAAGATGAATATAGCCCAGGTTCATGCGCAGCAGGTGACTGTTGAGCAGCTAGTTCCATTAAAAACAAAATACTGCCCGTTTCAGAAATCTCTACCTTCAAAATCAAGAAAAGATGTAACAAAAATCTGGGTTTACCGTACTCAAATTTTAATTCAAATTAAAATGTTTACTATATTAATTCTTAAAAAAAATTTTTCTTAACATTTATTTTCTTGAGAGACAGAGAGAGACAGAGCTCAATCAGGGGAGGGGCAGAAAGAGAGGGAGACACAGAATCTGAAACAGGCTCCAGGCATCAGAGCCCAACGCGGGGCTCGAACTCATGAACTGTGAGATCATGACCTGAGCCGAAGTTGGCTCCTTAATCGACTGAGCCACCCTTTACTATACGGTGCCCCTTTACTATAAAGGTGGCCCTTTACTATATTAATTCTTATTAAAATTTCTAAACAAAGCTATTTTTCACTATCCCTTTATTCTTTCTTTTGTAAGATAATTTCAAGTATAAGAAATCATAATAATATAAAGGGTCCTCAGTACCTTGATAAGTCAGTGGTGCTGGGCTGGCTTTTATGGTACAAAGCAGGGCAAGGCCGACAGAAGTGTTTCAGTTGCCTGGGCTCAGTGAGTGCTGTTAAGATATTGTGTGTTCCCAGGTGCCCACACATGCGTGTACACACACACATACACACACACTGTTGAGGAAACCTTAATCAATGAAAGAAAACTCTCCTGAGCTACAAAATACAGTTCAAAGAAGGGCACAGTGAGATGCAGTCAAAAGCAATCAGTCATCTGGATCTATTTTAAGTGGGGTTTTTTTTTAATTAAAAAGAAAGAAATATCCTCTCATTATCTAAGAAGATACACTAGGTTACCTCTCGAAACAGACTCATCTATGTTTGCAACCCTGAAAACAAGAAGCTATATCATTTGAGATTTTGTTTGGGGGGAAACAATGTGGGGACCTACTTTGGAGAGGAAGGACCCACTCCCACGAGGGAAAATGCTGTTATTAGGGTCTTCCCTTATGTTATTTGCTGTACAAATTCAACAAGCCCTGTGGATGATACGGATTTTCGGTTGTATTCTATGGATACAGGTGGGAGCAAATTTGCACCCCAGATCTGCACTCGCAAGGCCAGACTGCGTATGTTAGTTTTCTAGTGAATTTTCCAATAGAAAATTCTTACCCATGATAGTTGGAATCTGCATCCTATTAACATAAGCAAGCTACGTTACTGATCGCATAAAAAGGTATTTTGAGGGGGTCTGAGAACTTAATCACTGTTAACACTGGAGAGATAAATACTGAGTTATTTACCAAAGAACTTTACAAATAACTGATTTGTCCACATTCATTCTTTCGAAAGACTAACCTCTTTTTCAGTAAGGTCATTAACAGAGCTCATCCTACCAAGAATGTTCTTCTAAATGCCGCATTAGCCATAGGAAAGCCCTCACCTCCTACCAAAACAAATCTCATTACCCACCAACCAACAAAGTGTATTCAACTGTGGGTCAAATTTTGTTTCTGGGAGGATCAGAGTAACACTACGTTTTCTCCTCTTCAAAAACTGTCATATGGTGTCCCCAGAGGAAGTTTTAAGAAAGATGTGTCAAATTCCTGTACTGATTCTGCATTTCAAGTGTCACAAGGAGGGCTAGCTCCTGGAACTGGGAAGCTGCCAGCTGGCAGGAGCCCAGCTTGTGGGCAGGTCAGTGATGCAAAAGCTCTTCCTTTTCCCACTTGCTTTGCCAGATGCGGATAAAGGAATACACGCCTGCAGGGCTAACAGAAAAACACTGAAAAAAATGAAGTGATACAAGGAACCGGATACCCTAACCATAGTAAGTTCAAAACAATTCTTTTAAATTTTAAAAACACGGATAGTTATAAAAGTAATAAAAAAGTAAGAATTCCACCTTAGAATGTGTTACTGGCTATATAACCCATTGTCTTAACGGAAAATAAAGAGTGATTCGAAATCTGAAGTATCAAGGGCTATGATGTCCAGTACGGGAGCCACCAGCCATGTGTGACCACAGAATGCCTGGACTGTGGCAAGTCCCAATGAGACGGGCTATAGGCGTAAAGCATGTGCTAGATTTTAAAGACCTTGTATGAAAGAGACAAACAAAAAACCCCACAAAATACCTCACTAACAACTTTTTCAGATTATTTACATGTTGAAATGATAATATTTGAATATACTGGATTAAATCTTATCAAAATGGATTCACCAGCTTTTTCTTGCTATTTTCAAAAGTGGCTATTAGAAAGTATAATGTGCATTGTGTGGCTCACCTTGTATTTCTAAGGGACACAACTGAGCTGAAACACAAGCGTGTCTATAACATCTATTTATGGGCCACGAAGTCCTTACCAAAAGCTATGAAAAATGTTTTTAAATAAATAATTGAATTTGGCTAATATTTCTTGAAGACCAATGTGCAAGACATTTTTGGTACATAAACTACAGGTTAGATTGTGTCAGATAAAGAAAGAAATGACTACAATCAACTGGAAGAAAACTCAATATAAATAAAATAATACAAAGCAAGGGTAGGACAGTGAAGCAAAGTATTTCAAGGGATAGTCAGAGCAGACTTGTAAAAGAGGGGTCTTCTGGGGTGAATGTTAAAAAATACATAGGATTTTACAGGTCTAGCACTTTAGAATTGACAAATGTCTTCGTGGCGTGTTAACACCATCTTCTGAAAAAGGAAACACATTTTCAGAAGGGGTTAGAGGGGGTATAGCTCAGGGGTAGAGCATTTGATTGCAGAAGGGGTTAGAAAGGTGGGATCGATAGCCTAGGCAAAGAAAAGGTCGAGGTGTGCAGGTGCAGTAGGTAAGGTGAGGCACACGTAGAATGGTGAAATGCAGGCTAGGGCCAGGTAATGACTTCTGGATGGCCTGCAAGGGAATCTGAACTTTCCTATAGGCTGCAGGAATCATCCAGTATTTTCTACCAAGTGTCAACAGGATCAGAAACGCAAAATGGGAACATGACTCAGGCATGGAGAATGATCTGGGAAGAGAATAAACAGAGGTTTGTGGGTCAGGTAGAATGAATGCCAAGTAATAAGAAGTCAAGGTATGGTGAGTCCTTTAAGAAAAAAAAGCACCAAGGTTAACCGGGGCAAGTGAGCCGCTGAGGTAGTAAGGGATAGTCACGAGAGTTAGACTAGTAGCCAGTAAATGACGATCTGAACTCAGGCAGTGTCAGTTCGGGACACAAACAGCACTCTGTGGGTAGAGGTGAAGGAGCAAATAAATGATAAGGAAGACTGAAAATTAAAAAAAAAAAAGGATATGTGAATGGCATAAAGCGTATGAAGAGATGCTCCATGTCGTATGTCATCAGGGAAATACAAATTAAAGCAACGAGATACCACTACACCCCCATCTGAATGGCCAAAATCTAGAACACTGATGACACCACTAGCTGGTGGGGAAGTGGACCATCAGAAACTGTCACTCACTGCTGGTGGGAATGCAAAATAGGACACCCGCTTTGGAAGACAGTTTGCCGCTTTCCTGTAACTAAACATACTCTTACCATATGATCCAGCAATCGGGCTTCTGGGTATTTACCCAACGGAACAAAAAACTTAGGTTCACACAAAAACCTGCACATGGATGCTTACAGCAGCTTTAGTCACACTGCCCAAACCTGGAAGCAATCCAGCTGTCTTGGAGTAGATGAATGGACAAATAAATTGTGTTCATCCAGACAATGAAGTATTATTCAGCACTAAAAAGAAACAAGCTAGAAAGACAGCCATGAAAAGACATGAAGGAATCTTAAATGCATATTACTAACTAAGCAAAAGCACCTCATCTGAAAAAGGCTACATGCTGTATGATTCCAATGATGTGACATTCTGGATAAGGTGGAACTACGAAGACAAGAGAAAGATCAGTGGTTGCCAGGGGCTGAAGGGTGGGAGGGATGAACAGGCGGAAACACAAAGGGATTTTAGTGAAAATACTCTGTACGACACCGTGAGGATGGGTACATGTCATTACGCATCTGTCCTAACCCACAGTATGTACCCCAAGGGCGAGCTGGGCCCTGACTGGAAAGTAGGGAAGTGGGATGATAATGTGTCATTTGTAACGAACGTATTGCTCTGGTGGGAGCTGTTGATGATGCGGAGGCTATGCGTGTATGAGGGGGGGCGGGGATATCTGGGACCTCTGTGTACATTCTGCTCACCTAGAACTACTTTATTATTTAAAATTTTTTTAAACATTAATTTTTTGAGAGAGAGAGAGAGAGAGATATCAAGCAATTGGGGGGGGGGGGGCGGGGAGAGAGAGAGGGAGACATAGAATCTGAAATAGGCTCCAGGCTCTGAGCTGTCAGCTCAGAGCCTGATGTGGAGCTTGAACTCATGAACTGTGAAATCACGACCAAAGCCGAAGTCGGACGCTCAACTGATTGAGTCACCCTAAAACTACATTAAAAAAGTCTTGAATACATTTTGTTAAAAAAATCCAAGAAAAGGAGTGGAGGTAATCAAGTCGTGTTCAGCTAGAACATAATCATAACAGGGAAAATGGGAAACAAAGAAATGGAAGAAGGTAGAAAGAGAAAGATGCTGAGGTACCTCTCAAGATACCTCAAGCCGATATCAAGAAAATTCATGAATTTACTCAACAAACATGTACAAGCACCTATAAACTCCCAGGTACCATGATGCAGAAATTCATGATAAGGGACTATTTAGGGGTCATGTGTGGAGCATGAAGGAGAGTGATGCCAGGAACCAAGGAGAATGAAGGTGGCTTGGGTCAGCTGCTATGTGGAAGGTGATAGGTCATCAAATAATGACAATTAGACACATCTACTAACACTAAGATCCCAGCTGATGTTACAGCATGAATAAGAAATAGAATTAACTGGTAGGGTTACATGACATGATACATCAACCTTACAAAACTCGGAAGCATTAAAAGGGAGAAACTACTTTTTCCCAAATACAAAAGATTGACAAAAATTGGTAAGAAAATGTGACAGGTATCGACAACTCCAGGATATTCAAATGAATATGTAGAAATGGTTACCCATCGGGTCCATCCACATTAGGAAAGGCCCTCCCTCCCAACCAAAACAGAAAAAAAAAAGAAAGAAAGAAAGAAAGAAAGAAAGAAAGAAAGAAAAGAAAAAGAGGATAATGGATTAAGAGCCTGAATTGGGGAAGGGATTATGAAAGCAGGGTGAAATTCAAGAAGACTCAATGAGTGTTTTGGGTGTAAGATGAGAAGATCCTGGTCAGAGAGGAATGTCAAAGCTGACAAACCCTATGGGTACAGTATTTCTAAGTGATGACAGAGTCCAAGGGATATCTGTGTTGCAGCCAGCAGAAATGGAATTTAAATAAAGGGGACTAGGAAGGAGCCAGCTAGCATTTCAGCTAGCTGCCAACCTGGATGGTGATATGGCTAAAGATAGAGATAGCTAATATGACCATATAGCTCAGTTTGTGCTTATACACTGTGGTCCTAGGGTCAAATCTGGTTTGAATAATATATTGCATAGTTGCCCTAGTTGTAGGTAATATAGCAAATTAAAAAAGCAACAAACAACATTAAAGAATAATACACTGGCATCCTATAGTTTGGTGACTGCCACAGAAGACAGTGGTTTTAACCAAAGAGATTGGATATCAAAGAATCTAATTACTGAATAACAGTAATAAATAAATGAGGAAGCCCTATGGATCTCTTTCCAACACTGGTGAGAAGGGGTGTAGGAAAAGAAAGGGCCACTGAGAAGGTTTTCATAAGATATCATGTTAGTAATGCTTTCAATTAGGTCAGTAAGTTGAAGGGATTGCAGAAGGAAAAAAAAATCTATTCCCAATAGAAAGTAGGTTTTACAAGACATAAAAAAAAAGTGTTAACTGAGGGAAAAAAGAGACCCTGGCAAAAGCCTGTCACTCTCAGGATACAACAAGAATATCCATTCTTTTTATTTATTTATTTTGAGAGCAAGAGAAAGAACAGGTGCACATGCACATGAGCAGGAAAGGGGCAGAGAGAAAGAGAAAGAGAATCCCATGCAGGCTCCACACTGTCCGTGCAGAGGCTGATATGGGTCTTGATCTTGTGAACTGTGAGATCATGATCTGAGCTGACATCAAGAGTCAAACACTTAACCGACTGAGCCACCCAGGTGCCCCAAAATACCCAGTCTTAATTACAGAAGTCCCTTCTATATGAATGGTCATGAATGGTTGGTCACCAACCTTGATACAGGGTTACAAGTGCACAGCTAGCTGTCTAATTTTAACAGCAATCATGGAGCTCTCTTGGTTTACTCGCCATTATTTGGGTTGTTGATGAAGTACGGAGTCAATTTAGTGATGTGGAATGATCAAGTATCTAACAGGCTATGAACAAAGAAAATGGCTGTTCAACTTCAAATTCCCTGTTCAATACTGATTGCACTGGCATAATGTAGTAAGAGCCCCGATGACAAGAATTTTTTCAAGAACTCACTCTGAAACTTTCAAATCTAGATATGACTGAAGAAAAATACGAAAAAACTATCATAAAAGCAAAAAGAACTAGGCAATTCCAACTTTTAGACAAAGCAGCCATTAAACCCAAACCAACAGACATTTCTCTACACCTGGCTCATGGAATACCGGTGGGGGCCCAGCCACGGCCCAGAACACAATCCATCCGTCCTGTGGAAAAAGAGCTCAGATGGTTTCCCACTGGCAAGTCCTGCTCTCCCTGGGGTTAATGGCCTCAGAGAAGGAGTTTATTCTAATGAACTTCCAACTTTTACAGGGAGGAATACTGTGAAGCATACAGTTGGCTTTTCCCTTATTTCTTTCTCTCTTGTAATTCCCCGATTTGTTTATTTAGCTCCATATCCTGCTACACTGAACACAATTTTTCTCAATCTAGCAAAGAGGGAACACAAAAGAGCTTAACTAACAAAAAAAGTTACGGTAAAACTGGAAAATAGCCACTAAAGGGAAACCTGATATTATTAAACTGGTAAGAAATGACAATTAGGATGCCTTATATGTTTGAAAAATCTAGTTGTATTTTTGTAAAATTATTTTTTAAATTTAATTTTTAAATTCTACAAAATACATTATAAAAGATCTGTACCTGACTCTGTAAGTCAGAAAACTTTATATTAATAACCATCAGTCTTAACAAATTCATACTTAATGTTCTATTGGAAAACCTGTGATACCAGGGAACATTTGAGGGGTTCCTGAAGGAAAAGGAGAAGTGAGATAATCATCACCACTGGGGGATGATGGAACGTGAAACTGATGACTGAAGCAGGTAACCTTTCTAACCCCCAACTTCTAGTTTTATAACTTGATGATGTGAATATAGAGGTTTGCTTTTAATAAAAGATAAGAATCTAGAAGTTATGGGTTTAAGATCCCAAAGAGGTGAAAATACAATTCTTTTAACTATCATGAAATCAAAGATAAAGAACTTTAAGCAAACATTTATGAATGCCTCTGACGTCGTGCACAAAGAGATGATTAAATGCCAAAAAACCTGACAAAAATGAACCAAAAGACAAAACCAACCTTTCTAACAAAAAATTCAGACTTAGCTACTGACTGATGAAGCAATTCCAAAATCTTGTTTAAAAAATATTTCTAAACTATAGACCAAAACAGAATGCCAGTCACTCACTCAGATTTCAATTCTCTACAGAACTACCTATTATAGTATCAGTGGTATTTTGATCCCAACTTTGGACACCGACAGAAAACAGCTAAAAGTAACTCAGTGGTGGTTGATCAATTAGGTTACACGGGTGGCCATTACCATAATAGGACTTCGTGGTTTAGATTTTATTTCCCTCCCACAAGCAAACTTGGACAGGAGTGGGCAGAGATCCCTTTAACGAGAAACGGGAAGATACATCTGTAGAAGAAACAAGACTGTCATCTGAACGTTCTGGCGTCCACGAGAGAGCAAACACAAAAGCCACCTTACCTCCCATCGGCATAGTCTGCATCTGCTCCGCCCCACCAGACGTCCGAGTCATCCTCCTCTGCATCTGCCGAATCAATATTGTCACTCTCCTCGGTCAGCGGGCAACAGACAAATTCCACTCCTCGGAACTTGTCGATTCCACAGGGCAGCAACATGCCATAGTCATGCAAGCTGGTACTCTTCTCACTGCAGGTCTACAGCAAGGTAAGGAGGAGACAGCGAGAGTGCGTTGGTTTCTTTGTAAGAAAAGCCCGAATCTCGTAACTGACAGAGACCCAACGTACCAAGGGCTGGTTGGACAGTGCAAAGGACCATCTGCGTTTTTGAGTGGATTTACAAGTGTCTTGAGCACAGACCACTTTGGCACCCTTATTTTAAAACCTACGTATTACTTATTTAAGAAGGCTACGTTGTGATATTACGGAAATTAATAAAAAACAACCGGAATGGAAACTAATTGGGAAAAAGGATCTAGAAGAGAACTGTATTGTGAATATCAGAGAACCAGTGCTTTCTTGCGTCATTAGCGTATCAGGAAGACATGACGGCTCGATGTACATCCCCAGCTTACTTCCATCTCCGTTACAGATGGAAGTTTCTCTCACTTGGATGTATCTTACTCTAGAAATTCGAACTCTCTTGGCTCACTTCCAGAATAACAATCCTGGGAAGAAAAGAAATTATCCTCTGCTATGAATCAAAATTTACAGTCTAAATTAGAGATTTCTCTTTCACCATTTTTTTTGCTTTCCTGGGATTTGTGAGGTTTGCACAACTCGAGATTAACATAAAGCTTTGAAGGCATCCACTGGTGACAGAGGAAATATTAATAATTCAACACATATGGATAAACAATGAAAATATTACAGACTGTATTTTGACCTCATAGGAATTAAAGTCATTTTTCTTTCTTAGTAACAATTTTTTCTTTTTTAACTCAAGAAGAAAAGAAAATGAGGTTATTAGATGGGTAGCTAAGCTTCAAAGTATCTGGTCTGTTTTTTTTAAGATCGAAAAAGCTCTTCTTTTTTATAAAGAAAATTTTGTTTTACAGTAAATCAGAAGTTTGTTTTTTTTTTTTTTTTTATAAAAGGCAAAATTAATGCTAACTCTTAAGGGGTGTTTTCTGCCTAACAACTTCAAAGCTATGTGAGCCAGATCAGGGTTTCTCAGCCTCAGTACTATTGACATTTTGGACCTGATAATTCTTGGGGACAGGGGACAGAGGGAGGAGAGGCTGTCTTGTTCACTGAAGAATGTTTAGTAGAATCTCTGACCTCTGCCCCCCCAAATGCCAGTTAACACCTCCCCTTCCAACTGTGACAATCAAAAATGTCTCCAGACGTTGGCATATGTACCTGGGGAAGGAGAAGGAAATAAAATTGACTGCATTTGAGAACCAATGAACTAGACTAGACAAAGGAGCCTAATTCTAGGAGACTGGTCTTCCTCAAAAACGATATACACTTATGAGAACACTTTCATAATATATCAAGGCACAAAGCACTTTTGAAGATGATAATAAAAAGGGACCTTTTATGCTAATTGTCTTCGGTCTTGTCCACTTTGCCAAAAGCAGGGGTTGACAAAGGTATGCACTGGTGAATCCAGTGTTGACAACCACTGTGGAAAAATGAAGGTGGCAGTATGGTGTGGCAAACACAAAATTGGATGGCGTAACTGAAGAGACCACTGGTACTGGACAAGCTACTTCCTCTTCCACCACTGTATTCCCCAAGAGACGACAGGGAAAAAGGTCAAATTACAAAAGCTTTGTATATGACAAAATAAAACAATTGGCTAAAAAAAATAATTTGGCAAAAAATCATCGGGAAAAAGGTATATTTTAAGGTTTATGCAGTGTAAGATTCTAGCTTCTGATTTATACAACATGGCATAGACACATAATAGATCTAGCTAACTAAATCTGTTTTGGACTCCTAAGAGTTTACTCCTCGACAGTTCTTAAAAAAAAATAAATAAATATAGGGGTGCCTGGGTGGCTCAGTCGGTTAAGTGTCCGACTTTGGCTCAGGTCATGATCTCCTGGTTCGGGAGTTTGAGCCCACATCAGGCTCTGGCTGACAGCTCGGAGCCTGGAGTCTGCTTCAGATTCTGTGTCTCCCTCTCTCTCTGCCCCTCCCCTGCTCACACTCTGTCTCTCTCTTTCCCTCAAAAATAAATAATAAAAAATAAATAAATAAGGAGCGCCTGGGTGGCTCAGTCGGTTGAGCGTCCGACTTCGGCTCAGGTCATGATCTTGCAGTCCATGGGTTTGAGCCCTGCGTTGGGCTCTGTGCTGATAGCTCAGAGCCTGGAACCTGCTTCCGATTCTGTGTCTCCCTCTCTCTCTCTCTCTGCCCCTCCTCCATTGGCTAGTGCACACAAGCTCTCTCTCTCTCTCTCTCTCTGTCTCTCAAGAATAAACATTAAACTAATAATAATAAATAAATCCTTAAAAAATAAAATTTAAAAAATATAACTTGTTTATCAACATAGCTATTGCCTGAAAATACATTCTAACATGTCGTGACACGTCTCCTTAGGAAATCTTCACTTTAAAAGAACAAATGTATGGCTGGTACCTCTTTGGCGACGGTGTGCCAGTGAAGGTGGGTTTCACAAACATCCATCCTCTCCTGGTGTAAGAATTTGCATTTGTCGGGAACAAGGAGGGCATCACTTACAAACTCGCCAACTGCAAGAAAGGAAAACACTTCGTGTCATTCCATCTGCATCACAGATGTCTTATCACTGGGCTGATATCAAGCAAAGAAGGGCTAAAAGTACTTCAGAAGTTATACGGCTTTTTGAATGACCAAGTAATCAATCCAGTACTGAAAGACAAGTACTGTTACAATGTAGAGTCCTGTGTCCTGAGCCCAGTGTCTTGCTATATCAACCTTGACGGTTAAAATACTTCCTACATGGGGCACCTCGGTGACTCAGTCGATTAAGCTTCTGACTTCAGCTCACATCATGATCTCGTGGTTCTTGAGTTCGAGCCCCATGTCAGGCTCTGTGCTGACGGCTTAGAGCCTGGAGCCTGTGTCACATTCTGTATCTCCCTCTCTTTCTCTGCCCCTCCCCTGCTCTCTCTCTCAAAAATAAATAAACATAAAAAAAAATTAAAAGAAAATACTTCCTACATGTTTTAAGCGAAATCTTTATGTAATTAACATGTATCTCTGACTGCAAAGTTAATCATGCAAAAGGCTTCCAGTGAATTACAACGAGGAGGAAAAAAATGCAGATTGACACTGTCTGGGCAATCATTTGAGTGGAATCAATATAAATAATTATTCATCCCTCCCTCCCCTTCTTGGACATTTAATCTGTTTGTAAACTATTACAAAATTTAGCATTTTTCTACTTCCTAAAATTATAGACATACATATGTTTATATATGTGACACACACACAGAGATTAATTCAATTAAATTATGAAGACTGTGCCTTATACTTTTGCTATATTTTTAAAGAAAATGTGGATCATGCAAATTATTTCTAGCATTCTTGGTACCACAGATATAATAAAGATATTACATAAAGTCCTATAAGAATGCTTACATTCTTATGAGGGTAAAAGTTGGATAATTCCAATATGTAAGCTACAGGCTTAGTTTTTTATTTGTTTTGTTCACTAGAGTATCCCCAGATTGAAAAAAAAAATTAATGTTTATTTATTTTTGACAGAGAGAGGGAGACAGAGAATGAGTGGGGTAGGGGCAGAGAGAGAGGGAGACACAGAATCCGAAGCAGGCTCCAGGCTCTGAGCTGTCAGCACACAACCCGAGACGGGGCTCGAACTCACAAACCGCGAGATCGTGATTTGAGCCGAAGTTGGACGCTCAACCGACTGAGCCACACTTCGTATCCCCCAAGTATCCCCAGCTTTTAGCATAGATTCTGTACACAACAGGCAACCGGTATCTTGATGAAGACACGAAATGCTGTAACAGAGATAAAGAAGAGATGTAACACATGTAGACTGGGCCCAAAGAGTGAACACATCCGCTTGGAGGCACTGGGGAAAAACTCAAAGTAGAAACAACATCAGAGAGGAGTCCAAATGGACACGTGGGAGGATGCCGTGTAGAAATGTATGGAAGCTCCATGATGTAAGGACAGTTACCTGTCTTGTATAACATTCAGCTCCCAATCCCTGGCCCAGTTCTGGCAGACATGACCATCCTGGAGAGATGGATGGATGAATGGCAAAAGGCCCTTCAGAAGGAGGGAATTTCTTGTGTAAAAAAGAGAAAAAAGGGCAAGGGTATTTGTAGAGGAGACAAAAGCACAATATGGCTGGAATACAAGGTGAGTGGATAAGGGAGTCCAGAAGTAAATGAGGCTGGAGAAAAATGGTGGACTCCTACCTGGAGAATTTAAGGTTCTGGATACCATTTTAAAGGCAACATAAGCCAAAAGATACTTTAAACAGGAATGACATGCTCAAGTTTGTTTTTCTGAGAAACTCTTTTACCAAGCGAGCGTAGGTAGACCAGGAAAGCAGGGAGGCCACAGAGTAGGGTGCCGCCATCCTTTGGGCAAGACATGCAAGAACATATTTAAACCAATGACTCCAAATAAGATATAAAAGTTGTCCACACTCCAGCAAAGAACACATTTTCTTCTTTCACAGGGTGTTAACATAAAATATTCTGAAATGCACCCTGAAGAGCAATAAAGGCCCTCAGAGGGGGGCAGAAAAAAAACTTGTTTATTCCCGTTATAGAAAAGAGTTCTTTAAAATTTTCTATAAAGGCGCTTAAACTTTAGTCGGTTTGTGGCTCAAACACGCAAGATGTTTCCTGATACTTAAGCACTTAGTCTAATTAATAATATTTATATAAAAACCTAACCAAATCATAGAGGATAAAGAGCCTTTCATCCTATCATTCCTTAAATCTTTTAAGACAATCTATGATGCTCCGAGCAACGTATTGTGAGTCACAGAGAATGCAAGAAATATGAGCCGCCAAAGGCTGCAAGTAGGGGGCGTGGCAAAGGAACCCAGGAGTCCTGGGCACCTTGGACCCACACACCTAGTCACATACATCACTGCACCTCAGCGTCACAACAGCCGTGCGCAGACCTTTTATAGCATCAATCTCACTTCCCGCGGGAGAAAAGACTGCCAAGACACGTGCTGAAGGCCACCTACTCTCAGGAGATGATAACCTAGTCCCGGAGATGAACGGTAAGATGTACAGTATAGGGCACGTACAGAATACGATCACACAAAACAAAAATAACCAAACTAAAATCCAGAGGAGATGGAGAATGGAAAATAAAAGTAATCTCATCCAAAGCCAATACACCTTCCCCAGGTGGACTCTTGATGGTTTCTCAGGAAAGGCAGTCAACTGTAGCTGTTAGCAAGAATACTTGATATCTCAGCATCCCAATTTTCAAGGCCACAGGAGGCCACAAGTGATCAAAGGCTTGAAGATATCTCCTTCATTTATTGGCTCTGGTCAGTCAAGCCATACCGCCATATTCACAAATGTCCAACCACTAAGTGCTCTTTTTTTTTTTTTTTTTTTTTTTAAATTTTACAAGTAATTATTGGAAAGACAAATGCCTGGCCCAAGGCTATTAAATCAGTTCATGAGACAATAAGGAGCAAATATTGGATACTCTCAACCTTGACCTGAAAGAATTCTTGCAGCATAAACTGGCTAACAGCTCCCAAACAGAAGGTCTTGTTTTACTTGCCTTTAGGCCAGTCTGCAGAAGACTAGATTTTAATGCAAAAAGCCAAAGTTGTTGAAAGATACTTGCCTTGGTAAATGTCATGTTCATCAAAAGGACACATATTGCATTAATTTGTAAAAAGATATTAGAATTTTTTTAATTTGCAAAAGGAGCCTCCATTTAGCATTGTAAAGATGCTCTTGGGTTTCTAACAATGTATATAGCCAAGAAATATATGCCTCCTCAAATGAAATTGCTTTTTTTTCCCCAAGGATAAATACTGGTTATTTAATAAGCCCTCAGGACTAATGGCAAAATAGGAAACTCATTGTACTCTAACATTAAAATAAAATTTGGCAATGACTTGATGGTTTTACAGCCCTGCTTAAATTATTACTTTCAAAATTGATGAAACATACTAGAATGTTCCACATCAGAAATTTTAAGCAATTAAACCACAAAAATCTGTTAACAATTTTTAATAAAGAATTAAAAAGCAGTGGTAAAAATATAACAAATCCATTCTCACAAGCTAGTTTAGCTTAATATGGCCTATATTCTTTCCCCTTTTAATTCTAAAAGAATTATTCTTAAATGTCTAAAAGAATTATTCTTAAATGTCTATGATACAACTGGAGACACATGGGAACTCTCTGTACTTTCCGTTCAATGCTGCTGTGAATCTAAAATTGCTTTAAAAAATAGTCTTTTAATTAAAACAAAACAAAAAAAAAACCCTGACAGTATTACGTGGAGTTTCTGTATGAAACATATTTTTTAAATAAATATTTTTTAATTTTTTAAAAAAACCTTCTGGTTTTCTTTGGTTTGATCTTTCAGGTAACCAAAACCAAAACCAAAAATACACACAATTTTTAAAAGAATTCAAGTGAAAGCGATCAAAATAAATTAAGTACCATAATGAGAAATCAGATTCCTGTTAATGCTGACCTCTGGGGCATTTGGCACCATTTAATCCTAGGGATAAATTCATCAATATATACTGTGCACATTTATGAATAAGCATACAATCTGGTTTCTTGTTGAAAAAAATTCACAATTTATATCACACACACACACACACACACACCACACACACTCCAACTGAAAGGGGATTTTCAAAGCTAATGAACAAGATCTGGGTTTGGCCAAAAAGTCTTGGCAAGATGCACAATGATGCCCAGTTCAACCGGGACTCTGCAGGCCTTAAATCCACTGGCTCCTTGGTGGTCTTGGAGAGGATTGTCTAGCTCAAATTACCTCATTCTGCAGATGGGAGGTCAAGTGGCTTGCCCATAGAGCCAGTTGGCGGTGGAATTGGCCTAAAAATCTGAGTCTCTAAGCTTTTCATCCAGGAGTGGTAACTCAACTCATTGTTTAAACTCTGGTTGAAATGGGTTATTTGGCAAATTCTCTTCGGCTTTTATAAAAGCAGATTCACTTTTAGACTAGAAAGGGCTGAAATGTTATAACCGACGATGCAGTCTATTTGACGATAAAACTAGACTTAAATTACCTGGCAAGCCACATAAAACAGCTGGGGATGCACTGCACGGCATACAACAGGACACGATGAGCAGTGGCTTAAAGACACGACGGGGTTCTTTGTCTCACACAAGAAGTCTGGTACTGAGGCTAGGGCTGCTAGACATTTTCAATGATGCACTCATGGTCCAGGCTATTCCCATCTTTCTGTATTGCCATCCTTAGCACGGTGGTTTTTGTCTTCATGTTCCGTGGTCAAAATGGCCACGGTAACTGAAGTCTTCATTTCAAGTCCAAGTTGCATGCAGGAAACAGGAGGAACAGGCCAAGGGATGATGGCTTCCTGTCTGTTTTCCTGCCCTACTGCAGCTTGGCTGTTTTACACGGGATGGACACCCTCCTCCTCCCCATTATCTACATCCTACATGCCAGCCCTATGTTATCTGGCCGCACTCAGCTGCAAGGGAATCTGTGAGACTATTTTCAGCAGAGCACATTGTCATTGTGAACAAAAAAAATCTGGGGTTCTTTTAGAAAGGAAGAAGTGGGAATAAATATTAAACAGGCAAGTAGTGGAGTCTCCCGGATCATGGAATTCAAATCTAGGAATGTATTTTTCAATTTTCTTTGGCTGCCTTTTCAAAAGACAGATGATTCCAGGAAGAAGCCAGAATTGAGTATGAGGTGCTACAATGAAAACCACCTGGACCTTGAATTCACGGCACGGGGAGAAACGGGCTGGGGGCTGTCAGAGGAAAAGAGCAACATCGCACACGGCTGAGATTTTTCAGAGTCACAGTGGGACTGAATAGATTGATTACAGATTCCAGAACCATAATTAAGAACTTCAAGGCACAGAGATTTCAGAATTTAAAAATATTTCTATGAACTCGCAAAGACTAAAGTGGTGTCGGCCAGAATCGTGGGAATAAAAGGGCTAAAAATGTCAGAGGTCTACGGATTTGGTCAAAGGGCGTCCTCTCTTCCTGGTCTCTCAAGAGTTAAAAATGATTCAGGAAAGGGGAGATGAGAAAGGGGGTCGGGGTAAGAATGTTCCGGCAACATAATTACTGAAAAGTGGCAAAGCCTGTTTGCTTCTTTGTGCTATACTTGACCATGAGAGAGGAGACATGGCCCAGACCTGGCCCTCCAGGTAAGATGTGGACGGTTTCAGTGATTCTGGACTCCGTGCCTGGCGTGGCCATAAATGCTCTGTGTACATCACTTCACGCCACACTCAGAGGCAACTACAATGGTCTCACTGTGTAAGGGGAGAAGGTGAGCCTGAGAAATTATATAATCAGCCCAGGTCACACACAGTAAATGGGAGAGCTGGGAAAACGAAATGAGTTAATATTCATATAGCACTCAGCTCCGTGCCTGCAACAATTATTATTGCTGGAATTATTACTCCCCCCCACCCCAGCATCCATTCATCAACCACTACTGCTTCTCCTATTAATATTAATTATAGTTAATAAGAATAGAAACAACTACTCTTCATTGTTTACTGATCACCTACTATGTGCCTACTGAAGGCAGTGAGGTTTTATTCTCAGTACATCATCACTGTTCAGTTATAGTCCCACGGTTCTATGCTGGCGCATTGCTTATGATGTAATGGATAAATAATCATGGTCAACACAGCGGGATGGAGTCCCTATGAGGGCAGAATCCACGTGACCAATCTTTTCACTTTCTACAGAGGGTATGGCTGTGAGGGGCGGGGTTTCCTGGATTCCCTCTGGCAGTCAGTGCTTCCTGTGCTAACTCTTAACCGCATACTTTCTACTTTTAATTAATGCTGAGAATACAACAGTGGACAAAAGAGATGAAACTAAATGAAATTCTAGTGGGAAACGATGAAAAAAAAACCCAAAACCAGAATGTCAAACAGTAATAAACACTATGGAGATAAAGCAGATAAAGGGAGAGGGATTGGTGGGAGGGGGTCATGCAGAGGAGGTGGAATTTTAAATAGAGTAGTCAGGGAAAGCCTCCCTGAAAATATGGCATTTGAGTGAAGGCCTAAGGAAGTGAGGGAACAAATCAGAAAGATAACAGAGGAAAGAATATTCAGGGCAGAGGAAAGAACAAGTGCAAAGGTCCTGAGGCAGGAGCATGCCTGCTGAGTTCACAGAATAGGGAGGCGGCCAGTGTTGCCACAAAGGAATGACAGGGGGAGGAGGTCAATGGGAGAGTGAGTGACAGTGGACTGTGCGGGGTCCTAAACATTGCCCACACTCTGGCCAGAACCCTAAGTAACACAAGAAGACTCTGGAGTGTTTTTCTAAATGAATTCTTACTGTCCTACAGGTCCAGATTGGAAGTACAAAGACCTGGTAGGGAACTGTTAAAATAATCCAGGTGGGAGATGACAATGTCTTGCACCAAGATGATAGTAGAGAATGGTGAGCAATGGTAAGATTCTGGATAAAGTTTGAAGGAAGAATCTGAAGGATCAACTAAGGGTGTAGGACAAACAGAGTCAAGGATCTCACTTGTTCCTATTCCAGTAGCTAGAGGATACTTTATACTGACAATGACCAAAACCAGGCTGGACAAGAACCTTCCATCTGTCCCTCGTGGCCATGCAGACAAGCAGAATGTCCTAGATTTACATGCTTATTAACCCACACAACTACATAATGCATAGCATGATGAGGACCGTAGACAGATACTGACTCCGGCAAATTTTTACTTTACCATTTTAGATTCTCCCTCCATGGACATTTTTTTCTTGAATTTGTTCATTACGCGTCAGTATTCTGTAACTTCCATATGTTAACAAACAGAAATTTTTCTGGGAGGCACTTGTACTCAAGAGATGGGAAGAATACTTACGGAGTAGCCAAAATATTTCTCAACAAACCTCCTCCTGTGATAAAACTGTGGTTAAGTTTTGCTTCATAGAGGGAGTTACTGGGTTCTCCAAGGGGACAAAAGGGTGAATTACAAACTGCTTTAAGAAGGGACTGTTGTTACTGCCAACATTTCATTGTAACTATTACTAGATAACAGAACTGAGCATTCTTAGCCTCAGAAGTCTCTGCCAGAGGGCAGGCACTAAATGGATCATGTTAAGGTAAAGGCAAAAATAAAGTGAAAACCAGAAGGTTCACTTAAATTGTCTGTCTGATTTATTCAAGTGAGGGGAGCACAGCCTTATACACACGCATAAATGCCAGGTTGGGTAAAAGAAATAGCGTTTGACCAAGACTCTGAATAACACTGGTCTTAACCAATGAAAACAGTGCAACGGATATATTTTTAAAAGACAGGAACAAAATGAAGATTTGTTGGCAGTTCTGCAGCTTTTAAAAAACCTCGCGTAGGAATGAGTTAACAAGTCTGATTGGGTTATGCAAGTGTGCTGAAATTGAATAATTAACTAAATGGATGATGGCTGCTGGAAGCCAGGCTTTTCACTGTTGGAATGAGAATTTACCGATAAGTAGAGCAGGTGAAATGATCCATGTGGTAGGAATACAGGAGAGTTGGAGACATCAAGATGAACTCGTATCTGGCTTAATACAGATACAGATGCGTGGCTTTAAGAGTATGTACAGATATGTAGAACACAAGGGTGAGTGGACAGAAATATATTGCTCCCTCTTTCAGCTGAGAGGACCCAGTAGGTAAGGAATTCTGGAGGCAATGACCACACTTAGCATCCACATCTCAGTTCTCCAATACCATTGGAGATCTCAATTGGCCATCATCTCAATTTTTCTCTAAGTCTAAAACTTCAAGTTTACTTAAAAACTTTTTTGGAAGTCTCCATATAAAATTTCATACCCATTTGCCTTTGCATCACCATTATTAATACCATTCTCCAATAAAAGGAACACAGGCTTTTTGAAGAAATGGCTGATTCTAGGGGGTGGTGCAGAAAATAAACAACAGGGAGCCTGGAGCATCTTGTTCAGAAAAAAAAAAAAAAAAAGAAGAAGAAAGAAAGAAAAAGAAGAAGAAGATGTTTCAAATAAGCACAAGAGCCCACTGAAAAAGCTCCCAGTGGCCAGCGCGGAAATAATTTGAGCCATAAAATATATCAAGTAGTCTTGGATTATAACTCAAAGTATTCCTAAGTACAAGTGACTGAATAAATAAATAAATAGGTGGAAAGGGACAAGTATGTGCAGGGCAGTTCCAAATAATCTACATAGATACTCTACCCTCACTCTACGAGGTGAAGCATAAATCTCTACTCCTTTCCTTGTAGGCTACCCATGGTGACTTCCTTCCGGAACACAGCAGGCAATGGTAGAAAAGGGAGTAACTTTACACTGGACAAAGCTGACAAACCCCACCCCAACCAGGCGATCGCGGTCAGTCTCAACGGTGACATACCAAGTTGATAACATGCGCAAATAACATACGATGAGAAGAGCATCTTACTCCTGTGGTCTTCCAAAACACTCGTGACACCAGTCCAACCATGAGACAATTCCAACACAGGAGCACGACCTAAAATACCTGACGGGTACCCCTAAAAACTGCCGTGGTCATTTAAAACACGGCAAGTCTGAGAAGCTGTCACAGCGAAGTGGAGGCTAAGGAGATCTGACAACCAAATGTGATGGGTTTCCTAAAGGGGACCCTGAAAATTAAAAAAAAATCTGAACAAAGTATGAACTTTATCAATAATAAGGTTTCAATACTGGTTCATTGATTGTAAGGAATGTACCAGACCAATGGAAGATGTTAATAATAAGGGAAACTTGGTTGAGGGGGTATATGGGCATCCTCTGGGCCATCATCTCAATTTTTCTCTAAGTCTAAAACTTCAAGTTGACTTAAAAACTTTTCTGGAAGTCTCCATATAAAATTTCATACCCATTTGCCTTTGCATCACCATTCTGGCCTTCAAAACGGTGTCCGTGAAATTACTATAGCTGCGAAGAAACTGGGGTTAAAAAGATCTTGCTAAGACGGGCTTCTCTTCTATGGCATTTATAATAACTAGACAGAGCTTGGTTTACAGTATTCTAAGCAAATCTCTCACCAAATCATTTGTGTGATGTGCAGCATTTAAATTCTTTTAAAAACCTGAAGAATTTCAGAGTCCTCACACATATCAATAGGAAAGGAGACGCTTTGGTTTCTAAGTTTAACCTTGACTTAGAAATGTACATGCAACATCATAGAATTCAATTACCCTTCACAAGTGAGGAATCTCACGCTTGAAGAATAATTTCCGCACAGCTAATAACAGAACCAGGCTGGGCTCCAGGTCTGGCTCAACTGTAATGCTCACTACACCCGAGTAAAGTGTTACCACA
The DNA here is from genome assembly GCF_046562875.1 of Panthera onca. Taxonomy (NCBI): domain Eukaryota; kingdom Metazoa; phylum Chordata; class Mammalia; order Carnivora; family Felidae; genus Panthera; species Panthera onca. Next base: position 18,567,879 of record NC_138347.1, on the reverse strand, counting down.
TTCCACAAATTCTGCGTCACGGCTTCCTGGCTAACCGACCCTAGATTAGTTAAATCTGTTGCCTCTCTTTTGTTGTATTACTCATATTCATTGTTTTATCAACAATGGGCCTTCTCTGTTACTTACATCTGTAGTAATTCCAACATCAGTTAAAAGACAGAATTATGAAAATAATGGCTAAGTCTTTCCAGATCAGGGGTGTACAAACTCTAAAATGCTTCGGAAACCCCTGGCGTGCGGCCTCAGCATATAGACCCATCCTCCCTTCCTCTGATCCCAGCACCTGCATCTGGGCGTGTGGGATGTGCCTGAAAAACAGACCTCCCCAGAGGGATTCTGATTCAGGTGGTTCACCGACTACACTGAGAAACTGTGCGAACAGCAGGGGGCTTCTCGGGCTTCGAGGCGCACACGCATCGCCTGGGGATCTAGTTAAAGCACAATCTCTGACTGGACAGGTTGAAGGTGGGACCCAGTCTGCCTGTGTAACAAGTTCCCAAGTGATTTGATTCAGCTGTTCCTTCAGGCAGCGAGAATCGACTGAAGGTAATCCATTATAACTAATCTTATTAACGTTTTGGGCTGCTTTGTTTTTTCAGGTTACAGGTTATTATGAAACACTTGTTACAATGGCCTGTCTTTTGCCTTTTCTTTTAATTACGTTAAAATACGCACAGCATAACGGGGCGCCTGGGGGGCTCAGTCGGTTAAGCGTCCGACTTCAGCTCAGGTCATGATCTCGCGGTCCGTGGGTTTGAGCCCCGCGTCGGGCTCTGTGCTGACAGCTCTGAGCCTGGAGCCTGCTTCGGATTCTGTGTCTCCCCCCTCTCTCTGCCGCTCCCATGCTTGTGCCCTGTCTCTGTCTCTCAAAAATAAATAAACGTTAAATATATATATATACATACATATATATATGTATATATACATAATCAAGTTATTCATGCCTTCTTCCCATAAGCCTGGGTCTTGTCCCATAGATTTCTCATTCTGGCACAATTTTAGGAATAGGGTAGAAAGAATTCTGCATTTGAAGCCGGAAGGGAGAAAGTGACACAGTGACTCAGGAGGATTTAGTGATTTCCATGCATGAAAAGGGGAGGAGAGTGATACCTTCTGGCCACAGGAGCTCAGAGAAGATGAGGGACAAGGATAAAAATTAACACCTGAAACAATTTGGTTTAATTTTAAGAGATCATCTCTGCTCCCATTCAGTACTGCTGAATCCCACTGTGGACCCAGCTCCATGAAGGAGACACAGAGTCCTTCATTAAAGAGCACAGAGGAGTGCTGTCCACTGGAACACAGGCCACGTAAGCAGTTTTAAATTTCTAGGAGTCAAAAAAGGTCAACTTAGTTTTGGTAACAGTCTTTATTTCACCCAGCAGATCCTAAACGTTGTCATTTCAACATGCAATCCATGTAAAAAATTATCCCTAAAACGGTCTACATTCTCCCCCCACCATTTTCCAGACTAACTCTTCAATATCTGCCATGTATTTTACATTATGGCACGTGTCAGTCTGGACTGGCCACAATTCAAATGCTCAACAGCCACACGGGGCTGGGGGCCACCACAGGGCAGTACTAGCTTAGGGCCAAATTTCAGAGATCAGGAATATCTTTCAACGAGTAGGCAGTTGCATGTGGGCAGGTTGAGGTTATGGGGTGAAATCTGAATCCAAAGATAAATCCAAAGATAAAGGCCTACACGGAGAAATAAATCCTAAGTGTGAATACACTGAAAAGGCTGTATTCATAGTTCTATATGCTATCAGAATGCCAGACATTTTGTTTTGAGTTTATTTATTTATTTTGAGAGAGACAAAGAGCACAGCAGGGAGGGGCAGAGACAAAGAATCCCATGCGGTCTCCAGGCCGTCCGCACAGAGCCCGATGTGGGGCTCGAACCCATAAACCGGGAGATCATGACCTGAGCAGAAAGCAAGAGTCGGACGCTTAACCGCCTGAGCCACCCGGGCATCCCTGGAATATCGTACATTTTAATCACCAAGAGGAAGATCACTACAATTCAATTTGTTACCACCATTAACCCTATTTACCAGCAAACAGCCCTTTTCTCTCACTTCTCCTTTTGCAGTTCTCATATTTTAATTTTTATTTATAGAGTATGTGATCAATTTGGATGTGGAAATTTAAATCAGGCTTCCTTTATACCTAAGCCGACTCATCTTTAGCCTAGCCCAGTGTTGAATATGGAGAGGAGAGGGGGGAAAAGCAGAAAGTAGAGGGATAGTGTCCTAAATTCTTTATTCTGTCTCTCGGAAACACAAGTATCCTCACTGGCTGCTTTCTCCTAACACTTTCTTTCTGCCTTATTAAAATATTCATAGGCTGATAGATTTTAAAGATGCAATTAATTAGGGTTATATATGGGCCTTTTAAAAAGCCACATAATTGCTAACAAAATACCAATCAGCATGAGGTGCCGTGAGGCCAGAGAACCACCACTTATTACCAAAACCTTAAATTATACAGAGAGGTAAAAATACACAGCCCGTTTTTTCCACATACCAGACTCAGAAACCCACGTGTGAAGTAGGCCGTCATCAAGACAGGAAGAGGCATTTTCACGGATAAACCTCTCAACAGAGTTGGGGACTATCACTTCCAAACCCCTGACTGCCTTTTTCCAGCCCGTTACCATCTGGCCTTGCTGGAACAATCTTCCTCAAGTCTTCTCTCTCTCTTTCTCTCTCTTTTTTTAAAAAAAATTTTTTTTAACGTTTATTTATTTTTGAGAGACAGAGAGGGACAGAACATGAGCAGGGGAGGGGCAGAGAGAGAGAGGGAGACACAGGATCCAAAGCAGACTCCGGGCTCCGAGCTGTCAGCAGAGAGCCCAATGCAGGGCTCGAACTCACCAACCGTGAGATCATGATCTGAGCTGAAGTCGGATGCTTAACAGACTGAGCCAGCCAGGCGCCCCTCAAGTCTTCTCTTAAGGTTTAGAGCAACAAGCATATTAATCTGCTCTCAAGTTTGCTGTCCGTTTTCTTCACCACAGTAGTTGGCTCTTTTCTTCTTCTCTAGCTTCCCGATTCTGGAGACAGCACTTGTATTTCATTCGCTGTCCTGAGCTACTTGTTCTTTCCCTTTTACTGGGTCATCTTTTATTTTTTTCCTGTTTATTCGTTTTTGAGAGAGAGAGAGAGAGAGAGAGAGAGAGCGCATGCACACAAGCAGGGGAGGGGCAGAGACAGAGGCGGGACAGAGGATCTGAAGCAGGCTCTGTGCAGAGAGCCCAATGTGGGGCTCGAACTCACCACCCTCGAGATCACGACCTGAGCCGAAGTCGGATGCTCAACCGACTGAGCCACCCAGGCATCCCTCACTGATTCATCTTTTAATAATTCTGATTTTATCATCTCAAGTCAGTTTTTAATGTAGATAAATTTTTATCTAAGGAGTAATCATTGGATCAGAGGCTGAATATAAGATTATGCTATTAGCTTTGACATTTTATATTCACTTCAGGCCTCCTATATTGTTTTATTATCTAGGTTGCAGAATATAAATAAATGTGTTTCATTAAAAAAAATAGTAATTCTGATTTTAAAACAAGACAACCGCCCTCTACTTTGTGCTCCTACTTTCTCATTCAGATATAATCGGCCCCTGAACAACACGGGTTTGAACTGTGCGGGTCCACTCACACACAAAATGTCCTCAACAAACACAGTACAGTACTCTTTCCCTTAGGGTTTTCTTAGTAACATTTTCTTTTCTCCGCCTTACTTTATTGTAAGAATACAGTATATAATACGTATAATATATGAAGTCTGTGTTAAGTGACTTTATGGTATCAGAAAGGTCAAGAGTAGACCATTAGTAGTTGAGTTTTGGGGAGTCAGAAGTTATATGTGATTTTTTTTTTACTTTGACTTTGGGCTCAACACCCCTAAACCCCATGTTGCTCAAGAGTCAACTGTATTGTCATCCATGCCTAGGGGTTCAACAACTTCCTCTAGTCTTTCAATGTTGACTTTTCAGTTGACATTCCAGTCACTAGCTGGACACCTACTTGAGAGGGTACTGACTTTAGCAGACGGACACTGGACCGCCAAATTTTAGAACTGTACCCAAAGAATAATAAGCACTTCCTCACTGGGTCAGAATCTATCTTTTTATTTTTTTTAATGATTATTTATTTATTTTGAGAGATACAGGGAGTGAGAGAGAGTGCAAATGGGGGAGGGGTAGAAAGACAGAAAGAGAGAGAGAGGGAGAATCCCAAGCAGACAGAGAGCTGACAGCACAGAGTTCGACGTAGGGCTCGAACTCATGAACCATGAGATCATGACTTGAGCCGAAATCAAGAGTTGGATGCTTAACCGACTGAGCCACCCAGGTGCCTCAGGTCAAAAATCTATCTTATGTGGAAGCAAGAGAAGGGAATAGCGCCAACATCCAACATTTTAGGGGAGCCAAACATGGCAGGGCCTGCTGAACAAATTCTACGTGGTTATAACACCCAGGTCCCCCTGCTCACTTAATAACGCTTCTGTTTCTCAATTAATATGTGTCACAATTCATGTGCCAATCCTCACGGACTGTACCTCTGCAACACTCAGATTGTCCATATTCCAGAAGCTGGACCACCTATCGTGTCACACGTGGAAATGTTCTGAAATGTTGAACTCCATCCAGTGAACCGCTTTGTGAGCAGAAACTTACCTCTGAGCTCTCCCTACTCCTCTTCATCCACTACAGCTACTCATTATGCCCCTGCGTCCCCAACTCTTCATCACTCACTAAGGTTGGCAGAGAAGGTTTCCCAAGTCCCTGCCAGTCTGGCCTGGGACACGAATCCATGAATCACCAGTGCTGACCATCAGCTAGCGACCTCCCCACGCACTCATCATGCTCACACCTATTGTTCCAGCTTGTCTCTCTCGTAAGCGTGAGACCCCTGAGACCCAGCTGCCACACTGTGCCCCTTGGGTGCTCAGTAAGTGTCCCTTCTGGGTCCTCTTGTGTCCAGCCCCGACTTGAAATGTCCAGTATTGGGAGACAATGGAGTTGTCTCCTAGTGACCAGAGGAATAAATATGGCTTTATATTTCAGGGGGTCTTCAACTCAAAACTTCTAGGAAAAACAAAATATAGGGGTACCTGGGTGATTCAGGCAGTTGAGCGTCCAACTCTTGATTTTGGCTCAGGTTATGATCCCAGGGTTGTGGGATTGAGCCCTGTGTCAGGTTCTTAAGATTCTCTCTCTCTCTCTCTCTCTCTCTCTCTCTCTCTCTCTCTCTCTCTGTCTTTGGTCCCCCTCTGCCCCTCTCCCCCGCTCATGGCTCTCTCTCAAAAACTATATATATATATATATATATATATATATATATAGCAGATACATAGCTATTTAGGGCAAAAGGAGGTAAAGAGGGAATAAAAAATGAAAAAGAAAAGACATGACAGTATTTTTTTTTATTTTTAATTTTTTTTTTTTAATGTTTATTTATTTTTGAGACAGAGAGAGACAGAGCATGAACGGGGGAGGGGCAGAGAGAGAGGGAGACACAGAATCGGAAGCAGGCTCCAGGCTCTGAGCCATCAGCCCAGAGCCTGATGCGGGGCTCGAACTCACAAACTGTGAGATCGTGACTTGAGCTGAAGTTGGACGCTCAACCGACTGAGCCACCCAGGCGCCCCAAGACATGACAGTATTTAACAAAAGAGCTAGCTAGGAAATAATTAGGGTACAGTATTTGGAATCAGCACAACCTTCTACTGGTATCAGAACATTGCTAAGTCCTCAAGGCTTTGTTAAAAACATTGAAAAAAGAATTAGAGTTCTGTCACTGTACCTGCAACACCATCTAGGGAAGAAGGATTTATTCTATCTAATAGAATAAATATAATAAGGATACACGATTCATCAAGCTCTTCAATAAAAATATGTTTTAGATGGGGCGCCTGGGTGGCGCAGTCGGTTAAGCGTCCGACTTCAGCCAGGTCACGATCTCGCGGTCCGTGAGTTCGAGCCCCGCGTCAGGCTCTGGGCTGATGGCTCGGAGCCTGGAGCCTGTTTCCGATTCTGTGTCTCCCTCTCTCTCTGCCCCTCCCCCGTTCATGCTCTGTCTCTCTCTGTCCCAAAAATAAATAAAAAACGTTGAAAAAAAAATTTAAAAAAAAAAAAATATGTTTTAGAAATTACCCAGTTCCACTGAGTTGTGTTTCAAAAATCATGTGATTTTTTTCAATGGGGATTGGATCTCAGCTAAATCAGAATCTTGCCTTGTCCTGGGGTGCCCAGGTGGCTCAATCAGTTAAGCGTCTGGCTCTTGATTTCCGCTCAGCTCGTGATCTCATGGTTCACGAGCCTGAGCCCTTGCATCAGGCTCTTAGCTGACAGCATGGAGCCTGCTTGGGATTCTCTCTGTCCTTCTGCCATTCAAATGTGCATGCTCTCTTTCTCAAAATAAATACATAAATATTTAAAAATAAAAAAAGAATCTCTCCCTGTCTTACCACTCCACTGTGGACTTAGAAATTGCCACTCAGACTCGTACACACGGCTTAGTTTCATTATTATAAATCGATCTGCCAAGGCTTGCCATTCCCGAGAGAACTGAATTTCTGGACTTCTAACGAAGAGGGTTTGGGGCATGAAATTACCACCTTAAGGCTTCCAAGATGTATATCACAAACTGTTCAGCAGAAAATTCTCCCCGGAAAATTCTGATTCCACGTCTCTAATCCAGTATCTCATGGCTTCTAAGACTGGCCTGAGTTATCTGTCTACACCTGCTAATACAATAAAAGCTAAGAAACTGCTGTGAATCTCTGTGGTAATGAAACATAAAGCCCACATTGTAACAAATAATGGACCTGATTTTTAAAAAGGGAGTATCGTAATCTGTTTCAAGATAACTCAAAAACCCTAGAAAAATCTGAGGTCAGTTAAAGGATATGCAAAACTTGAGGCTACTGATCAGAGCCTTCCCCAATAACGTATTATTTTCCATATTGACGCAACTCCTTGGGTCGTGTGAGAGAATGAGAACATGGCTATTCTTAAACCTAGTAATTTTCTTTTATCGTCGCAACTTCAATCACGGATGTAAATGAAAATTTCTGCTCACTCTGCTCCTTTTCTGCTTGAATGAATTTTATAATGAAAACGTCTGTGCCCTTCCAACAGAGCACAAGCATCATTCAAATTTTACACGCCGGGCAAAGAGCGAATGCATTTTGTGGCTGCAGAATCATTTAAAGGTGTGCCCATACAAGCTATGGCACATTTACACATGCCATAGTTTAAAATTCTCTCAAGCAAAAGCAAAGGCCCCAGAAGTAGGTGCATTCAGGCTTCAAACGTTCTCAGCCTAGTTCCTCCCGGCTCTGCACAGCCAGCCCCGCCCTCCCGTCCTGGCCCCTTGTCAACCAGAAAGCGGTGAAACTGTGCCAAAGCCATTTCCATGACCCAAATGGTCTTCCAGGTCAACAATCTAAAGTCACATGAAAACTTCATCTTCAGCTGACCTCTCCAGGGAGCAAATATTTTGAAGGGGAAGCATTTCAGGCATGCGGGAGCTCAGCCTTTAAATCAAACTAGATCTTTAAGTAGTTTTTCAAAGGAAGGCCCTGGAGCACACAGAAGGTGTTTGAAGAAGGCAAAGCTCTCATTTAGCCTTCACATTTATAAATGAGGAATCTGAGTATGATTAGGGCTGATAATGACACGGGGTGATTAATTTTAGGGTACCTCTCATTCCAAATATTACAGTTTCTGTCTTTCACTTAAAATTATAAACATGACTAAAATGTAGATTAGACGAAAGTTAGAGTCTCAGTTGTTTTAACCCGGAAATGTTGTGGTTTTAGAAAAAAGCTGAGGACAGACCTTTGACTTGGGGTAAGAACACTGGTTATCCGAACCTTCTAAGAAAAGTGTAAGTTGATTTGCCATTTCATGGGCAAAAGCACATTTTCTTTTTTTAAGTTTATTTACTTTGAGAGAGAGAGCAGGGGAAAGGCAGAGAAGAGAGGGGAGAGAGAGAATCCCAAGTGGGGTCTGTGGTAACATGTGGGGCTCGATCTCACAAACCGTGAGATCATGGCCTGAACTGAAATCAAGAGTCGGACACTTAACTGACTGAGCCACCCAGGTGCCCCAGAAGTAGACTTTCTAAAAATGCATTAAGGCTAACAGGACACAGGATCTCCATTACCTAAGTTAAAAGCAACACATTTTATGGTTTAATGCAGTATTTATTCATGACTGTCTCTCTCCCAGTCAAAAGAAACAAAAGGTCAGTCCCCTCTCTTGGCCTGACACCCTTCCCACTCATGCTACTCATGACATGGTAATTCTAGATGTTTCATTTTTTTGGTTGATGTTCAAACCGTCTGGATAGCTGGCTGTTTACCTAAATCCATATAAGAGGTGAATTTAAGACCATCTATAGGAGGCTCCCTTTTTGAAAAACAGAGGTAATGGCATGAGAAGCCAACAATCCCACTGAGTACAAAAGACATCCCTGGTAACAGTTCTCACGTACAAGTGAACATTCATTAACTGCAACAATAAATCCTTAGGTAACTTTACTCATCTGGGCAGCTGTTGAATTGCCATTCTTACATTAGGGCAGTTTTCCAAAAACGTTTTGCCTTCAGAAGAAATTAATTCTCTTCTTTCCAAGTTACACTTTTAGTACAAATGTAACATTTCCTCACAGTGGAAGATGCTAATTCCAACACTGAGATCACATCTATATATGTATATATATATAAAGCAAGAAATCTTATTTAAGTTAAAGTATCTAAAAATGCTTTTTGAAATATAAGAAAGGATTTTGCTTACCATGTCTAGCTTCATTTCTTTTTTTTTTTTTTTTGAGGTTCAGCCTGTCATCCATTTCTTTATTTCTATAATTGTATCCTCATCTCTTTAAAAATATATGTGAAAAGTGAATATATAAGTACTCCCTAGGGATTTAAACTTGATTCATTTTATTCTTGCTACTAGTTGTCATTGACGGGCAGAAAACTCAAAACATGACAGATTGCCCAGTGTGAGGTGTATTTCCGCATCAATATTAGAGTTTCTACATTAACCTCATTCAAATCCAATTAATTCTTCTGCATGAAATCAAGGGTCCAGGAGGCTTTTAATAGAAGCTGAAAACAATCCAACCCTTTGCCTCAAACAGATTTGTATCCCAAATGGTACAATAAACCAACAGAGAAAAATGGAATAGGCATAGCCCATGCTCCTGTGTTCTTTGCTTAATTCGAGAAGGCCACATTAACCATTTGTTGATTATAGTTATGGAAACTCACATAACCATGGATTAATAGCTCGAGAATCATCAAGCCAGCCCTTGGGAAGCCACTGCACTGATGGGGCTTCCTAGGAAGTTATGTGTATTGCGAGAAAATGAACCACCCGGGAGGACTCCTATGAAACACCGATATTGAGGCTTTTCGAAGTGGGCTACAGAAAAACGAGCCAGAGAAGGAGAAGGAGAGTCAGCAGATAAACAGAAGCAGCAGCATAATAATGGTGTGGGGAGAAGGCACTGGGCCACAGAGTTAGAGACCACTGGGAGGTTAAAGAGGACAGAGAGGCTTCTGAAGGACCTGATGGGAAAGGCAGCAGAGAGCCCATTCCAGGGAGCTGAAGGGAGGGATGCCTGGAACAGCTGCCTGCGGAGGGAGCCTGAGGTTAGGCAGATACAACAGGAATGGCTGACCACCACGTCAAGTCAGGAAGCACAGCTGTGAGTGAGCAGAGCTCACTGAACGCTCACTGATCGGTGGAGGTTAAAGACGTGGGGTCAAGTGACTAATGTGAGGGCCCGGGGGTCTCTGGGGAATCGGGAAATACCAGGAGGTTAAAAGTTACTGACATATGAAGTGCAGTGAAGGGTCTAGTGACCAAAGGTACTTAAAGTCAAAGATCATAGACAACATAGTTAACATTTACTGAAGAAAATATGTGCATTGGTTCCCATGAATTTAGACTCAATCGGGAATTCTAAGAACTTAAATTGACAACAAAAGTGGAAGAAGAGAAAAAAGCTCAAATTTTAAAGACAGTAACTTCTTGGCACATTGAACATGAGCCTCATGTATTAAATATGCTTTAGAGAACACAGAATATCATAGCCCCTGATATGATAATTCTACGTTCTCAATAAAGCAAAAACAGAGAACCACATGACCCAATCATTAGAATCTAACAATCCTGAACTGATAAAGACACCCCACAATAAAGAAGGGGGCCTTCTTCAGTGATGGCCACACCGTTAGGTTATAAACACAAACAAGGTCACATGCCACATTCTTAGCAAAGTGGTTAATACTGAAGGGTAAGGTTTAGGGGAAATTTGAGCTAGGTGACACATTCTTGAAAATGCATGAACCTAATCAACAAACCAACAGGATGGCCCCAAATTTTAATGTCATAGAAAGATAGAAGTACTCCCCCTCGAGAGGTTTACATCTACACATCAAGCACCTACTAAACACCACATACATCCCATCATTTAACAAAAGCATGTAAATACGACAGGAATTAATGGTCAGCATTCATAAACATTACTCTCTTTTCTTGGAATTCTAAATAAAATAAAATTTTATTTATTTTGAGGGAGAGAGAGAGAAAGACAGCACGAGCAGGGGAGGGGCAGAGAGAGAGGGAGAGAGAGAGAATCTTCAGCAGGCTCCACACTGTCAGCAGAGAGCCCAACGTGGGGCTCAAACTCACAAATCATAAGATCATGACTCAAGCTGAAATCAAGAGTTGGATGTTCAACCGACTGAGCCACCCAGGCGCCCCTATGACCCTAACTCTTAAGGTACAACATGAAAATCCAAAAGAAGTTTCTAAACTCCATTACCATTATAAATGGTATTCGAAAATGATTTTCTGCTAAAACGATCCTCTACCCTTTACTCTCAAGAAGCTTCTATGCTTTGCTCCAGGGCACTCTATCACCATCACCGTCTCCCTAACTCCTATTCTTTTTTTTTTTTTTTTAATTTTTTTTTTTAACGTTTTATTTTATTTTTGAGACAGAGAGAGACAGAGCATGAACGGGGGAGGAGCAGAGAGAGAGGGAAACACAGAATCTGAAACAGGCTCCAGGCTCTGAGCTGTCAGCACAGAGCCCGACGCGGGGCTCGAACTCACAGACCGTGAGATCATGACCTGAGCTGAAGTCGGAAGCTTAACCGACCAAGCCACCCAGGCGCCCCTAACTCCTATTCTTAAACCAATCCTTCATCCTAATACTTAACCAAAAAAAAGTTCACATTAATCCGGTCATGAAGTGGATGCTTACTAGGACTGGAAATTTGTGGGTGGGTGGGGAGGGGAAACTTCCAGGGAAGAAGAGGCTGGTTTTGATCATCTTTGAGTCTGGTCCCTGAACAAACCCCTGTTGCTAAACTAGAGAGGATCAGTGTGTTTCCAGAGTAAAGACTATCACAAATACAAACCTCTGTAACATCTCACGTCGTTAATGCCCTAAATTCTATAAAATAGGTATAAAGGTAATTTTATCTACGTACAGTCATAAATTAGAGCCAAGGAGAAGCACACATCTTATGAGGTCGATATATACCCCACAACAAGCTCAGCTATCCAATCAGAGGTTAGTTTTTTCCAGTTAAAAGTTAGACAGCTAGGGGCGCCTGGGTGGCTCAGTCAGTTAGCGTCCGACTTCATCTTGGGTCATGATCTCACAGGTCGTGGGTTCGAGCCCCGTGTCGGGCTCTGTGCTGACAGCTCAGAGCCTGGAGCCTGCTTCCATTCTGTGTCTCCCTCTCTCTCTGCACCTCCCCTGCTTGTGCTCTGTCTCCCTCAAAAATAAATAAACATTTAAAAAATTAAAAAAAAAAAGTTAGCTAAATAAGGAGACCCCTTTAAAAGTAATTTGACTTGCAACTTGTAATATTAGAAGGTATTTTCTAAACTAGAAAAACTGCCTGGAAGCCTTAAACTCCCCTTCTTCCTGCCAGACCTATGTGATAAATTTCTCCGTAGCACAAAGAGGTAATAAAAATCATTGATTGTTATCTCATTGAGCGGTCACTTCTGCTACACGACTCCCTCCTCCATTGCCGAATTCTGTGCTTACATAGCTGTTTTTCTTGATTTTTTCACTGTAGGCCTTCTCACTGTGAGGGTGAAATTGCACGCCTGAGCCCACCCTTTCTCTGCCCACCAGCCTCCTGGTATAGTTCTACCTGGAATCTGCATTATCGCTGTGCCAATACCTCTCAGACCTGGGCAACGACGGATCCTTTCTTTTCATGTTACAACTTTGTTATTCTTCACCTTTTGGGTTTTCTTCTTCTCAAGTTAATACATGCCCCATTTTAAAATTTGCTTTATTTTCTGTGCATCCTTCTGGACTGGATGTCTTCCAAATTCTCCAAAAGAACTCTAAAACCACTCTAAGCACAGGCACGTCCAGCAGGTAGCACATCTGTGCCATTTTTGTTTTTTTCCTGGAGACCTCCCCCTAGGGACCCTCCTGGTCCCCTCCAGTCTGGACTGACTGCTCTCCAACTGCTGCACAGATGTTGCCATGGGACTTCCCTTCGCCATCAGGTTTCAAGCTAAAGCCTGAGACTCACAGACAGGAAAAAAGAGAGGCAGGGTGGGGAGGAACGAAAGCAAAAAGACTCCAGGGATGTATATCACCAATATGAACTAAAATTCACTGAGGGATGTGGAAAAGAGGGACAGTTTAATGAAGACATCCAGGTTAAGAAAATTTATCCCCAGGGGCACCTGGGTGGCTCAGTCGGTTAAGCGTCTGACTTCGGCTCAGGTCAAGATCTCACAGTTTGTGAGTTCGAGCCCCCCATCGGGCTCTGCACTGACCGCTCAGAGCCTGGAACCTGCTTGATTCCATGTCTCCTCCTCTCTCTGCCCCTCCCTCACTCACGCTCTCTCTCTCTCTCTCTCTCTCTCTCTCACTCACTCAAAAATTTAAAAAAAATTCTTTTTGAAGAGAATTTATCCCTAGATTCTACAGTAAAACAAATATTGAGAGTTTTCTGCATCAAGTGCTAAAACTGAAATATTTCACACAATCCTTTGATACTGAAATTGAAATACATCTTAACTCCAGCTTTAGATTCACTGTCATCTTTATGTCATTTCTTACATTCGTGCTGCTTTTTGTGTGTAACTATTAAAAAAGAGCATACTTTTTTCTTCAATGCTTTTTGACCAACTCTTTCATTACGTACCAACAGCAAATCACATTTTTAAAAAATGTATGGAAATACTGGAGAGAAATCATTTTCCTTAATTTTACTTCAGTATTCTTGTATAATTAAATCTTTCCTTTACAATAAATAGACAGTTATACTTTCATGGGTACTGTTTAGAGATACTGCAAAAATAAGCTATAGGCCCAATGCACAGTATTAAAACTGAAACATTTTAGAGGTGCCTGGGTGGCTCAGTTGGTTAAGCATCCCACTCTTCGTTATGGCTCAGGCCACGATCTCACAGTTCGTGGGTCTGGGCGCCACGTCCGGCTCTGCACTGACAGCAAGGAGCCTGCTAAATAGTCCCTTTATTACTAACAAATAATAAAATTGCAGATTTTACACTTACTGTCAATTAAAAAATAGGAGGATCTTTCAACTCAGAATCAAAAATCGGTATTAAAAATTTCCTTTAGGAGCACCTGGGTAGCTCAGTCCGTTGAACGTCCGATTTCGGCTCTGGTCGTGATCTCGCAATATGTGAGTCTGAGCCCCGAGTTGGGCTCTGTGCTGACAGCTCAGAGCCTGGAGCCTGCCTCAGTTTCTGTGTCTCCCTCTCTCTCTCTCTCTCTCTCTCTCTCTCTGCTCACCCCCTGCTCACGCTCTGTCTCTATCTCTTAAAAATAAATACGCATTGGGGTGCCTGGGTGGCTCAGTCGGTTGAGCGGCCGACTTCGGCTCAGGTCATGATCTCACGGTCCGTGAGTTCGAGCCCCGCGTCGGGCTCTGTGCTGACAGCTCAGAGCCTGGAGCCTGTTTCAGATTCTGTGTCTCCTTCTCTCTCTGACCCTCCCCCGTTCATGCTCTGTCTCTCTCTGTCACAAAAATAAATAAACTTAAAAAAATAAATAAATAAATAAATAAATAAATAAATACGCATTAACAAAATTTATAAAAATTTCCTTCATATTTTCATAGAATTAAATAGCATATATTTTATTAAAGCAACTACAAGATTTGCAAGACATTTGGCCAAGAATCGGTTCCCAGAAAACCCACAAATGAATGCAAAGTATTCACCATGATGTTTATCAATGCACCATTTATAACAGCCACCACTACAAAGTAAACAATTAAATGACCCAAAGTAAGGAATAAAACACATTGTAGTGTCCAGCATAATGTTAGTTTAAAAGCTGTGCTTTCCAAGATAATTTCATTTCATGCATGAAGTATTATAAAAATGCTAGGTGAAACAAAGGTCACAAAATAGGAAACAAGAATCACGTAACTGTTAGAGGTGCCTGGGTGGCTGGCTCGGTCGGTTAAGCACCTGACTCTTGATGGTGGCTCAGGTCGTGATCTCACAGTTCAGTTGTGAGATTGGGCCCCGCATCGGGGTCTGCACTGAGCAGAGCCTGCTTGGGATTCTCTCTCCCTCTCTCTCTGCCCTTCCCCCGTGTGCACGCACACTTTCTCTCTCTCTCTGTCAAAATAAGTAAATAAAGTTAAAAAAATACCTATAACTGCTAAAAATACTGAAAACAAAATATAAGCAGAAAATACAGAGTGAAAGGAAGCTGTTATTCCTTGGTAGTGGCTGCATTTCTTAAACTTGGTATGATGACCAGGTATTACTTTTGTAATCAGAGAAGTTTAAGTACACGCTTATAATTCTAGCACGTACTGCGAAGGACAATGCCCATTAACCTCACGCCATGTACTTTTCAATGCATTACTGAGAAGCATGGGAACAGTGCTATTTTAAATAAATAAACGGAGGTTTCTTTTCTATGCCTGTCATTAGGGACCTGCATCGATAAATTCTGTGTTTTAATAAAGCACTCACAACAGAGCACCCCCCCAAGCCGTAACAGGAGACTTTCAAAGATTGTTGTTTTTCTTTATGTAATTAATGTTAATGACTTCTGAATATTATCTTCAGTTAAAAAAAAAAGGCAAAATTAAGGATTTAACTAAGCAAATCATTCATGGTATCCTAGCTCTCATCCCAGACAAAACACAAGTTGTTAAAAGTCCCAGAAAGAAGCCATAATAGCAGATACAATAATTAAAACAAGAAGATGAAACTAAATTAGAATTGGAGCCAAAAAAGACTAATTATTTTTCAAAATTGGATTTATTTAAAAAAATTTTTTTTAACGTTTATTTATTTTGAGACAGAGAGAGACAGAGCATGAACGGGGGAGGGTCAGACAGAGAGGGAGACACAGAATCTGAAACACGCTCCAGGCTCTGAGCTGTCGGCACAGAGCCCGATGCGGGGCTCAAGCTCACAGACCGCGAGATCATGACCTGAGCCGAAGTCGGACGCTTAACCCACTGAGCCACCCAGGTGCCCCAAAATTGGATTTATTTTTAAAGTATCAATCTTTTCTACTTTAGAAAGCAAATCCATCTAGGGCCAATATAATTACGGCCAATGGGGAGCCGGCAGAGGGAGATAACCTACCCAGAAGGAAATTATTTGCTTCGCTTCTCCTACTTAATGAAATGTCCTTTCCAACACGAAGGAATCTATAGGGAAAATGTAGTTTCTTCCCATTTAACAATCCTCCCTGGAACAAATGTAGCTCCCATATACAAATTTGGGGAGAAAATAAGCACAAAACAAGATCAAGGACATTTCTGAAGAATTAGTAATGATGAATGCTGCTTATATGTAGCTAAAGAATGGAGACATTTTCTTTTACTTTGGCAGTATGCTGTGTTTAAAACTAAAATATTTTCCCATAAGAAGTTATTACTACTGTATAAAGCTCGAAAAGCACAACAACCAGCAGATATAACGATTATTCTGTGTGCTCTTTCAAGCTTTTTGACTTCTTTTCCTTTTTAAAAAAACTTTTTTTAATGTTTATTTATTTTTGAGAGAGACAGAGCATGAGGAGGGGAGGGGCAGAGAGAGAGGGAGACACAGAATAGGAAGCAGGCTCCAGGCTCTGAGCTGTGAGCACAGAGCCTGACGTAGGGCTCGAACTCATGAACTCTAAGAGGTCAGGTCATGACCTGAGCCAAAGCTGGACACTTAACCGAGTGAGGCACCCAAGTGCCCCTTGAGTTCTTTTTCAACTCTCACTACCCGTTGATGGATATGACATTTTATGTATGATTTCATATGTTTTTCTGATAAAATTCACTTATTATAGAAATTAACAGGAAAAAAAAAAAACTTCAAAAAAATCAAAATCACCCGTAATCCCATTGGTTGTAGATAAACACTGCTAAGATTTCTTTTCCATTCATGTTTTCTTTTACATAGTTGCAAATCAGCCTGGACATAGTGGTCCTGAAGTATGACTAACCTGGAATATTCAAAGGTCTCACGTGAAAGACCACATAAGAAAGAAGTCTGATAGCTCAGTGATATCAGACTGAACACTCAAGGAACAGTGAGTGATCAGCCTTCCCTGATGAAGAAAAGTCCAGGGGTTCTGGACATTCTTTGTGATAGCATGATGCAGACAATTCTGAAAAACGCAGGATATTCGGGCCACCTGGGTGGTGTAGTTGGTTAAGCGTCCGACTCAGGTCATGATCTTACGTTTTTTTTGAGTCCGAGCCAGGCATGGGGCGCTGTACTGACAGGGCAGTGCCTGCTTGGGATTCCTTCTCTCCTTCCCTCTGGCCCTCCCCAGCTTGTTCTCTGTCTCTCTGTCTCTCTCTCAAAATTCATCAATAAACTTAAAAATATATAAATAAATAAAATAAATTAAAAAAAAAAACCCATAGGCTATTCAAGAATTTCTATCCCTCTTGTGTGTAAAAGCCGGGCTCATCAAGCACCACTCCCACGGTGTGTACGTATATAACCCCACACACAATCTCCCCGGACTTCCTCAGCGGGCATCTGGGCATCTGTGAGAGCCTAGAATCTACAATAAAAATGTTCTTCCGTGCCCAGCCCCATTCTTAAAATTAGGTGAAGTCTCGTGCAACATTCCTGGATATTGTTCTGCTATATGATGGGACTCAAGAGTAGCTGTTGTTCAGCGTCAAATCCAAAAAACTACTCTGGTGCAGTATGTGTCAGAATATCCAACAACAAACTTTTCACACTACAGAAGATGAAGATAGTTGTAGACAATTCACACAAAAGTAGCCACCAAAAGACAAGGTACGACTGTCTTAAAACTTTACTGGGGCACCTGGGTGGCTCAGTCGGTTGAGCGTCCGACTTCAGCTCAGGTCATGATCTCACGGTTTGTGAGCTCGAGCCCCACGTCGGGCTCTGTGCTGACAGCTCGGAGCCTGGAGCCTGCTTCCGATTCTGTGTCTCCCTCTCTCTCTGCCCCTCCCATGCTCACGCTCTGTCTCTATCTCTCTCAAAAATAAATAAGTGTTTTTTAAAAAAAGGCACACAAAAAATCAAACTTTATTAATGCAGAAAATTCAAAATCAATGAAGCAAGTATCTTCAGTTTCTCATCTGACCCTATCTGAATGGTTTCCTGGTCATTACTACTTGTATGTTTGGAGAGTCTTGAATGTAAAATTAAATAGAATGACACTTAAGGTAGCAATTCCTTAATTTCTAAATTCCTTTGGGTTAAGCTATTAACCGGACTTTGCCCTCAGAGATCAGTAATTTGTCTTACGCAACCCGCTTTGCCTGTACTGGACAGGACCAAGTCCAGAGGAGCTCCGGTTTCAGCGGTTCTATTACACCATGAAGAGCAGTCGTTCAAGTAGAAAGGGGTTGAAGGCTTTGCAAAGAAAATACTCTCCTTGTGTAATGGTAATGATGTGCTTAATTCCGCATGAGATCATGATTAAAATGTTCATATGAGGGGCGCCTGGGTGGCCCAGTGGGTTAAGCATCCGACTTCAGCTCGGGTCATGATCTCATGGTTTGTGAGTTTGAGCCCCACTTTGGGCTCTGTGCTGAGAGCTCAGAGCCTGGAGCCTGCTTCAGATTCTGTGCCTCCCTTTCGCTCTGCCCCTCCCCCGTTCTCTCTCTCTCTCTCTCTCTCTCTCTCTAAAATAAATATTGACAGAAAGTTCAATAAAAATGTTCATATGATTAAGAGCGATCTTACATTCTGATTCTAGAAACACAATCAAAAGCAAAGGGTAAGATGAGAAAGCCAGCTCACCCTCAAGGGACATCACCCACTCGCTCCAAGGAAGGAAAGTGTCAACCACAGCCTAATATACTCTCTCCAACTAGACAAAGAGTGCAAGAGAGTGCCGAGCAAGTATGCCCAAGACAAACACAGGATTTGAGGAAAAACAACCCAGTATGACACCGATCCTGCATCCGATAGAAGGGTCAGGAAGGGTGCATGCTAGATGTAACTGGCATTTCTGTCTCACGCTTTGTTTTCGGTTTTAATATGCTTAATGTTTGAGCCCATTGTACTTTGTTTTCTAGGTAGTGCCTTTCTGAGAATTACCTTCAGTAAAATCATCTCTTGTCTAAAGGATGTTTGCATATAGCCATAGAGTTTGCAGAGTACTTATATTAATGCTAAACACTAATTACTTGTTCAAGCAGCAAGTAATTTACAACAATGTTGCCCATTCCTACCACAAAGTGGAAAACGTTATCAAGGAAAGATTTACCCTGTACCAGAGTCAGGATCGTTTCTTTTATGAACACAACGTGTGTTGTGACTTTAAAAAAAAGTTATTTATTGCCTGCAATTCACAACTTTTCCTCAATGATCTGATTTTGTAAATCAGGTGGTTATTAGCTCCAGCACAATTTTCTGTTCATACTGTAAGGAACACTGGAGTGTGAACTGAAAGGTCATGGGCTTTGGTCCTAAATCTGCCACAAACACCTCTGTGGGGTACAGCGAGACATCCCCCCCTCGCGACTCTCAATATTTGTGCCTGAGAAGTGAGACCACTTAGGATGAGCCTTCCTACATGGGGTATAACATGTTTTCTCACAATAAAAACATCCTGACAGTTCATCACAGCATTATCATAAAATTTTTTGACTTCACATTTAGATCTGAAGACATTTCATACATCGTTTCATACATCCTTTTGACAGTATTTTGTTCCCTTGGGAGTTTCAATTCCCTCTTGCCAAGGGGAGGGGCACAGAGTGGGGGTAAGGAGAGGGAAGACAACCAGTTTGGGGCCACAGGAAGTTTGGGGTCAAAGGAAATTTGCCACAACTAAGCGGCACCATGGTGGCGAACTATAATCTTACGGTCAATTCCACCGTTTAGTCAGCTCTCACACTTCTGAATAGTTAAGAAGTGGGGAGATCGCAAGCAAAATGATACATGTTCACTTTGGAAACAGGTGCAGTTGCAAGTGACCTAGCAGGTGTCATCAGCAATGATGCTCATCCAAAGACCTGTGACCTGGTTCCCGGTGAGCTTATATTCTCATCGAAATATATCTGAAACATTTCACAGAATGGGTGAGAACCAAAAGAAAGAAATCATTAACAAGATCTGGCCCACCTAAGTAACTGGTTCATGATCTACTTCTTAACTTACACTGAATTAAACGGTCTCTTGACATAATAACTAAATTGGTTTGAAATACACAGTTCCCGGAGACAGCTGACCTCTATATTTAAACATTACTTATTTTCATCTTATTAAATTTTCAGTTCTTAACCAGTCAGACAGAAAAGGGCTAGAGCCCTTGTAAAGTATTTAAGAATAAAGAATAAGGAGGAACAGGGGAAGTCTTGAATCATCAAATGTTTAAGAATCTGGTTTTCCACGCTCTGTCCATCAATTCTATCGTGAGCAGTAAATCCACCAAATGAAAACTTCATTCCAATGGCCAGTGCGTTCTGTGAATGTCTCAAATTATGCACAAGCATGACCAGTAATCAGCACGTATGCTCTCATGACATTCATGTTTGATGAAGTATTAAACAGATCTCCAGAATCTTCGGCACTTATCCTAAGTTTGCTGTTGGGACTTTGTGAAAAAAAGATCCCTTTTAGTCTTTACAAGAAGTCGCTAGAATGTATATATGTATATCAGTATTTGTCCAAGGTCTCCCTGTATAGACCTCTATGTTCTTGTTTATACCCATGCATAAACCACCATGTTAACCACCAGACCAAAGACTGCGGATTTCCACATTGCCTGGTTATATAAAAATATCAACTAGGAAGAGACTAATAACCAAGTCAGATTAAATATGGAGTGTGACAGTGTTTCCAGAGGAAAAAAGTCAGACATCACATTAAACAGCTCAGTTTTTAAAACAGACGGGGGAAGTAAAATTTGAGGTTTGTGCAAGAAGCACCCAGTTAAACCTTAGTGATCTAACTGGGTCCTCCAGTTTGATAGAAGCAGAAAAAAAGAGTTCACCAACTCTACTGTCCCAACTACAGCCAGGAAGAATAATCAAGTTGTCTCAGGAAAAGAGGTTTTTAAGAAATGAGCAGAATAGAGGAGCTTCGCGTATCATTTTCTCTTCTATGGAGTCAGGAGACAAAACACACACGGCCCCAATTCTCCACGTCTAGACAGTTAGCGTGCATGAGAATCACCTATGGGATTTGGTAAAATGAAAATTCCTGGGCCCCGCCCCCAGGTCTTTTCATTCAGCAGTTATGGAATCGGTCCAAGAATTTGTCATTTGAATAAACATATTAGGTAAATTCATTCTGAAGCAGGGAGTTCAGAAATATTGCTCCTGTGTTGACACCTTAATAGTCTAAAATACAGTCCAATATAGAGTGGCAGAAAGAAACTGCATATAGATTTAATTAAAACATCCTTCTTGGGCGCCTGGGTGGCTCAGTTGGTTAAGTGTCCGGCTTCGGCTCAGGTCATGATCTCCTGGTTTGTGGGTTCGAGACCCACATTGAGCTCTGTGCAGACAGCTGAGAACCCAGAGCCCGCTTTGGAGTCTATGCCTCCCTCTCTGTCCCTGCCCCTCCCCAAATTGAGCGCACGCGCACGTATGTACTCTCTCTCCCTAAAATAGACATTAAACAAACAAACAACATCCTTCTTTTTCACCCCCAAAGTCCAAAACAATCCGCGTCAGTGACGCGGCTGGCCAGCTCACCTAAGCAGCGGTAGGGAATCACAATGCGGGCGTGGGTCTTGCATTGCTTGTGGCCCCTCTTGCACCAGTTCTGGATGGTCACTGGTTGGTTGGCTTCCACCACGTTGGTGATCTGCAGTTCAGGGTAGAC
Source organism: Panthera onca (assembly GCF_046562875.1). NCBI lineage: Eukaryota > Metazoa > Chordata > Mammalia > Carnivora > Felidae > Panthera > Panthera onca. The sequence goes on along the minus strand of NC_138347.1, from coordinate 18,546,534 downwards.
CTGGGGGAGCACACAAGAAGGACAAACTGTGAAGCAGACAAACCGTGAAACTGTGCACACACCCCATCCATGGTTGCCGTTCGAAGGCACCGCGATCTCCGGTGTTTGCGCAAGCCTCGAACATTCAGGGTAGAGAAAAAGATGTAAGTGACAAGAACCTAATCGTTCCATTCAAAATATCAAATGAGGTGACTTTTATAAAATCTTCCTGCACCCATTCGGGCTTAAGATACTTTTTTTTTTCCCAGGGAAGATAAAACAGAAACAGAAGGGGACCCTCTAATAAGTACAGGGTTATTTTAATGCAAAATACACTGGTATGAGAATGATATTCTGTAATGCCCTAAATAAATGTTATAGCAGAGGGGCGCCTGGGTGGCTCAGTCCGTTGAGCGGCCGACTTCGGCTCAGGTCATGATCTCACAGTTCTGGAGTTCAAGTCCCACATTGGGCTCTCTGCTATCAGTGCACAGCCCGCTTCAAATCCTCTGTCCCCTTCTCTCTCTGCCCCTCCTCTGGGCTTGCTCACTCTCTCTCAAAAATAAACATTAAAAAAAAAATGTTACAGTAGATACCTCTGGGAATATTACCATTACTTAAATTCAACCCACCCTTCTTTGGTTAATTAAGCAAACATTTTACATACAGGATTTGACACATAGCAAGCTTTCCATATAAAAACCCTTCTCTTTAGTCAATGTAATTTTATATAAATATAATTTATCAAACAGTTCTCATGGGTGTCATTTAGATAAAGAATTGCATTCAGGAATCTCTTCCCTTGAGAACTAACTACAGCCCTTCGGTTTGATCACTGATCTCTGTAATCATGGTGTTTCCTGAACACTTGGAATAAAATGTGAAAACTTGGTCAACTGTATGTGTGAAATACCAGATCACTTCTATTAATAATAGTAAGTAGAGACTTGAAAGAAAAAAAAACCCATAAAAATGTATTTCCCAAGTAGGCTTTCCCTTGCATGAATCTTGCACTTCTCCAGGGTTGCTAATGTCCTAAAGACAATAAAGAGAGAAAAGCCTAAGACAACTGAGGTGATCAGCAAACGAATGGTTATAATGATGGGCCGTGAAATCTAAACTGGGAATATGAAGGTGGGACACTGTGGTAGGATTCCTTCCCTAAGGAAAGAAAAAAAGAAAAAAAAGAAAAAAAGAAAAAACAACAACCTCAAGGCAACCTGGCTATAGGCTTAGTGACAACATCCCTCATGACCTTGTAACGCGAAACCACTTAATCAGACCACATGTTTGTGTGTTACCATATATGGGAGATGAAGAAGTAGAAAAATATAGAAGAAACTACACCACGTGGCGTTTGGGGGGCTCAGTTCTTCGGGTACGACCCCAACTAAACCATGCCGATAGGAATAAAGTTGCTTCCTGGAAAGACAATCCCCCGGGTCACGACTCTCTGTGCGAGAATCCTGCTACGATACCTGCTTCAAAGGCTGTAGTATCAGTGAGTCCCGGTGCGGGCTACAGAATTTTGGCGTAAAGGTACTGAAGCAAGTGCGGTGGTTGGAATTGGTACTTGCAGCATCAGAGCGTTGAAATTTATGACTTTGGAGGAGTGACGTTATGAGTAATTTCAAAGAGTACAATCCGACCATGGGAGGGAATGGCTGATGGCAAGATCACTGGCGGAATGAAAGATCAAGGAACTGGGGGCAATGGAATCGTGGAAGGGCCGTCGAGGTTGACGTGGTTTGGGTGACAGAAAGCCAAGAACTAAACCCTTCGAAGACTGGGCGGGGAATGCCACTGAGGCATCCAGAGGACTCCCAACAGACAGAACAGAAAGGTAATCTAGGTCGCACGCACGCGCCTTATGTGTGGGGCAGGGGGGCGTTCACGGGGAAGAGGGGAAACATGGTTCAGAAGTGAAAACGAGGAGGAAGGAGAGGAAAGAGGCCATCCCCCCCTGTAGGCACAGCGCTAGGAGGGCTGTGGGGGAAGAACTTCTACCAGGGGGAGCAGTGCTTGTGGGGGAGAACCAGGTTTCCAAGCAAGAAGATAACACCCGCAGCGTGGGCTATGGGTATGGGGAATTTCGCTTTTGACTGTCAGTGACGTTCAGAAAGAACCTGCCATGATCCTACCTTCGTTTGAACTTGTTATTTTGTTCACGGTGGGCTTTTGGGATTAATTTTGACTTTTAAAATACTGCGTTAAAATATTATCTGGTTCCTGAGTGCCTCGCTCACCGCACCCTAGTCCCAGCCCCGAGATAAATCAGTCAAAAAATAAGTAAGTAAAGCAACAAGAACAGATTGAAAAAACCGTGGTACATCCAAACAATGAGTTATCCAGCATCAAACAGAAACGAACTACCAAGCCACAAAGACCTGGAGGAGCCTTAGTGCATATTACGAAGGGAAAGAAGTCAATCTGAAAATGCTCCATACTGTAGGATTCCAACTATAGACATTCTGGAAAAGGCAAAGCCATTTCAGTAAAAAAGATTAGTGGTAACCAGGAGTCAGGGAAAGGGAAGGCTGAAGAGAAGGAACACAGAGGATTTTTAGGGCTGTGAAATTATTCTATATGATACTGTAATAGTGAGTATGTGTCATAATACATTTGTCCAAACCTATAGAATGTACAAGACTAAGAGCTAACCCTAACGTAAACCCTGGGCTCTGGGTGATTGCGATGTCAGGGTAAATTCATCAACTGGAAGAAATGTACCACTGGTGGGGGGGTGTGGATGATGGGATGATGAAGAGGGGCGACAGGGGACACATAAGAAATCCCTGGGCCACCTTCTCAATTTTGCCGTGAACCTGAAACTACTCTCAAATATAAAGTGTATTTTTTAAACAATTAAAAAGGGGCGCCTGGGTGGCTCTGTCGGTTAAGCGTCCGACGTCAGCTCAGGTCATGATCTCACAGTTCGTGGGTTCAAGCCCCAGGTCGGGCTCTGCTCTGACAGCTCGGAGCCTGGAGCCCGCTTTGGATTGTCTCCCTCTCTCTCTGCCCCTCTCCCACTCACACTCATGTTTCTCTCTCAAAAATAAATAAACATTAAAAAAAAAAATAAAATCCAGTAAGGCACTGATCTGTGTAGTGTGGGGCACAATGATAGAGGTATGTGCTATGAGAACACGCACAGAAAAGGGGATCTGAATCTGAATCCTGGGGGGTGGGTACCGAGGAAGTTACTTTTCAAAAACACTGCCAGTAATTCAGCTCCAAATGGAAACAGCCACCTTCCCTTTATTTTATTTTGTTCTTAAGTACCTTAACACCTCGACGCATGCATTTCAGTCACAGATAATGCTCAACCTGAAAATGCCACTAAAAATTTAATATCCCCATGGCTTTCTTCCATACAATGAACGGTAAAGTGGCTCTTCGTACAGGAATGTAATTCTCCCACCACTTTTCCTTGTTTATTAGGTCACAAAAGTACAGCACTCATGAGTCATAAACTCTATGACACTAGAGAGTTTGCCCTGAGGGACATGATTTTATGCACCTTAAAGTGTGAGTTACGACATTTTTCTTAAGGGCTTCTGGCCACTTCACAGAAATACCACCCTGCTGAGAATTTTCTCCCGAGTCTTCCGTCTGTGGCAGGCACAGATAAGTCACATTGTTTTCTTTTTAATTCCAAACCACCACCACCACCACCACCAACAACAACAAAACATTTGCAGGGTGCAAATTGATAAGGAGGAAAGGAAGACTCTCTCATCATGCTGCACACCATCTTCAGTTTACAATAGTAATCTCTGGGCAACAGAGCAGTAACTTAGTTGGTAATTGTCCAGCAGACAGAGTTGCATACTGACAAAATAAAATCAGTGAAGACAAGGCTTCTCCCCAAGATCACTAGAGCTTCAGAAAGTGATAAACACAGAATTTACTTCCAGTTCCGACCATGCAACATAGGACATATGTGTTACTTCCTGTGCTTCAACTTCTCTCTCCAGAATGCTGACAATGAACATGTTAATATGCAAGCGGATGACGAGAGGAGAAACCTTGAACTGCATGAATTCCACACACAGTCTGCAGAAGTAACTCCAACCTGAATCACCTATTTTTCAGAGACAAGGAGTTACGAATTTGGATCTGCCAATAGTAAAAATTTGCTGTTCTGAAATCAAGAGGTTTTTATTTTATTTTGTTTTATCTTATTTTATTTTATTTGTTTTATTTTACTTTATTTTATTTTATTTTTTTGTTTATTTGTTATTGTTTTGTTTGTAAATGTTTATTTATTTTGAGAGAGAGAGAGAGCACGATTGACAGAGGGGTAGAGACAGAGAGAGAGGGACAGAGAGACAGAGACAGAGACAGAGAGAGAGAGAGAGAGAGAGAGAGAGAATCCCAAGCAGGCTCCATGCTCATTGCAGAGCCCAACGCAGGGCTTGAACTCACAACCACAAGATCACAACCTGAGGCAATATCAAGAGTCAGAGCCCCCCCCCCCGCCCCCCAAAATCAGGAGGTTTATTTTGAAAGAGGGAGAAACATCGACAAGACAGGTAACAAAATTTCTTTGGAAGCACACAGAAAGCCCCAGGAAGTCCAAGCAATTACCACATGCCACATAAGCCCCCACTCAGAAAACAAAAACAAAACAATACAATGAAAAAAAATGTAACAGTTTCTGACCAAAAATTCAAGTACTGGACACCTAGTTTTTTATTAAGCAGCTCCAGCAGGTGCCCAGAGATAACCATTTTATACTGAAAAAAAAAAAAAAACAAAAAACAAAAAACAAAAAACAAAAAACAAAAAAACAGCATAGCTCACAGGGTTAGGCAAGAATAAAAATTAAAGTAATTAGACACACAAATGTATTCGCGGCTAGTTAAGTCCCTGACTTTTCACCATAATTAATTATAAGCACAGTTCAATGTTCTATATTTTCTTTGTGGCATCTCAAATCTTAACATAAAAGAAAGGTATCTGAGTTCCTCTGCAAGTTTCCAACACATGCAATGCATGTGCTAACACAACAAGGATTACTAATGTGCTTCTGCAGGATTAGCAAATGAACTTTTTATGTAGCTCCCTTCATTTCTTTAAAAAATTTTTTTTTTCTTATTTTAGAGAGAGAGAGACAGAGTGTGTGTCTGTGTGTGTGTGTGTGAGAGAGAGCGAGGGAGTGGGGAGAGAGAGACAGAGAGAGAGAGAACCTTAAGCAGGCTCCCTGGTCAGTGTGGAGCTCGATGTGGGGCTCGATGACCCATGACCTGGGTATCATGACCTGAACCGAAATCAAGAGTCGGACGCTCCATCGACTAAGCAGGTGCCCTGGCCCCCTTCTTTTCTAAAATGCTTCCTGTTGCTCCCAAATAGGAGCAACCATTTTCTTGATTAATAAAAAAATTTAGGTGACCAGAGCTACATTAATCAATTTTTAAAGCAGAAGCAAATCTAGACCTGTGTCAGTTACTGGCGAAGGAAGCTGTCCTCTGTGCCTCCAAATCTTCCTAAATGACAGCTGCCCAGAACAATCGCTGTACAAATACGCACAGTATGCGCTAAACACACTCCTACATAAGACCCTTTCAACATACTGCAGATGCCCAAGTCTGTTAGGGTTCCCCCACGTCGACAAACTTCCCCCACTCGCAGTGTAATGCAATGTTAATCCCTCTCTCCCACTTCAGGAATGCTTTATGGTATTTATCATAGTGTGCCTCTCCTTTGTGTTAAGTACATATGTATACCGCCTTCCCAGGGCAAAAGCACTTTCCTGAAGGGCAGGAAACACAATATGGCGCCCCGTAGCCTCCCTCCGGTTCTCCATGTTCATTACCTTTGGTTTAAGGCTCTGGGGAGGCTGCCCACCCCCTCCCGCTCTCTGCGGTGCTCCAGCCCGCAGCCTTCTGAAGGAGTCTTCATTAGTGGCCGTGTTGTAACTCTGTGGCTCTGTCCCTGTAGCTAATGAGAATCCAAGGAAAAAGCAAACTGTAAATCGTATTCTCTTCCTCCAGAGCTCTGAATGGGCACCTATGAGGTCTGGCTACATAGGGGACCGCCCCTGGCTGGCAGGCAGGCCAGATGAATCATCGTCGGAGACGGCGCACATCTCAAGACCTGCGAGTGAAGGAGAATAAGGCATCTGGAAGCAGCAGCGGGCTGCGGGATGAAGCAGGAAGATGTGCGCGCAGGGAGAGAGCTGAGCGAGGCAGGCACACGAGACGGAGACAGACGGACAAGACAGAGGGGCAGACAGGGGCTGCCAGTTACCCACAACTCCAAGAACGCACGGCATACCTCTAACTCCAGGGGCCCCTCCTACAAGCCCCCGTTTTTAAACATAAGCTCCTCTGCTGCCTTTATTTTCCTTCCAATTGAACACACCCAAGGAAAGGGCCCAGCTCAAATGCTGGTTCACCAAAAACAGAAAACAAGAAACAAAGAAACAAACAAAAACCCCACAAAGCCCTCCCTGATCCCTTCAATCTCTGCATCCAGAGCATTTTATCTGACCATTTTCATGCGAACGCTTACCACTTTCTACCTTCTGTGACACTTATGGGTCTTTCTGCCCTATTAGAATACACATTCCTCGAAGGCAGGGACAACAGGATTCTTCCTTGTGTTCCCTTCACTGTGGCCAACACTGGGACAGCACAGCAAGTGCCTGACAGATACTTAATGGATATTTACTTATACCTATTATATATAATTACCCTGTTTAAGTTCAAAATCCATGAATTATAGGGAAATTCAGGATATTTTAAACTCCCATCAGGTATTAGCCATGTGTCTCTTAAAATAATCTCAATAGTATACTATTACAGTTGGACAATGAGCATTTGAGAAAAATAAGCATCTCAGTGCCCTCCAATATTGTTCCGCCACGTGTGATGTGACAACTTATATAAATAATAGCCTCAGATAAGATGCAGTATGTGGGGCGCCTGGGTGGCGCAGTCGGTGAAGCATCCGACTTCAGCCCAGGTCATGATCTCACGGTTCGTGAGTTCGAGCCCCGTGTCGGGCTCTGTGCTGACAGCTTGGAGCCTGGAGCCTGCTTCCGATTCTGTGTCTTCCTCTCTCTCTGCCCCTCTCCAGCTCATGCTCGCACTCTGTCTCTGTCAAAAATAAATAAACTTGGGGCGCCTGGGTGGCTCAGTCGGTTAAGCGTCCGACTTTGGCTCGGCTCATGATCTCGTGGTCCGTGAGTTCGAGCCCTGTGTCGGGCTCTGTGCTGACCGCTCAGAGCCTGGAGCCTGTTTCAGATTCTGTGTCTCCCTCTCTCTGACCCTCCCCCGTTCATGCTCTGTCTCTCTCTGTCTCAAAAATAAATAAACAAAAAAAAAATTATTAAAAAAAATAAACTTAAAAAAAAAAGAGGCAGTACATTAATGTTAATAAATACAAAGTGAGAGAGAAGATGCACAGCAAGAATTAGAAGTCAAGCTCTTACTTAGACACTTTGGTTCCAGGAACCTGAAAAGTGGCTTACTCTCCAGGCCATAGAAATAGGTTTTATCTTTGAAAAGCATATGTTATCAGTACATAAATTATTATTATTATTTTTTTTTTTTAATTTTTTTTTTCAACGTTTTTTATTTATTTTTGGGACAGAGAGAGACAGAGCATGAACGGGGGAGGGGCAGAGAGAGAGGGAGACACAGACTCGGAAACAGGCTCCAGGCTCTGAGCCATCAGCCCAGAGCCTGACGCGGGGCTCGAACTCACGGACCGCGAGATCGTGACCTGGCTGAAGTCGGACGCCTAACCGACTGCGCCACCCAGGCGCCCCAATTATTATTATTTTTTTAAAGAGACTTGAGGGGGCACCTGCGTGGCTCAGTTGGTTAAGCGTCTGACTTCGGCTCAGGTCATGATCTTGCGGTTTGTGGGTTCCAGCTCCACATCGGGTTCTGTGCTGACAGCTCAGAGCCTGGAACCTGCTTCAGATTCTATGTCTCCCTCACCATCAGAACATTCTCATTCTACATTTTAAAAAACCTAAAGTCTCTCTTTCTCTATCAAAACTGGAAACATATTAATAATATTAATATTGATATGATTAATATATTAATCCAAAGATAAGTTAAAGAAATTTTTTTAATGTTTATTTATTTTTGACAGAGAGAGAGAGAGAGAGAGCGCGCGCGAGCATGAGCGGGGGAGGGGCAAAGAGAGAGAGAGAGACACAGAATCTGAAATAAGCTCCAGGCTCTGAGCTGTCTGCACAGAGGCCAACGCGGAACTCGAACTCTCGGACAGTGAGATCATGACCTGAGCCGAAGTCAGGTGCTCAACCGACTGAGCCACCCAGGCGCCCCTAAAGATAACTTTTCAGTTGTCAAGTACATAAAGCTAGAAAAGACACTGATAATATATTTTTTAAAGTTTATTAAAGTATAAGATTAGAAAGTAAGAATAGAGGAAAGTTCTCTTTATAGAGAGGGGACATTGGAAAGTGAATGCCCCGACATTGATGATATTTAAGGAGGCCAAGAACATGCTATTACATATACAATATATAAAAATACTTCATGTATCTTTATATTATTTATTATAATATGTCATATAAATTATTATATATCATTTACATATATATCTTATGTATATATTTTATATTTCTATATCTGACATATGTTACCAAAGCCCTGCAGAACTTTCTTCTATTTCCAACATTTAAAGCAAAGGGGGAACTCTCCAAGTCCCTTTTGCAAACAGGCCCCCGGGACAAATGATTAATGCCGCAAGGCCTATTGACAAGACAGCTAAATTCCAAGTGATCAAGGACATTCAAGACCACAAAATCAAATGCAGCTAGGGAAAAGCTGAAAACAGAATTAACGGTCATAATAAAAAGAACTGCTACAAATTCTGAACATAAATGGCCTACTGTTCTTCTAGCCTATTAAATTTTGACATAAATTTATAACCAAATTCCCAAAGATATTTCTGTTTGGAAAAAAAGATGCTAGAAAGTATGTAACATTACTTAATAAAATTATGTTTTAAATATATTAAGTATGAAGTCGACAAATAACAGGATGCTTTGGTTTGTCTTAAATCGATTTACAGCTCTGCCAAGGGGACAAGCCACATAGCTGCACGAGGGGCTGGCCAAACATAATGCAGACCTTGAAGGAGGCAGGATAGAGCACGTGCATTCCAGACTCCCCCACAAACCAGAGTGACTAGATTCTATCATTACTGCAGTTGAGTGACAGGCACCTGGGGCATCCAGTATACCATTCTGTCTGCTTTAATATGCACTTGAAATTTTGAATTAAAGGTAAAACAACAACAACAACAACAACAAAACTAGTCCAGTGGAAACAGAGTCCAATTTCTAAATCTACAAGTGAAAACACAAAGATCCAAACAGCATATGCACGAATGCAGTGGGCATATATACCCATGAAACAAAGACTTGGAGACAGTCTCTCAGGAGTGCTGATGCCTACGGGCACATGCACCCCAATGTTTGTAGCAGCACTTTCAACAGTAGCCAAGTTACGGAAAGAGCCTAAATGTTCATCAGCTGACAAATGGATAAAGAAGATGTGGTTTATATGTACAATGGAATGCTACTTGGCAATGAGAAAGATTGAAATCTGGCCATTTGCAGCAACGTGGATGGAACTGGAGGGTATTATGCTAAGTGAAATAAGTCAGGCAGAGAAAGATACCATGTTTTCACTCACATGTGGATCTTGAGAAACTTAACAGGAGACCATGGGGGAGGGAGGGGATGGGAGGGGGAAAAAAGTTACGGAGAGGGAGGCACACCATAAGAGACTCTTAAGGACTGGGAACAAACTGAGGGTTGAGGGGGGATGGGTGGGTGATGGAGGAAAGTGGGTGATGGGCATGGAGGAGGGCGCTTGTTGGGGTGAACGCTGAGTGTTGTAAGGAAACCAGTTTGACAATAAACTCTATGAAAAAAAAAAGAAACAAAGAATCGGAAACTCCATGGCAAAGTGGTAGGGAGGTAAACAGGAGACACTTTCATGTGAAAGCTTTTACATACCAAGTTCCTTTTCAAAGAACATATCCAAGAGGAGACTAAGAAAGACACAGTAATGATTTCCCATGTGCCAGAGTCATTGCAAAGGTTTTACGTGCAGCCGAGAGCCTGCCGTCCTCAGCAACTGCTCCGTTTCACAGATCAAACTGATGGAGCCAGTCATCCACTACCGAAGTCAGTGCCCTTTCTGAGCACTCGGAGTGCATTAATTCTAAGTTTAAAATAAGTTTTACGCTGCAGTATGTAAACCAAAACAAAGTATGTCCCAGACAATACATTTCTGTCTCTGGATTAAATGTACTTATCTCTCCTTTTAAAGTCTTCCGAAATACAAAGAAAAAGCCTATAAAACTGCCCTCCACTCTAATTCTTTTAATAATGCTAGGGATATTGGGAACACAAGATCTAATTTAATTGAGAAAGAACTGGAAACCGAAAACGGTCTCTGCTTATGGTGTAACAAGGTGCTAAGGGGCAGCATGCAGCTGATGAAACATGAGTGCAACAATGGGAGGTGTGAGTGGCACTGGGTTTTCACAACGACGATCTTATGCAAAAGCCAGGGACGTAAAAGGCAGGGCACCAGCCTATTTCCCAATAATCTGGCCCAAGTCTGCTTTCGACACTGGACATACATATATTGTTATATACATACACTCATATTCAGGGTTGGAAAGTATTGTCAAAGAACTTTGTTCAATGCATAAGGAACAAGTCTTACTCCAGAAGTGCTGAGTGCAGGAACAGATGGGGCAGGGAGAATTACTAAAATAGACGATTGTGAAAACATACTCAGATATGTATGCATATAACCTAGACTCTCATTCTTTGTCAGTTTACGGCTATTTTTTAAAATACCCAAACTACACAGCTTTATTTGACGATTATACCTCTGAAAAGAGAAAAAAAATATGCTACAGGAAAAGTCTTCCAGCATATCAATTAATTACATATGAAATACACAAGTCCACAGTATTACATGTACATAAAAGTACACAGTATTATCTATAACCTTACAGAATATAGTATTATACTACAAAATTACATAGTATGCCTGCAAATGTGTAATAATTACCCATTTAACAAAGTGCTACGTGAGAACAAGGACAAAAGTTAAATCAAATGTTAATTTGATTAAATGACAAATGCATTTAAAAAAAAAAAAATCCTAACTTGGTAGCATCTCTTTTATTTAGCTCCAAACCCTATGGTTTGTGCAAACAATCCTTACAAGTATACAAGCCATTAATGCATAAAACATATCCGTTCTCATAGACAGGCGGCCGGGATGCCTCTATTAGAAAACTGTCTGACCTCACACGAATTTTTGGATCTTTCAAATACTGAAACCACAAAGCATCTGCGCCTGTAATTTGTGGATCCATTTCAAGTCTACAGGGGTGGATGGAGCACAAAGCAAAATAATAATAACAGCCAAGAACCTGCCACAGCTTTAGCACTTCACTGTGTATGCAGCACGTCCTCAAACCTGGTCAGATTAAAAGAATCACACGTGGGGCGCCTGGGTGGCTCAGTCGGTTGAGCCTCTGACTTCGGCTCGGGTCACGATCTCACGGTCCGTGAGTTCGAGCCCCGCGTCGGGCTCTGGGCTGATGGCTCAGAGCCTGGAGCCTGCTTCCGATTCTGTGTCTCCCTCTCTCTCTGCCCCTCCCCCGTTCATGCTCTGTCTCTCTCTGTCTCAAAAATAAAAAAAAAAAAAAAAAAAACATTAAAAAAAAAATTAAAAGAATCACACGTGATGCTTGTGTGTTTAACTTAATTTTAATTCCACGCTATTGCAGAATCAAGGGTGAAGAATAATTCTTGCCCGGGAAACCCACGTTTGGTGACACGTTTTATAGAAGGAAGCCCGGCAAGGGAAATGGTTTTGTTCAACTTATGAAACAGGCAGATTTTGTTTTGTTTGGTGATCCTGTTAATTTGCAGACAAAACAGCTGCTCATTTAGAGAAAGAAAATTAAAAAACAAAACAAAACAAAACAGGGAACACATGTTGTTAGCTGTGGTTAACACTTAGGAAAAAGAGAGGATAACCCATAATTGAACTGAAGAGATTACAAGCACAGCCATATTCACCTGACTTTCCCAGCGGAGAATCTCTGCCCCTGCTTGAGGCTGAACCTGTTCCAGACCCCTCTTCCAGAGACCTGCTCCCCAGGTGAGTCAACCCCCTGCTCTCAGGCCTACCTTACGAAAGGTGCTCTGACTGGTAGGGATCCAGAGGACAGCAGGGCCTATGTTTTCATTTCTCTCCTTAAAAAAGGAGTAATAATGGTGGGGCTTCTATAATCTCTCATTTAACGGATGGTATTTAACTTGAACAGCCCACACCTGTAGGTTCCTATCACACAGCGAGGACACGCTCTAAGACTGGTTAGGCAGCTTTTCCTGGACCGTTCAGGTGTCGAGAGAGCAAAGGCTGGATTTGAAAGGTCTGTCCGGTGAAGCCCATGTTCCCCTTTCCTGGCACTTGAGCCCTAGGGCTCCCTTATTGTATGATCTTCTCCACACCAGGATGATCCTTTACCTTACCTTTTCACGCTGACCTGTGGAACATCTGAATCCCCTTCTCTTCCTAATCCAACCTACCCTCGGATACAGGCCAAGTTTTCTTTTTTTTTTAATGTTTATTTATTTTTGAGACAGAGCATGAACGGGGGAGAGGCAGAGAGAGAGGGAGACACAGAATTGGAAGCAGGCTCCAGGCTCCGAGCTGTCAGCCCAGAGCCCGACGTGGGGCTTGAACCCACAAACCATGAGATCATGAACTGAGCTGAAGTCGGAGATGCTTAACTGACTGAGCCACCCAGGTGCCCCTACACTTCCAATTTTTTATTCTCCCATCCCGAAGCCTTCGGTTTAAGTAAAACAATGTTGTTGTTATTGTTCTTTTAATCTTACTTCATTCAAAAGAAAAACAGGACAATAAAATCTAAAAATTGCAATAGTTGTTGTAGGCTTCGCTGTATATTTCAAGGGGAGTATTATCCTATGTCTGCTCTATTTATAAGACTCCTAGTTCCTTAGAACAATCTAACGGTTGGGGTAATGTAACAGTTCATTAAGGCAAGTGGCCACTTTAGGCTGTTAAATGATGAATAATTCATACAGTTAGTTTCAAGTTGTTTCCGTGATGGCGGCACTTTCTGTGTCTAGTAGAGAACAGAGGAAAGGTCCTGCTTTCCACCACAGGACCACAGAGGAAAGTAATAATTGAGCGAGTATCTGTTGTGGTCAGCAACCCTTGCGGACGAACCAGCCCAAAACACGGTGGCTTCAAACAATAAGCATTTCTCAGCTCGCACCGTTTCTGTGGGTCTGGAATCGGGGAGTGATATGGACGTTTATGAGGGCGCTGTTAAGATGTTGGCCATGGTCACACGAAGGCTCCACTTGGCTACGGGAAGCACCTCCAGGAGGTCCATTTTCGTGCCTGACAAGCCAGTGCTGGCTGTGGGCAGCAGGCTTTGAGTTCCTCACCACACGTACATCTCCATGGTGCTGCCTGAGGGGTGCCGGGAAGGCGGCAGAGTCGGGGGACCCTAAGCTCACCCCGTCCCACGCTTACGACTAGATAACCACTCACGCCCAAGTCACATCCCCACGATACGGCAGCTGGCTTTACTGTACCAAGTATGCAAGGTGGAAGTCACGGGTCTTCGCGACCTACCCTCAAAAGTCACACGCCATCATTTCTCTGATGTCCTCCTGGTTGTGGGTGTCAGCCCCGCAGAGTGTAGGAAAAGACTATGCACAGGAGTGAGTGCAAGTTCCGCTGGAAGGCAGCCGGGAGGCTAGCTAGCTACCACGAAATCATTTAGAATTTCTCACTATTCTGTGGGTTAACTGGGCAATTCTCCACAGGGTGCTGCCGGCCAGACTACTGCAAGGAAGGCCGCAATGATTAACCAGGCCTTGCGTGCACAGCGGTAAATGGTACCACTCTCTGTTGTCTCTGCGTCTATGGACGCTGATCCCATCATGAGGCCCCACCCTCACGACCTCATCTAGCCCTAATTAGCTTCCAAAGGCCCTACCTCCAAATACCATCACCTTGGATGTCAGGGCTTCAACATATGAAATTGAAGGGGGGGGAACGGACACAAACATTCAGTGCATTACAGTCCTCAATACATATTTGATGAAGAAATGAAAGAAAATCCTCAAATAGTACAGACTGTGTTAATAAAACAAACAAAAAGGAAGTAAAGAAATGCAAAGATCAGAAGTGTAACTATTAGGGTTAGAGAAAACAGGGCATTTATGGGTACCAAGAATGGACGATTTGGGATAAAATACAGATGAAACAAATACTCAATTTAAACCCCAAGTTTCAAACTATCTTCCCAATCAAACTTCCTCAGGGGTTTTAACCAGGTACAAAAATAAAAGACTCGATTTTTACTTTATGTGCCTAATCTTGCTCTTGAACAAGGATATTGCTGAAGAAATCAGGAGGCAAAAATGACAATATTGATAACAAAACAACCAAGAGCAGGGAACACAAATTGAGAGGAACATGAGAATACGAAGGACATGGACTAGATAATTCACCATCGAAATAATACTATTTGGGGGCGCCTGGGTGGCTCAGTCGGTTGAGCGTCCAGCTTCGGCTCAGGTCATGATCTCGCGGATCATGGGTTTGAGCCCCGCGTCGGGCTCTGTGTCGACAGCTCAGAGCCTGGAGCCTGTTTCGGATTCTGTGTCTCCCTCTCTGATCCTCCCCCGCTCATGCTCGGTCTCTCTCTCTCTCTCAAAAATAAATAAACATTAAAAAAAAATTTTTTTTAATAAAAAAGAAATAATACTATTTGACACGTCACATTAAACAAAGCATCAACACATACACTGTGCAGCTATACACGCAACCTGTTGGAAGAATAAATTTGACAAGTGAGTTAAATTGGTTAGCAAAAGGTCAAAATGAGGTCACGGTCATGAGTTCAGTCGGTTTCGTCTTGTCATCGGACCACAGACTGCTAACAGCTGCCTCTCCGACTCAGCCAGCTGTCTCTAAAACATCTGTGTTTTGGTCACAAGAGGGACTGAGAACATAAAGAAAAAAATTATTCATCGCTATCAGGACAAAAATAATCAGGACATGAGTAGCACTGTAAACGTTAACTAATAGTATTCGTTTCTGCTTATTTTTTAAAAAAAGGCATTTGGACAATGATAGATGCCAGAATACAGTGGATAAATATCTTCGTGATGCTGAACAAATATGCCATTCCTAACTCTAAACTAAGCCATTGTTCAATAAGCAGTTAGAAATAACCAAGATAATGGTCATCCAACAAAAATAATAATATAGCAATAGACATACTTTGGTGGAAGGATTTGTTATCAACAATAAACCCAGTTAAAGTCAGAACCTGCTGGGGCGCCTGGGTGGCTTGGTCGGTTAAGCGTCCGACTTCGACTCAGGTCATGATCTCACGGTCTGTGAGTTTGAGCCCCTCGTCGGGCTCTGTGCTGACAGCTCAGAGCCTGGAGCCTGCCTCCGATTCTGTGTCTCCCTCTCTCTCTCTGACCCTCTCCCACTCATGCTCTGTCTCTCTCTGTCTCAAAAATAAATAAACGTAAAAAAAAAAAAATAAATAAATAACCTGCCACTGTGATTATTATGGCAATGAAACGGACTGTAGTATTACAACTTTGAAAATAATAAATTACTGTAACTTATAAACCCTGTGAGGAGACAGAAAAATTGAGGAGATAGAAAAATTGTGAATATTCTTTCCCTTGGCGTTCCTAGCAAGCAAAAAAAAAAAAAAAAAACCTTCAATACTGCCTAAAACAAAAACATGGGAGTCAAAAAAAGGAATAAAGGAAAAGAACTATTTTCCCACAATACGGAAAAAATTCAATCCTTCAACAGAAAACTATTCTTTACTTCAAATTATAAAAGCAAACTATCAGAACACGTACAAAGCGAGAAGTGGCAGGAAGACCTTAAAACATCAATAAGGAATATTCCGAATAGTTCAGGATGCACCACTCCATAAGAAAACGCCAAACGCTGTTTAAAAGTTCTGAGTGGCCATCTCTCTAACCTCCCACAGTTTCTCAAAAGCCAGTTACAGTCGTGATACGCTATGAATTCTCTCAGCTGCCTACTCTCCAAGCCTGTAACTTGTCTAATGCACTGCATCTTTCTAAGTCCATTATGTTGGGACTATGGCCATTCTTCTATTTCATCCCCGTGCCACTCACTCTTCACCCTTTTTCTGGCAAAAGCCCCTCTCCCCATTCCATCTGGTTGGGATGTCAAACAGGCCACATGCCTTCAAGGCCAAGGTGGACCAGTCCCAGTCTACAAGCAGTGAGTCCTTGTAGATACGGTAACTGATACACAGGTAGGTCCTGCTTTTTTGGTCCAACCAAAATATTCTCCATGTGTAAAATGTTTAGTGGGTTTCTGTCACCTGGCAACAGAAACTGCCTAATTAACCCACCCTTACAATTTTCCCATCTTTTCTTTCTTCTAAGACTCCGCCTTATCCCCTGGATCTCATCCCTACTTGATTCCTATAGATACCTGAGCCTAGTTTTCTTTTAGTGGACATCTACCCTCCCCCCTAAGTTTAGCTTAGGCTTCTCTTGGCTTTTAAGTTAATTCCCTTCAAGAAAAAACCAAAGACACAACAAAAAACAAAGCCTTTTCTCTTTTCCTTGAATTGCCCTCAAGCTCTCTGCCTCTAGGTCTTTCCTCAAAGAGTTCACAGATGTCCTCACCATCCATTCATGTTATTCTTCCTGTAACTTCTTGCAAATTGACCTGTCCCAGGCTCTTCCACTGAAATTGTTATCATAAAGATCAACAATGACCTGTGACTTGGAAATGGGCATGAGAAACGGTGCCTGGGTGGCTCAGTTGGTTAAGTGTCGTACTTCGGTTCAGGTCTCAGGTCACGATATCACAGTTTCGTGGGTTGACAGCTCAGAGCCTGGAGCCTGCTTCGGATTTTGTGTCTCCCTCTCTCTCTGCCACCCCCATCCCCCACTCACTCTCTGTCTCTGTCTCTCAAAAATAAATAAACGTTAAAAAAAAAAAAAACTAAAAAAAAAAAAGAGATGGGCAAGAGAGATTACTGGGTGTCTCAGCAGTGACATGCAGGTGTGGTTTTTGAGAGCCAGGGGCAGGAGGAGAAAAGATCTGATTCTACAGGGTGTATTCTTCTGAGTAACTTGCGGCTGCTACTGAGTGGGCTATTTTACAGCTCTGTAAGGGTAGATGATGTAGACATCGGATAGCAGTGCAAATGTTTCCTGTCCCATGCAATGCCAGTCAGATGGGTCCCCTTCATAGCCCTGCACATGAACTCTGTTGGGAAAGGAATTTAAATCTCTTCTGGTCAATCTGAACCAGTTTTAGCATCTTCCAGGTCACCTCATTCATTAATGAACTGAATAAAATGTTTGATGTGTGTTCATTTTGCAAGAGCCAAGCTTTTGCACTGTCAAAACTTATACTTCAGCCTTTTGGTCTACATCACACTTGCACTTATCATTTCCTTCATGTAGAAATTAACCTGGCCTGACTTCCTGCACATGCCAGCTCCTAGTTCTGTTCCTAGGTCTCTGGCCACTACTCCTCCTCCACGGATGGATGGCTGGATGGCTGGCTGGATGGCGTTCTTTCACTTGTTCTCCTTAAATGGTGCAATTTAGCAAGATTCTTCTCCAGATTCTTCCCCAGAGGCATCATAAGGGCAAAATGAGAGCAAGCACTTAGCAAGGTAGCTTAGCACCTTGTTAATGCTCAGTAAAAGTTAGCTGGTATTAGCATCATCAACATTGTCGGTTTCTAAGTTGCTAAAAGTATTCTACAAGCCTTTCTCTCTCCCTAGATCCCCCTTTTAAAAAAATATTTAAATGTTTATTTATTTTTGAGAGAGAGAGAGAGAGAGAGAGAGAGCGTGCAAGTGGAAAGGGGCAGAGAGAGAGGAAGACACAGAATCCGAAGCAGGCTGCAGGCTGTAGGCTCCAAGCTGTCAGCACAAAGCCTGACATGGGGCTTGAGCTCACAAAATGTGAGATCCTAACCTGAGCCAAAGTCGGATGCTTAACCGACTGAGCCACCCAGGCGCCCCACTCTAGATCCCCCTTTAAGGACAAGTCATGTGTTCCACGTATCACAACCTCCTTAGCGCCCAGAGATACATGTTTGAGGGAGCGAGAGACCATTGGACCCTCAAAAGGTATTCATATAATCCCCTTGCGATAAAATATTTCTAATGAAAGATGTATTAAAAATGCCCCCCAAACAAGCCTTCCTCCCTGATTTCCAATCACCAGTTAGGTTCTGGTGGAAGGTCTGGGGGGGACTCCTCACCTCTGCTTCCCTCTCCCACTTGCAGATGATGGGATTTGAGACCCTTAAAGCCCAGACTCACTAGCAGCATGAGGCAGCGGGGACGGCCACACAGTTCACTGGAAATATAATGGAAATATACTTCTATGTAATTTTAAATTCCCTGGTAGCCACATTAAAAAGTAAAACAAACAGGTGAAATTCATTTTAATAACATAGCATTTACAATTTAAAAACATACACATGATGTTTAAGTCAGTATATACAAAATATTTCAAAATGAAATGGATATGAAATTAATGTGGCATTTTATATTCTTTTTTCATGTAAATCTTTAAAATACAGTATTTATCTTACACTTCCAGAACACATTAGTTTGGACTAGCCACACTGGGAATGCTCAACGGCCACATGTGGCTAGTGGTTACCTTACTGAACAGCATCTAGTGGGGAACTGAGATTCTAGATATAGGGTCAGAGTGACAAAGCATGACTTTTTGAAATGCAAACCTACAGTCCTTCCCCTTCTTTAAAAATAAATAAATACTTCCAATGACTTCCTGCTGTTATGGAGAAAAACCAATTCATTAAGAGGCTCACAAGTCCGAGGTTCTGGCCCTTTCGTACTTCTATGGACTAATGTTTGTTTAAACCACCTTAAGTCTCTGGCCTGTGCACATCATTTTAGAAGACCTCTGTGGGTAGTGAGGTGAGACAGGCAAATCATACCAGAATTGCGAGACAAACGAGAAACAACCAAGAAGCTTACTTACTCTCCAGTCCCATAGCCACAACAATCTGGGACCCAGAAGTCTGGGACCCAGAAGAACTACCCTGTGGCTTAGCCCTGGAACAAAAAACAGACTAAGACAAGAAGTGAAGCTAGACATTAGTGGGATCGCTAAGTGGTGTGGGAGCGAATAAGGGTTGTTCTCAGGGTCGTGAAAAGTAATTTTTATAGGGTCATCATACAAATGCAAAAGCATGTGATTACTCAGAAGTGGCAGTAACAGAGGAAAACT
Organism: Panthera onca; assembly: GCF_046562875.1. Lineage (NCBI taxonomy): Eukaryota > Metazoa > Chordata > Mammalia > Carnivora > Felidae > Panthera > Panthera onca. The sequence continues at coordinate 18,527,186 of NC_138347.1, read as the reverse complement.
TTAGACGCAAACTATGACACGTGCATCAATTAGCCATTCAACCGAAAAAGATGATGTGGTCAACATCATTAACTGAGTCTGAATTCTAGCCTTTAAAAAAAAAAATTAATCTAACATTCCGAATGCATAATCTCTATGTGTATCAAGAGAAGTGAAATGATATGAAAAACCTATAAGCATGCACAGAGTTCTAACTTATCCAACTCATAACTCATTACAAAACTGTACTAGAGCATACTTACTTAACAGCACAGAGGCTCCAGCAAGGAACCCAGAATCTAGATGTAGGGTCAGAGTGATAAAGCAAGAGGATGACTTTTTAAAATGCAAAGAGGAACTCTTTCATAGAATATGAATATTATTTTTCCAAAATGTATATTTTAGAAATGCCATATCCGGGCAAAAGTTAATTTCTTATCAATCCCTATTTAATAAATGCTTTTTTTTTTAATTAAAAAAAAAGTTTTTTAACATTTATTTATTTTTGAGAGAGAGAGAGAGAGAGAGAGTGGAGGAGGGGCAGAGACAGAGGGAGACACAGAATCTGAAGCAAGCTCCAGAATCTGAGCTGTCAGCACAGAGCCCAACGCCAGGCTTGAACTCATGAACCGTGAAATCAAGACCTGAGCCGACTGAGCCACCCAGGTGTCCCTTAATAAATGCTTCTAATAAGAAATATAATAGACTTAAATATTAGTGACTTTTACTTAAATTAGAAGAATTATCCTTTTACAGCATGGTTCATACTTCTTCAAGATACAAATGACTTGATATGTAATATATTGTGATGATATGGATGCAGTTTTGCTTCTCAAAACAGAAGAGTTAATATTTAGAGACTGTCCTTCCTTGGAGTGCTACCAAAAAAATTGTGTATATATGTAAAAAGTTACATATTTTAATACAAATATTATTAACAACACACACACACACACGTACACATACTTCATTAAATACTCATTTTGGATCCAAAAAGACTAAAGGAAATTTTCTAGTACATAAAAGAATACAACAAAGAAAATGTTGCCAGGTTATCTGCTGTTTCTATGAAGGATAAGGAAGTTTTGCCAAGAGGCATAAGACTAATTCCTTTAAATGTTCTTAAAACACAAACAGCCACATAACCTAGAATAGGTAATTGTCTGGAAGCGTGGGATAAAATGTCTTGGACTGCAGTGTTTTAATTTTTTTTTTATGTTTATTTATTTTTGAGAGACAGAGAGACAGAGCATGAGCGGGGGAGGGGCAGAAAGAGAGGGAGACACAGAATCGGAAGCAGGCTCCAGGCTCTGAGCTGTCAGCACAGAACCCGATGTGGGGCTCAAACCCACAAACTGCGGGATCATGACCTGAGCTGAAGTCGGACGTTTAACCGACTGAGCCACCCAGGCACCCCCAGACTCCAGTTATTTTAAACTGAATTAATAAGGAAAGAATACCCTATACAATTATAGAAAGTAAACTAGAGAAATTACAAAAAGGATGAAAATCTTTATGAATGCTTCCTGAAAGCACCGTTTTTATAAGAAAAAGAAGGAAAACCATATATCCTTCTTTGTTATAAGGATAAATCAGGAACAATGAAAATGTTTATCAACAGAGGACAAGGGCAACTTTTTAAGAGTTTCTAAGCTTTAGCAATGTGAATCACGTTTTCAAGACATAAAATTAATAAGGAGGGAAAAACTAAAATTGAAGATAAACAGAAGTAAAATATACCAAACTGGTAACATAAATAGGGAAAATTAATTCTACCAACTTTTAAATACATTATCTTGGGGCGCCTGGGTGGCTCAGCTGGTTAAGTGACCAGCTCTTGATTTCAGCTCAGGTCATGATCTCATGGTTCATGAGTTGGAGCCCCACATCGGGCTCTGTGGTGACAGTGTGGAGCCTGCTTGGGATTCTCTGTCTCTCTCTCTCTCTCTCTCTCTCTCTGCCATTCCCTCAAGCTCTCTCTCTTTCATTCTCAAAAATAAATAAATAAATTTAAAAAAAAAACCACAACATTATCTGTAAATCTGTAAAGTCATGGTGAGATACATTCTAAAGATAAATGGAGTGCCAAGATATCTTAAGCTTTACTCAGTTGGTTTGTTGATGGTTGTAATATATCATAATTAAAAAAAATTTTTTTAATGTTTACTTATTTTTGAGAGAGAGAGAGGGAGCGAGTGGGGGAGGGGCAGAGAGAGAGGGAGACACAGAATCAGAAGCAGGCTCCAGGCTCGGAGCTGTCAGCACAGAGCCCGATGTGGGGCTCGAACTCAAAAACCGGGAGATCATGACCTGAGCCGAAGTCGGACACCCAACCGACTGAGCCACCCAGGCGCCCCTGACATCCTAATTTTTTTTTTTTAATTTATACATATTATATATGGCAAAGCAAGTAAATATATTAGTAGCATAGTGAGGGGCGCCTGGGTGGCTCAGTTGGTTAAGCGCCCAACTCTTGTTTTTAGCTCGGGACATGATCCCAGGGTTCATGTGTTGGAGCCCCACATTGGGCTTTGTGCTGACAACACGGAGCCTGCTTGGGATCCTCTGTCTCCCCCTCTCTCTCTGCTCCTCCCCCACTCACTCTCTCAGTCTCTTTCTCTCAAAATAAATTAACTTAAAAAAAATAGTATAGTGATCATTAGGAACCAAGATCATTACTGCAAGAGACAAAACATAAATATTTAAGAAGTTAAAGTAAAAAAAAAAAACACCGAACGCGTGTGATCCCACAAGAATGGCTGGCTCTCAGAAGGGACTTACTTCTTGGCAATACTGCAAGATGTCTTCCTTGGTGCCGATGCACGTTTTGGTCCCCGATGGATCGGACTCCCACTTCCCATTCTGCACGTTCATGTGCATGTTCAGCTTGCCACAGAACATGGCAACCTGGGGTTCCGCAAGCAAGCCAGCATTGCCGTCAGTGGGCACCTAGAAAAAGAAGTTTAGGTTAGTTATCCAAATCCACAGCTCCGCGGATGGGCTTGGGGAAGGGTGGTAAAGAGGAACCTGGCACAGAGAGGTACCAAAAATAGTTTATTCTCGCTTTCGGAGGTTCCTCCAAGCAGGGATTAGCCTTGCCTTCAACGTTCCTTTGAGTTAAGTAGAATGTGTGTTACCTTTATCTCCAGCCACCTACAATATAGTGCTTTTTTCACACTGAAACACAGGAATTAACAAGATGGAGAAGAATGTATTCACTGAAAAGTGTATGCGATTCCCCACAGCAGATTTTGCCGTGCCTCCTGAAAAGGTTCTGAAAATAAAATAAGGTGTTTTTCTGAAATAAATACAATCACCCTGAAGGAAACCGTATTCTCCTAATCATCTCCAACGGACTCACACAAAGAACAATGCCAAGTCCCTGCCTGATGACCAGGTCTAAGAATAAGGTTGCACAGTGCCTCCTGGAGCAGACACCATGGTGTTAGTGTGCTTATTAGCTAGCAAGTGGACATTATGATCGTTTGAACATAAAAACTACTGTAGGATTTGCCATGCACAAATGTGACTGAATATGTCGGCCATTCCAATGGTTTTCCCCCGAATATTCTCTGGTTATCACTCTCTCAGGTCTTAAGAATAGATTAAGGGTGCTGGAGTCTCATCTCCCCAACTTTGCTATGGAAGGATGCAGACTCTCCGAGACTGTCAGAGTATCTGCTGTGTAGTAAGCTCTTAGTAGGTCTTGGCCACTACCACTGGAGGCAATATACCATTTGCCCAAAATAAAGGAAAAGGTTGCCCTTCTGTATTTCCAAAGCCTTCTGTGCACGGGTATTACCTTCACATAAACATTAAAAAATTTTTTTTTCATATAAATATTTTAAAAAGGGAAAATGGACGTTCTGAAACGCCAAGAAGACAGATAACAGCGAGGGATAAAAAAAATAAATAAATCCACAGGAGTAAAAAGCGTTATTTGAAACCAGGGAATCAAAAGACACATTAAGCAAAGTAATTCCTCCTTTGTTAAAGCCAGCTGCTGAGGAAGCGTGTGAGACCCGTGTCGAGAAGAGTTAACTGCCACCAGAAGCCATTCATGCAGCCAAGGACTGGAGGATTCTATAATAAAGCGTATCATTTCTAAAAATTGTTCACAGGAGGGAATAAAAAACAAAATACTAAAATTGCACTGAGAGATTTCAGTTAAGAAATAGCTTCTTGACATTTCTTCCCACAGAAATGTAAAAATAGATCAAACATCTGTCCGTTCTAGTCATCTTCATATATATTTTGTCCAACCACAGCAGAAGATCTGTTGTTTAAAAAAGAAAAAAACAATCTTGCACTGAACCCAGCTGAGACCCATCACAGACCTGAGTGCAAGAGCTCCTGGCAGAATCTCTAGAATCGTATTTCAGGTAACATTTTCTCCATGTCTAATTCTACCCTGTAAGGCATACCAAACAGAATTTGGCCTCGACATTGCCAGATGGAACAAAACAGCAGCTGAGGCCACGGCATCGGGTCATCAACAAGAAGAGCTGGGCCCCTTGCACACCTCCCACAATTTCCAAGCCGGAACCTGGGAGGCTCATTCTCCAACAGATGCAAAAAGCAGTCTAAGGAGAATGCTCCACAAACTTAAGTTTCACAGCTTTCCTGAGGGCATAGGAGGAAGTTCAAAACCTTGATTCTAAAAATCAGAATACAAATTTTGCCAATTTTATTGAAGGAAGGAGGAAGATAATGACACTGCAAGAAAGGCAGACAATAATCAGGCACCTATAGGTAAGGCCCTGTATTAGAGACTATGAAGGTTATAAAGATATTTTTAATATATAAAATTTACTTATTCATACGTAAAATATAAGTCTCGCCATCAGGGCATGTACAATCTAGTAATGAAATCACCACTGGATTCCCCATGATACTTTACTCTGCTCAAACTCATTCCTTGTCCCCAAGATCTCCAGTCTTAGCAGAATCTTGGTAACTTATCTCTAACTGAACAGAGAGACTATTGATTCCCCCAGCACAGTTGGTAATTATTTTATTGACTTTCCCCCTTGCTGGCTCAAAATTTCTCTGTACCTCAGACTCTCCACAATCTGTTCACTACAGGCTTCTACATCCTCGCCAGTAAAAGTGCCCTTCATTCTGTACCTTCTCCTCAAGAACACTTCAGTGCCACTTTCTCTCCCTGTGGCAGCCGGCCTCCAACAAGGCCCCCAAGGATCCCTGCCTCCTGGTGTTCAAGCTCTTGTCAGTGCTATCCCCTAATGCGTAGAAGTCTGTCTGTGCAACAAATAGAATACGGCAAAAAATCATATATGACTTCCAAGGAAAGGTCAAAAAAGGCACCCCGGCATCTTTCTTGCTCTCTGGGATCCCTCGCGTTGGGAGAAGGTCAGCTGCCATGTCGTACTGACATTCAGGCAGCTCTACGGAGGGGCCCACGTAATGAGATGCGGAACCGAGGCCTCCGTGTCAACAGCCTACAGCCACATCAAGCCTTCGTGACTGCAGTCCTGGCTGGCATGACTGAAACCTGGAGCCAGAACCACCCAGAAGACACTCCCAAATTCCTGACCCACAGAAACTGAGAGACTGAATGTTTGTTTTGTTTTTTTTTTTTAAATCATTAAATTTGGGGTAACCGGCTACACAGCAGCAGATACCTAACAAGCTCTTTCTTTTCCAGCCCCATGAGGCATCCACAAATAGCCTTTGATCTCCTCTACTGAAAAAAGCAAACAACAGACAAAAGAAAAAAACAACAAAAAAAAACCCCCACAAAACTTCCTCCATTCTCTTATCCTCCAGAGCAGAGGGTGAATAAATTTCTTCTGCTGGGGGCCAGATAGTAAATATACGTTTTGTGAGCCAGTCTCTGCTGTGACTACTCAACCCTCGGACAACACGCAAATGGGTGTGGCTGTTTTACAACAAAACTGTATTTACAATGCAGGCAGTCCGCCAGATTCGGCCAATGGGCCGTCATTTCCCTGTCCCTTTTCTAGAAGAACTATCTTCCTCCCATTTCTTCCAACAAATTATATGAGCTGGTGATTTCAACACCCACTGACACCACCTTCTCACCTGCCCCGTAGACCCCCTGCTGTCTGCTTTACATTCCACCCATCAACTCAGATTGCCTTCTCAAAGCTTGCATAGGACCTCTGCAGAAACCAAATAGGCTTTTTCTTCAGTACCTGTTGCTTTTCAACTTCTTTGCCATTGACGAATTCTTCCTTGTGAGTCTTTTCCCTCGGCCTCTGTTGGAATGAACAGAGGTCTCCTTACCCCTTTGATTAACCCATTACTAACTCACAAGCCTTCAATTCCATAGCAGAAGACATTCCTAAAGATGCGGGGTGGGGGGGGGGTGGTCGCTTCTCTTCTACCTTCCTTACAAAAGTCTTCATGATCTCTTCGAACCCCTCACTACAGAGAGGCGACTCCGATGAAACCACAACAGTTGTAAAGGACAGCAATTAACATTTCTTTATGAGGACCCAACACGTGCTAGGCACTGAACTAGTTCTGGGAACAAAGTGGTAAATCAGGCCAAGTCCTTGCCTTGACAACAGGGTGTCCACCCACCCCAGTTGGCCTGGGACTGTGGGGTTTCCAGGATGCAAGACTTTTAAGTGCTGAAACTGGGAAAGTCCCTGGCAGGCTGAGACAACGTCATCCTACGGGACAAACACATTGAGTAGATGTGTTTCCTTTGTTCCTACCTTGACTTCTTCTTTTTTATTTCTTCCATTCTGCACTTCGTCATCCTTCCCTCTTTCTGACTTTATAGTTATTTTGATGTCATCAGAGTGTGTGTTTGCACAAGCCCACTACCAAATGGTGGTAATCTTTCTCACATCTCAAATGAATGGATTATGGCTCTATCATATTACTGGAAAACATTTTTAATTGCCTTATGATCTCTTTCATTGAACAACGGCAGTTAAGGCCAGAAGATACATGTTTCAGTTCCTTTTGGATTTTCCATTAGATGAGATCTAATCTTTTTTCTTTTTTAATATGCATTTGTTTATTTTGAGAGAGAGAAAGAGCAAGCAGGGGAGGAGCAGAGAGAGGGAGACAGAGGATCTGAAGAAGGTTCTATACTGACAGCAGAGAGCCCAATGTGGGGCTTGAACTCACAAACCACGAGATCATGACCTGAGCCAAAGTCGGATGCTTAACTGACTGAGCCACCCACATGCCCCCAGATGAGATCTAATGTTAACTTTAAAAAATAACTATGGTGAGTCATGACCATTAACATGCTCCATTTGCTGACAGTGGACATTGTTTAATAGTCCAAACTTTGATTCCTCAATAATTAGGGCAAATTATTATACTAGAAATTACAAAATTGGCGGTATGTATACATCTGTTACATTTGACATTACAAGAGGCCCTTCACAAATTAATACTCAATTCACAGAAACACGTTTCTCGGGCAAAAATTCTCTCCCAAAGCAATACCTACCAGCTGTGTATGAGATCACAGCAATTAGCTGGGAAATGCAAACAGAACAAGAAGCTTTTCTCTTCTTACCGAAGCCCACCTGCAAAGAATTCCACGTTTTAAGTAACATTTTCCTGGCTCTGCTAATTAAAAGAAGAACGACCCATAAGGATCCTCACCTGCATCAAATAACGGATTTAAGAAACAAAGCCCGGCTGCCAAAAGCAGTCCCCTCTCTGGCATCCAGCCAGAGGGAAACCATTGCCAGCCAAGATGGTCACACAGGAGAGAATACTGAGCCATCATCTAAGGGCCTGACAGTTTTACTCAAATCCCTTTTTCTGAATGAAGCCTTAAAAAGTGGCTTATTAAATTATTCACAAGGTCCAATTCAGGACCTGTTAACATGGGCAGTCTTAAAACTGAAATCATCTGGTCCCAGAGGAAGTCATTTGCTGCCAGTGAAAATGCATATTCTGTCAAAGTCATCCTAAAAATAAATATTCCTCCTTTTGGGGTGCCTGGGTGGTTTAGTCGGTGAAGTGTCCAACGCTTGGTTTTGGCTCAAGTCATGATCTCAAGGTTTATGGGTGCAAGCCCCATGTCGGGCTCTGCACTGATGTGCAGAGCCTGCTTGGGGTTCTCTCTCTCTCCTTCCCCCTCTCTCTCTGCCCCTCCCCTGCATGTGCACACACTCTCTCTCAAAGTAAATAATTAATTAATTAAAAAAAAAACACTTTACTCCTTTAAACAGAAAAGAAATACAAAATTCTAGTAGATGGGAAATACAGCCACTTAAATAATGCTTATATTTTAATTTTGTTTTCATTTGAACACTAAGGTAACTTAAGGTTGCTTCGTGGAAATCCAAGGTAACACCTACAAGACTGGAACCCTGGCATAATTGGCCATTCGTGGTGCACGCATTTCTGAGAGACTGAAAATGAAGATAATTCTTGTAAATGGAATGACTTTCCACTGACATCATAAGACCAGAGACGCTTTCCCATGGGAAAACAGTGTTCAGTGACAATGAACAAAATAACTGGCTAAAACAAAGGTGCATCCACACGCTGCCTCAAAAGCAACAGCCTGTTACAGAATGTCTGAACTACAGAGACCTAATGACCTAAAAATGCTGTAAATCTTTTAAAAACAATCCTTGGCTACCAGAAAAATATTGTAGGGCCTTAATATATAGGATACTGAAGTGAGAATGGACTTTCAAAGCAAGTTAGCTAGAAAGGGGGTTTAAAAGGGCTTACGGGGAAATTAAACAGAAAGAAACATATTTACCTAGTTTAGCCCATCCCTGGAGGTGAACCTGGAAACCTACACCAAGAACTGATGCACTTTGCAAGGGCAAAGCCAGCTTCTCCAACAAGGTCCCCTGCAGTCTTTCACACTGGGTGTTCCCTTTCCCAAAAAAGTTTCTCTATTATCATCAAGGAGATCAAAATTCCTTATAGAGCTGGCTTGGCAGACATGCTCCCACGCAGTCCTGACTAAAAGGGAAAGGGAACAAGGAACGCTCTGTTTTGCTGGCTGAAAAGTCCTGCTTGGCAAGAAGAGGGCAGGGATCCATAGCTTAGTTGCATCCGTGGATTTATGTAATTTTAGGGGTTGTGGCAAATGAAAACCATCTGGTTTGTGCATTTAAACGGACTTCTCACTGGTCTGAATGGCCAGCCTCATACCGTCCTATTTAATCAGTTCACGATTTCCCCCGGGGCCCCGGATTCTTGTACAGTATCTTTTTAAAAGCACGCAGCGATACCATTTCAATCACATGCAAGGTTTCCTCACGTAAACACAGTCTTCCCTTAACCTGGGCATAACTCAATTATACCCCACAAAATTACTTTAAGTTTACTTTTAAAACATTCAGATTTTTCCATGTTCAATGTAATTATAACTGTTCCCTAAGAATCACAATCGAGGGGATGTGAGAGTGAACCCCTTTCAAGGGGAAACGCAGTACGTTTACACTTAACATAAACAAATTCGCATTCTCCAAAGGAAAAGACTATTCCCTTGAAATGCCCCCCCCCCAAAATCATAAGCAGAACCATAACATCCGCAATTGCCCACTTTGTGTCTAAAACAGGGCAACGGGACATTGAAATTAAGATTCCTAGAACTGAAGAATCTGTAAAATCACCCATTCCAATTCTAAAGAGAAGGAAAAGGCTCTGATAAGGATTCATCTGAGGCCACAGTGTCACGAAGACCAAAGGGTGGGGGTTGGGCCTACTCCATCAAGGTTTTGTTTACATGACCAGGATGACTCTCAAATTAAAACAGAAAATTGAAATTTTCCTAGCTTTTGCCCCCTGTGTGTGGGTGCATGTATTTGCCGGGGGAAAGAATGGAGAGGCCAGTCAACGCATACGGAAAAACGAAATGTGATTAGAGAAACTGTACACAGTTTTGATTTACCCGTGTGGAGAGTAGACAAATTCATTACACCCACCGTCTGCTGCACAATTATTTCAGATCTCCAGTTTCAGGCCAACAATGATTTGCCGCAAGACAGAAAAGATTCTTTCTGAGAACTAATCTGCAGATTTCACTCCTTGAAATTTGACTTTTTTTTTTTTTTTAAGTAGGCTTCATGCCCAGCTCAGAGCCCAACACGGGGCTTAAACTCAAGACCCTGATATAAGACCTGAGCTGAGATCAAGAGTCAGACGCTTAAAAGACAGAGCCACCCAGGCACCCCAAAATCTGACATTCTTTTTGGAACACTGTTGACCTGGCTTCAAATGACAAGTTATCCCTCTTTGATGAGTACATCGTCTCTGTTGATATGGTAAAGTTAATTCTTATATAGGGACCCACACAATGGAGACCACCCCAGTGGCCGGGGCCCACAGCACAAATCTAAACCTAAATCAGCTGGCACTTAAGGGAAAACACCTGTCCGGGAATTTTAAATTTTTTTTTTTTTTAACGTTTATTTATTTTTGAGACAGAGAGAGACACAGCATGAACGGGGGAGGGGCAGAGAGAGAAGGAGACACAGAATCGGAAGCAAGCTCCAGGCTCTGAGCCATCAGCCCAGAGCCCGACGCGGGGCTCGAACTCGCGGACCGGACCGCAAGATCGTGACCTGAGCTGAAGTCTGACGCTTAACCGACTGAGCCACCCAGGCGCCCCAGGGAATTTTAACGTACACCATTCACAAGGTGCCAACTAAGCTTTAGCTAGTTTACTTGACCTTCGAAAAGAGGACCTGCTAGCTTTATAAGGAAATTTCCCACTTTGGCCAATTATGCCTGTTTCCGGATTGCCTCTCCTAAAGCTCTTTAAAACTCTTTCTTTCCCCAAATCCCTGGGAACACAGTGCTTCCCCAATTCATGGGCTCTTTTCTTTTGAAGGACATCCAACTCATAACCTAAAATGTTTTAGTTTTGTCATTTGACAATATCAAGATTTTCTCTCTGCCCAAAAGACGGATATTCTAAACCAGTCCCCAAGCCCCTTCCATTTCATAGCAAGTCCAGTAAATAATTCTTGCTGCTTGTGGCCAGTATCAGGAGCTCTCTCAACAGAAACCTTTGCTATTCAGTACCCACCAAATTAAATTATCAACATTTAAAGCATGAATTTTAGGCAGGCCCAAGAAAGAGTGATGTCCATTGTCTAGAACAGCTGTAATACTGGAATTAAAAAAAAATAGCGCTTCATAGATGGCAATCAAACTATATGCCTAAAAATTAACTATCTAATTAATGCCCATTTAGTCCTAAACAGTAAATGTTTTATATTTGATATGTAGTATATTTAGACCACATGCTTACATATATCATATATACTATGCCCTATATTTGTCTAATGTACTTACATTGGTAATAGTCAAAAAAATTTTTTTAAATTTTTTTTAAATGTTTTTATTTATTTTTGAGACACAGAGAGACAGAGCATGAGTAGGGGAGGGGCAGGGAGAGAGGGAGACACAGAATCGGAAGCAGGCTCCAGGCTCTGAGCTGTCAGCACAGAGCCCGACGCGGGGCTTAAACCCACGGACTGTGACATCATGACTTGAGCTGAAGTCGGACGCTTAACTGACTGAGCCACCCAGGCGCCCCTCAAAAATTCTTTCTAAGGTCATTTTGATGTAGAAATCGTTTATCCCTTTAATTCAGTCTTTCCTTGTAAGTTTCACTGGTATGTTTTATATAGTCGCCCGACAACAAACACACAGTTATCACATCTTTATACTATTTTCACTCAGCATTGCTGTCTTATCAGCCTTGACCTTGTGAGCCGGGAGATAGGAAAAGGGGAAGGGGCAAAAATCAAAGCATCTACTTAGGCCTTTCCTTTCATGATCTCATTTGACTGAGAAAAACCGAGATAGTCCCTTTCACATCTGCTTAAATAATCAGAAAAGCTCAAAACCTGCCTAGGAGTCTAATCAAGTCTGTTACTCTACAGCCTATGCTTGCTTTTCTTCATACTAAGCCAGCTGGCATCCCTTCTACTAGTTCTCAAAGCCTTTTTTATTTTTAAATCTTGAATATTATTTTCAAACAACTTTTTCCCACGATGGCAGTAATATTTTGTGGTTCTTTGTTACCGGCTTTTTAAAATATTATTCTTCGAGGAAGCAAAAAGGGGGGAGCAAATCCACAGTGTAAGTGTTTAATCTGCATTTCTGAAATTTAAATTACTAGAACCTTAGCGTAATGTTTGGAATCTCCCTTGAAATGCAAATGAAAACTTCCTCCTAAATTTGTTCTTTCCTTAAGTCGGAAGCAGCCAACTGAATCTACAAAGCAGGGGCCCAGAATCCCCAACATTCCAACTGTTAATGTATGCACATCCATCCTTACCTTACTTCATCTATATTTTCAGGGATATATGCATATCGCTGTATATAAACATACTATCCAGCTAGCCAGGGATAGCAGTAAACACACATGCACACACACGTGGTTTACTGATGGAGATCAATTAAAGGAAATTTCACATGACAGTGCTTCGTTAAATTCTCATTCTAGACTTAATGCATTTAAGTCCTATTGCTAACCAGCTGGAAGACCTTGAAACTGGGCTTCTCACAGATGCTGGTTTGAATGACATTCACTGTGAAGAAATTTGATGATAACAAATGGACAGTTTTCCAGTATAATTTCTACTAGTTCTGACAGCTAGGGCACATGAGCGTTCAGTACATAATGCAACACAGAACATTTAAATTCTATTACTCCTCTCCATTGGATTAAAAAAAAATTTTTTTTTTAATGTTTTACTTATTTTTGAGACACAGAGAGAGTGGGGGAGGGGCAGAGAGAGAGGAGACACAGAATCAGAAGCAGGCTCCAGGCTCTGACCTGTCAGCACAGATCTTGACTCGGGGCTTGAACTCATGAACCTCGAAATGTCGGATGCTTAACTGACTGAGCCACCTGGGTGCCCCGGTTTTGTTTTGTTTTTTAATTTTTTTAATGTTCATTTCTTTTTGAGAGAGAGAGAGAGAGGGAGTACTCCTCTCCATTTTTGACACAAGAACAATTCTATACATGTTCAATTTCCTAAGTTTTACTATTTTCTACCAAATCTGTCCAAACTCAGCCAAGATCAGTGGACCCATAGGCCCGAGCTACATTAAAACGGTTATTATTTTAAGCCACTGAATTTTGGGGTGGGTTGTGGCTTTGCACCATTATTGTTGCAACAGAAACTAATACAGGCATGTATTTGATAGGAATACTAAAATACTAAGTAATAGAATCAGGGCTCAAAATTATTTCAGAAGGTAGAAACTTTTTCAAACTGAATTTTTTAAGTATATACAATATCCTGTATTTTTGCTTGAAATAATTCTTTGAAGTAAGTGCAGGACAGGAAAGGCACAGCTGGGGAGCAGTTCTGTAAGAAAAACTTCCAAAGGTTTTAAGACATGAAAATGAAAGGGGAGGGGGGGGGGTTCGGGGGAACAAGCTAACTCACTCTTTTTTATGTTTTACAAATACAAGGCTCCAGATGATCATGGCAAATCTTGCTGTGCCAATTCCCATCTACAAGGACGTATTCACATTTTTAGACAAACATTAAAAAAATTTTTAAAAAAGATTCCTCCAGAGGGTGTGCAATTGAATAAAGGACACCTCATTTAAAACTGAGTCGGAAGGCCAGAAAGGAGAGGTCTAACTAACACACTATGGATAGTCTTCAATTGCAGATGGACAGGAAGAGAGGAACCTCACATGCCCAACAGGAAAAAGCTTACTTTGCTACCCCAGCAAGAGGAGGAATTTCTCCTTGCCTAGCAACAAGCGCAGCCAATAAGAAAATTCCCCAGCTCAGCCACTGAGAAACCACCACTGTGAACTCTTGCTTTCCTTCGAAGGACTTTTACTCAAAGCAGCCCCTCCCAACTGCCCCCTTTTCTCTATATGAAGTAACAGTTCCCGTCCTTTGATCTCCTTTGGTTTGCCACAGCTCGTGTGTCCCAAGATGCAATTCCTCTGCTATTCCCAAATGAACCCATTTTGCTGGTTTAGTTTTAAGGTTGACACGGGAAACAAAATTTTATTCGGGAACTTTATTTTCTTTTATATTTTTAAAATATTTTTCTGAGAGACAGAGAGAGAGAGAGAGAGAGAGAGAGCGCAGGAGAGGAGCAGAGAGCAAGGGAGAGAGAATCCCAAACAGTCTCTGAGCTGTCAGTGCAGAACCTTACAGGAGCTTGAACTCACAAACCACGAGATCATGACCTGAGCCGAAACCAAGGGTCAGATGCTTAACCCACTGAGCCACCCAGGTGCCCCAATCGGACAACTTTTTTTTTAATTTATTTTTTTTAACGTGTATTTATATTTGAGAGAGAGGGGAGAGGGAGAGAGAACACGTGAGCAGGGAAGGGGCAGAGAGAGAGACAGACACAGAATCTGAAGCAGGCTCTAAGCTCTGAGCTGTCAGCACAGAGCCCGACATGGGGCTTGAACTCATGACCTGTGAGATCATGACCTGAGACGAAGCTGGCTGCTCAACCGACCTAGCCATCCAGGCGCCCCCCAATCAGGCAACTTTAGAGAAAAGAAGAAAAAATAAACCTGGAAGCCAACATCTGAAGGAACATCACAAGGTCAAGTCTATCAATATGACAACAGCGATGGAGAGTGGCTGAGAAGGGACATCAAGCAGACGGCGAGCACCTCATCAAGGAGACACTCAGGTGGACGGAAAACCATCTGTCAGAGTTTCAGAGGAGGCTGCTCCATGGGGTGGGAAGGTGGAAGAGGTTAGAAGTTTTCAGAAGGTTAAAGCAGTAGGATCTTGTGCTCAAACAAAATTCTTTGTGAACCCCTCGTAGCTGGGCACCTCCCCCTCTAAATCTGGATTTCAGCTTCACACAGCTTGTGGAACACTGGTCTCTCCCCAGATTTGCTTTTCTGCTGTCTTTCCTGTTGTTAGCCTATGGGCCTTACTACCCTGTACCCTCGAACCCCTTTGCTCCCTTCTGGTACCACATACTTAACACAGTTCTCAAGAAAATGACTAACTATACTGTTGAGTACCCTGAACCGGTTAAGGGTAAACCCCAGCTGTTTGAATGGAAGATACTCGATTTTTCATTTGATTTCACTGTAATTAATGTAAATTAAAAAATTTTCAAGCCCAATGAGTCCTACTATTGAGAAACTTCTAAGGATGTTTACAACTTGAATAAGCAAATCCACTTTTTGAGTGTAAATTTTATCAACTCTTCTCAAAACTTTTCGAGGTAAATTTAGTGTTCCAGTGGAGATTGTGGTGACTTAGTATGAAAGATTATGTTGTAAACTGCTTCATTAATAATTTTTACATGCCAGATGATAATCATTGGGTCAAATAAAAGAATATTATTAAAATTAATTCCAGGGCGCCTGGGTGGCTCAGTCGGTTGAGCGTCCGACTTCAGCTCAGGTCATGATCTCACAGTTTGTGGGTTCGAGTACCGCGTCTGGCTCTGTGCTGACAGCTCAGGGCCTGGAGTCTGCTTCAGATTCTGTGACTCCCTCTCTCTGCCCCTGCCCTGCTCACACTGGCTCCTCTCTCTCTCTCTCAAAAATAAAAAAAATAAACATTAAAAAATTTTTTTTTTTTAATTCCAATAGTTTCTTTACTTTCTTAAAATGTGGCTCCTAGAATTAATTACATATGTGATCACGTTATATTTTTGAAAAAGAGAGTGCAAGCAGTGGAGGGGCGGAGAGAAAGGGACAGAGAGCATCCCAAGGAGGCTCCGTGCCCAGCACAGAGGCCAATACAGAGCTAGATCTCACAATCATGAAATCACGACCTGAGCCGAAATCAAGAGTCCGACGCTTAACCAACCGAGCCACCCAGGCGCCCCACAGTTACATTTCTTTTGGACAGTGCCACCCTAACCATGTCAGGCACAAGCCAATGCAGAATTGAAAAAAAAAAAAAAACAAAACTGTAATGAAATATTCATGTCAACATGTTACCCATTTTCTTTAATTAATCTTACTGCACTCCTATCACTTCCTCTCAGTCTTTTTTATCAAGTCTTGGAAAGCGAGGACTTCAATTAGTTCCGTTGGCCCAGACCAGCACATTTATATCCAGGAACCTGATGAATATTTGATATGAGATAGGGATGAGATGAAACAATGGCTTAGCTGTGGCATTCGAGCCATATTCTCTTTGCTTTATCTCCTAGAGCTAAAAACTAAGGCGTAAATAAGATGCTCTACATACACGCAGCGAAGCTTTTAAGAAGATAGCAATCGATTGCTGCTATCTTTAAATCTGATTTTGTGGGCTTCTAAATCTTTTCTTTCTTTTTCTTTGTATCTCTGTAAATGACACTTTGTTTAAGGACAGATTTTTTTTTTTTTTTTAATTAAATGTATTTGGTTTTCACTCAATAGGTTTTTAAAGGGAAGTATTTTAATGAAAACAGTCTAAGGCTATTGAATAGACAAGGCTTCTGGCTCACATTTCACATGTGGCTGTGTGAATGCAAAATTGTGTTCTAATTACACTTCTCCCAGCAAAGAACATGCAAATTTCATCACTAAACACGAAGATCACACCCCACCAGGCAGTATGAACACAAGCAGTTGTGGATACTTGCCACGCAGAGCCTGGAGCAGCCCCCTCAAGAAGGTAGAGGTGTGTAAGAAAAACGAGGACGCCATGGAGTTTGGGAACATGGAAACAAGCACTTATGTCACTCGATACCTCACACTGAGATCATACCAGATTTCTCCCACATGGCACCAAACAAGTCCTGAAGTTAAAGCCTCCGTATCGCCTGGGTTTAGTGCACATAGACAAGTAAAGTAGAATGCTTATGAGTTCTAGATATAATTTATCACGTTACCTGGGAATATACTATCCCCATATAATCTGCAAGCTAAATAGTTAGGACTATTCCTGGGGGTCATTTCTCTCTTTGATACGGGACTCTGGATGTTGACGTGATATTTGTGACACCTCACTCATCATCCGGCAGAAGCACTTATCTGTATCTTTTATCCAATACCCTATTCATCACTGTCTAATGATACAGCTCTAAAGTGGACTTTATTGATAGCACTGTATCTGTAGCGCTGCAATGGATATTCTGAGGCACAGGGCTCAGGCTAACTTGCTTAAGGTACAAGTGAGTGCAAATGTAAAAACCGTTTACTTCTTTTATTTTCTCTTTTTCCTTTTCCCGCTGCATTATTGACCCCACTAGTCGTGTTTGGCATAGAAGAAACAGTCCCAAGGCATCATTAGATGGGGAGAAAAGAACAGGAAGTTTCTGAACAAACTGTAGCTGGCGGGAAAAAATGGAAAACGAGCTTCCAGAACAGGTTGTGGATTTATAAACGGAGCCAGTTTATCAATTAATTAGAACATGTACAGGAGGGCCATGCCCACAGGGCTGCATCTTAGAGTTATCCATTCGACCGACCGCGGAGGGGGGGAAGCAGGGGGGGTGGGGAGGGAATGGGCATATTCCTTTAGCCTTTGTCAGCCCAGAAATACATCCCTATTTTCCTTCACAGTCTCTATCACGTGTCAGGCTTCAGGTGACTGTGAACCCCATGTAGGCAGAGAGACCAACGGAGCTAAAACAGGTAGAGGTGGTGAATGGGATCTTTGGTCTTGGGCTATTCTTAGGGAAGGAGCCAGTATACACGCATCTTGTCCTGGTACATTCCAGACTATCCACCTCCTTTAATAGCTCTATAATTTCTAGCACTAAAATGGTACAAAACTACTTACAAGGTTGCAGCTCCTCCTTACAAAAATGCTCACTTCGTAGGTAAGTTAAAAGATATAATACTGTCCTTCAAATTACATTACACTCTCAGAACAGCGCTCAGGGGGATAAGGGGTGCACACATCAACCCCAGAGCCTCGCTAACCTCTCCAGGAAGTCATTTCCACCTGATTTCCGACTAGCCTGAGGTGGAGTGTTCAGAACACTCTCGAGTCCGTTGGCCTGCTGTCATATAAGTGCCAAATTTAAGGGACTTGTATGTGTTAGCAGGGGTCCGTGAGCTCGTGTCCTAGAAAACGGTACCTACTGGCCATCACCATCAGTAGACTGCTTTCAATTAACAAGGAAGCTCTTAAGTGGGAGAATGATAAATAACAAATTACATGCAAAGTGTTTTGAAACAGCTTTAAAGCAAGTCACGTTCAGAGGAGATCAGGCACACGGGAAGAGAAAGAAGAGGGAATAAAAGAATTTGCTCTGTGAAAGCTGAGACCAAGGAATTCAGATATTTATCATTTACATCTGTTCATACCTCTTCATACATATACACATTCACACATACTTTCATGTTTACCCATAGATAAGAAGCCACCTACAGTCTGCTGGACCAAGAAAGATTATAAATTAGCATGTTATACGGGGTAAGAATTTGAATACCTATATGTCAAGTGGCATCAGGGAATTCATGATCTTTAAACTTAATGCTATTTTTAGAATATTTATCGAACTGTTTCAGAATGAGAACATGAAGTACCTTATTTTTAACATGCACAGAAGATATTTACATTACGCCCTTTGGTTTATTTCCTTTCAAAGTTGCATAATATTTACTTATCGTCTACCTTCCCGGTCCGCTTAAAAGCCTCGTGCTATTTATTGTGTTTTTATTACTAGGACTTTCGGTACAGGAGAAAACCGCTTTGCAAAATGTAATAGAAGGTCGGAGAGAGTATTAAGTTGATGTGAAGACGCTACGATAACGTTCAAACAGCATTCCTACTCATTGTTCAAACTGTAGTCTGTTAACTTACCACTTTTAGTGTAAGCCAAGATTGTTTCTTTTCCTCCAGGGTTGTAACACTGAAGAGTACTCAACGTTTAAGTTTCAGGCTATTTGCTTGATAAGCAGAGGCAGATTATCCTTCTTAAATAAGGCACCAAGGCAATTCTCAAAGAAGCTTTCCCTTTCTGGAGCTCAAGACTCACAATGAGAATTGTTCAAATTGCCTTTCCTATCAGAATAAAGAACATTATGAACTACAATACCAGGAGAAAATCATTCTGAAGGGAGGCCAAGTGAAGACTCTGTTTCTATTTTCTTGGCTATGTTAAAAAACATGTTGCAGAAACAATAGAAGGCCAGGAGCAAAAGAATATGTATATGTATATGTATATGTATATGTATATGTATATGTATATGTATATATATACATATGTATACATATATGTATATATATGTGTGTGTGTGTGTAGATATACGTGTATATATCTATCTACATATATAGAGATAGATATACATATATATGTATATATACACATATGTATATACATATATATGTATTTGGAGCCTTACTTTTCCACTTACTTACAATGTCAATTTCAGTGACAAAACATCTAAATGGTGCTATTACTACGAGGATGCAGTTGATGGTACCCCCGTAAGTATTCACCTAAGTTTTATCTGTCAGAGCAGAAGAGAATGTGTACATGCTTCGAGCGTGTGCACAAGGATTCCCAAGTCTTTTTTTTTTTTCAATGTAAACGCAAACAAGATGAGTTACAGATCTTCCCTGACTTACAGTGGGGTTACATCCCCATAAACCCATTGTAAATTCAAAACATCTCATGTTGAAAATGCATTTAATACACCTAACCTACTAAACATCATAACTTAGTCTATTCTCCCTTAAACATGCTGACACTCACACTGGCCCACAGTTGGGCAAAAGTGCCTAACACAGGCCTATTTCATACTAAAGTGTGGAATACCTCATATGCAATTTCTTAAACACGGTACCGAAAGCGAAAACCAGAATGGTTGTCATTGTATCGGCTGTTTACTCTCGCGATTGCCCCGTTTACCCTGGGAGCTGTGGCTGGCTGCTGCCACCCAGGATCACGAGAGAGGATTGTACCACAGACTGCCAACCCGGGAAAAGATCCAAATTCAAAAGTACAGTTTATACTGAAAGCGTATTGCTTTTGTTTCACATTATCCTGAAACTACAAAGTCTCACGTTGAATCATCGGTACCTCACTGTCCACCTGAGACCCCCTTGCCTCTCTCTCTCCCCACATACAAGCACTGAATAAACAAGTATGGAAAGCATTAGGGAATGCCTGGCATGAAAAACACGAACAGTAATAACCAGCGTGTAGAATCCATCATCATTGACAAAGGCATAGAACAATACAAAATACATTCCAACTTGGATACCCATGAGATTCTTTTTACTGTGGCACCAGGAGAGTCATTTCCTAATGCGGAAAAAAGAAAATACAGCACCCACACGCCTGTCTTTACCAACTCCCAGGTACCAGCCACAGCCTGACTTGTTTGAGGACCTCCAGTTCCTCTAAGAAAAAAAACAACAGGGTGCAAAAAGCAGGGTGGCTTGTGATCCTTATGGCTCAGTAACCTTCAATGTTAATTTCCTGACTCTTTGGTAACCCATTCCTGAGAGGAGTATCATTCTACAATTCAGGCAACATTTAAAAAAAAAAAAAAATCAGATTATCGCACTAGACTCCAAGATTTGCACAAACGGTGTGGGCGGCCAGACTCCTTTCATAAAGCATCCAGTCAACTATTTAAAACATTCCTGCAGCGGAAGGCCCTCAGCAGCATGAAACGGATTCTCAGAGATTGCGACGTAACCTGACACCTAAAGTGAAGGCTAGTGTAAAAAAATACACCTGAAAATATTACAAGGAGGAGACAGAAACTATTTGTTGGACAGCTAAGCTCAACAGCACTTGCTGATTGCTATCAAATACTTGTCCTTCTCACTTCTAACAGAGAAGGTTTCAGAATTTGATTCCTGGGTTAAGTTTCAGGAAAGTTCTGGCTTGATGCCTTATATGAAGATAAACATTTCCCAGGTACCGATCACACGCAAGCCTGGGGGCTGGGGGGAGCCAAACATCCCTGACTTCAGTGGACAAAGTGAACGAAGAAGACAAAAACGAGGAGGCCCCGTGCACTAGTGAAAAAGGTGTTAAAGTGACATAGCAGTGACTAGGTTGGCTTGGAGAAGGAAGAGATGGACAGAGTTGGCAAGGAGTAGGCAGACCAAAGACCGGAGCAGAAAATGGACATGGGAGGAATATAGGGAGAGCACGTGTGAAAGGTAAGACAGGGCTAGGTATACATGACCTTGACTTTGAAATAATATCCAAAGCAAAGGAGAACAATCGCCACATTTCACAGAGAGCAACAGCCCATCTGTGTCTAAAAAAATTTAAAATTTATGTTTTAAGGCTGTGTTTGCATAAAGGTGATTGTAATTCAGGCTAGATTCATTACCATATTATTCCTGACTATAGTCATTTTTTTCCTTCTGATTTTAAAGTTTATTCTGAGAAAGAGAGCAAGAGAGACAGAGAGAGAGGGCGAGAGCACAAAGTGAGGGAGGAGAGAGAGACAGAGAGAGAGAGAGTCTCAAGCGGGTTCCATGCTGTCAGCTCAGAGCTGGATGCAGAGCTCAAACTCACGAACTGCGAGATCATGACCTGAGCCAAAGTCAAGGCAGATGCTTAACAGATGGAGTCACCCAGGTGCCCCCTTTCCCTTCTCATTTTAAAAGAAATTAAAATTGAAATATTGTCGGGGTGCCTGGGTGGCTCAGTCAGTTAAGCATCTGACTTAGGCTCAGGTCATGATCTCATGGCTGGTGAGTTCGAGCCCCGCGTCGGGCTCTGTGCTGACAGCTCAGAGCCTGGAGCCTGCTTCAGATTCTGTGTCTCCCTCTCTCTCTTGCCTCTCCCCCGCTCACACTCTGTCTCTCCCTCTCAAAAAATAAATAAACATCTAAAAAAAAAATTGAAATATTTTCATGGGCCCAAAGCACCGTGCCTACCATGCAATAGTGGAGAACCCGGGCCTGGGGTGAGGGACAGGGGAGAAGCCAAGAAGCACAGCACGCATGAGGAAAACAGGCAGCGAAGGCAGAAAACGGAAGCAGGGGTGGACAGAACTGAGGCTTGTGAACGTCAAGGATGGCAACGCATGGGGTGCTGGTGGTGGGGGGTGAGTTTGCAGTACCTTCCCAGCCAACCTCAACGGGTGTCAGAATACATCATGCTGGAGAACTCGAGTTCATCCCAATGGAACGGAGGAAGGAAAGAAACGCTCTAGTCACCGCTTCCCTGGTTCATCAGCAACAGCCTATTCGGCCACCACCTCCGTGTGCCCCACATCCCAGCAGGAGTTCTCGTACTCAGTATGGTTGATCAACCCATCTGCAGGTCGTTGCCTTGAGTGATGGGAAGTTATTTTAAGTTTCAAAACTAGCACACGCTTCATGGAGCGGTGTGTCTATGTAACCTGGGGAAAGGATGGTCCGCAGTCTTGCATCACTAATCCATTCCTGAGCCACAGGGAAGTCTTGCCCGCATGTGCACGGAGGAACAGCCCTCAAACAGAGAAAGAACGTGCCACAAAGGCTACACCCTGCCCCTGCCCCTTTATACAGTGTTGCAAAGATTTAAGTTCTACCAAGAAATCGAACCATGGAGTGTTTATGTAAGCTAAACTTTTAAAACAAATTTGTCCAGGGGCGTCTGGGTGGCTCAGTCAGTTAAGCTTCTGACTTCAGCTCAGGTCGCGATCTCACAGCTCGTGGGTTTGAGCCCTGCGTCGGGCTCTGTGCTGACGGCTCAGGGCCTGCAGCCTGCTTCAGATTCTGTCTCTCTCTCTCTTTCTCTGCCCCTCTCCTGCTCGTGCTCTCTCTCAAAAATAAAAATAAACATTAAAAAAAATTTTTTTCAAGAAAACAAATTTGTCCAAAGAAAGCAAGAGAAGTACACAACTGTGACCACACACACATACACACACACTCGACGGCATATAGATTCAGGCTTCGCACATTACCGTAGTTGCTCACGGTGTATCATTCTAAGTAATAAGAATTTTAAGTAATTGGAATGGAGGTACCTTTTTCAGATTTGCTAGAAGGTGTTTCACAGGGCCTGGCTTTCTTCCTAAAGAGGGAACGACTGATGGGAGTGTGTACCTGACACGAAGCTACTCTGGCCTGAGGAAGGCAAAACTCTCAAATATCCACACGCAAAGCCAACCTTCGTAAACAGCTGCTTTAACTTGGCACTCGCCTTCCGATGCTGTTCAGCTGTGCGGTGCGGCTCTAGCAGGGAGGGCTTTTCAGCCCACACGGATCATGAGCCATCTTGCTTTTTGAGCTCCATGAACTGTTTCTGGGTAGAGGCTCGAGGTTCTAGGGAAAGTTAACTGTCACGACTTTGGTGTGGCCTTTGTTACTAAACACTCGCCAAGCAGCCTCCGCCAGCCTTCTCCAACTAAGAATCACCTGGCTCAAAACGTCAGTAGTGCCCCTAGGTTGAAGAAAACCCTAATCTAGCCTTTTCCGCAGAGTGAAAGAGTCACGTCTTACTCGTCTCTATATTTCTAGGATAATACTTAGCACAATATTGGCACCCAAATACCGGTTGAACCGAATAGAATTTCTCCCAGAACATATTGAAATAACTAATCCAACTGAAGTAATGTAAAAAGTACAATTATGTAAGTTCTACAAAATATACTTTGCCTCCCGCAGATACAAAAACAGATACATATGTTAATTTTTAAAAGATACCTGGACTATCAAAAGTTATTAACATGAAGCATGATAAAGCATCCCAGTCAAGATTGGCCCGGGATTATTTTGTAGACCATACCAAAAAAATAACTTTACTGTATTAACTCCCTTGTGGGGTCAATCTATAGCAATACTCTAACAACAATTAAGAAGCCTTGAGGGCTAACTGTCCAATCTACAAACATACACAAAAGGCGAGGTAACTGCTTCTAAGCAAAGCTGACAAAACAGGACCATGCACTCATTACAAGGACTCGAAGACCAAGGAATCCAACCAGCCCTTCTGTCCATGGGTAATTCTGGCCTCATTCTAGCCACTCTTTTCATAATGAAGGACTCAGACAAAGCGAGAGAGGGCTAAACCATTGGAATCCCTCTGCACGACTTATTAACTCTACAAGAATTACATGTGTATGCTAACAGGTTACATAAATCAAAAGCCCTATAAACAGACATGACTAAAAACTACTGTTTCCAGAAACTTCTTCACGCCCTGTAACCGCACACCTATAAACTTGGTCTAATCCAACACTGTCTCTACTTCGAGAGACCTCAGGGAGCTTACAGATGGTTCAGGATCCTGGTAGGAGCATCTGGTGGAGGGAACCCACACCTGAAGGTACCAATATGAATCTTGGAATCAAAAGAGAAAATTGGTCAAATTCTGTCTGGTATTTACCACCTGTTGGGAGGGAAATTTGGGGGGGAAACCTTTTTTTTTTAATGTTTACTTTTGAGAGAGACAGAGAGAGATAGTGCAGGCAGGGAAGAGGCAGAGAGAGAGGGGGACAGAGGATCAGAAGTGGAGCCCGATGCGGAGCCTGAACTCATGAACCGTGAGACCTGACCTGAGCCAAAGTGGCTTAACTGACTGAGGAACCCAGGTGCCCCTGGAGGGAAACTCTTTACCTCTTGATTCTTTTCATCTCTAAAATGGATGTAACAACACCCTACCTCACGTGTTCCTATGAGGTTAAAATCCAATAATACACATAAGATGGAGAGCAGGTCATTTGTTTTTAAAAGAGCTAATCATATTGACTCTACTTGGATTTGGCAGGAACAAAGGAATTATTCCAATATGAGACCCTTCTGGGACACCCAGAGAGACTGAGCAAAAGGAAATGCAGCACTTGAACTCTCCTGAGTGCTATCCCCACAAAGATGTGTCTGCTCCTTATTTAGGAATCCCGAGAGAGGATTTTCTGCTCTGAAGAAAATGCTGACTATATAACCAGATATGACACACTGGTTTAAAGAATGTCTTATGCCACTTGAAATAGACCATCTTTCCTCATTTATCTGCAAGATGTCTGCCTGCCAAGTTGTTTCTAAGAGAAACAAACTAGTAACGACACAGCGCCATCATTCCCAGCCACAACCTGCATGCTCACTGTGGCAGATCTGAGTCACCACGTTGACATAGTATTTTTGAAGCACTGAAGATATTTTAATTCGTGCAGGTTTCAAATGTCTATTGTAAGGTTCATGAAGTCCACTCCGATACAGTTTACTCTCCGTGAGTGGCAAGGACTCTAACCTGGGTCAAGGGGCTGTAACAAATTTCAAGATGGTAAGAATTTTTGGTTTAGCCACAATGTATTCAATGCATTTCTTTACAGAGAGCTTCTCTTACATAAGAAACTTTTTGTGGCAAGCTCACAAACTTTTTGTGGCAAGTCATTAATCACTAAGAAACATATATTCAAAGGGGACTAAGTGAAGTGTAAGATAGATTTTTCAAATTATTAATAAATCCCTCATGTAATTCCTAAATCAGTGTCCTCAAAAACAGTTTCCAAGAGATGTTAACAGTTATTCCTGAGGCAAGGAGGATGGGGTGATACTCTTGTCAAACACATATGGGAAATGGACCCTTCAAGATGGAGGCTTTGTGAAAATCCTGTAATAATGAAGCCAGCTTAACTATTTTTACACTAAGTTTCCCAAACGTATTTGGCCACGGGAGTCTTCTAATATAGCACATTTAACATACTTGGAACAGAATTCGAAAAACATGCTAAGATATTTGAAATGAATGGCCAAGCAAAATTTAATCAGACCTTTTTGAGTATATCAGAATAAATAAAACCAAAAGAAGTCTTTAAGGGAACAAGGGCAGTCAATGTCACCAAGTGCCCACAGAATGTATGATAATAAGGCGTCAGATCTGGCTCTAGACAAAGTAATTTTACGACATGTAGCACGCAGAGCAAAAAAACAGAGGATAAGAATAAATATGTGTTCACCACCAGAATATTTCAAAAATAAATCATGGGCATTTAGAAACACGCAAAAAAAGTAAAAATCGAGAACTTCATAAGGTTTCAATACAGTGCAAAGTTCAACGTCTTTTGTCTCTTAAACTATACAGGTAAACTGAATCAATGTGGTTTATTACAAAAGTAAAGTTAGAGTTTCATTTAGTGAAATAAATGTGGGATGGTTGATGACAGGTGCAAACACCTACATCACATCCCTGGATTCCAATATCACAGTTGTAAAATTCAATAATGTGATACTAGTAAAAATAACAAATGGATAAGAACTAAGAAAAGGCAGAAGACCTTGATATAGTTAACTCTGAACTAAAAGCACATAGCTAAGCGTAGAAACAATTAATGCTTTTCTTTCTACATGAGCATGAGCTATTACTGATTTCACAATAGAGAATACAAATTACTTCTGATTTTCCCATTTTCGCACAAGTGAGAGTGAAATCAGCCCAACTCTTAAACTTCCCTTTCTACAAAGGAAAGTCCTTTAGAAGAAACTGTACAGATCTTTATACCTGTCTTGTGACACTGGGGAGCTCAACGATGGTGATAAGTAAAAAACACCAGATAAGTAAAGGACAATTTAACATAATACCCAGAACTTCACTATTTCTTAAATAATGTTTTCCTTTAATTAAATATTATATTGAACTGGTGGGTTAATTTTCACTATAAAGAAGCTATAAAGGGTTCAATGTCACGTGAAAGCCAGACTGGTCATACTTCCCGCGAGAAATGAGCAGACTGTAATTTCTATGAAGGCTACATTCAGAATCCAAACTAGACACAGAGCATTATTCTGTTATGTTTAAGACACAGCAGAATCTGGGTGTGTGTGTGTGTGTCTGTGTGTGTGTGTGTGTGTGTGTGTGTGTGTTTTAATTGCCATAAATTAGGTCCTCTGGCTGTTCACAGAATAGATTCAGCGGTAAAGTTTAAAACATCCATGAAGGAAAAGTCTCTTGCTCTGAGTTTCTGTTTGAAGACTGACAGAGTGGTTTCTCTGGACGCAGTAGCACTGCACGGATTTTTCAAGGCAAGACGACGCTTCTGCAGAAAAGAACAAAGACCTTCTTCATAAGGAGACATGCTTGCCCATGAAAATAGTGGCTTAGAGCTGAAAAGCACACCAGCTACCAATCGTCATTGAATTTTCGGTACCTGCTCTGCGAATCCCCCTATGTCTCCATATTTTACAACACTCAAAATCTTCAAGGAAAGCGGTTTTAGGTATTCAGAACATTCCACAGGATATTCTATAACACTAAAATCTCCGGGAATGACTAAACAGTTTTATGTTATGTTAAGATTATGCTACAGGCAAAATTCCTGTTTCTAAATGTGTCAGGTCTGGACAGCACAAATATGTGAGCTTTAAACGCCCAAACAAAAAGACTCTACTTTCTACTTAACAATCCATATTTTTAGTCGGTAAGCCTTCCCTTCTTTCCATCCCTCACCGCCACAGAAAAGCAGGGGAAAAAAAAAAAATCTACTTAAAACAGCCCAAACCATCTTTTAGATGGGAGTTCACTACTAAGAATAAATTCTATTCTTTTCCTTTGAGCATGCCTATTCCTGGGTAATATAAATTTATGTTATCAATAAAGTACTGAAAAGGCCCATAAAGTAAAACACTTCATTATTTACCCAAGGAGCACCACAGTTTTCTAGCAAAATGTTAACCATTTTATAGTTCACGGTGGTTCTATAAGCTTTTTTTTTTTTTTTTCCCTTAAAGACATCGAGTCTAGGGGCGCCTGGGTGGCTCAGTCGGCTGGGTGTCTGACTTCGGCTCAGGTCATGATCTCACCAGTTCAAGGGTTCAAGCCATGCATCGGGCTCTGTGCTGACAGCTCAGAGCCTGGAGCCTGACTCACATTCTGTGTCTCCCTCTCTCTCTGCCCCTCCCCAGCTCATACTCCGTCTGTCTATCTGTCTGTCTCTCTCTTAAAAATAAACATTAAAAAAAATTTTTTTTTAAATAGTAAAGGGAACAAGAAGGGGCACCTGGATGCCTCAGTCAGTTAAGCGGCCAACTTCGGCTCAGGTCATGATCTCACAGCCCCGCGCTGGGCTCTGTGCTGACACCTCAGAGCCTGGAGCCTGCTTCTGATTCTGTGTCTCCCTCTCTCTCTGCCCCTCCCCTGCTCATGCTCTGTCTCTCAAAAATAAATAAACATTACAAAATTTTTTTAAGGAAATAAGAAAATGTCTACTGTACTAAGTAAAATTTAAGTATTGATGGAGAATTCTTATAGCCAAAACAAGCTACTCAGTAACAACTGAGAAAAACACCCAATCATATAACAAGCTCCTCTAAATTGCAAGGCCTAATTTATTGACAATTAACTTGAATACCTAATTCAATCTATCTAAGAGATCAACCTAACTGATTTCATCAGTGAGAAACTTGATATAATATAAATGTTATATATAACATGATACGGTTAAAAGACAGCATAGTCTGGCATCTCAAACCTTCAGAATAATTAATCGTGAAACTTGAATTTGACACTCAATTTATCACAGAGGAGTCTCTACATTACACAGGTTAGTGTGAATTAATTAGGTTTTTTCACCCAGACCTTGTTTTCTAAAACAAACTCCTCACCATATTTAACAGCCACAAATAAACAAACTGCCCATCTAGGCTCTCAATGACAACTGATCAGTTGAGCTCTGCCACTAGATAAAGGATTAATCCTGTAAACAGGGACAGTTAAGACAAACAAATTCAAGAAAAAGTTGCCTGGCCATAGTAAGAAGTTACGCCTCATATATGCCATCTGAAGCTCACCAGATAGGACTCAGTCCGGTGGGAAAAAGTTTTAAATTAATATTATAAATGCCATATGCCTTAATTCTGATTTCAGCTCAGCCTTCTAATTAAATCTGCACCTTGCACCCATTACATGTTTCAGTAAACTAAAAGTCATTAAACTAAAATCTACAAAAAGAACAAGGTCCCAGCGCACTGAATTAAGACTTCTAGACTCCAGGATATAAAAGTCACGCCTCTTTAAGTAATTAATTTTAGTTGTCCCCCACATTAAAATAAAAATCTTTCTTACTCCTTACCTACGACGGAACTTTAAATTTTCCGTTACGCAGCATATGATATCTGCCTTATTACCTGGATATTGGTTTAGCATCCACAGCATATATTTATCTCCGTAAGTCCTGAATCCACTGGCATAGTGTTTGCCCAAAGAACAAAATATTTGGTTACTTCAACTTAGTTTTAAAAACCCAGGAAATTATGTTACCAAATACAGTAGTTTGAGTTTTAAAGCCATTCTTTTTTTTTTAAAGTTTATTTATAAGTAATCTCTACACCCAAAGTGGGGCTCGAACTCACGACCCTGAGATCAAGAGTCATATGCTTTTCTGGCTGAGCCAGCCAGACAGATTATTTTCTAAGGAAAATAATCTGTATTGACTCCAAAAAGAACCCTTCTTGAGGGCCTCTATTAAAATCTAAGTGCAAAGATGCCAAAAGTAAAAATGCATTAAGAACGGGCCTTATTTGGGGGCACCTGGGTGGCTCAGTCGGTTAAGCATCTGACTTCGGCTCAGGTCATGATCTCACCAGTTCAAGGGTTCAAGCCGTGCATCGGGCTCTGTGCTGACAGCTCAGAGCCTGGAGTCTGCTTCACATTCTGTGTCTCCCTCGCTCTTCGCCCTTCAAAAATAAATAAACACTAAAAATAAAAAAAAACTGGCTTTATTTGATACAAGAAAGTAAAGGAATGTGTGATTTCTGATTCATGTATTCTACACTAGAAGTTTATTACAAATACTTCATTGCTGAAGCTCAATGTCAAAAAGATTAAAAAAAGATCTGATAGCTCCTGAGTAATCAGAAGGAAACTATTAATACTGCATATGCAATTTTTATTAACACACTTGCCACAACATTTTGACTTTAGGACTCACCTAATGTTTGTGTGATACTAGATCCAGATTAAGTCTGAATGTCTTAATTACTCATTACAATTACTGAGGAGATGAATCATTAGACCATGGATTAGGTGTACAATCTTGTTCCATATCTTTTTGGCTATTAGTTGATTAACAATTAGAATAAAGGAAAATGTTCCCTTTTCAATATAAAACCAATCAGAACCAATACAAGAAAAATTTCCTGCATCAAAATGGAGATGTTACAGCTGCCTAGATATAAATCTCTCTGCCTGGCTCTAACCTAGAACGTAAATTGGTTAATGACCTTGCGCTCAGACAAATACAAAATGACATTCAACCTTTTATACTGACTTACTCCTTTCCAGGAATTCCCAAGCTGTTAAAATACACCATTTAGGGGCGCCTGGGTGGCTTGGTCGGTTAAGCGTCCGACTTCAGCTCAGGTCATGATCTCACGGTCCGTGAGTTCGAGCCCCACGTCGGGCTCTGTGCTGACAGCTCAGAGCCTGGAGCCTGTTTCAGATTCTGTGTCTCCCTCTCTCTCTCTGCCCCTCCCCCGTTCATGCTCTGTCTCTGTCTCAAAAATAAATAAACGTTAAAAAAAATTTTTTTTTAAAAATACACCATTTAAAGGAAAAGCAATGTTTGCTGGTCTATGATTATCTACAGACTTGTTTCCATTCCCAGCCCATATTTTGCATATCTAAGAAGCAATACCCTAAAATACACTCTTTTCAAAAGTACCGACAGAGGTGCCTTGGTGGCTCAGTCAGTTGACTTGATTTCGGCCTGGGTCAAGATCCCGGGGTCGTGGGATGGAGTGCTGGGTGTGGAGCCTGCTTGAGATTCTCAATCTCTCTCTCCCTCTGCCCTTCTCCCGCTCGTGCACTCTCTCTCTCTCTCTCAAATAATAATAATAATAATAATAATAATAATAATAATAAAAGTACTAACAATAATAAATATGAAATCATTAGTATTATTAATAGTGCAAATAAGACAACCTCAACTACAAATCAATTAAAAGTCAGCTTAGGGGCGCCTGGGTGGCTCGGTCAGTTGAGCGTCCGACTTCGGCTCAGGTCATGATCTCACAGTCTGTGAGTTCGAGCCCCGCGTCGGGCTCTGTGCTGACAGCTCAGAGCCCGGAGCCTGTTTCAGATTCTGTGTCTCCCTCTCTCTCTCTGACCCTCCCCCATTCATGCTCTGTCTCTCTCTGTCTCAAAAATAAACAAACGTTTAAAAAAAATAAATTAAAAAAAAAAAAGTCAGCTTAACAGAGCAGAGAATTAACTCAAAAAGGTAATCAATGGAGAACAAAATCAAGGCCATTTTGTGAAGCAGAATTAAAAAAAATATATATCCACTCTTGGGGCGCCTGGGTGGCTCAGTCGGTTAAGCGTCCGACTTCAGCTCAGGTCATGATCTCACGGTCCGTGAGTTCGAGCCCCGCGTCAGGCTCTGGGCTGATGGCTCAGAGCCTGGAGCCTGCTTCCGATTCTGTGTCTCCCTCTGTCTCTGCCCCTCCCGTTCATGCTCTGTCTCTCTCTGTCTCAAAAATAAATAAACGTTAAAAAAAAAAATTTTTTTTTTTTTAAATATATATCCACTCTTGAAATCCTTCCAATAGGAATATATTCACCCTTTGTTAGTTAACACAAAGTGTGAATGTTTTTCTTTTAAAACAATTTGCTTCTCACAGCACAGCAATTTTCTAAGTGTGATTCTAGGAGAAAATGCAGAACCCTCCATTTGTTCTCTTCAGTTCCCACCGCTCTGCCCCAGAACAGTGATAATAATAATCTTCCATAATTACTTTGTAGAATCTATTGTGAATATGTCAAACTTCAGAATGAGACTGTATGTTTTTAATACATGATTTAGAATGATTTCCCAAAAGACCACAACTGAACATTTTCTTGAAGTGAAGATACTTGGTAATTCTTTTTTTTTTTTTTTAATTTATTTTTTAATGTTTGTTTATTTTTGACAGAGAGAGAGAGAGAGAGAGAGAGAGAGAGGGAGAGAGACCGAGTGTGAGTGGGGGAGGGGCAGAGAGAGAGGGAGACATAGAATCTGAAGCAGGCTCCAGGCTCTGAGCTGTCAGCACAGAGCTTGACGGGGGGCTCGAACTCATGAGCTGTGAGACCATGACCTGAGCTGGAGTTGGATGCCCAACCGACTGAGCCACCCAGGCACCCCTACTTGGTAATTCTTATAACCCAAATATTTCCAAGTATCTAAAAATAAAATTTTCATCATTCCACGTGCAACAAGATTCTCAGTCAAAATCATTCAGCATTGTTAACATTTCATCACATCCCTCTGCATATACAACAGTGCCCATCCTCTAGTATTTTTTTAAGTTTATTTATTCTGAGATAGAGAGCACTTGCGCACACACACACACACACACACACACACACGTGAGTGGAGGAGCAGGGGAGAGAGAGATAGAGAGAGGGAGAGAGAGAATCCCAAGCAGGCTCCACTCAGTTCGGAGCCCGACTCAGGGCTCGATCTACTAACCAGGAGATCATAACCTGAGCCAATATCAAGAGTCAGATGCTTAACCGACTGAGCCACCCAGAAGCCCTCCCTAGTATTTTAAGACAGCCATGCACTTACCCTGTTTCTAGTGAATAGGAAGCAAGAGACACTATCCCTTATAATTATGCTCTGAGCATAATCAGACAGCAAGCCAAAGATAAAGCCAGGATTAGAATTACCTTCCTAAATTCTTAGCTTATCAAGAAGATAAAGCAGGTGCATATTACTACCTCTATAGCAGCAGCACCAGACTTTCTCACCTCGGATTCAAGACCTCTCCAATCTGTCAGAAAGCTTATAGGGACTGAAAGCAGCCCCCTGAGATGCAAAGACTTCCGTAACTGAAGGACATTCAAGTACATATCAATGGAAATTATTTAATTTTCTACCACTTGCTAGCTTGTAACCACAGAACCACGAAAAACACATTCCAAATCCAGAAGGTTTCTTAATTCAATGTCAATTCAATCCAATCACTTCATACAGACCTTTGTTCATGTTTACCACCCCAAATTTTCATTTTCGATTTCCACTGTCCTATCTCAGGAAAAATGCAAGCTACTTAGGGAAGTCGACATACTTATTATTTTCTCAAACTCATTCCGAAATATCTGCCTTTGCCAAATGTTAAATGCAAGCCTTTCCTGAAGATTCTGGAAGTCTAAGAGCCTTACCTGACTTTCCCTCTTTCTTGTCCTAGGCTTCCATGTTCTCAACTTCACTAAACCAGGAGTATTTTGTATACACTGAGGAAGCAACAGAGAAAACAAGAGGCAGGAGTATTCGGAACTGTCTTTCAGAAGTAGTTTTGTCACGTGCACATATGTGCTCCTCTCGTCCTGTACCCCACTGCCTCTCTGAGTGAGAATAGACTCGTGCGCACACACACACACACACACACACACCGACTTACCCAACCAACACACTCGTATGCACCAAACTTACCACGTCCACACCCCACACAACCCCCCCCCCACCATTCACACCCACCACCCCACATGTGATATGCAATCACCCATCACAATAAAGCTTTAAAAAAATAGATAATCTGATGATTCTACTCCATCTCGGTGCCATCAGGCTGTAAGGAATGTTATTTTTTAACGTGCACAAAATCTTTCAGGCTCTCAGTAAGGTTTCTACAATGTTTGCCCCCCTAAGAAAAACTGACATTTGAATTTTATTAGACACAAGTCTGAACTCTAGAATTCATCTTTGGCTTCTATAGCAATTTGAGTCATAAATAACTTCGAAATGTGGATTTTTTTAAATGTTTCTTTTTGAGAAAAAGAGAGCGCAAGTAGAGGAGGGGCAGAGAGGGGGGAGACAGAGGATCCAAAGAGGGCTCTGTGCTGACATCAGTGAGCCTGATGCGGGGCTCAGTCTCACAAACCAAGGGATCATGACCTGAGCCACCCAGGCACCCGTCAGAATATGGATTTTTAATGAGCAGGTAATTTACCTCCGTGTACCTAATCCATTTTCAGAAATGCTATTGTAAAAATTTGTGATTACTTCCTTGTATCTAAGCTATGAGCAACCTAGAAGGTAGACGCTAAACCCAGAACACAGGTTGATTATTTTCTGAAAAACTAAAGCTTGTTTCTAACGCAGAATGAAGTCTTGGCCTTGACTGCAAGGCACATCTGTCTCCTGCTGCTAGATCTGTGAAGAGGCTACAATGACCCTCCCCCTGATAAACCAGAAACCGGCCCTCTTAGGTCACTGGTTTTCAAACTGTACTCTCTGGAACCTTGGGGTTCCTTAGAGGTGCTTCGGTAGTTGAGAGGACGCTAAGTAAGGGTATGGGTTGTTAAGGCTTCGATGAAAGCAAACGGGTTTCCACAACCACTTTTATAGACTGAGGTCCTACCTAATCAAACAAAATGTTTGAAAAGGAAAATTGGTTATGCTGCCTTACTCTTGAACCCCAGTGAAAACCCATGCCCTACACACTCTAGAACATTATAATTAGAAGCAGAATTTTGAAACTGTGTAGGATGATGGATGTTAACTAGACTTACTCTGGGGATCACTTTGCAATACATACGAATATTGCATCATGTTGTACACCTGAGACTAATGTTCTATGCCAATTACAGTATCCCAAATGTGTAGTAGTGATCACACTCCAAAAGGTTTCAAGTTGCTATGATTTTCACCTGTCACAAAACAAGTAGGTGGGAGGTGGGCTGGGGGGAGGAGGCTTTGTCATCCTAAAGAGGAAACACTCCCAACAAGACCCCTTCCCTGTAGAGCGTGAGAGAAGAAAACAAGACACCAAAACCAGACAAATTTTAGGAGCTATAATCTCTCATCTGGAAACACTAGACAAAAATGTATATGTAGAATTCGGTTAAATCTGTGTGTGTATATATATATAACCCTAAAATTTAAATAATATGTCAGAGTTCTTCAAAAATCACTTAGCAATAATATAAAAGTATTCTGGTCTTCCATCCCAGGGATAAATAAAAAGACAGGAGAGATCTTATTTCTGTTCCTTCATTTAGTGGATATGAGTCATGGCCGTCCCTAGGATTTTACTGATGAAACAAAATACGTATTTGTTCTGTAAACAAAGAGCTTCCTAGGGAACTCATTTGCCTCTTAAACGGGAATTGTTGGTATTTTTTGTGGCTCTAATGAATATTTAGAAAATTTATAAGCACTTTAATATATTTTATAAAGATTCTCCAAATTTTTTTTAATGTTTATTTTTGAGAGGGAGACAGACACAGAGCATGAGTGGGAGAGGGGCAGAGGACTGAGCTGCCCAGATGCACCAAGATTCTCTAAGTTAATAACAAAACATGTACTAATATCTGGTGGCTTTTTTTCTAGTCGATACCGCTCTAAATGTAAAATCTTGCATCAGATCCGTTTAGAAACCTACGACCAAAAGTATTTACAGGTAAAATGATATGATGCCTAGAGCTTATAGTACAAACAACTAACAAAAATATATGTGTGTGTGTGCACTTAAACAAGAACAGCAAAATGTAGTCAATTGTTGAAGGTGAATGAGATGTATGCTTGAAATTTTTCATAATAAAAATGTTTTGGGGTACTTGGGTAGCTCAGTCGGTTAAACTCCGGTCCTGATCTCATAGCTTGTGAGTTTGAGCCCCCACAAGGGGCTCTGTGCTGACAGCTTGAAGCCTGAAGCCTGCTTTGGACTCTGTCTCCCTCTCTCTCTGCCCTTCCCCTACTTGTGCTCTGACCCTCTCTCTCTCTCTCTCTCTCTCTGTCAAAAATAAACATTACAAAGTCTTTTGAATCCCTTTGGAAATTTGTCAGATTATGTAAACTACACACAAACGGTATGCATGTTATAAGATTAAAATGCAGGATTAAACCAAAGGATTAAAAGAATTTATAAAACATCATTCCCCCAATTTCATAAATAATTTGTCAGTAGAGAGTTTCCAATGGATACAACATCATGGTAACTCTTACTCTTTATTTATCAACTGCAAACACAAAATGGAAATCTGACTCAAAAAGCAAACTGTGGTTTGGTTACTTACTATTTGATCTAAGGAAAGGTAAAGGAAGACTTCCTTCAACACTATTGCTTACCTTCTTGGCGAGCAATGAGGTGTTCGCAAACGTATGCAGACCGTGGGGAAACATCATGACACTCTCATACAGGTGACCAGTGAACAACACAGGTCTGAACTGCGTGGGTCCATTTATACAAAATTTTTTTGATCAATACGTTACAAAACTGTAAATGTATTTTCTCTTCTTTATGATTTTCTTAGTAATAGTTTCTCTAGCTTACCTTATAATACAGTATATATTATGATATTTAAAATACGTGTTAATTGGTTTATGTTATTGATAAGACTTCCAGTCAACAGTAGACTATTGGTAGTTGAGTTTTGGGGGAGTCAAAAATCATATGTGGATTTTCAACGACCCAAGCGGGGGGCTGGCTGGTCAGTGACCCTACCCTTGCTTTGTTCAAAAGTCAACTGTAGGGGGGCACTTGTTGGAATGAGCACTGGGTGTTATATGTAAGAATTCTACTCCTGAAACCATTATTATACTATGTTCACTAACATGCGATTTAAATTAAAAAAAAAAAAATTTAAGTCAACTGTACTTTTGTAAGATGTCATATTACTCTGAACCATGATTTCAGATCGAGTCTGTACGTTTTAATATGGTAGAAAACGTTGATCAATATCTTGAACTGCAGGGGCTACAAGAAACACCATGAGCCAATGTAAGTAAAAGATCTGAAATAAGTAAAGAAAGGGAAGAAGGTATGTTAATACACAGAAGAGCTAACAGTCCATCCCCTTGCCCTTGAGAAGAATGCATTTTATCATGAGGAAAAACTTTAAAATCAAAGGTAACTCATTATCAAATAATTGTGTATAAAACTATCCTTTTCCCTTGTGAAGGGTCCAAAGGGTTGCTTCTAAAAGCTCACAGTCTGGTCAACATTTTGTAACTCTACAGGTAAATATACTTTAGTGATGTTAGCTTCCATCAGCATCCACTAGAATGATCATTAAATCACTGGCCTTGGGGCACTTGGGTGGCTCAGTCGGTTGAGCCTCCGACTTTCGCTCAGGTCATGATCTCACACTCTGTGAGTTCAAGCCCTGCGTTGGGCTCTGTGCTGACAGCTCAGAGCCTGGAGCCTGCTTCAGATTCTGTGTCTGCCCCTCCCCTGCTCATGCTCTGTCTCTCTCTGTCTCAAAAATAAGTAAAAACATTAAAAAAAAATTTAAATCACTGGCCTTCCCCCAGACCACACTAGGGGTTATTCCATGATCCATTCCTGCAAATTACCATATTTTTTTTTTAAAAAGGAGCTATAATTTTTAAAAGCCCAATACACCCTCCAAGAGAAGCATCTCACTAAACAGAATTTTCAGGCGGAGCAAGAGTGTTTTACAAAGAGTTATCACCCTGGTTAGAGAATTGCATTTCAGGGACTCACAAATTACATAGGTACTGAATAATTTGTAAACGTCATCCCTACTGATAGTTCCAAATTTTTATAATGTTGCAACTTACGGAAAGATACTAATGTCTGAGAACAGAGTTTCACCTTACCCCAACACAGACTTAAAACAAAAAATGCATCCTTCACAGAACTCGCTTAAACAGTTAATAAGCTGGGTGCCAGGCCCTCTCATAGGTCCATTTGAATCTGGCGGGGGGGGTCCTTGCTCCAATCATTTCCAATTACATCAGCAGCTGTGGAATGCTCCCTAAGATCAACAAACTGTTGCTACAGTGACCACAACTGACCCGCACTCGTCAGACCTTTCTGTCCCAGGCAGGGTGAATCACCAGGGCATCAGAACTAACCCAATTCCCACTGAGCACAGCAAGGCCATGCGATTTAGGCGTGGATCACAGGCACTGGGGCCAAGTTAAGAGGTGATGTAGAGCCAACAATGGACAACCACAGCCCGGATACAGTAAAACAATTTCCTTTTGTAAATTTCTCAACACAAAGCATAGTGGCAGCGTAGGGCAGGAGGAGCAGAATGCTAAACAGGGATGGCCTGAAATTCTGTCAGAGGTTTACCAGTGAGTTCATTCTAACTGCTTCGTCCAAATCAGACCTCTAAAAACACAGCTGGAATCAAGAGGACAGTTTGGATTTCAGCAAATTCAAAGTCTACTGCATCTCAACCAGAAGGAGAGTAACTTAAGTTTAACCAATATAGGAAACTTATTAGAAAATGGCTGAATTAACACCTTTAAAAATCTGGTGATAAACACTAGTAGCTAAGGCAGCAGGGGTGGGAGTGGTGCTGGGGTCAATAGATACTTTCAACTGCCAAATTAAAGCAATTAACTATTGAAAGAATGGCAACAGGTATTACAACCATCATGGTGAGTGCCTGGGTTAAGGTTCTCAAGTTCCTTTCTAGCTTTGACACTAGAAGTCTAGGAAAACAATTCATTTATGTAGACATTCTAGAGTAGAAAAGAGAAGAAATTTGGAATCAGACAGCATACAGGCTTAAATTCGACCCCCTAACTGTGACCATGGACAAAAGGCCGTGATTGGGGCTCCTCATCTGTAAATTAGGGGATAAAATTGTACCTACCTCAGAGAACACTGTAAGAATGAGATGAAAATTGCTTAAGAAGCAACAACAGGAATGCCAACAAGGACATGTAAATCTGAAGTTGCAAATACCAACACAAAGAGTCTCATTAAAACTCTCGGAAAACTACATGCCATTTGTCCCCTATAAGCCTCAGAAGTTTGCTAAAACCACAAATCAACCTGAATGTTACTTAACGTTTCATGAATAGCCTGACAGTATGTATTTTACAATTTCCTAATTTTGCCTACATTTTGGGCACAGCCACATTACAAGAGGAAAGCAAGCAACAAAACCAAAGGGAAGACGACAGACTGCTTGTAATTTTCCACTGATAATATGTATAGGCAGGGCTGTGGATGACTGAGTTCTTTCACTTTGGGGACAAGGCAGAGGGCTAAGGTTACATGCTGTCACTCATCAACATGGGTGTGTACAGGGACAGAGCCACTAAAACCGTCTGGCAAATGTTCTGAGCCAATCACCAACGCTGGCTGATGGCAGTAGTAATAATAATAAATATTTATTGTGCTGACACTATTGTCCTCCCGGCTGTATTATCTCTTCTAATCTTCGTAAGAGTAAGATGAGCTTTCAAAAAGAAACTATAATATAAACAGTTATTACGTAAAGAGTTTCACAAATAAAGCGTTCCAGAATTCAGAAAGATAATGAGCTGTTTTTGCTGGACCTAAAGAAGGCCTCTGATTTGCACAGAAGGCCAACAGCTCGTAGATAAATAACCAACTGTGAAGGAGCACATGTGTGTTACCAGTCACACTATGTAACCCATGGACAGCACTGCACGGGGAAGGAGAGCCGTACACAGATGTCAGGTCTAGATAACAGGGTACCCAGGGCGCCTGGGTGGCTTGGTCGGTTAAGCATCCGACTTCAGCTCAGGTCACGATCTCACTGTCCGTGAGTTCGAGCCCCGCGTCGGGCTCTGTGCTGACCACTCAGAGCCTGGAGCCTGTTTCACTCACTTTTCTGCAGACCCATTTCAATCCTGTTAGAGGTTCCTGGACTCAAAATTAAGACACTGTCACTCAGTGTCACTTAAGAAAAGGAGTAAAAATACACCCTACCTGTATTTCAGTTATCAGCAAAACTTATGGTGGAAGCATCAATACTGTATTTATACAAAAAGAGGTCGATATAAAAAAAAAAATCACTTAAGTTGATCAGAAATTTAATTTATTCAAGGTCAAAGACAGCTTTAGAAAAATCCAATATTACTTTACTTGCCATAACCTCCAACTTTTATAGCCAATGTGGAAAGGGAACAGATTCTGATATAGTTTTGATCCATCAACTGAACACGGAAAATCAATTTTAAGACAGGAAAAAAAAAAAACTTAAATGTTAAGTATTTCACATTTAAGCCAAAAAAAAAAAAAAAAAAAAAAAAAAAACCCATGTTAAAAGGTAAGTAACAAAGATGCCTTCAAAAATAATGAAGTTTTGAAAATCAAGCCTTTTGGGGTTACTGTCCTTTTTTACTTCATACTGCAGAGAGGGGCTGTGGTCAAGTCACTTTGACATGAAATATCAGGAGCCCGAGTTCCAACCTCAGCCCTGTTGTTCCTGTAATTTGGGGGCAAATTATGCAGACTCACTAAACCTAATTTTGTTCATCTTTCATTTTGAGATAGTCTTTGCCCTGCCTTTGTTATGAAGGAAAGAATGTTCTTCATATATCATATTTAGTTTACATTATCGCCTGATATACTCTCAGTTTACTGTTTTAATTAGGCATGATATTGCACAGATTATTTTAATCTTAAGTGATGTATGTTTCATTAGAATCTCCCATACCCAAAGAGTCATTAAAACATTTGTTAACTTAGGAGGGTCTACATTCAACCTTTAATTAAAAAGGCAGTTATAATTTCCATCTATTAGGAAACTATCAGTAAGATCAAAAACAAGTATTTTCTCATGGTCCATTCTTTTCAGTAACTTTCTGGATTAAAATTCAGGAAATATAACAAATTCCAGTATGGCATTCAGTGGGAGAGAGAACATTGCCATTCAATTGATAAGAAATCTAGGGGCGCCTGGGTGGCTTGGTTGGTTAAGCATCCGACTTTGGCTCAGGTCATGATCTCACAGTCTGTGAGTTCGAGCCCCGCGTCGGGCTCTGTGCCGACAGCTCAGGGCCTGGAGCCTGTTTCAGATTCTGTGTCTCCCTCTCTCTCTGCCCCTCCCCATTCATGCTCTGTCTCTCTCTGTCTCAAAAATAAATAAACGTTAAAAAAAAATTAAAAAAAAAAGAAATCTATAGCTAGTGATATATAGGAAAGATTCTACGTATTACATCAAATACAGGTCTTCCCGCATCAGGCTCTCTGCTGTCAGGACACAGCCTGCTTCAGATCCTGTCCCCTCTTTCTCTCTGCCCCTCCCCTGCTCATGCTCTCTCTTGCTCTCTCTCTCAAAATAAACATTAAAAAAATAAAGTGTCTGCTTACAGTGACAAAGACTAAAACATATAGAAGGTGACAGCATAAAAAGTAATATGCCCTACCCTCTCCTCCATTCCAATGTCTCATTATCCAGAGGCAAATTTTCTTAGATTTACTTGACTCTTTCAGAGACATTCTATGCAGCCACTGTCCTCATTAGTATAGAGGTGAATATTCCCACTTGTCCAGCTATGTCCAATGCACATAAATTTTGTTTTTTGTATATATATGTGTGTATATACATATTATATATTATATTATATGTATTTATGTATTACATATATGATATAGACATATTATATATATATATGTATATAATTTTCCTCAGCATTCATTATGCTTGCTTTCTGCAAATTCCTTTTTTCACTCAACACTATTTTAGAGGTATGATGGAATTCTATTCCAAGTTTGGTGCAGTAGAAAAGATACATTTGTTCAAGTGATACAATCAATGCTCCAATAATGTCCTCTTCTGTGGGCACTCATACAATATACATTGCTCCTAATTCCTAGAATTGCTAAATCGAGGGGTATGCACGTAAAGTTTTGAATAACTGCTCTTAAAGACTTCTGTACCACTGACAGTAGAAGAAAATGTGTTTCTTCACATTCTTGCCAACTCTGACAAGACTTTTCAGTCCCTGCCAATCAGATGGCTAAATACTGTTAGCCCACTTTTAATTTGCATTTCCCAAATTACTAATGAGATTGAGCATAACTTCATAGGTTTATTGGCTATGTATATTTTTCCTGACTACTCTCTATTAAATATTTTTCCCTTGGGTATTTCCTTTTAATTCTTTCGGAATTGATTATGATAGGATACCACAATGAAATATGATGGGTAGGGGCGCCTGGGTGGAGCAGTCGGTTAAGCCTCCGACTTCAGCCAGGTCACGATCTCGCGGTCCGTGAGTTCGAGCCCCGCGTCGGGCTCTGGGCTGATGGCTCGGAGCCTGGAGCCTGTTTCCGATTCTGTGTCTCCCTCTCTCTCTGCCCCTCCCCCGTTCATGCTCTGTCTCTCTCTGTCCCAAAAATAAATAAAAAACATTGAAAAAAAAAATTTAAAAAAAAAAAAAAAAAAGAAATATGATGGGTAAAATGACATGAATGAATTTATTTCAAAAGAACCCAGTGAGGAAAAGTGAGGGAGGCATTTAGCTAAAGATAATAAGAGATAATAAGGTTGGTGATAAGTTTATAATTTCAGAGGCTGGATGACAGGTATTGGGGGATTCATCATACTACTCTCTTTTATAAATGTTTTCATCTTTTTCATAAAAGTTTTTGAAACGTCTCACTCATTTTCCCTCAGGATGTTCATATTTAGTATTTCTAATTGATTTGTAAGAGCACTTTGTGGAATCAAGAAATGTGCCCTTTGTTACAGACTGTAAATATTATAATCACCTAGCTTCTCTCTGTGGGCAGATATCCCAATACCACTTACTGAATAATCTATCCTTTACCCTTCCTGATGTGGAACAGCACCCTTCTCCGGTGCTAATTTCATATCCTGTACTAATTACATATGAAAGTAATATTCACACAAGCTTAATTCTACACTTCCATTTTGCCCCACTGATTTGTCTTTGCACTCGCTATGCAGTT
Organism: Panthera onca; assembly: GCF_046562875.1. Taxonomy (NCBI): domain Eukaryota; kingdom Metazoa; phylum Chordata; class Mammalia; order Carnivora; family Felidae; genus Panthera; species Panthera onca. The sequence goes on along the minus strand of NC_138347.1, from coordinate 18,484,782 downwards.
GTGATTTCTACAGTTTTACGGTTTTCTTTAGACTTTTCTGGCTATTCTTACCCTAATGGTTTTCCGATATGACTTCATTGTGTCAATTTTCCTGAGTGTCTATTACAAACATCCCTCCCTATACAGCTACCTCCTTAACACAGTATAGACTGGTCTTCTCTCTTCCACCAGTGTATTTTCCACCTAGAGTCTCATCTATTGCATTCAGGCTCTGAATTCACTTGGCATACTGCTGTAGCACAAATGTTAAATAATTCTCTTCTCGGTGTAAAAAATATTTATTTGGCTACTGTGAAAGGTCAAACTGCCAAAACAGAATAGTGTAACCTTTGAGGACTACCATTTATATAAGCTTTCTTTTCATGAAGAAGCACCTGACTAGGAATTTAATAAAGGAGCATGTCATAACCAGTCTCAGGCAAAAGGTTTTAAATATAATACACTAATTTTAGAGGGAAGCATTTTAGTTTCACTTTATCGGTCTATAGATTTGTAGGAAGATGTGACTTCTTAAAGGGGAAAAACACCTTTTATATGGCTTGATTAATTCATTAGAGATCAGAAGCCGAGAGCAACTGCTTTCACAGAGCAACTGTTAAATTAATCCATATTAAGTCGGCCTCAAAGCACTTGGATGCAGCTACAGGATGTGGGTGTAATAGGATCACACAGACTAACACCTGATAGGGCCTTACACATGCCAGGACAGAAGGAAGAAGTGGGGGGAGGGGGTGGAGTATATCCTTCTAGAATCAAAACATCAAAACCCCACTAGTACCCTGGGTTTGTCTTGAAAACTCCAGTCCCTCCCCCACTCCAGAATAAGACCCCACCCTAAAATTAAACCTACACAAACCAAAACACAGACTGCTACATGGAAATCACCTTTTGTGAATTCACAGAATTTAAAAGTCGCCTGAAACCACCAAAGGTACATGGTGATTTTCTCCTGAATCTAATGTCCTCATGACCTGAGTCCAGAAATACAGGGATTGAATATGATGGCAAATGCACATTTCTAGGGGCACCTGGGTGGCTCAATAGGTTAAGTGTCCTACTCTTTTTTTCTTTTTTTTAACGTTTATTTATTATCAAGAAACAGGGACAGAGCATGAGCATGGGAGGGGCACAGAGAAGGGAAGACACAGAATACAAAGCAGGCTTCAGGCTCTGAGCTGTCAGCACAGAGCCCAACATGGGGCCTGAACTCACAAACGGCAAGATCATGACCTGAGCTGAAGTCGGATGCTTGGACTGAGCCACCAGGCGCCCCGGGCGTCCTACTCTTGATCTCAGCTCAGGTCACAGTCTCACGGTTCGGGCTCTGCACTGATGATACAAAACCTACTTGGGATTCTCTCTCTCTCTCTGCCCCTCCCCCACTCATGCTCACTCTCTCAAAATAAATAAATAAACTTAAAAAAATAAACACAAGTTCCCTGCCGTTAAAAAAAAAAAAAAAAAGAAATGCACATTTCTAATACACGGTCAATGCTACACGTGAACAGATCCATAAGTCCTGCCTACTACCATTTCAGGAATCTTCTGCCGGGGCTCAGAAGCCACAGGTCCCTCCAGAAAGATCTCTCAATTACCTCCTTTCCAGTCCCCTGTGATGTGCGGTAAACAATCTCTTTGTTTTCAAAGGGGTTAGCAGAGATCGTTGAGAGATAGCAGTCAGGAATTTGGTGGCTGTCTCCAGCTGGTCTTAAGTAGCCAAAGCTGTCACTTGTGCAGGGTCACCGCTGAAAATGCCAAGGAGGGGCAGAAGGAGGAGGGGCAGGAAAGGGGACAGGCAACAGAGCTGCATCCTGGACAAGCATTCTTTAGATTCCTTCCCAAGTGGTTTTTTTCTACTGGGTTCACAGACGTTTCAAACTCTAGTAACTCGACCACAAAGTTTACGTAGCATTTTATGTATTTATTTTAAATGCTTATTTTTTTTTGAAGTGGGGGGAGGGAGAGAACAAGAGGGAGAGGGGCAGACAGAGAATCTCAAGCAGGTTCTGTGCTACCAGCATGGAGCCCGATGCGGGGCTCGAACCCATGAACGGTGAGATCATGACCTGAGCCGAAATCAAAAGTCGGACGCTCAAGTGACTGAGCCACCAGGCGTCCCTAGGCAGAATTTTAAATGTCATTCCTATTTTCAGATGTCAAAAATGTTACCAACGAAATGTGGAGATGCTACCACCTTGCAGCTGTTTGATAGAGCTGAAAAAGGGGTGCAGTGCCATAGGCAACGGGACCTCTCCCCCAGCCGTGGCATCTTCACGGGGTAAAGTGTAGCTGACTTGAACACCAAGGACAGTTCTGAAGGGTCCAAGAGGAGATGTTACAAAGAGGCTTGAAGTGGAAAATCAGAGCCATTGTTCTTTCAGAGCCCACTACGGGCCAGGCTCTGGACTTTCTACCTTATTCTTAGTCCAAATTTCTCTGCTGACCAGCCTATTTACAGATATTTCACAGACACGGACATTTAGGTGAAGGGAAGTGAAGCCATTTTCCTGCGGTCATAGCTCTAGTTAGTAACTAAAGAAGCTGTGAACTCAGATGCAAAGTCTAAATGACTCCAACGCTTACGGTCTGGATCATTCTATCTGGGGTGAGAGAAAGGGGAGGAATGGGTGTGGCTGCAGAGGAAGGGAAAGACTTCTTGTGGAGACATGGGTGCTCAGAAGTTCATACAAGTGAGGCCGGAGGGAGGGGAGCAGCAGAACTGAGGGTGGAACTGGTCAGACCTTCTTCTTACCAAACAGTGGCTGTCAAAGCTTGCTTCCTCAAGGAGCTAACTGCCCGGTCCAAGAGGAATGACTGGCTGAACTCCACCCATCATTCCACTTTGCTGGAGGCAGGGGACACAAGTGGTTAAGCAGACAGACAGCGAAGGGGCACCTGGGTGACTCAGTCGGTTGTATGTCAGACTCTTGATTTCGGCTCAGGTCATGATCTCACATGAGATCGAGCCCTGTGTCCGACTCTGCACTGATAGTGTGGAACCTGCTTGGGATTCTCTCTCTCGGCCCCTCCTCCGTCCTCCCCTCCCCAACTCTCTAAATAAATAAACATTAAAAAGAAGACAGCTTTTTAAGCTGTCCCCTGCCCCCGCCAGCTGACAGTTGATATAAGAAATGGGGATACCAGGAGCACCTGGGTGGCTCAGTCGGTTAAGCATCTGACTCTTGGTTTCAGCTCAGGTCACGATCTCACAGTTTGTGAGTTCGAGCCCTACATCAGGCTCTGTGCTGACAGTGCAGAGCCTGCTTGGGATTCTCTCTCTCCTTCTCTCTCTGCCAACCCCCCTCCACTCTCTCTCTCTCTCTCTCTCTCTCCCTCAAAAACAAATAAACTTAAAACAAACAAAAAAGAAATGGAGATACCAGTAGCTACCTCACAGGATGCTGTTGAGGATTACATGAAAAGCACTTCCCACAGTGCCTGGGTCATAGAAGGAGGTATGTAAGTTTCTTCTTATTCTTATTATTCTAGCAAAAGCCAAGGAAGCATCTATTTTTACATATGCTAAAAATAGAGGTGTTTATCTCAGAACTAATAAATCACAACAGTATGACATGATTAACTGCCAAGTTTCTAACGCCAAGTTCTTTCAGTTGGGACACACACACACACACACCAAACTAAAATAAATGTAAGACAGTACTTTTCCCCGTCTTAAAAAAATCATTAAATGCAGAGGCCAAGAGAAATTATTATGTACTGTAAGAGCTATCTTAAGTGTTTAGAATACAGAAGGTCTTCCATAAATTCCTTTGGATTGAAATATACATTCTTCTCCAAGACTGAGTAAATCCAGTATGGAAGACACTTACTGCCGATTTTTACAAACGATTCATCAACGTGAACTGTTATTGATAAATTACGTATACACGATTGGTGGGACATTTGTAACGGCTCACATACCTCCTCAGACAGCATGCCCCAGCATGGTCCCACCTCACAGCCTTTGCATATACTTAAAGGAAAGGGAAAAAGGTTTTCCTCTACCCTCTTGGTTCAGCATACCGAGGCCATGCAACTTAAACTGACAAAAGGCAGATCAACAGGAGAAAAGGCCTAGAAATTTTATTGGATATGGGATGGGGGGAATGAGAGGGTAAAGAAAGTTAAAAAACAAAAAAAGTGGAAGCTCAAAGATACGGTTAGTTGTGAAAGGTTACATTCCATTTCAACAAAGAGCAGTAGATTGTGGAGACATGAGAAGAAAAAGAAAAAGGTTTAGGCTACTGGGGTGGCATTTATTCACTATAAATTTACAGCACTATATTTATTTATAGTAAGTAAAGAATAAGTAAACAACATAGTCCCTGCTCCAAAAACCTAGAAAGTGAAACAGACCATAAAACTGGTTTACTGGCCAGGTAAACAGCAGTTAATAATCACAGATTATATGGGTTTGCCTAAATGAGATCCACAACCTTACGAAAGGTTCTACAGAGGAGGAATCTCATCACACACTGTTAAATTTAAAGACAAATCTAGGGGGCGCCTGGGTGGCTCAGTTGGTTAAGCATCAGGTCATGATCTCGCTCGAGCCCTGCGTCGGGCTCTGGGCTGATGGCTCAGAGCCTGGAGCCTGCTTCCGATTCTGTGTTTCCCTCTCTCTGCGCCCCTCCCCCGTTCATGCTCTGTCTCTGTCTCAAAAATAAATAAATGTTAAAAAAAAAATTTTTTTTTTTTCCATTTGGCTTTTTTTTTTTTTTTTTTCCATTTGGCTTTTTTTTTTTTTTTAATATATGAAATTTACTGTCAAATTGGTTTCCATACAACACCCAGTGCTCATCCCAAAAAAAAAATTTTAAAAATAAAGACAAATCTAGTTCTTTTTTGTGGCTAAATATTCCTACCTTTGGGAACTTCTGAGACTAAATGTTTCTGACATTTTTTAGCCACATTAAGTCAGGAGAGACTTTGTTGTTTTAAATGTTTATTTATTTTTGAGAGAGAGAGACAGGCAGAACGAGCAGGGGAGGGGCAGAGAGAGGGGGAAACAGAGGATCAGAAGCGGGCTCAGCACTGACAGTGGAGAGCCCGATGCGTGAGGGGCTTGAACTCACAAACCTCGAGATCATGACCTGAGGAGAAAGAAGTCTGATGCTTAACCGACTGAGCCACCCAGGTGACCTGTCAGGAGAGACTTTTGAAAAGCAGGGAAATGGAAAGGACAGAGCTTTATTTACATCCGTGTAATCATGTAACAAAATTAATGCTTCCACTGAATGGCTGAAAGCACAGTTTCACTGATGTCTACACTCGAGCCCTGGCTATGTCTGCCTGTCAAGTTTAACAACTTCTTATGGTCAAACTTCTTCCTATACAAGTGATCATGGAATTATTAAATAAGAGGATTGCGTGACTGAATTGGGACCTCAGGTTGTCCTTCTTTCTTTGTGGTGGTTAATCCCATGGTTTCTGTCCATCTCATTTTCTTTAAGTACTACATTATAGGTGAAGGACCACCATGTTGAACACTACTTGAGGGCAGCAATATAGGTCACTCAATAAACACTTAAAAAATATTAACAGGTATTTGGCACACGATCCTTTCTGACGTCACTACTTCCAACCTCAGTTTGGGTTGGAAATGCCAAATTAAAAAAGCACACACCCATAATTATATAGCTCCTGTTGCCCTAAACAGATTCATATACCCATTCAACATTATATTCACAAAGAGCTTATCACAGCCTAAGATTTCATGTTAAGGAATAAAGTGCAGGATATATGATAGAATTTACAGCATGATCTCAAAAATGCTGTATTTTTTTTAAGTTTATTTATTTTGAGAGAGAGAGAGAGCAAGCACAAGCAGGGAAGGGGTGGGGGGGGGGAAGAGAGAGAACCCCAAGTAGGCTCCACACAGAGCCTGATGCGGGGCTCAATCCCATGCACCGTGAGATCACGACCTGAGATGAAATAAAGAGTCAACCTACGGAGCCACCCAGGGGGGCATGGGCTAACTGGATAAGGGGCATTAAGGGAGACACTTGTTGGGATGAGCACTGGGTATTACACATAGGGGATGAATCACTGGAATCTACTCCTGAAGTCATTATTGCACTATATGCTAACTAACTTAGATGTAAATTATAAATAAATAAATAAATAAATGAATGAATAAATAAATAAATAAATTGCTTTTTAAAAACGACATTTCAAAAAATGAGCCTGGGTGGCTCAGTCAGTTAAGTGCCTGACTCTTGATTTGAGCTCAGGTCATGATCTCACACTTTGAGTCCCACATCAGGCTCTGCGCTGAAAATGCAGAGCCTGCTTGGGAGTCTCTCTCTCTCCCTCTCTCTTTCTGCCCCTCCCCAACTCATTCATTCATGTGTGTGTGTATTATTTATAAACAAACAAACTTTTTAAAAACATGACATAAAACACGTATTTGTCGGCGGTAGGATTATATGTGATTTTCTATTTTCTCTAAGTTACCTACAATGTACTTGTAATACTTTTCCATTTAAAAAATTCTAACTTAAACAGAATCATAATAAAAAAGACTCCCTCAAACATTAAAATCTCTAAACTTCTATTCCTCTTGGTTATATTTACTATGCAAAATATTGGCAAAATTGCTAAAAAGAACGGTGAATTTTTTAAGTTTAAAGATAATTTTTTAATAGACAATTGCTAAAGGAAATACAGATATCTCTGTACTTTTAAGTCATTCCTGGAAGACGTGCATCTTCTCAGTTATTATCCCATACATCAGGATTTGCAGGATACAATTATTTTATTCACAGAATATGAAGAAAATATAATGCATGCTTAAATTAACGATCAGGAGTGCTTTTGTGGGTAAAGGCTAGCCCAGATGAGAAGTCCTAAGGTTCATATAGAAAAATGGTTAAATTTAACACGAAACCTAAAATCACAACCTAAGTCACATGAGTAAACTTAAAATTCTTTTCAAAGCACTCTTACACAATCTACAAAATCCAGGCTGATGAATATTTTAGGAAAATAACCTCCAACTCTCAAAGTTCACCCAACATGCATTTTCATATTGTAAAACAAATACTTTACATCAACGATCCCAAGAGCACGCTGATCCCGTCTTTGCCAACCCACCATGCCATGCAGAAAGCTTTCCACATTTGCTTACATTCTGAAAATAACATGCCAGGAGTGCACTGGGCTTAAGTTGTCAAAAAACATCACACTTTATGTATAATTGGGTAAGAACTATGGGCACACACAGGCGCAGCCTTCCAGAAAATAAAAGAAGAAAAAGGAAAACTTAACCCCATTGTTTCCAGAAACAGACTGCATATACACAACAAAATGTTTGTTAATAGAGCCCTGTAGATCTTTCCTTTCAGTGGGCAGCTGACAGTCCAACTAGTGTTGGGTCACACACCCTGGGTCCCAAAGGATCTCCCCATTTCCTACTCCAACAGTGCGCATACCAAAAAAAGGTTCTAGATATACCTGGCAATTTTATTTACTCTGCCCCAAAACAGAGTTGTCCAGATCGGACTATATGTTCTTTAGTGGGGAAGATCTTAAGGCTCCTCGCTTAAATAACTGATGGCAACCACCTGACATTTGGGACACACTGAAGCAGTCACAGAATGTGGAACAGGAAAAGGAAGAGCCAGGGTGATGACGAAAGAGACCAGAAGTCAGAGGAAAGGGTCTGGGCTTTGATACCGGGCAATCCAACTTTTCTTGATTCCAGTTTTTTTCATCTGTAAAATGAGGAAACTGAGAAAGCGCTATGGATACTACCTGCTCCCAAACCTGATTTCTTTCCTGGACACCAGTATGTTGAGTTGGCTTTTCTACAGCTATGCTGTCCAATATGGTAGCCACTAGCCACACGTAGCTATTGAGTACTTCAAATGTGGCTGGTCCAAATTAAAATATGCTCTACAGATAAAAGTCTCAAGATATAAAGTAAAAAAAAGAATGTAATAGGTTTGATTGATAGTTTTCATACTGAGTACATGTTGCAATAATAATTTGATTTATTGGGTTCGGTACAACATATTAAAACTAATAATACCTGTTTTGTTTCACTCTTTTATGTGGCTTCTAGAAGAGTTTGAATTGCATCTGTGATCCCATTATACTTTCATTGAAGAGTTTTGCTTTAGAGTTAGCCTTGAGGATTAAGTAAAGGCGAGGGGAATTATGAGATGAAATGACACCAGGAGAGCATCAGAATGGAAGCAGTCATTCCCTGCTTCTTCACCATTAGGACTTGGAGTTTAACTGTTTTCCATACAAAATGTATAGACGGCTGTTTTAAAGCCATTTTGCTCACCAACAATGAATCAGTGGCAAATAACAAACAGCAAATAATTGGCCTAAAATTAGTATCAATTCATTGACTCTAAGGCTAAATCTTAATTTTCAACTGCAAGCTTTAAGCATAATCATAAATGCATGTGCCTTTCCATAGGCACTTATAGCCTGTTTTTTCAGTTCCCTTTGAATTAAATATGCAAAATAATCATTTAGTTCATAAACAAGACCACAATCTTTTTTTAAAACTTACACTTGAATTTAACAGGAACAACTAAAATGAACTTGCACAGAGACATTTCACTGGTATCTAGCTAGAAACTTTCCCACTAATCTTTGTGATCTGTATCAATTTATTTAATGTATTTTTTAATTTTCATTTATTATTTTTGGGAGGGGGGAGGGGCAGAGGGAGAAGGAGAGAGAGAACATCTTAAGCAGGCTCTATACCCAGTGCAGAGCCCCTGGGGCTGGGCTCATGATCACATGACTGTGAGATCATGCCCTGAGCCGAAATCAAGACTCAGACGCCCAACTGCCCAACAGACTGAGGCACCCAGGCGCCCCTGATGCATTTTAAATGATCAAAGAAGTAGAAATCATTTCTAGAGAGCTTGTTTACTTAGAAATACAATAGATTATGAACAAACCTAATAAAATATTTATACGATTCAGGTAAATTGAGAATGAATACTCAAGTATTCTTCTCAGAACATATTCTTGGACTGCCAACTTTTTCAATGAGGTGATCTTAAACAAAGACATACATCTAACTGCCCACAAAATAAACTACCAACTGTTTAAAGTCAACAAAGCCAGCAGCAATAGTCCTGAACTCTACCATCCAGAGCCAACTAAAGGCAAACCCATTTCAGACCGGCCTTAAGTCACAACCAGTTATCAGGTCAAGTGTTTTCAAATATATAAAAATAGAACAGAATTCAGCATAAAATATATGTCCTTTGGTGAAATTAGTTTCTCAAATTATACACACACTATATGACCATTATAAAGTTATACTGGAATTAAAGAACACGATTTTCTTATACTTTCAAATTCTATCTACCAAAATGTAAAAATTTTTTTCAAACTTATATAATGACCACCTACTCTTTTTTTGGGGGGGGAGGAGAAAAAGTATAATTTCAAAACATGGCCAGGGGTAACATGAGAGAAATATATATTCAAATACACAATGGCCGTTCTCTCTGATTCTCATTATCAATCAATCGACTATTCTAGACACATACAAATTATCATCTGTTTTTTCTTTTTTTTTTTTTTAATTTTTTTAATGTTTATTTATTTTTGAGAGGCAGAGAGAGACAGAGCATGAGCAGGGGAGGGGCAGAGAGAGGAGGAGACACAGAATCCGAAGCAGGCTCCAGGCTCCGCACTGTCAGCACAGAGCCTGACATGGGGCTCGAACTCACAAACTGTGAGATCATGACCTGAGTGGAAGTCGGACACTTAACCAAGTCACACAGGTGCCACAACATCTGTTTTTCTGAACGCAGTCTCTAGAACTGATAAAATACTTCCTTGATAGATACTTCAAAATCAAAACAAAAAGAAAATAAATGCCAGATTTAAGATGATCGGTCTTGAATTACACTTTGATTCCTCTTAAAGAGAATCAAGGGTTCATAAAGAAGTAACGCAAGAAATAAAACCAGGAGGAACCTTGATAGTTTAGACATTTCCTTACGACAGAACCACGTACAATATATCAAACTATTAGGACATATGTTAAATACATCTTTAGGTGCTAATAAAATATGTACTATAAAACCTCAAACACTCCCTTATGTTAAGAAGTATACCCTGTCTGCTCAGGATTCTAAGTTGTTCCCACATCTTTATATCATCACACACTTCCTGGTAAGTATCTTCATTCGGCCACTTCTAGAATAATTGAAATGAATAAAAAAAAAATAGATAAGTAATTAAGATGAATTTAAATGGCGGTCCCATTGTTACTCATGTAAATGTATTAAGATTTATTTTCCTCTTTTTCATAGAGGAAACTTTTAATGACACAAGTGCACATAAACATATCTCAAAGTCTGTGTAGCTATGAAAAACAAGTTGAGCATGGTAGGCAATTCTAGCTCAAAAGAGGTTCTCAGTATTGTGATACTTTCTAAAAATGTCAAAGCTTGTTTTACCTGCTAGTCCTTGCAAAGCACGAGCACAAGGTTGCTTTAGGGAAGGCTCTAGATCAAATGAAAGCCGGCACAGGGAGAGTATAGGGAGAGTAAACTGACCTTGCCATTACTTTCCACAGGGCCACTGGAATTATCCCTTTTTCCATCACTGTGATTGGAAGGGGTTCCCAGGAACACAAGTCTAAACCATAGTGGGTACAAATGGCCAGAGTGAAGGCTCAGCTCTTGGGTGTTCCTGCCATAAAAACAAAAAAGCACTCCCCACCTCCTCCTCCATTCTTAAAGATGTGCTTCCTATGTGGCTAGCCAACAGATAAGAAGTGAGCAAATCACAAAAACCTACCCTAATTGCTCATGTAGATAGAATCTTTCCTTTGGTTTGAATCAGAATGTTTCTGAATCTACCCACTCTCCTCTACATCCCTTTGTACCGCATGTCCTGCACATTCCCGAATGCCAGCTCTTTGTCACTCAATATCCTCCCCTCTCCGTATCCCATAAGAGTCTAGAATGTATTCCTGGTGGTAATATTCCCAGGTAATACGCTACAGGTACCAGCCTCTCTTGGAATTGCGGGCTAAGGTCTAGCTAATGGAATTAAGCAGACATTGACAAGGACTTCAGCAAAGGCTACTAAATGTAGCTGAACCATAGTTATCAATGGCTACCTCCATTTTAGGAACATCTAAAAATACCCCCACTGCTGAGAAAATGAAGTTCAAACTCCTCAAGGCATCCCCAACTGTTAACCTCCTAGCATCCCCACATCATCTCCCCCACCCACATTCCTCTGGCTTCCTCTTTTGAACCTGTCTACACCTTCACTATTCCTTCAGTCTGGAAATCCTTGCCACGCCCCAGAGTTAACCTCCACTCAATCTGGAAACCCAGTTTATTTATTTATTTATTTATTTATGTATTTAAAAAAAAAATTTTTTTTTAACGTTTATTTATTTTTGAGACAGAGAGAGACAGAGCATGAACAGGGGAGGGGCAGAGAGAGAGAGAGGGAGACACAGAATCGGAAACAGGCTCCAGGCTCTGAGCTGTCAGCACAGAGCCTGACGCGAGGCTCGAACTCACAGACCGTGAGATCATGACCTGAGCCGAAGTCAGACGCTTAACCGACCGAGCCACCCAGGCGCCCCTGGAAACCCAGTTTAAATACTGGCTGCCTTTGCTATCAGGACTCTGTATATTCTTCCACTGTAGCCCGTGGCATACCGGGCCTAATTATTTCTACATCTTTTTTCTTCCCCCATAAGGGTGCAAAATCCTTCAACACACAATGTGAGTTCTTTGTTTCCTTGCAGCCCCACAAAGATACTAGTGCTCCTGTCACCCCTGAAACACAGAAGGCATCCAGTACCCGCCCATCAAATGAATGATGTTTTTAAAATTTCAAGAAAAAGGGGAGAAAAATGCAATATGACAATAAATTACTAATAGTAATGACAATAAATTAGTAATAATAAAAAATATGTAACTCCAAATCAGGGTCAATATCACAGAAGTCAATCACAAATGCTCTGAGAAGATTTGGAATAGAGAAAAAGCAGATGAAGGCAGAATTCAAATAGCCAATTAAATCTGCTGCATTTAAGCTTCCCCTCATCTGCTAGAAGAATCAATCAATAATAGGCTTGGGTTTGTGTTCGGTGTTCTACTTCTGAGATGAATGAGCAAGCAAGCAATGAGGTTACATGTCAGAATTTTTAAAAAGCATAAATAATTTAACAATGGCAATAAACCTTTAGAATTCTATTTTAACCAATGTTTTTCTTTTCCCCCTGGGGGGGGGATTATGCTAAAATTTCTTTCTGATCTCTTTATTGGTTCTTTACAAAATCAACAAATACAACTAAAAACATACACACATTAAGAAATACTCCCAACAAACTGAATACTTCCCATCCGTGCCCTTACAACATGACAAAAATTTCACCATAATAAAATTCACGATGATAAAAAATTTAATCTGAGTCCAGCTCGCAAAAGTGATGTGAAATATTCAAATTGCAAACACAGACAAGGAAAGGAATTGCCTGGAAACAAAGTACTTCCTATCTTGCTCATTGAAGTATGTCCTCCCTGCCACCAAATGTTCATTACCTTCGTCCTGGCTATCTCCAATGGCCATGCTGATAAATTACTCAGTCCCCAGTTCCCAGGACTCGCACTGTTTTAAGGACCTCTCAGTCCAGCACCTCGCTCCTACTGCTTGGGCCACCCAGTCACATGGCCACCCTGGGAGCAGTCCCTCCTTTCATACTTCACTGAACAAGTATGCAGTAACTTCCAAACTGCAATTTTGTCACAAATGTACTCTTGAAAGTGGGCCCTTCTCATTCCTCAAACTAACAGCAATATGCAAGCTGCCCTCACATTCAAATATCCTATCAGCCAAGAACGCTGCCCACACAAAACAACCGTAGGATTTTAAAATTTAGTTTACTTTTATTGGATTTAAATTTTCTGGATTCAGGGTTGTAAGAGGATTTAACACTTGACATCAAACATTAAAAACAAGCCTGAGAAAACACTAGCAAGATACAAGACTCATCATAACGACCTCAATTAGATTTTCAATGCCTGTCAAGTTAATAGCATATAGTGTCATTGGCTTCAAGCCCTTGAACTGGAACAGCACAATTCTTTTAGAGAATAGAAGTAACAGCCCTGTTTTTGCCTTAAAGGCAAACTTTTGATCCTGGCTCACACTAAAGTAAAAAGTAAATATTAGCTGTATAACGGCAAAAAAAAAGCGCAACAAACTGAAAAAAAGACAATGATAATGAAATTTCCATTTCGATTTCATTCCTGCACACAAATTTGACTCAAACAAAATCATTTCTAGGCACCCTCAACTGAAACTGTCCCACTCAATCTGAGGATTCACAAAACATTTCAAGAATGAGACCTTTTTTGCTAGGTCAACTGAATTTCTGAAATAAAGAGTTGCAAATGACTGAACATTAAGTTATTGACAACATTTATGTGAAATCTTTTCACAATAAAATGTTTCAGAAAAGGCTAAAAAAATAAACCTTCTTTAAAAGACTTTAATATTCTCCCTACACTATAGTTAAGGGTCATTCACAATTTTTTAAACGTATGTTAATTCAACTGTCAAGAATCAAACATGATTCTTTACCGTCACAATATAAAATTTCTAGAGCACTCATTAAAAATATTTATCAAATATTTAGAAAATGCTAAATGCAATGGTGGTGGTAAGTGATGAAACAGGTGTGGTAAACTGTGATCCCAATCCATATTAATTTTCTACCCCACCATTGTTGTTTTTAATTATTTAACCACTCCAAAGTAGATCCCTGTCCCCAGTTATTCTCTTACGTTATGGTGAGTACGTAATTCTCTCCTCCAGATAGCTAACTTTCCATTTGGATAGTGACAAGATCAGAGACCTTTCCCGATAATACCCCATAAAAGATTACATCCACAAGAGACTTCCACATAGCATTCCCTCATATCCCTTACCCAACTTAATTTTTCCAAGTCTACTACATCCTGTTTATTTTGTCTGCCCCTCACTATATTGTAAGCTCCCTTGAGGGCAGGGGACTCAGAAATATTTGTTATATGAAAAAGTGAATTTTCTTTTGCATGGTGTGCCCTTAAAAATCTGTTCCTCTATGTAAAAAAAGCTATTAACTTTCTTATAAAAATCTAATTTTAATTTTGAATTGCTAATAGATTTAATAGGTAAGTGTCTGTGACTATATTATTCTTAGGATGATTAGTTTGCATGTTTGCAAATTTCTATTTATTTATTTATTTATTTATTTATTTATTTTTGAGAGAGAGCGAGCGAGCACCCATACATATGCAGGTGAGTGGGCAAGAGGGGCAGAGAGAGCGAGAGAATCTCAACCAGGTTCTTCGATCAGCTGCACGCTGGGCTTGATCCCATGACCCTGGGATCATGACTCGAGCTGAAATCAAGAGTCGGATACTCAACCCACTGAGCCACCCAGGCACCCCATATTTGCAAGTTTCTATGGGAGTTTCTTAAGACTCATCACTTACATTTTCAAACTAATATGCTGCATTGACAAAACTGTTATTTATTTTAAACAAACCATAATAAGCAATTATAAGAGCATCAGTAAAGGAAAGATTTGCTCTCTAATATCAATTTGCATGATATGTTCTAATTTGAGTGCCTGAAAGTTAAGCTATGATTTCAAAAATCTGCATCAGTTTTAAAGGTTCAACCTTCAAAGTAAATGAGGACACTTTTGGGGCACCTGGGTGGCTCAGCTGCTTGAATGTCCAACTGTTGGTTTCAGCTCAGGTCATGATCTGTTTCATGAGGTCAAGCCCCACATCAGGCTCCAAACTGAAATCGCAGAGCTTGCTTGGGATTCTCTCTCCTTCTCTCTGCCCTTCCCCACTCACACTGTCTCTATCTCTCTCAAAATAAAATAAAATAAATAAACTTTTAAAAAAATGAGGATACTTCCAATAAATATGGTTAAGACAGCGTTATGTCTATCTTTATCATGTGTATCTATTAATTCCATTATAAAAAAACTGAGTAGTGTTATTGATAAAAACAATAATTATGCTTATGAAAATTCCCCCAACAGTAAGGGCAGATATAAAAAGTTCCTTTTGGGGGCGCCTGGGTGGCTCAGTCAGTTAAGGGTCCGACTTCGGCTCAGGTCATGATTTCGCGGTTTGTGAGTTGAAGCCCCATGTCGGGCTCTGTACTAGAGCCTGGAAACTGCTTCGGATTCTGTGTCTTCCTCCCTGTCTTCTCTTCTCACTCTCATTCTCTCCCTCTCCCCACCCCCCCCCCCTCAAAAATAAATAAACATTACAAAAAAATTTTTTTAAGTTCCTTTTTGGACTAATCAAGCCTTGACAGACAATATTATTTTATTTTTGATTAAAACTTAAACTTATGTTGCCTCATTAATTTGATTGTAATTAAGCACATGCAGACATGGAAAACTGAACAAATGAGTTTGTGGTAGCTGGGGGTAAGGGGTCTAAGGTACACATATATACCTCAAGGGTGGGATTAAATCTCTTGTGTTTCTTCCTGCAAAATTTCCCCATCTATGGCCAAAATATGTTAGTCATTAAAGGTTTGAAGTTTAACGAAGCCACAAGAGTAATCACGCATTTCTTCACTTAATACAAATGACTTTTCTTGATATACCAGATCTCTTATTCTCACGAAGTATCCTTTAAGGCCGAAAAGTAATTTATCAGTCTCTATCATCTAGGAGACTTCCTTACATCCTTCAATGAAGACAGGATGTGGTTTGTGTGGAAGCAAACTGAGAGCATAGGACAAACTGTTAGATTCTCAAAGAAAGAATTAGGCCAAAAACAATTTCACATCAACAAAATAAACCCCTCCTTGGCCACAACATGGACTTTTCTCGCTCAAATTTCTCAGCTAAAAATCATCTGCACTTGGGAAGAAAAAATAGAAAGACAAGGACCATCTGGAAATTGAAAGATACAAACACAATTTGGGGTCCATCACCGATAAGACCTTAAGAATTCTAGAATCCATTCATGTACAAAATACGCGGATTGTTATTTTCCCTTTTCTGAAACGCTTGTCTTGCGTATTCCTTGTCCCTCCTCACTGACCTTTACCTGTGGCTGTGGACCCATCTCATTCGCTGCTCACTGGATCTACTCTCAGCAGGTTTATTTCAAACATGGCTACATTCTCTTACTTGAACCCACTTTTTTTTTGATTGAGTAGGACAAGGATAAATACAAAAGTGGTTTAACAAAAACCCGCAGATTCCTTGGGACTTTGCTTATTCATTCTCCAATGTGTTAATCGCTCCTGAACTTCAGTAACACCAGTTCTGTGTACTCTCAAATATCCTTAGCCTAATTTTGAAATTGAGACTGAAACCTTGTATTATATAATAAACAAAATACGCTGATTCTTAAAGAGTCTGCTTTTAATTAAGCAGACCATTATACTCATCATCTGATAACTAATTCGTTATTTTTTTTTTTCAATGTTTATTCAATTTTGAGAGACAGAGTGAGACAGATCATGAGCGGAGACAGGGCAGAGAGAAGGAGACACAGAATCCGAAGCAGGCTCCAGGCTCTGAGCCACCAGCACAGAGCCCGACACGGGGCTCGAACTCACAAACTGCAAGATCATGACCTGAGCCGAAGTCGGTCGCTCAACCGACTGAGCCACCGAGGCACCCCATAACTAATTCGTTTTATTTTAAAACCTAGTTCTTATAGAAATGCTGCACCCTCAAGCAGTCTGCTTTTCGGTTTCCTTGTACATGCTGGTGAAGCTCGTTTCACACTTTCATTTTAAGACCAAAAATCTTTTGCTGGCATTTGAAACCTTCCATTTTGGCCTTGATTGGCAAAACCTGTTTAGTCATTTTTTTTTAGAAGAGATTTTGCTAAAAACTAAACCAAGCTTCTTCACAGCTCCTTGCATACAGCTGATAGTCAACTAATAGCGGAGTTAATAATCAAGCCAGTATACAAATTCGCTCAGTATTAGACAAATGTGGCAGGCTGCCCATATGCATACATTTAAAATCGGTCTGTCCATTTGTGCAAAAACTGCTTATGCTGCTTTACACATTTCTGTACTGTTTAAATGTTTCAATGAACACAATATATTTTAATGTTTTCTTAAAAAGCCAACTGAAATACAAAATATGCATGTTTAGTAAATGAAATTTTAAACATGTATTCTGCAAATGTTATCTGTGGTATGTCATCCTTTAAATAAAATTCATTTGTTTTTTAGAGAACTGCCCATTTCCTGCAATAATCTTAGCTGGTCAGTTAAGTGCATTACTCAATATATAAGTAAAACATCATATAGGTGTTTTGTCTTGCCTTTGTACCTTTCAACTCTGTGTGACTTAAATATATCCATTTTATATCATCATCACATACAGTAGTAACTGACACACAGCTCTTATAAAGTGCCACATCATACTGTATATATTAACTCATATCCCGTTGTAAAATGCAAGCATTTTACACATATATGTTTTTCTATATACGTCCCCATTTCACAAAGGAAAAAATGAGGTCCGGAGCTAGCCCACAGTCAATAGCTCACAAGGGACAGAGCCAGCATTTAAGCCCAGGCAATCCTGCTCTAGCCCGGGCTCTGCATCAGTGTGAGATGTTACCTTCCCTGAACACGTGACAATCTCAATAATCAGGTGTTGCCTAACATCACATGGGTACCGAAATTACCATTACAAATGTGGGGACAATTCCACTCCTTACCACAGAGGCAGGCTTTTAAATACCTCTTGTCTTCCCCATTTGAAGCAGCACTACCTTCTTTCATAAAATACTATAATCCTAACATAGTTCAAGCTAAATCTGTATTGTAGGTTTCTTCAGAAATGTGGCCCAACTAAATCTAAGCTCCTTACTGCAGCTAAAATTTCATACATATGAACGGGAGCCCTCTGTATCCATCCTACTTTGAAGAGTCGGCAAACTAATCTATTAAGCATCACATTTTCATAAAACTATTAACTGATGAACATGTTGGACTGTTTTTTTTTTTGTAACGAATTAGTTGATTCTTGAACAAGGGTTTGAACAAGGGTCCACTTACACGCAGACCTTTTCTGTTAAATACAATACAGTCCTATTAATGTCCTTTCTCTTCCTTAGGATTTGCCTACTGACATCTTCTTTTCTCTAGCTTCCTCTTTTGTTAAGAATCCATACATAATACATATACAAACTACGCGCTAACGAACTATGCTATTGGTAAGGCTACAAGAGTAGGCTATTTGTACTGTGCTTTATTTCTTGACCATTCTAACCCAGTTTCTGGTGGACTTCTAAAGAGGGATGCCTATCTATTAATCAGGATTTACTCTCAAGAGGGAAAACTCACAAGACACTTTTTTCAAAGAAAAAACACTCGTGCCCTCACAGACACGGTTATTTCTTAAGCTATCCCTAGGACACTGAAGAAATGGTTACGTAACATTTTCCTCTTCACCATGGTTTTCATCTGCAAATTCAGTTTGAGGGTTTAGGTACTGTTGACCGTATTTTCTTTTTTAATGTTTTTATTTATTTTTGAGACAGAGAGAGACAGAGCATGAGCAGGGGAGGGGAAGAGAGAGAGGGAGACACAGAATCCGAAGCAGGCTCCAGGCTCTGAGCTGTCAGCACAGAGCGCAATGCGGGGCTCGAACTCACAGACCGTGAGATCATGACCTGAGCCGAAGTCGGACGCTCAACCGACTGAGCCACCCAGGCGCCCCGACCGTATTTTTTTATTAACAACAACAAATTAAGAAATAGACATTTTGATTAAACTTGCTACTCAATCAGGGGGGATGCTCATTCCTTAACTTCCTCTGCCTGCCACCCCTCCCGCTCCTTCCAGCCCCTTATGAGGGTGTATCTGTATACTGGCTCTGAGACACAGGGTGACAGAATTTCCAGAGATTTGCAGGAGGTCGTATGTGGCATCACCCCCCACCCCGTACACTTGTATCTGGGATCCCACTACGAAAAGGAAACCATTTCACAACGATGTAGAACGCGGAGAAGTAGAAACCACCAGCAAAACCCAAAACAGACATTTAACATTGTATTTTCCCGCCCTCCTCCCAGTGGCCCAGCGAATCACTTTTTTCGTCATGTACTCACTTCCTTAGTGAAGGTCCTACTGAAGGTACTGCAGCTGAGCGCTGAGATCTTACTTGCAGCCCCTTCCCTCACGCCCCTCAACCCCTTATTCCGAAGCCCCTACTCTTCGCCAGATTGTACCCTGCCCCCTCCTTTCTGTCTTGGCATCTGTCTCAGTTCATGAACGTTCATTTATAGTGATTTATGGTCTGTCCTCCCCACTAGACTGGAAGCTTCATGAAGGAAAAGACTGTGTTGCTCACAACGTTTTCAGAGCTGTGGACTGTGTTTGGCCCAAGAAGAGAATCAGTACAACTGTCCCAAATGAAAAGATGCAGTGTTTAGGAAAATCAAACACCACATTGGCTCCACCCTCACCTCAGGTGTAGTGTGTGTGTGTGTGTGTGTGTGTGTGTGTGTGTGTGTGTCCCTCTGTCTCTGGGAGGGAGAAGGTTGGGACAGGCATGTAAACAAATGCTGTAAATGCTAAGACTTAAACTCCCTTCCCCAGACCTGGGGTACAATACTGGCTGGAATTTTCCTACCAGGAAATTCTCTAGGATTATCTCATCTCATTGTTCTTTATTCCTCAAATATAGATGTTTACACTGTAAGGCTTTTATTCAGTAAACCACTTAATCTGTCCTTTCCTCCTGGTATTCAACACTTTCTATTTCCTTTAACAATCCTGTGCCTGTCTTATTTAGTCTGCAAACTTTGGGTGAGCAGGGGAATGCGGGTGGGTGGTAATGAGGCAAATACAGTCAAATTAAACCTTCCCACCCAGGGCTTTACATCTAAAATACATGTATAAGGTTTACCTTTGCATTTGTAATTGACATAATGAAGCTGGGAATAAAGAAGGAATATATATTAAAGATGCTTTGTAAGTCTCTTAAGGTAATACATGTCCCCACCTAGATCAAATTTGCAGAAACAAAATGCACATTTCTACTGAATTTTATTGCATTTCTTTGGTGACAGTTTAGTGGCTACATGAAAGGCATATAATAGCTATGCTTATTTCTGGAATGACTGACACCCTTCATCTTCTTATAAATATCTCTATAGAAGTCTCCAGTATGCCATTAACAGTAGCATAACAATAGGGATCCTCTAGCAACAAGGAGAAAGCCTCATCCACAAACATAATCTGTTTTCCTTTAAACCATTATTCAATGGGCCACATTATTTCTTTTGTATTTTTTTTCCATCAGTCATTCCTAACTTAACCTTGAGATCTGTTCAGTTGCATGTTCCTTTTCACTTCCCCCATCAGGACCAGGGATCATTATTCTATCTGGAATACTTCTCCGCAGTACTAATAGCTTCCCAAATGCCATCAGGCACCTCTTCTGGTTAGGGTGACAAGAGAGAAGCTTTTGTGCCCTGCCAGTTATCATGATTTCCCATTGATTAGCAAGAAACGGTGACTCCTTAAAGATCACGATCAAATCTGGGCTTCACGATTCTGTGTATAGATGTCTACTCCTAAGGCAGGACTAGTCAGTATGACTAGGTATCCATAATCTGTGAATTACCACCATTATCAAAACAAGTAATTGTTTTTAGGTTCACCTCCCCTGTTTAGGTTAAACCCCTCAATAGGGTAAACTAAAATGTAAGAAGCACTATTATTTAAACAAATAAATGTTAGAGCCTTTTAATTTTATACTCTGTCAATACACCAGGCAAATTCATCGACTCAGGTAATAACCCCAAAAGTCGAGGCCCCATTAACATTGCCCTTATTCACTTCTTTTTTTAGAGCCAGCTGCAGTAGACCTATTTTCTAAGGCCTACAAAAAACACTCAACTCATAATTACATCTTTCAGTGGACATAGATATAGCTGAATTAATCCTCCTCAAACCTCATTAGAGTGAATTGCCTACCCTTCCACCAATGCTTTGCAAAATGGACTGTGAATTTCACCTCCACTATTTGAAAGAAGTGGCAGTAACAAGTAAAAATGTCCAAAAGAATGGCAGAAAGAGCAAAGAAATGCAAACAGGCCAAAAAAATAAAATAAACCTGACTCATATTTGCCTAAATGCTGCCTCTTTTTATACAGGAAAAAAAAAAAAAAAAAAAAAAAAACCAGTGCTCAAAAAAGTTAAATATTCACATTTGGGCAAAAACTCCAAATGTAAAGGTTATGATATGCTTTTAATTACTTAATTTCTGTTTTTTAGCATGTAGAAAGACAGTCAGGAAAATAACAGCAACACTTGTAGGAGTAAATGTAAGTAATTGGAGGAAAAAAGAATCCCCTTCATTAAATGCATTTTTTAAAAAATATGGAAAACCAAATTCTTCACTTCTTAAATCAGTCTTAACCAGCCCTAAGATGATTTCTGAGCCACTTACAGGTAAAAAGAAGGGGGAAAAGTTCAATGACCTTGTAAATTAGGGACTCAAAAACCATAGTGGTGTGGTAATCTGCATAGCCTCAGGGTAATTACAGAAAAACACTGGTCTGGGAATTGCTTTTTTTGGAAAATTACCATGAGGTAGGGGAAAAGGAGGAAAAAAAAAATGGAAAAATTGGGAGAGACTGCAAGTGCTAAGATACCAAAAGGGAACCCAAACGATGAGACATGCAAGCTCGTCTGCCCCTCCTGTCACGCAAACAACTTCTTAGCATCCTTAGGTAAAAAGAAAAATAGTCATCTTGCACAGGCGTTAGCTGAATGTTCGAGAGTTGGATGAATGGGGAAGACTTGTTATACACCTAGTGGTGGGTGGATTTCACCAGGCTGCAGCCTCCACACAGCTTTTCTTTGCTGCACTGCAGAGGCGCCATCTTCTCCGTCTTAATCTTCACTCAATTCAATCCTTTTATCTGCACCCTAAAAAAAAGACCCTGAGGACCCTCCCCGGCAGCCCGCGCCCCCAGGGGGACTAAACCAGACTGCCCAGCGCTGCCAGGGAAGAGACCGCGCCTTAATCAGACAAACGCCTCCTTTGATGCACAGCAGGGGAGAAGAGCTCGCGCCTCCCCTCCGCCCGCCACTGCCCTAATCAGACGCACACCCCACTGTCCGCGAATTTCTCCCCAAGGACTTTCCAGCCCGACACAGAATTAGCAAGCCCCGGAGGTGACGAGGAGTGGCCGTGGAGGGGCCCCCCCGAGGCTCCGCCAAAGCGGCCCCAGCAGCGCCCCAGCCCCCTCTGGGACAGACGCGCAGCTCCGGGAAGGGAGTCGGGCGGGAGCCTCGGTGGCGCACAGACCCAGGCGGCTGGCTCAGCCACCGCGCCCCGGGCTGGCGAGGGCGGGGTGTCGCGGCTTTTGTTCCCGGGAACCTTCTCCCTCTCCGGAAGGAGCTGAAGGTGCGGAGCGAACGCCAGGGCCGTCCAGGCTTTGGGGAAGGTGCGAGGTGGCCGTGGGTCTTCGACCCCTCCCATCTCTCTCAACTTACACAAAAGGGAGACGCAGAATGTACAAAGTTTGCCTAAGGAAGGTGGTGCGCGACCCTCTGGGGTCGCACTGAGGCGGCCGCAGCGAGCGGCCGCCAAAGGGAAGGAGCGAGAGGTCGGGCAGGGAAGAGGTGCTGGGGATAAGAAGAGAAGGTGAAACGGGGCAGAAAAGGCAAAGGGAAAGGGGGGCTGCTTCCCGAGCTGTCCCGGCTCCTCCTCCCCAGGGCCGGAAAGAAGGAAGGGCACCGATAGAGCCGAGGACGGGATCCAGGGACGCTGCGTTTTCGGTTTTCCCCACGTGCTCCGTCCCCCTTCCCCCCCACCCCCCATCTGGAAGTCTCTCGCCTCTCCCCCCAGCCCCCGCCCGCGAGGCAGGGACTGAGTCAGGGTCAGAGCTCAGGATCGCCTCCACCCCTCCTCTCCCACAACCGGCGCGGACCCCGGGAGCCCGACGCCTCGCGAGCTCCCTCTCCGCCGGCCGGAGCGCGCGTTCCCGGGCCAGGGCTGGGCCGGAGGCGCGGATGCGCAGGGCACCCGCAAGCGGGGGCGTGGGACGTGGAGGGAAGAGGGGTTCCCTGGACTGCCCCCGGCTTCTTCGGATTAAAGATTTAGGGGCGTGGGATTCCCACCGCAGCCCCCACCCCCAATTCCGAGGCGCGGCACCCACCTCCAACGCCCGAGCCGTCCAGGCGGCCAGTAGGACCAGTGCCAAAGCAGGCAGCATCGCGACCCTGCGCGGGGCACCGAGCGCGCTGCTGTGCGAGTGGGATCCGCCGCGCCCTGGCTCCGCCGGTGCCGTCGCCGCCGCCGTCTCCGATGGCCCCCGCGCTCGCGCCGCTCCGGCTGCTCTCTCCAGCCGCTGCCGAGGAAACTGACGGAGCTGGAGCGCGGCGGCTGGGCTCGGAGCCCGGCGAGTCAGCTGATCCAGCCCACCCCGTTCGGCACCCGAGAGGGACCCCTAGCGGAGCCGCCGGGGAGCTGCGCGCGCGCGGGCCGGGAGGGGCCCGCGCCCCCGGCGCCCACAGGTGCGGCGGCCTCCGCTCCTGCGCGCCCCGCCCCGGCCGCCGGCCGCCGGCCCCCGGGGCCTCCGCGAGCCGGAGCGAGAGTCTGGGGCCGGGAGAGGACCGGAGCAGGATCAGGGAAAGGTGAGTCGTAGGACGTTCGGGCTCCAGAAAAGTCGGGAGCGCTCGCCGCTCGTCCCCGTGAGCTTGACTCATCCGACCCCGCAGGCCTCTCAGGGATGTCGTATAAAGGGCTGCTGCTGGGGTGTGTTTTTATCCGCATTTCGGTTTTTTTTTTTTTTTTTTTTGTCTTGGTTTGCGGGGGAGGGGGGGGGAGGAGGTGTTTCTGGAAGAGACCAGGAACCGGACAAGCTGAAAGGAAACAGGAATTTCTTTGCTTGTTGAGAGAGTAAAAGCTTAATATACGTATGTATATATATATATTTTCCCGTCAAAAGCAGCCGGGAGCAACCTGGCATATCTATCTTTAGAACAAACCAAAGGAGAAAGGCCCTGGACCTGGTGAACGAGGGGCGACCTATTTACTTCTCCTTGAAGGAAGGGTTTAAGAAAAAAGTTTTGCTTATTTGTTGGGTGTTTTTGGTTTTTGTTTGGGGAAGGGAACAATCAGCAGGGTTTGTTGTTGCTGTTTTTGGGGGGGGGGGTTGTCAGGCAGGGATGTAACATCCATCTGAGACGAGGGTGAAGTGAAAGGTCAGCGGGAAAGGATTTCGAGAGAGGATTCCTATTAGACCCCCATGACTGAGAACTCCTGACCTCAAACTCTGTCCTTGTTCTCCATTGTGTCTGCCCTAGATGACAGAAATGAACCTGCTGGGAAGCCACGGTCTCCTAGATTAGACACAAGCTGTCCAATCCCCAGTTAGTGTTTAGCTGGGCTAGAATGGTCTAGAACTGCCCAGCCCTATTCCCTGCTCTTGACCTGAAGGAGCGGAAGTCGCTAAGCCACGGTCCACTGTGGTGCTGAGTGGGAGGGAAGCAAGCCACAGACTCTGGCCACTGGAATCAAGGCTCAGCCTGGAGGATGCTGGCTTCCTTCCTGAGAAGTCAGCATTCAGCTGTCCGCTCCCCCTTCCAGGCCTCCAGTCTGACCCCTGGATTCCTTTGCCCCCTGTTCTTGGAAGGTCTCCAGCAAATAGTAGCAAATACTTGTTATAGTGCAATATTCGTTTACATGCTCTATATTCTATGCTACCTACAAAAGCCAGCGAGGCCCTTGCTGTTATTCCCAGTGATAAGTTAGGGAGCTGCCTAAGCAAATCCTGAGAGCAAATAACAGGCGTTTACCCACCACCCCAATTCCCTGTTCTCCCTAGGTTGGTATGAACAAGTGAAAGCCTCTGAATGCAAAAAGGAGCATCACTCCGAGATGGAGAGGGAACAGGGCCAGTTAGAAATTGTGCAGAGTGCACTGCAAAATGAAAAGGAGGGACCCTTTGTTCCAAAACGAAGTATTTTAAGGCGGCAACAGCAGAACATTAAACCAATCACCAGGCCCCGGTCATGCAGATCGCGTGCCCATGAAGCCAGTCCTAGAGAGGAGGAAGCAATTTTTTAAGAATACGGGATGTTATTAAGCACAGATTCAAAAATACAGAGGTGGGGTTATAATCTGTAAAAATAAAAAGTTCTCAGGTTTAGTATTTGCTCTTTCCCCTGTTGAAATTCACCCCCCTCACACATCCCTTGGACAAGATGTTCCCCAGGGAAAGAGGGTGAGGTCCTGACTGTGTCAGAATGATGGACTTTCTTTACATTTTCCCCTGTTCTATCACTACTCAGAGATCCTGATGGCTTTTACTTTCCAGTGACTCTCTCTGTTCTGCATTTAATGTCATTTCCTGCCCTGACGTGCCTTCTGGATCCCCTGAGCAGGAAATACAAGAACATCCCTAGCCACAAGAACACGGGAAAGCTGTGGAAGGGACTGACCACCCATTGGCAGGGAGGTCTGCAACACCATTCTGAGGCTTAAATGCCTCGGCTTGGGAGAGGTTCACTCGCTCTTCAGGCATGCATTCTGTCTTTGGGCTGTTCTAGTTACTAGAAAGTTCTTGCCGCATTTGAAGCACATATTCCTTGGGGCACCTGGGTGGCTCAGTGGTTTAAGCATCTGATTCTAGGCCTTGGCTATGGTCATGATCTCACGGTTCCGTGAGTTTGAGCCCCACATTGAGTTCCATGCACCATGCTGACATTGTGGAGCCTGCTTGAGATTCTCTCTCTGCCTCACTCTCTCTGCCTCCTCCCCAGCTTGTTCTCTCTCCTCTCTCTCTCAAAGTAAATAACTTAAAAAAAAAGTTAAAAATAAAGCCCACATTCCTTTCCTTAACATTTTTTTTAACATTTATTCATTTTTGAGAGACATAGACAGTGGGGGTGGGGGAGGGGCCATATTGCTTTCCTTAAAAAAATTTTTTTCACATTTATTCATTTTTGAGAGACAGAGACAGAATGTTAGGGGGCTGGGGGAGGGGCAGAGAGAGAGAGAGAGGGAGACAGAGCACGAGTGGGGGAGGGGCAGAGAGAGAGGGACACCCAGAATCCGAAGCAAGCTCCGGGCTCTGAGCTGTCAGCACAGAGCCCGACACGGGGCTCGAACTCACCGACTGAGAGATCACAACCTGAGCCGAAGTCAGACGCTTAACCGACTGAGCCACCCAGGCATCTCTCACATTCATCTCCTTTAACCTCCACTTAGCTGTCCTTTCTGTACCCCCATATCCGGGCCAAACTAGTCTTTTCCACACCACAGAGCTTCACGTATTTGCCAACTGTTTTCGCACCGCTTCTGCCTCCAGTGCCCTCTCTTCACAGAGTAACCGAAGCGCTTCTCTGAACAGTTGTGCAAATTGCATGGGTTCTGGTGCCTCCCATCCTCTGGCCATTGTCCTCTGAGCATATGCTGGTTGTCCCTGTCTTTTCCTAGTGCTCCGGGAGTGCGGTGATCACTGCAGCGTGGAGTAGTCGACTGCCGCCTCAGTCTGCAGGCTAGCGTGGCCTTTGACTTTGTGGATTCACACTGGTCACGTTCACTACCAAACCTCCCAAATGTATTTCGTGAATAGTGTTGCCGTTGTGCGTTTAAGGTGTTATCTGCGCCCTGCAAATATCACCGAAAGCAAGCTCCATAGAAGCTGGAAGTTGGGTGCTGTGTTCGTTTCATAGGGCTGCCATGGTAAAGTAGCCCAGCGTGGGTGGCTTAGCAACAGAAATTTGGTCTCTCATGATTCTGGAATCTAATAGGCCACCATCAAGCTGTCGGCAGGGTTGGTTTCTTCTGTGATGGCACTGTGACGTATTTGAGAGTTTCACATGCCTGTTAACTTGTCTTCCCTTCTGAAACTTCATGCTGATTCCTTTTTGTAAACCAGAAGGAGGTCTTGAATTGTATTCTCACTCATCTTTTTCTACCTTCCCAAAGACAAAAGGACATTATTATTGCCTTGACTTGACCGCAGTCTTCAATATCTACAGAAGTCTAAACTGTAAATAGCATTCAAACTTTTCACCATAAAATGTTTTCTCCCAATGATGAGCGCAGCTTTCATTCATAGTGAGATTTTTTTCTTCTTTCTAACGAATAGACGTAAAGAAAGTCTTAAGTGGATAATTAGCATTTAGCATACCTACATTTAACTCCACATATCTAATAGGCCTGCACAAAGACAGAGGGTGAGACATTTCACTTGCCATTTTTCTTCAGTTACGATTCATTCATGGGCCTTTACTTCACTATGGCATCCATGAAGTGTTCATATATCTTCAACCAATACAATACTTTTTTTTTTTTTTTTAGTTTTTTTATTTATTTTGAGAGATACACAGAGAGAGAGAGAGAGAGAGAGAGAGAGAGAGAGAGAGAGAATCCCAAACAGGCTCCGCACTGTCAGTGCAGAGCCCAGCATGGGGCCTAAACTCATGAACCGGGAGATCATGACAGGAGTCCAAATCAAGAGTTGGATGCTTTAGCCAACTGAGCCACCCAGGTGCCCCATACAATACTTTTATTTTTTTTTTATTTTTTAATTTTTTTTAAATATTAAAAAAAAATTTTTTTTTAACGTTTATTTATTTTTGAGACAGAGAGAGACAGAGCATGAACGGGGGAGGGTCAGAGAGAGAGGGAGACACAGAATCTGAAACAGGCTCCAGGCTCTGAGCGGTCAGCACAGAGCCTGACTCAGGGCTCGAACTCACAGACCGCGAGATCATGACCTGAGCTGAAGTCGGACGCTCAACCGACTGAGCCACCCAGGCGCCCCCATACAATACTTTTAAAATTAGCTCTTGGGTGGAGGTAAGGAGCGTAAAATCAGCCCAGTAGCAGGAAGGCTTAATGGAGACTGGATGAAAATTACACCAATTTGTTTCTTCAGAGATTTTTAATTGGGCAGCAATAAGTGATGGTCGAAAAGGACTCAGGCTTTGAAAAATCTTGACTGCTATGTATCGGTACTGAAAATAGTAACGGGAGCTACCAGAGCCTCCATTACTGAAAATCCCCCCTTGTCAGGTGGTGTGGTGCCGAACTGAGAAGATGCTTAACACAGTGCCTGCTTTATAATAGAAAGCAGTTCTCTTTTCTTGACAGAACAGGAATTTACATTAGCTGTCATTTAGTGACAAGGATAGTCTTAATTTGACCTTGCATCGACCTTGCCAGGGACGGTCATTTGGTACAGTAACTGTCAGGCCAGGGCTACTTAGGTGGATCCCTGAGTAATGCTCTGCCGATAAACGTCCCAAATTCGTGAGTGATTTACTTTTTTAAAACACATAAATGAGAGCAGATTCAAGGTGACTCTTTCATCAGCCTATTCGTTTGTATTCCAATATGCTTTCTTGAGTGGGGGAGAAGGGGACAGAGCTGTAGGACTACGGGATATGCTAAGAATTAGGCAAAACTTTGACCCCTCCCAAGGGCACATGGCAGGTATGTGAAAGATATGCATCTTGGTTTGCAGATGGAAAGGCTTGGAAAGGCTGCTTGGCAGAGGTGCTGAGAGGATTTCACAGGACAGGCTGCCTCCTGCAGAATGGAGGGGAAGAGGAATAACTTCCCAGAGTACCTGCCAGAAACCACAGCTCGCAGTGGCCTGGGGCCATTGCCAGCCCCTACAGGTGACAGACTTTGAAGCTGAGGGATGTTCTGCTGCAAGGTATTGAAGACCTCTTTGTCTCCACACGTATCATACTTAGAGATTGCCCTTTACGTTCGCCTCCTTAAGGAGAGAGAAGTTCTAGAATCTTTGATAAGTAACCCAACTTTCAAAATCCTAGCAAAGGCTATCGCCAGAGAAGTGTTACCTAACCCTAAAATGATTGGGAAGATTCCAGGCAGATATGCTTTAAGTATTCATGAACACCTTTGGTCAATAACATCCTGAATGACAAAACACTCCAACCAACCAACAAATAAATGACAACTTCACAGGCACTCCGTATACAGCTTTTGTCCTGAAACAAACACCTTACTTTGCTGTAGCCCCCAAATGTCCCATGGGATTTTTATTCCCATTAAAGTATATATAACTACTGAGAATGAAAGGGTTTAGCATTGATGGATCAATCAAGTATTTTTACGCTTCCATTGTGGGAAGGAGAAAAACCTGATACATTCACTCCACTTAAAAAGCTTTATGTTTATATGAGAAAACTATCTGGGAGGAAAAAGACAAAGCGAATGGTGATTCTAGTTAACAACACTGTATTGTATACTTGAAAGTGGCTAAGAATGTCTATGTTAAAAGTTCTCATCACAAGGGAAAAAAATGTTGTAATTATGGTAGTGAGGGATGTTAACTAAACTTACCGTGGTAATCAGTTTCACAATATATACATATATCCTCAGGTTGTACACTTAACACTAATACGTTGTTATATGTCGATTACATCTCAACTTAAAAAAAATAACAGGCATAGTAGAGTGGGAAACTTAACATCAGTAAGTACAACTTGGTATAAAGTCTGTGTGTGTATATATATGAATGTGTCAGAAGAAAATTAGAGTCATAAATCTATAGCCCTTGAAAGGGTTGATCGGGGGCGCCTGGATGGCTCAGTCAGTTAAGAGTCCCATTCTTGATTTGGGCCCAGGTTGATCTCGCAGTTCATGAGTTCGAACCCCACATCGGGGTCCTTGCTGACAGTGTGGAGCCTGCTTGTGATTCTCTCTCTGCCCCTCCCCCATTCATGCTCTCTGTCTCTCAGACAGATAAACGTAAAAAAAGGAAAGGGTTAATCAGGGACATCAGGAAGAGGGTTTTTTTGCAGGGGATTTGATACTAACAATAAAAAGAAAAGAAAAGGGGGTGAGAGGGAGGATATTCTAAAGAAGAACCACGTAAATACATCTAGAAGGTTCATGATGGGGCTGGTAATTGGGACTGAGGTGTGGGGGGGAACATGTTAATGTTTGAGGAGCGAGGAATTTAGGTCAGCTGGAATGGGCAGCAGTGGACTAATACTGCTCACTACAGGTTCCTAATCAGTCTGGCATTTTCTAATTATTTCTAGAAAAAGGTTTGTCAGTGGGCAAGGTGTAGGGAAATTTGGAGGGTGAAAAAGTTGGAATCGATTGGGAAAAATAGGGAGAATTGCCAGAAGTTTCAGGGATGACCATGGATGAAATCTGTAAAACGTTTGTGAAAAATCATCGTAGGACACTTCATTACTAATAAGAACAAAGGATTATTGTGTGCCAGCCTGAGGAATTTACATGCAGGATCTCACTGAATACTTGTGAGTTGTGTTGGGTTAACCTCCCATGTCACAGATGAGGAGGTGACCGAGGTTAACAGAACCAGAAAGGGTCTGAGACACCTGGGTGGCTCAGTTGGTTAAACGTCTGGCTCTTGGTTTCAGCTCAGGTCATGGTCTCACAGTTTGTGGGTTCAAGCCCCACATCAGGCTCTGTGCACTGTTAGCACAGAGCCTGCTTGGGATTCTCTCTCTCCCTCTCTCTCTGTCCCTACCTCCCTTGTGCCTGCTCTCTCTCTCTCCCTCCCTCCCTCCCTCCCTCCCTCAAAGAGGAGGAAGGATTTGTACTCTGTTCTGTCTCACCTGGACACCATTAATTACATTTTTTCTTTTAGTGAGGGAAATAATAAATATGACTTTTAGTTTGTTTGGATGTAGGTATGAGAAGCACATATGGTAGGCAGTAACTTGAATATGATATATGAAGACTGAAGAGTGGCAAATGAGAGATGAATATTGGCCATGTGAGTGTGGCAATTGTCTGTGATGACTGACGGCCTGTCCCCAGCACATGAGCCAAGAACTGTTCAGATGAAGTTACCGTAATATTACGAAAAAGCAGAGATGTTTTGTGTTTACTTGCAACAGCCAAATAGTCACTCAGAGATTTGGTATTTCAGAGATGAACCATAAATTCTCCTGTAAATACAGTGTGAAGAAGAAATGAGTTATATTTATATCTCAAGGTTATTTTCCAATACATGAATGAGCTAGAATAATAATTCTTGAAAAATGGAAGAGTAACGTCTTTTAGCACAATTTCCAAACTGTGTACCGTGGAACCCTAGTACAGCAGTATGTTACTAAGTGTTAAATACATACGTGAAAGTAGTTCCATAATCAAAGAAGTTTGAGAAATATGCAGTTACACAAAATTAAATATATATTTTTACTTTAGAATGTCTACCACCCTTCAAAATGCTGCTGTACAATTGGAATTTTATTGCTTTTTGAATTTTGTAGCTCTTTGTACAGCATCCCCCTCGCTCCCCTGTTTTTGTTTTTGTTTACTGCATCAACTCCTGGGACCAGTGTTGCCCCAAGCAAATTTTAGGGAACTCTGCTTTGAAGGCATTTTTTTTGGACTTTTTTTTTTAAGATCCTTGCAGTAATGAAGGTTTATAGTGTACGTTTTTGTCAAAGTGGATGGGTTCTTTCCACTGAAAGGTGTTTCCACACGTGACCTTGAAGATAGATTAATAAAAGAAGAAGGTAGAAATACTAGGCTGACAGACATTGTAAAGTAGGGCATAAGAGATGCCAAAAAAAAAGCATTCTGGAAGTTTAAAGTAGGAGTTAAAATGTGTGTTATATGGAGGAGACCGGATTAGAGCCTTTGAATATTTATAATACGAATGTGCGAGTATACGACCAGTGTCTTCCCAGTTTGGGGGGAGAAATAGGACAGAATCCAATTCACATCTGAGCCTGCTTCGCTTTAAATTTCCTCATGTAAAAAGAAGGAAGTATTGCTAAGTTTACAAAGATATGCCTCAGGATAAAACTTGAGTTCACTGCGCTGCCTTTAATCTTCCTGGATAGGAGCCCTTAAGAAGTGGCCAAGACCTCTCCATAGATGAGTGAAGACTTTCAGGAAAGAGAATTGAAGGAGACAGCTATTGGATTAATTTTAAGAAGCTTTTGCTGAAATTTCCCATAGAGTATACATGGAAAGTAAAGACATAAGGAGATATAGCTCTCTGGGTCAAAAAAAAAAATCCAAATTCCCATACTTTTTCTCTGTTAGTCTTTATTGAAAAATTCATTTGCTGCTAATGGTGTCAAGAGGCCCCGTCAGCCCTCATTGTACCAAAAAGAAAAATCATGAAAAGGTTTAGGGAGCCCAGTCTGGAAAGGAATGTTGTCATTTCTGTTTTCCAACTATCTGGTAAAAATTGATTCTGTTATCTAAACTTCGCAGAGCGAAGGGTCCAGATAACCACCTTGTTCTGGTGAGTCTGTGAAGCCTGGTAAGAGATACTGACTAAATAAAAAGGGGAGGGGTGCCTGGGTGGCTCGGTCGGTTAAGCGTCCGACTTCGGCTCAGGTCATGATCTCGCGGTCCGTGAGTTCGAGCCCCGCGTCGGGCTCTGTGCCGACAGCTCAGAGCCTGGAGCCTGTTTCAGATTCTGTGTCTCCCTCTCTCTCTGCCCCTCCCCTGTTCATGCTCTGTCTCTCTCTGTCTCAAAAATAAATAAACGTTAAAAAAAATTTTTTTTTAAATAAAAAAATGAAAAAGGGGAACAAGGCAGGTCAGTTCCTTTCACAGAGGAAGAATAAAATGAGATGGAAATAAACAGAGGAAACGGTGAAGACACGAGTCTTGGTTTTCAGATGATTCTAGAGCCCTGGCCTCAACCCTGACCTAAATCTTAGAAAATGTCAAGTTTTTAGTACTAATTTTGGCCTAAGGAAGGAAGCAAGTCATAGATTTGCTTAAACTCCATTGGAGCATTTTGGCATCACCTATCTGGGTGATACT
Source organism: Panthera onca (assembly GCF_046562875.1). Lineage (NCBI taxonomy): Eukaryota > Metazoa > Chordata > Mammalia > Carnivora > Felidae > Panthera > Panthera onca. The sequence continues at coordinate 18,452,000 of NC_138347.1, read as the reverse complement.
GGGAAATACTTTTTCTTTTTTTTTACTCAGATTCTATCAACATCGTTTGGTACTTTTCCACCCAAATGTCTAAACAAGTCCAAAAGCCGTACGCAGGTTATATCTAGAAGAAGGTAGGGGCGCCTGGGTGGCTTAGTCAGTTTTAGCGTCTGACTCTTGATGTGGGTTCAGGTCATGATCTCCAGGTTGGTGAGATCAAGCGCTTCATCAGTCTCTGTGCTGACCGCGCAGAACCTACTTGGAGTTTTCTGTCTTCCTCTGTCTCTGCCCCTTCTCTGCTTTTCCTCTCTCTCAAAATAAACTTTAAAAAAAAAAAAAATAGAAGAATGTAGACCGATATATTAGGAACAGCTGGAGTAACTCAAGTTCTTAGTACTGTCTCATTAGTCTCTATAATTTAACACCTAGACAACATCCATGAGAGATTTTTTCAGTCGAGACGAAGGAGCTCCAGCATGCACAGTGAGGTGCATTCGCTCCTAGGCTTACGTTTTTTTGAAATCAGTCTTCAGTGATGATCACTCAGTGTACGCTTTAGTCTCCATGAACCACAACAGCACAACCTTGGGCTTTATTCATCCCTTGGGATTGAGAAGCAGTTCTGTATATAAGTAGCAATTTCACCCTGATTTTTCAAGCTTGGCGCTCTCTCATCTTCCACACACTTGAAGGGAAGATGTTGGCCGGCTGGCCCTGAGGAACCTTATCTTTCATTTATCTGGGAAGGAAGAATCTGATTTACCCTGGTTTTCCTTTACTCTGAGCATGCCAGGTGCCCCCTCCCTCATCTTGTACTATCCTGTGACCGCTTCACCCATTCATCTCCAGCCCTTTTTCAGTGCCTATAAGTTGAAAAAGAACACAGAATTTTAGTGTTTAGAACTGAAGTGGACGTAGGGCTCATCCAGGCCGAGCCTTCCTCTGTTGAGGGCTTATTGGCACCCCAGAGAAGTGGGGTAACTTGCATCCGGTCCTCTGACTCCTTAGGGGCAAAGCTTGGCCCTGGTGCCCCTGACTTCTCATTCTCATTTCCTCTCGTCTGGCCATCTCGCCAGACCTGAGTCATGAAAGCAGCGAGGCACGGAGGCCAACCATAGTTTATAAAATCATGGTATTTTTCCTCATCTAAACTTGGTTTATCTTTCTAAAAACTTGGGAGTTGCTGGGGCATCTGGGTGGCTCAGTCGGTTAAGTGTCCAACTTTTGGTTGGCTCAGGTCACGATCTCATGGTCTGTAAGTTCAAGCCCTGCATCAGGCTCTGTGCTATCAGTGCAGAGCCTGTTTGGGATCCTCTCTCTCTTCCTCTCTCCCTGACTCTCTCTCTCTCTCCCTCTCTCTCTCTCTCTCTCAAAAATAAATAAACTTAAAAAATAGAAAACAATAAGGACGCCTTGGTGGCTCAGTCAGTTGAGCATCCAACTTTGGTTCAGGTCATGATCTCGTGACTAGTGAGTTTGAGCCCCGCCTTGGGCTCTGTGCTGACAGCTCAGAGCCTGGAGCCTGCTTTGGATTCTGTGTCTCCCTCTCTCTCTCTGCCCCTCTCCTGCTCATGCTTTGTCTCTGTCTCTCTCTCTCTCTCAAAAATAAATAAACATTAAAAAAAATAAACGTAAAAATGAAAAACAATAAAAACTTGGGAGTTGCAGCCCAACGTGGAAATCACCTGTTTGATACTCCAACGAATGGAGGTCTCTCACCTGCAGTATTCTTGAGACAATTATTTGGTTTCTGCTTTCTTATTATGTTATTAGGAGCTGTCTTCAGGAAACATAAAAATTTCACTAGGATGTTTTTGTTGTTAAATCAAGCTAAAAGTTACCTTTTCTGTGAAAAAAGAGGCAAGAATATACAACGGGGAAAAGACAGTCTCTTCAACAAATGGAGCTGGGAAAACGGGAAGATACATGCAAAAGAATGAACCTGGACCACTTTATTATACACCACCCACAAAAATAAACTCAAAATGGATTAAAGACCTAAATGTGAGACTTGAAATCGTATAAATCCTGGAAGAAAACACAGGCTATAATTGTTTTGACGTTGGCAGTAGAAACATTTTTCTAGATATGTCTCCTCGGGCAAGGGAAACAAAAGCACAACTAAGCTATTGGGATTACACCAAAATAAAAAACCTTTCCACAGTGAAGGAAACCACCACCAAGATGACAAGCCACCTGAAGAACGAGAGAAGATATTTGCAGATGATATATCCAATAAGGCGTTAATATCCAAATAATTCGATTACTACAAATAATCCAATTAAAAATGGGCAGAGGACCTGAATAGGCAGTTTTTCCAAGAAGACATACAAGTGACCAACAGACACATGAAAAGATGCTCAACATCACTAATCAAGAAAATGAGCAGATCAAAACCACAATGAGATATCACCTCACACCTATCAGAATGGCCAAAATAAAAAAGACACATTAAGTGTTGGGGAGGAGGTAGAAAAAAAGGAAGCCTCATGCACTTTGGTGGGATTCTTCAAAAAACTAAAAATAGAATACCATATGATCCAGTAATTCTACTACTGTATATTTACGTAAAGAAAATGTCAACGCTAATTCAAAAAGATAGATCCACCCTTCTATTTATTGCAGTATTTATTTGCAAAAGCCAAGATATGAAAACAACTCATGTGTCCAGCCACAGATGAGTGGATAAATATATCATCTATACCTATATATGATAGAATATGACTCAGCCATAAAAAAGGATGAGATCTTGCCATTTGTGACAACAGGGATGGCCTTAGGGGGCATAATGCTAAGTGAAGCAAATCAGAGAAAGTCAAATACCATATGATTTCACTCCTGTGTGGAATTTAAGAAACAAAACAAAGAAAAGAGACAAACAAAAAAAACCAGACTCTTAAATACAGACAACAAATTGATGGTTGCCAGAGGGGAGGTGGGTAGGGGGATGGATGAAAAAGGTAAAGGGGATTAAGAGTACATTTATCGTGATGAGCACTGAGAAATGTATACAAATGTTGAATCATTATGTTATACGCCTGAAACCAGTAGAAGGCCGCATATTAATTATACGTAAATAATAAATTAATTAATTACAATTTACCTTCTCTTTACTTCCAGTTTTTAGTCCCAATTTCTGCCACGTGGAGTAAAGCTAAATGCAAAGAGTGACTCCACTTTCATCCACAGGACACCCCTTCAGAAGTTTTAAAACACTTCTCCAGCATTCCCTTAGGTGCCTCTTCTCTTCTCACACCTAAATATCTGATTTTCTGAACTGTGGCCTATAGGCTTTGGTTACCAGATCCCCTTAGTGGCCAGTGATTACAGTACTGGACAGCGCCAGCCTAGAACATTCTTAGTATCGCAGAAAGTTCTGTTGGACAGCCTGAGCTATAGTAATGGGGAAAGGCAGAATATATACGGAGGAGGCTAGATGCAGTGGAGGGATCTTGTGGAAGGTTGTTAGTAATTCTTCCATGTTTTCGCCTAACTAGGCAGCAAGGTCATGGGCTGAGAGTGAGGATGGGGGAAAAGGATATTTCTCTAGCAGATAAAAGATAGTGCACGGACAAGGGAAACATTGTAGGAGTGCTGGACAGCTTTAAATCCACATTAGGGTAGGCTACGGAGACTAGTCAGCATGCTGTGTGTTTTTCTCCAGCCATGTTCACCAGTACAGACGTGGGGTTGGAGTTGGTGGGAGGTTGACACTGGTTTAATGGGTAGTTCTCAATCCCAGCTGCGCATTAGAACCACTTGGGTGAGCTATTAAAACATTCAGAAGCTTTATCCCCATGGCAAAGGTTCTGATTGAACATTCTGAAAATGAGTCCTGGGCATTGATTCATTTAAAATCCCCAACATGATTCTAATGCACAGATGTGTTTTAGAACCACTGAATTAGAGTAAGAAGGGGAAGGAAATGTGCAAAGAAGAGGCGAGGGATAGGGGGATTTGGCTAACGGGCTAACGATGGGCCGTTGGTTCCACAAGGCACAATGAAAGAGATTCAGGATTTGTGGAGGGTGTTTGGATCGGGGGATATTCAAGGCTGATGAAAGGTGAGGGATGTGCTAGGAATCTAGGGCTTTTTGGGTGACTAATACAAACCAGGAAAAGAACACAATGAAATTTGCCATGCTGCCCTAAATTTGTGCAGGCAGTAGAAATATAATGCAAACTACATAGAGAACTACAAACTTTTCTGTAGCCATATTAAAAAGAAAAAGGAACAAGTGAACTTAATTTTAGTAACATATTTTCTGTTACTTAATATATGTGAAATATTATCATTTCAACATGTAATCAGTATAAAAATATTTAAGTTTTTTTTTTTGTGTGGGTACAAGTGAGCTGGGGAGAGGCAGAGAGAGAGAGAGAGAGAGAGAGAGAGAGAGAGAGAATCCCAAGCAGGCTCCATTCTGTCAGCACAGAGCCTGACACAGGACTCAATACCATGAACTGCGAGATCATGACCTGAGTGAAATCAAGAGTCGGATGCTTAACTGACTGAGCGCCCCAGGCACACCCCCCCCCCCCCCCGTATAAAAATTATTAATGAGATATTTGACATCCTTTTTTACACTTTGTCTTCGAAGTTTGTTGTGGATATTATGCTCACAGCACATCTCAATTCAGAGCACACACATTTCAAGTGCTCACTGGCCACATGTAGCTGGTGGGCATCATAGTGACAGTATGGGTCCAAGTGGTCATGATGAGGATGTAAATGTTGCACGATTTCTATAGGACATTTTTTCCAGAATACAAACGTACTGTAATACTGTAATATATTCAATCTTTTATGTGTATATATGTGTGTATATACATATATATATATATACACACATATATACACGACTTATCCTTTGTTAACTTGACATATAGAACATAACCAATTAAAAATTATTTTGATACCATTGCATTGCTATCCACTCTACCGAAATCATTTTAAAGTCATACTTAACGTGCAATATTCTTTGCAGTCACTCTGAATTTGCTATGCTTGCCTTGGACATCTTTATGTAAGTTCGTGAGGACAAAGCTACTAAGTACCCATCAGTTATAATATTTTTATTAGGACTGTCCAGCCAGGTATGGCTATATCCAATTAGGTTCTTATCTAATCCAATATAGCTTGTCCATAAAAGTGTCACGAGAGTCTTAGTCATACGCTCTGTTAAAGTCCAAAAGTGCCACGCCAGCCACACTTATCTAATAAAGGTTAGTCTGGCAGGCATTTCCCAGTAAGTCTGTGCCAGCTGAAGCTTCCAGAGATCCCTGCTTCCTCTTCTGTGTGTCCTTACGCCAGCCTTTTAGTCTTTTGGTCTGCATGCTTACTCTCATTAATGTGGAGGGAGTCTTTTCTTATTTTCTGATAGTTGAAGTTACTGACTTCAGAGGAGAAAGGAAAACAGGAAAATGAACAACCACCCGCCGTTTGATGGTAGCAAAGCTGGGTTTGATTTATTGGACCTGAATTTAGTATTCTAAAATATTACAGGCAAGAAGGAGTTTGCATTTCATGAAGGACCACATGACAAGAGACTGGCCAATGTGCTTTCAAAATGGCCAAAGGCGGGGGGGGGGGGGGGGGGGGGATGGAGGATGATGTCTAGATAAAAGTGCACCAAGGAAGAGGAGAAAGGAGCGTGAGAAGTAGCAGAAAAACAGCACCCTCAGACATCCTCACGTAAAAATAACAGGACGTAGATTAACGAGTCAAACTTCAGTGGTGCCTCTGATGTCTACATGCCACAGTTGATGGTGTAAGACATAAAAGCAATCTGATATTTTATTTACTTATGTTTCATGGATAATATTTTTATTACATTAGCTGAATCAAATACATTGGCACATTGTCAGCTGGTCTGTCACTGGGACATCGGCTGCCCGGATTGCTTTAACCACCTCTTGGTGTCTCAGCGAAGAATGCCTGTCTCCACCACAGGTACTTGCTGCGGCTGAGATCGCCTTGGGCACACTGACACTCTTGGTTGCTCAGTGAGGCTGTCCTTCTGTGTTTGACTTGGATTTCCACCTCTGGTATGTGCTGATCTGTAGTCTGTCTCAGGTGTCAGTGGTCCCTGGTGCCCTCCATTGTGCTGCTGGCCACTCCTCAGAACAGACCGTCGGGCATCTCTGGCGACCACTCCGCTCCCGCAGTCTGACGTTTTTACACAGGAAAGTTCATGTGGCTTTAAGATGCACCGAGTCCTGCTGGAATAGGACTGACGACTAGCATTAGGAGCAAAAGCATAGCTCTTTTACAAAAGAAACTGACTTGAGAGTATGCTATTGCTTGCTCAGCTAGAACAAGATTTAAAGGCTCTCTCACCAAGCAGACAGGTTGAGTAGGCACAGACCCAGGAGAACTCTTTGTCATTGTCCAGGCCATTAGGGCAGGATTTTAAACCAGAATCCTCATATCACTGTTCCACTCTGGAACACCAATCAGGTTATTTGTCTTCATCAGCCGTTCCATACTCTCCTTCTTTATTACCTCTCTTGGGCTAGTTTTATTTCTGTTCCATTCTAGACTTTGAGGACACGAATTGTAAATAGAGCACAGATACTGCGAATCACACACATCTTCAACCCGGGTCTGTCAGTTCCCACGTAGTGGTACCAGGCAATTAGCGAGGCTTGGTCTCACATCTTCCTCTGTGAAATGAAGTAATGCAGCCTACCTCCTGGGGTTGTTATGAGGCTTAGTGATGACAGATGCCGAGTGCTGGGCACACGATGGGCATTCAATAAATGGTGCTTTGGTATTGAAACTGTGGATGTGGCACAGACAAGGACTTATCTGGTTCAGCTGGTTATCATACACGCACACACACACACACACTCACACACACGAAAGAAGAGTTCATGATGTGATAGTTGGCTAAAAACAGGCTGAGTGTTAGTGAGCTGTGGTTGGGGCCTTGGAAATGTGCAAGGTAGAAATGAGGGTAAGAGACTGGGACATCTTTAGCAAATACCTGAAATGAATCTTGTTAACATGCTGGGAGGATTCTGATGGCAGCCTATAGTCTGAGATGTTTTCAACCTCTCTCTCTCTTCTCGCTCTCTTTTTCTTTGTCACTTTTTAACAGCTTCATTGAGGCATAATTTAAACACAATACAATTTACAACTTAAAGTGTACACTTTAGGGGCACCTGAGTGGCTTAGTCTGTTGAGTGTCCAACTCTTGCTTTCAGCTCAGGTCATGATCCCAGGGTTGTGGGATCAAGTCCCGCATAAGGCTCTGTGTTGCCTGCTTAAGATTCTCTCTCCCTCTATCCCTCTACTCCTCTCTCCTTCTTGTATACACACACTCTCTCTGTCTCTAAAAATGATTAAAAAATTAAAATTCACTTTAATGGTTATTAGTATATCACAGATATGTGCAATCATTGCCCCAATTTTAGTACATTTTCGTCATCTCTAAAAAAAAAAAAAAAACCCTCACTTCTCTCTGTCTCCCTGTCTCTCTGCCCCTCCCTCACTCACAGTCTCTCTCTCTCAAAAATAAATAAATAACCTTAAAAAGCCCTCATATCCTTGGGGTGCCTGCATGGCTCCATCGGTTGGCTGTCCGACTTCAGCTCAGGTTATGATCTTGTAGTTCGTGAGTTTGAGCCCCGCGTCGGGCTCTGTGCTGACAGCTCAGAGCCTGGAGCCTGCTTCAGATTCTGTGTCTCCTTCTCTCTCTGCCCCTCCCCTGCTCACACTCTGTCTCTGTCTCTCTCAAAAATAAGTAAATGTTAAAAAAAATTTTTTTAAAAAGCCCTCATATTCTTTACCTATCACCTTCCACCCCTACCAGCCACAAGCAGCTGCTAACCTACACTCTATCTTTGTAGATTTCCCTGTTCTGGACATCTCATGTGAATGGCATCATGTAATATGTGGTCTTTTGTAACTGGCTTCTTTCACTTAGCATAATGTTTTCAAGGTTCATCCATGCGGTAGAATGTTCCAGTACTTCATTCCTTTTTACGGCCAAATAATTCTATTGTATAGAGTCCTACATCTTGTTTATCCATTTGTCAGTTGGTGGACATTTGGGTTGTCTTCTCCCCTTTTGTCGTTATGAATAATGCTGCAGTATCATTTGTGTACCAGTTTTTGTGTGGATGTATGTTTTTATTTCCGTTGCATCTGTATCTCAGGGTGGAATTGCTGGATTGCAGCCTTCTTTTGTGCTCCTATCCTTGGGACGGGAAAGAGTTAGTCATTCTACTCTTATCTCCCTAAAATACTTCCCTGTGAGCAACTTTTGCTTATCAAGTAATGTTCCCGCTCCTCAGCAGCTTTGGTGGGCACTTTGGGTTCCAGGCTCTTCAGGATCTAGACAGAACCTGACAGTAGGGTAACTACTTTTTTCTGCAGCAAACATAATTGTAGACTCCATTATACAGGAAAGCAAAAATAGCCCTTAACCTGCATCTTTCTTGGTTATTTAAGAAGTAAGAAATAAACTGCCATCGTTTCTCAGCTCCTATTATAAATACCTCTATAACCTCTCATACAAGCTTCTTTTTTTATTTTTTTAAAAGTTTATTTATTTAAAAACTGAGAACAAACTGAGGGTTGATGGGGGTGGGAGGGAGAGGAGGGTGGGTGATGGGTATTGAGGAGGGCACCTTTTGGGATGAGCACTGGGTGTTGTATGGAAACCAATTTGACAATAAACTTCATATATTGAAAAAAATAATAAAAAATAAAAAATAGCATCTCAAAAAAAGTTTATTTTTTTTTATTTTGAGAGAGAGAGAGAGAGAGAGAGAGGGACAGACAGAGGGTTGGGCAGGAAGGAAAGGAGAGAGAGAATCCCAGGTAGGTTCCTCATTGTCAGCATAGAGCCCAGTGTGGGGCTTGAATTCACAAATTGTGAGATCATGACCTGAGCTGAAACAGAGTCAGATACTTAACCAACTGAGCCACGCAGGCGCCCCTCTCATAGAAGCTTCTTTCACTGCTCATTCATGCACTCATATTTGTATTCATTATTGTGCTCATTCATTCACTCAATACAAATTTATTAAACACCTACCTTCTGTCAGTCACTGTACTAGACTTGATGGATATAAAGATATTTAAGACATGCACTTCTTATTGGAGAGAAATACACATAAATAGGTTGTTATAATACAATATGGTACTGGTGAAATGTCCGTAATCCATCTTGGGGTTACTGCAGAAGGCTTACTGAAATATAGAGATGTAGAACATGGATATAGAGATAGTTTAGGGAACTTTCCAGGAAGAGAAATTGGTGTAAACAGATGCAGAAGAAAGAAATATGGTACGAATAATTCGGTATTGCTGGATTATAGCGTGCTTCTGGGACAAAGAATCTTCAGAGGGAAAATATAATTGCTTAATGTGTGGCCTGCCGGTAGGAATTAATCATTAAGAGAACAAAGATTATGCAGTGATTTACAACTCCCCACTGAATAGCTGTGTGATATCAGACAAGCCATTAACCTCTCTGTGCCTCATTTGTTATCAAATGTTGAGTGGGAAATACACTTTATGGATATCTCCTTTCTAAAGTGACCCATGAATTGCTAAAACAAAATTAAAGTCCTAATGAACTTTCTAATATTGTCCCAAATATAGCCAAGGCTTGGACAGATAAAACTATATAGAATGGAGGAGATATGTCATAGATTGGATTCCAGATTAAACAGATTGAAGTAAAGGACTCTGAAATAAGGAAGCAGATGAATTTGGAACCTGGCTTGGTGCCCCACTGATGCCAACCGCCTACAGAAGAAACTTTCCAAACCCCAATTTCAAGTCTGCTCTTATCCTTCTCCAGCTCCACCCTTCATGAGTCATGAAAAGGACACACCTTTTATCTGACTTCAAATCCTCCCCTAATAGTTGTTTTGGAACACTTGAGGCATCTCGGCAGATTGTGGATTGTAGATCATTGTAAGCTATGTAGCTATCCCATAGTACTCAGTACTCATTTCTTCATAGATAAAGTGGTGGCTACCTTCTCCTGTAAAATTTGGATATTTCTGTGTCTTTAAGATCATACAGGAGGAGCGCACCTGGGTAGCTCAGTTGGTTAAGTGTCCAACTTCAGCTCAGGTCATGATCTCACAGTTCTTGAGTTCCAGTCCTGTGTCGGGCTCTCTGCTATCAGCACAGAGCCAGCTTCAGATCCTCTGTCCCCCTCGCTCTCTGCCCCTCCCCTGCTGGTTCTCTCCCCCCACCCTTTCTCATTTATTTCTCTAAATAAATAAATGGCAAACTTAAAAAAAAAAGATATAGGAAACTCTGTAAGGACTGCATCACATTTTATTCTTAGATGTATGCTAGCAGTGGTCATTTAGTTCCTCTCTCCCTTTTCGAAACCTATACAGCTTTATTTTTTTATCTTCATTTACTGTCTCTAGCTCAGCACCTCCATACACAAGCAAAGAGAATAGAAAGAGCCACAGCAGCTCTTTAAGTTTGACATGTGCCTACCTCCAGAGCCTCTGCTTTTATCCATCACCCCATATTGATAAAGCTATAAGGAAGACCAGGAGTAGCTTTGATGCCCAAACAGAACTGTCCCCAAATAATGGGCTCAGTCATAAGCATACATAGGCACAAGAGGGAGAGATTTCTGATTCTTCCATCCACTTGATCCATCTGAGAGGTTGTCTTCCTTCTTTAATAGTTATCCCCATGAAAGAGGAACAAATACTGAATGGCATGGAACATGATGGAACCTGCAAGACACTAAATGTAAAGGGCATAGAAAGAATAAATTAAAGGTACACTATGACGTTGGAGGAAAGGTTTAATTAAGTAACTAATACCTATGTTCTCAAGTTGCTCTAGGAGCACTTAGTAGTACACTCTCCTTTACAGTACTTCTTCAGAAGAGCCATTGCTGACGTGGGTGCATTGTGATTAATAAAGGGAGACCTTCCCCTGGTGAAAGTGAAATTTCCATCATTGCTGGTAAAGCTGCTATTCACTTTCGAGTCACAATTACCACCGTTTGTGACCTCAAAATTTTAAAGTTGCATAATCTGAAATTTCCATGGTGGCTGTTGTTCATGGAATGTGATTTCCAGAACTGAACGCCTAGGATAAGGCTGTTTGGAATTTAAGGTTTTAGTACAAGCACCACTTACGCATTTTATTTTCATCTGCTTCATCAGTCTTTAGTTGTCCAGTGGTGGGTTACCAAGTTACTTCAGTTTTATTATTTTACAGAAAATGTTTTACATATGGAAAACATGATTTGTATGTATGTTACTAAGACAATGAAAGTAGACCATCAATCCATAGGAAGTTCTATTTTCTTTTGGGAAATTAAATATCAGAAGGAAACCCACTGGGAGGCCTCCCTCCGTTCCCTCTGCCCTGCTGTTGTGTGAGCTGTTAATGGCTACAGCTGCCCAACTTGCCCATTTGCCTCAGGGTGGGACAATTTTTGTGTGTTACTCTTGTTTCCAGACTCCCGGTAGGATCAAGCTGAGCCTAGACTTCAGCTGTAACTACATCTTTGCTTTGCTTCATTCCCACCTTATCCTGCTTCCTTCACATCTTTACAAGTTTCTTCTGAAACACTCCCTCCATAAATCACTTGTGTAAAGATCTTTATCTCAGACCCACCTCAAGAAACCCCATCTGAGACTCTATGTGAAAACACTCATTAGTTTCAAATGAGGGTAAATATAAAAAAAAATTAAAATAAAACAAAGCAATAGAAACCATTTTTGGAAAAAGGAACTTTACAAAGTATTAAAGGATATCCATCTAAATTTATAAAAATATGCATAGATGTTTGGAAAGTTTGACATATAGTGACAGAGTAATGTGAATATTATATCCAATGATTGACATTCAAGTAATTGAAGCACAGAAAGCCAAAAGTTGTCCATAGATGACTCCCATCAAGAACAAGTGTGTACATCTATGAACTTACATTTAATGATCATGACCCTGTCAGCTACATCCTGTTTGACATTTACAGAAAGAAGTGTAATAATGGATTGATGAATTCATTAGCATTATGAATCATGTAAAAACAGAATCTTTAATGCACTTTATTAAGTGTTGACTGTTGGTTTGGAGAGGACAAAGATTACAGAAGTTTTAAATTGTGTTCTCAAAGGGCAATGAAATTGGAACAATCATATTTTACCCTAAATGATCAAGGGATAAAACTCACATCTGTCTGTAATATTGTCATCTCTCTGGACTCCCATCTGTCCAGAGGAGTTTATGTAAGTCCAGAAAAGCACAAAACTCGGGAATGAGCAGGAGGGGAAATGCCAGTTGCTGAGTCAGACACTGGATGAGAAGTTCTGTCCTGATTTTTCTAAAGAAAAAGACAACAGATTTGAGCTTGAGGCTCATTCATTTATTTATTCAACCCATATTTAAGGAGCACCTCTTCTGTTCTGGGGTCCCATGCTTGTTGCTGTGGTTATAGACATGAAAAGGCAGAAATGAGCTCCCAAGCCAAATTTGCTGCTGTAATCATGCCTGGTCTGACTTCCATCCTTTTTGCAAATGATTTCTGGAATTTATAGGCTCTGTCTACATTTTTGTGGTTTCCTAGGGCTTTCAAATATTTAACAATGTCTAAGCCTTTCCCGATTGCCTTAAACTCCTCTGTTAATTTATATTCCAGAATTGTCACAGGGAAAATTGGATCTATTGCCTTTACCCCTCCCCTAAATAATCCTGCAGTTATGATGATTTAATGTATGAGTATTTGTCTTTAAATATTATGTGTCTTAATTGTTTTTTCCTGAAAAAATGAAAATGCTACTTATATCGTTGGGAGTTTGATGCTAAAGGTTAGCATCCATGCTGTAAAGTTCTTCAAGACTTTGGACACAAGAACTCCCATGTTTAAGAGATTAGTCAGTCCATCCTGTATCATGTATTAGATTTTGATGTCTTGATTTATTTATTCTATTCAGTCCTTAACCCATCTATAGTTCAGTAATCATAGCAACTAGTATTTGTGAATATTTTTCATGACATCTGATTTGTCACAACTTTGAGGATTTTATCTTAGTAAGTTCAATGTTTTAATAGTGTGTGAGTTTTGCTGAGTACAGCATTTGGAATTCTGAATAAGTAGCTGAAAGTTAACCTCCTATAGAACAGGGGTTTGGTCCAGTGTGCTAATACAGCTTGTTACATTTTGGTGAATATTTTGACCACATTTTGAGATAAATCGATGGGAATAAATTTCTCAAGTAGTTTAAAGAAAATTATTTATGATGGTTCTTTCATCTGTTAATGGACGAGTGTTATTTTTCTCTTAATGATATAAGGATTTTTATCTTAATTTTTAAATAGAAGTATGTAAATGAAATTTGGACTTGGGGAACCACTTTGAATTTCCATTAAGTGTCTTTCTTTTCATAAAACCACACTGTCTGAGAATAAATCTTACACTGCTGTGCCTTATATTAGTGTATAAACAAATTCTTTATATAAATTATCTTCATCATTAGACTCTTACCGGTGTGCTTGTGCCTGTGTCAACTTAATGCTCATGAGTATGCCTCCTACTCAGATCTATGGGCTGTTGGATTTTTAAAAATCCATTTGGATCAAGTAGACTCTGTACAGAAGAGTAGATACCTAATTGAAAAGGAAAGCAATATTTTATCTGATGTGACCAAGAATTCTTTTTTTTTTCAATATTCAATCTCAGAAAATTAACTAATGAGGAATAATTATATTACTTATCAACCTTCTATTCATTTTACCACATTGTTAAAGCTTATATTCTGCAAATAATTCGCAAAATGAAACAATGGGCATAAATTACATACCTTAAGAAACATTCAGAATTCAAATAGTTATAACCTGATTCATAGTTCATTTGTTAATTTCTTTTTTTAATTGTTCGTTTATTTGAGAGAGAGAGAGAGAGAGAGAGCACAAGCAGAGGAGGGGCAGGGAGAGAAGGGAACAGAGGATCTGAAGTGGGCTCCATGCTGACAGCAGAGACCCCGAAGCTGAGCTCACATCTGCAAACCATGAGATCACGACCTGAGCCGAAGTCAGATGCTTAACTAACTGAGCCACCCAGATGCCCCTCATTTGTTAATTTCTAAGAAAATTAATTTCAAAGTAAATAATTTCTAAGAAAAGTCTTAATAAACAAAATAATTTAATCTTGAAGTAGCAAAAGTATGTTACATTTTATAGATTCCATTTACTGCTTCCTCGGTCCATACATTTCTACTATTGTTTACTGATTCATTGGTATCCTCTAAATAGCTTGAATTTTTAATATGATTCATATTACTCGGGTTGGTCCTCAGGTGTGCATATCAGAAGACAAACACAGAAATAGCCAAAAATTAGCAAGCTTTTTATCACTCCCAATGAAGAATATATCTTCTTAGCAGGTACAAAGAATTTTGGACCCCCAAATCCATTTGGAAGCAAGCTGTCAACATCATACCCCATGACCCCAGAATACCTCCATAGCCAACAAACAAAGACACTTTGCCAGAGAACCATCAAAATCAGGAAATTAACATTGCTATATTACTATCATCCAGTCCTCCATCCCATTCAAGTTTCCCCAGTTATTTCAATAACGCCCATCTTAGTAGAAAGATCCAGTTTAGAATAATGCACGTATTTAACTGCGCTGTCTCTTTAGACTCTGTAGGTTTAAGAAAGTCTTCAGTCTCCTTAAATCTCATAAATTGGACACCTTTAAAGCTTAAGGACCAGTTATTTTGTGGAATGTCCTTCAATTTGGATATGTCTGGTTTTGCCTTGTGATTAAATTAATACATCTTTGGCAAGAATATTATAAAAGTGATGCTGCTTTCTTTTCATCGCATCTTGACAGAGGTGCAGGATTTCGAGCTGTCCAATTACTGTTGATGTGCACTTTGATAACTAGGTTAAAGTGGTTTCTGCAGGTTTATTCACAGTACAGTTACTCACTCTTTGTAGCTAGTAAGTATTTCATGGGGAGGTACTTTAAAACAGTGTAAGCATTTCATTCCTCTTCAGATTTTGAGTTATTCACTTATTTGTTTATGTTTTTATAGACTCATGGTCTGCTGTTTTATTTAATGGACTAAAATCTACTACTATATTTCTTTTGATGCTAAAATTGTTGTGGGAGCCACTTTGATTGTTTCTATATTCTTTTGATGTGTCTCCATTATTCTTTGAGCATTTCTTTACTTTCCAGCATAATAAAACATTCTAGTCTCATCTTATACTTTTCCTGTCCCATCCTAGTATTCGTCATTTTTCTAAGGAATCTTGTTCCTTCTAGTGAGAATATTTAGAAGCCAAGGTTTGGATGGTAAATGTGCTCATTGCTATTGGGGCATCACTTCTTCCAGACTATCTCAGAGGGTAAAACTAAAGAGTATATGAAAGTAAACATATGTGCACAGATATATTTGTTTCTTTTTAATTTTTTTTAATTTTTAGTTTTATTAAAAAAATTTGTGTGTGTGTTTATTTTTGAGAGAGAGAGAGAAAGAGAGAGACAGTGTGAGTGGGGAGGGGCAGAGAGAGAAGGAGACACAGAATCCAAAGCAGGCTCCAGGTTCTGGACTGTCAGCACAGAGCCCGATGTGGGGCTCAAACTCAAGAACTATGAGATCATGACCTGAGCCGAAGTCGGACAGTTAATGGACTCAGCCACCCAGGTGCCCCCATTTTTTTTTTAAGAGAGAAAGAGAGTGTGTGTGTGCATGCACAAGCAGGAAAGGGGTGAGGGGCAGAGAGAGAGGGAGACAGAGGATCCAAAGCAGGCTGTGTGCTGACAGCAGAGAGCCCAACGCCGAGCCCTGTGTGGGGCTTGAACTCATGAGCCATGAGATCATGACCAGAGCCATTAGAGGCTTAACTGACTGAGCCACTCAGATGCCCCAATTTCTTACTTTATCTAGCAGATAGATTGAAATCCGTAAGTTCATACCAATACCTTCAATTTCAACTTATCACCTTTGAGTTCTTTCTATTTTTTTTTTCCATTTCAATATTTGTATGTTTCTTCTCTGACAGTGAGAAACCCAGCTCCAGTTATACGGAATATATTTGCTTATTTGCTTATTTGGTCACACCCCTGTATGTAACCACACTTCCATTGCCCCAGCCCTGCACCAGGCTGTCCTTGCTCTTCTAGGCTTTGACACCCCACCCTGGATAACCTTCCTGGACAGATGTCCTCACTGCCTTCTGCTCGTGGTACCCTGAGCTGAGCCATTCAGCTCCCCATGCCCCGACCCCTGCTGGCCTGTTTGCCTATTTTGCTGTGCCCTAATTTATTGGGTTCATGATTAAATTCTCCAGGAAAGAAACAAATGGAAAGGGAACCACCAGTCATTAGATTTATTAAGTGCCAAATTTCTAAAATAAATAATTTAATGTAGTATTATTATTATTATTATTATTATTATTTAGTATATTGTGAAGAGAAGGATGGCGTATTTCTGGAAAGGGAGGGGTTTTTTTGTTTTTGGAGGTTTTTTTTGTTTCTTTGTTTGCTATTAGTTTATAAAAACAGTGTGGGATGAAGGATATGCTTTGCTGGCAAATGACTTGCAGCACCATGGAAGAAAGAGCCTTGATCAATGGTTTCAATGGGGTAGAGGTGAGTCACCAATACAGTTTCAAACAGATGGAGTTTTAGGGCCCATTTTCCCTCCTTCAGTCTTTTTTATGATGGTTCCTTTTTTATTTTTATTTTTATTTATTTTTTTGCTGCTTAGAAATGGTCCTAGAGTTTGTGGTTGTGAGGGACTGACCTTTCGATATCATCAGAGTTAACACTCTTAATATTTTCCTGGTATAAGCCATTTTAACTCGTTTGTTACTTCGCTAAGTCACAGAGTACCAAACACATTTCATATGAGAGATGGGCATTGGCTTCCTCAAAATATAATTGCAAAATATAATAAAACAGTGAGTAAGACGGGAGCATAGCAAAGTTACCTTCACACAGAAGCTGGTGGTGGTGGAATTTCTCAGAAGGAACCACAGGGGGCGTTTGCCTAGGACTCCAGCATTAACACCCCACCAGGTCATGTCACTGATCAATAGTTACTTCTTTTCTGAGCATCAACATGCCTTTAAGATTTGCTCTAGTCTATTGGCTACATGCAGAATGCCATGAATGAAATAAGCCTGAACAGAACTCACATACTTGTTACAGTCTATCATGGCAAATTCTACTTTAGAGAGATTTTTGACTTGATGGACCATTGATTTAATAAATCAAAAGGAGTTTCTTAAAGCCCTTGTGTTTTATCAGCTTGCTGCAGTTGCCTTGCAGGCTCAATGAAGCCATCTTTCCGGACACCTGGGAGGTGACCGATGTCTCTTCTTGATGAACTGCTATGGCTTCTTATTTCGGTTTTTCATTCCGTGAAGGAGAGACCACTTTTTGACTTTTTATTGAAGGCCACTGCTAAAAAGTGCTTCTATTTCACTCTGTGGAATACTTGAGGTGATTTTTTTAAATGTTTATTTATTTTTGAGAGAGACAGACAATGCAAGTGGGTTAGGAACAGAGAGAGAGGGAGACACAGAATCCAAAGCAGGCTCCAGGCTCTGAGCCGTCAGCGCAGAGCCCCATGCGGGGCTTGAACTCACAGAGCTGTGAGATCATGACCTGAGCCGAAGTTGGAAGGTCAACCGACTGAGCCACTCAGGCACCCCAGAATACTTGAGGTGATTTTTAAGGCATTCTTCAAGGAAATGTTAATACTTAAGGGAGGAATGGCTTAATATTCTAGTTGGAGCTGGGAGACCTAGGTTTGTTTTTGTTTTGTTTTGCTTTTGTTTTTGCTTTTGTTTTTAGTTTCAGGTGTAGGATTTCATGATTCATCACTTACACACAATACCCAGTGCTCATCAACGAGCGTTCCTTAATACTCATCCCCCACTTAACCCATCCCCCCACCAACCTCCCCTCCAGCAAGCCCCAATTTGTTCTCTGTAGTTAAGACTCTGTTCTCTGGTTTGCCTCCCTTTCTTTCCCCCATGTTCATCTCTTAAGTTTCTTAAATTCCACATATGAGTGAAATCAAATGGTATTTTTCATTGCCTGACTGACGTATTTCACTTAGCAGAATACTTTTTAGCTCCATCCATGTCATTGCAAATGGCAAGACTTCGTTCTTTTTTTAATGGCTGAGCAATATTCCATTGTGTATACGTATCACCTCTTCATTATCCATTCATCAGTTGAGGGACATCTGGACTCTTTCCGTAATTTGGCTGTTGTTGATAATGCTGCTTATAAACATCGGGGTGCAGATATCCCCTCAAATCAGTATTTTTGTATCCTTTGAACAAGTACCCAGAAGTGCAACTTTTGGATCCTAGGGTAGTTCTATCTTTTTTTAAATGTTTATTTATTTTTGAGAGAGAGAGGGAGAGAGAGAAAGAGTGAGTGAGGGAGGGGCAAAGAGAGAGGGAGACGCAGAGTGCGAAACCGGCTCTAGGCTCTGAGCTGTCGGCACAGAGCCCAACACGAGGCTCGAACCCGTGAACCATGAGATCATGACCTGAGCCAAAGTTGGATGCTTAACCAACTGAGCCACTCAAGCACCCCAGGGTAGTTCTATTTTCAACTTTTTGCGTAACCCCCATACTGTTTTCCAAAGCGGCTGCACCAGTTTGCATTCCCGCCAGCCATGTAAGAAGGTCTTCTTTTCTCTGCCTCCTTGCCAACCTCTGTTGTTTCCTGTTGTTAGTTTTAGCCATTTTGACAGGTGTGAGGTGATATCTCCTTGTGGTTTTGATTTGTATTTCCCTGATAATGAGTGGTGTTGAGTATCTTTTCATGTGTCTGTTAGCCATCTGGATATCTTCTTGTGTCAAACGGGGAGACCTAGATTTGAATATGGACACAGTTACCTACTAGCAGTGTGGCCTCAGTTTCCTCATTTGTAAAATAGGGCCTTATCATTATCTCACAAAGTTTTTTGTTGAGCCTCAGTTAAAATAAATAAAGTCAAATCATTTCAATACTTGAAAGTGCTGTGCAAATGTAGGGCACTATTAGTATTTTGTAAAAAAAAAATCATTTATTTAAACGTAAAACAATTCACTAAGAAAGAATCCAAACGAAAGTGAACTAATAACGTAAATAAAATTACCTTAAGAACTGTTGACAGGAGCGCCTGGGTGGCTCAGTCGGTTAAGCATCCGACTTTGGCTCAGGTCACGATCTCACGGTCTGTGAGTTTGAGCCCCGCATTGGGCTCTGTGCTGACCGCTCAGGGCCTGGAGCCCGTTTCAGATTCTGTGTCTTCCTCTCTCGGCCCCTCCCCTGTTCATGCTCTGTCTCTGTCTCAAAAATAAAATAAACGTTAAAAAAAAATTAAAAAAAAAAACTGTTGCCAGAACTTCGGTTTTGTAAAATGCAAATTTGCAAATGTAAATTTGTTTTTGGACTTAATGAATGCAAATATATTTGCTCTTTTAATGTTTAGGTAGTTACTATAAATTCCAAAAAGTTTCAAAAGTGTTAATTCAAAAAGTCTTTACCTTGTAAAAGCAGGTTTAATTTCAAGGGTGGTATGCCTTTCGTACCCCAAATCATCTCTAAGTGGTAAGTCTTAAGCATGTTAATGTAAGGGGTAGTGTTAAGATTTATTCAAAATGAATTGAACAGCTGATTCTAAGTCAGTTATGGTAGATTATACAACGAATACAATAAACAAGAGTTAAGGCTGTAATGAAGATTTAAATTCCATGCTTCTTTATTGGTAACAGTTTCTAGAGATGAAGAGTCATCCTTCTCTTCCTGGTATAATGAATGAGACACCCCCACATTTATAAATGTAAATGTCTCTTACAAAAGGCTAACTTCTACTTGGTTTTCAGAACTTCTTTTCAGTTTCTTAAAAGTAGCTAGCCTTGGGGCACCCGGGGGTGGCTCAGTCCATTAAAAATCTGACTTTTTTTTTTTTAATATGAAATTTATTGTCAAATTGGTTTCCATACAACATCCAGTGCTCATCCCAACGGGTGCCCTCCTCAATGCCCATCACCCACCCTCCCCTCCCTTCCACCCCCCATCAACCCTCAGTTTATTCTTAGTTTTTAAAAGTCTCTTATGGTTTGGCTCTCTCCCTCTCTAACTTTTTATTTTTCCTTCCCCTCCCCCATGGTCTTCTGTTAAGTTTGTCAGGATCCACATAAGAGTGAAAACATATGGTATCTGTCTTTCTCTGTATGACTTATTTCACTTAGCATAACACTCTCCAGTTCCATCCACGTTGCTACAAAGGGCCATATTTCATTCTTTCTCATTGCCACGTAGTATTCCATTGTGTATATAAACCACAATTTCTTTATCCATTCATCAGTTGATGGACATTTGGGCTCTTTCCATAATTTGGCTATTGTTGAAAGTGCTGCTATAAACATTGGGGTACAAGTGCCCCTATGCACCAGCACTCCTGTATCCCTTGGGTAAATTCCTAGCAGTGCCATTGCTGGGTCATAGGGTAGATCTATAAGAATCAGACTCTTGATTTGGGCTCAGGTCATGATCTCACCATTCGTGACACTGCGCCTGTGTTAGGCCTTGTGCTGACAGCGCAGAGCCTGCTTGGGATTCTCTCTTTTCCTCTCTCTCTGCCCCTCCCCTGCTCATGCTCTAAACAAACAAACAAACAAACAAACTGGAATAAAAATAGCCACCCTAAAATAATCTTTATGCCAAAGAGACATATTTTGGGGTGGTAAATTCTGCTCCCCTACACTGGTCACTTGCACGGAATTGTCCTTCATAGTTGTGTTGAAATCTGGTGGGCCAAGGGATATGGCCAAGACTCTCCAAGTGCCTGCTGGAAGGAAGAGGAAACAGAGAGTGTAACAAAAGTCATTATCGAATTATTTATAATAGAGGTGAGGTAATGTCGTAGTTGTAGGGTCATGAGGCCAAATGAAGTGGAAAATGAGCATTAAAGGCATTTCTCTAGAATTCATCAGAGCAGAGAACACTGTGATTCTCGTGATTGATGTTGAGTATCTCAATTGATGTATTTCTGTAATGGCTGAAGTTTAACAAGCTATTTTAGTTTGAAAGAAGCAGGTTTTTAAAAACACAGTGTCGGACGTTCTGATCCTAAATTCATTAAGTCATGTCTGATCTGTAATTTGGTGTTCCAGATGGACCTACCCTCAGGAATGGAGTTTGCAAATGGCCAGTTTTCAGATAAAGCTACCAATAGGTGCAGTAGCGTTATCAGAGCTCTGGTTTGAGGCAGTCTCTTGGAGGCTTATTATCATGTTTCAAATTCTTACCATCCCAGAGAAA
Source organism: Panthera onca (assembly GCF_046562875.1). NCBI lineage: Eukaryota > Metazoa > Chordata > Mammalia > Carnivora > Felidae > Panthera > Panthera onca. The sequence continues at coordinate 18,430,728 of NC_138347.1, read as the reverse complement.
AACCAAATCATTGTAAATGGAAGGGTCATTAGAGTAATAAGTATTTCACTGAATCTGACATCTTTGATGACCATCAACACCCATCTAATCTGCCCCTTATTTTATAGAGGCTCATGGGACTGTGATAATTTACCTAATATCACAGAGTTTGTGAGTGGACAGGCCAGGACTGGAACCCCCACCCCCTCCTGGAATTCAGTTCAATGTTTTGCAACAACATGGTAGATAATATGCACTTGTCAATTTTCATAATCAGTATTTCACTTTTGTACTATTGCAGGGTCATTGTTTAAGTACTCAGCGATACACTTCCTGACCTTTAGAATTGTAAATCACTGGGCTTAGTGAAATTCCCCAGACACCTTTGGAAACTTGTAGAAAGGCATACGAATGTAGGCACTTAGAATATTTTGAATACCAGAAGTTAAAACTGCACAAATGACAATAGTTTTATTTATTTTTTATTTATTTTTTTTTTTAATTTTTTTTTTTTTAACGTTTATTTATTTTTGAGACAGAGAGAGACAGAGCATGAACAGGGGAGGGGCAGAGAGAGAGGGAGACACAGAATCTGAAACAGGCTCCAGGCTCTGAGCTGTCAGCACAGAGCCCGACGCGGGGCTCGAACTCACGGACCGCGAGATCGTGACCTGGGCCGAAGTCGGCCGCTTAACCGACTGAGCCACCCAGGCACCCCATGACAAGAGTTTTAAAGAACACCCTAACAACTGGCTGAGTGAATCACCTAAAGTTGAAATGTTCATTTAACTTGTCTGCAGAATTTTTCTTCCTCCAAATAAGGGACTCCTTAGGGAGAAGAGGGTAACAGGTAAGAGCATTCACCTCTTGCCACCTCTGGAGACAGAATGTGCTGCATATTTATTAATACACATTATATATAACACAAAACCAATTTTTTTTTTATCCAAGGAGGCCTGTGGGGTCCAGAGTGCTATGGTCATCTAGGTCTGGGCAGACCTAGGACATTGCTGTCAAGAAATTTCTGCAACAAAATAACGTACCAGCCTCTGAAGTTGAATTTCAGGAAGGTGCTTCATGACTTTGACTTACACTTTTGTTGCTGGGGAAATGGCATATTCACTGTTTCCTTTTGTTTGGCACCAGCCTGCCCAACATTGGGGGGTGGGGACCCCCAATGTCTGTGGCTAGCCAAGAGCTTTTCCTGCTCTGTTTGGGAAGGAGATAGAACCTCATTTTTCTTTATGTATCTCCGATGAATCACTCAGAGTCCTTGGATTCATACTTCTTGGGTATCTCAAGAGTGAAGAACTAATCCAAACTCAGGGGGGATGATACAGACTCTTATCAGATGCGCCAGATCCCCCAGGCCCAAGGATGGGTGTCTGTGGCAGTGGGTGATGCCCACGGTGAAGGAGACCCGTTGCCTGTATTCAGAGCAGCTGCCAACATCCCCGAGCTTATTCTGGCCCCTACTTGACTAGAAAACACCAACAGGTAACAGCGCCCCTTGGACTTTTTCTTTCTGCCCTGGATGTCCTTTTCTGGCCATAAGTGCTTGAAAGAAACGAGTAATGAGAGGACAGAGGACAACAGAAGCCATGAAGATCGACGTGGGCTGTTTCCTAGAAAGGTTAACAGAAGCGACAGGGCAGGAGTTACAATCTGAGTGAAAATACTTAAATAGGGTACTGTTATGTTTTAATTTCAATTATTATTTTTATCATGAATACTCATATCTATATTTATTGAATGAAGACAATGGACACGGTTGAATAAGCAATAGAACTAATGGTGGATAAGAAATTTTAAAAAACCCTATCATGATGGAAAATTTCAAATCTATTCAAAGGGAGAGAGAATAGTATCAATGAACCCCATGTTCCCATCACTCCACTCCAACAATTATACAATTATCAGTTCAGTCTATTTTATTTGACCTATACCCACATTCCATTCCTCTTCAAATGGTTTTGAAGCAAATCTCTATTGGGTTTATCTTTAATAGTTTTGATCTTTTTAAAAAAAAAAACCTAATTTTAATAAAATTGTTACATCTAAAACTTAACTCCTTAGTATCATATAATGTTCAGTCTGTGTTCAAAGTTTATTCGCCATAGTGTGTTTGAATAAAGATCCATATGAGACATGGGGGGCCTGGGTGACTCAGTTGGTTAAGCGTCTGTCTCTTGGTTTTGGCTCAGATCATGGTCTCATGGTTTGTGGGATCAGGCCCCACATCAGGCTCTGTGCTGACAGTGCAGAGCCTGCTTGGGATTCTCTCTCTCTGCCCCCCCTGCCCCCACTGTCTCTGTTTCTGTCCCTCTGTCTCAAAATAAATAAACATTAAAAAAAACTATAAAAAATAAATAAAAAAAGATCCATATGACATTCACCCATTGCATTAGGCAGATATGGCCCCTAAGTTTCTTGTAGTTGTGATAGTTCTCAGTGCGTCTCTTTCTTATGGACTTTCTTTTTTTTTTTTTTTTTTAACATTTTTTTTTAATGTTTAAAAATGCTTGACTGACTGAGCCACCTAGGCGCCCCTCTTATGGACTTTCTGTTGTTGTTGTTATTGTTAAAAAATAGTCTAGGGACACCTCACTCTGCTAAGTGACTGACTTCGGCTCAGGTCATGATCTCGTGGTCTGTGGGTTCAAGCCCTGCGTCCAGCTGTGTGCTGACAGCTCAGAGCCTGGAGCCTGTTTTGGATTCTGTGTCTCCCTTTCTCTCTCTGCCCCTCCTCTGCTCATACTCTCTCTCTCTCTCTCTCTCTCTCTCTCTCTCTCTCAAAAATAAATGAACATTAAAAACATTGTTTTTAAATAAAAGAAAGAGTCCAGTTTTAAAGCAAAATATTGTCATTTCAGTCCATACATCAGTGTCCCAGGATTGGTTTATTGGACACATGATTCTGTGCTGAACATACCATGTGCCTTTCTACCATCCCATGCTCCTGGAGGGCACTGTTTGTTTTTTTACTCCTTGGGTATCCCTGGCTTATCAATAGGCATTGCCTGATTGTGAGAATCTTTTCATCCGGTTATGCATTACAATATTCTAATCATGTTGGCCTATAGTTACTGATTAAGCTTTGTAGTAACCCACTCCTTTTGTATGTGGGCAAAGCAATACATCACAGTGGGTTGGGACAGTGGGTATACATGCAGGCTCTGGGCAAGGCTGGGACCCGAGTTTGAAACCTAGGAACACTGGCTGGCACTTTGCTTTGGGCAAAGGCTTCCCTGCACTCACTGTCAGTTCTCTCAACCCTTAAGTGCATCTGATGAAATTGATAGCAGCTGCCTTAGAGGAGTCTCGTCAGGTTAAATACGGTGTTTGAAAATGCTTAGTTTGGTGCTCCCCACAGAGTGAATAGCAATGAATGTGAAGGTAATGATTGCTGCATGCTCCACCCCGCGTCACTTTTTTTTTTTTTTTTTTTTTTGGTGCATTTTGATTTTTCAGGCTTTAAAAAAATGCAGTTTTAGATTTACAGAATAATTGAGCAGATAGTATATAGAGTTCCATGTATCTGCCACTCTCCCATTTCCTTCTTATTTCCTATATTAAACATCTGGCATTAGTGTGGTTCCTTTGTTACAATTAATGAACCAATATTGATACATTATTATTACCAATACTCCACAGTTTCTATCAGGGTTCACTGTGTGTGTGTATAGTTCTCTGGGTTTTGATAAATGGGGGATGTCATGTATCTGTTGTTATAGTTTCAAACAGAACAAGTTTACCACCCTAAAAGTCGCCTGTGCTCCATCTATCACGACCACTGCCTGCACCCGCTCCTGGAAGCCAGAAGTCATTTTTCTGTCTCTATAGTTTTACCTTTTGCAACTATATAGGTGGAACCATATAATATGTAGCATTTTCAGGCTGACTTTTTCCATTGAGCAGTATGATGCAAAGTTTCATCTTTTTAAAAAATGTATGGAATTCTACTTAATGCAAAGAATTACACAGTGCATGTTCTATGTGAAGACATAGGAGCTGCTTTTGATACTTGTTCATTTTCTTGGAATAATAGGAGACAGATTGGAGGACTCTTTCAGCATGGAGCAGAGAGTAGGCAGTGAAAATTCTAGATTCTCTATTTATAAACACATTGTTTTGGATTATAGCTGATGCATATGTATGTGGAGTGCAGTGGTTCATACAGCTGGTCCACGAACGGGGTGCACTTTGAAAATACAGATTCTTCCAGGAGTTTCTGATGCTACAGGGTCAGAATAAGGCCTGGGAATCTGTGTTTTCTGGGCTGCCCAGGTAATTCTTAGGTGGAGCCATTTCTTTGGTAATAAAATTAACCCTGGCTTTGGTGTTAGAGGATTTGGCTTCAAGTTTTCACTCCTCATCAAAGCACCAAATATTTATTTAACTCCTTCCACGTACCAGACCTTATGCTAGGCTCTGAGTTGATACGACGATGAGTTCAGTGGTCACGATTTCCACACTAACCAGCTTATACTTGAGAGGGAGCAGACATTAATCAAAGAATCACACAAAGAAATGTTATTTATCAGTTATGCTAGGTGCTAAGAAAGGAAATACAAAATGCTATGAGAGAGTGTAACAGAAGACTCTGACTTCGTCTGGAATGAGGTCGGTGCTTTGCTTTTCTCTGAGAGAATGACGTTGAACTGAAATACTACCTGTGAAGCGAGGGCAAAATGTCCACCACCAGGTCAATATCGTTTGGGACACCGGGAATGGGTTGGGGAATTAATCCCTTGGTCTCTGTCCTGCAGATAAATAGCTGGGGCACTGGTTCTCCAGTCATCCTCCTACTCTACTGCAGTAAAATTTCTTACAAGTCTCTAAAACATGTTTAATAATTCTGCCAATTTTATTTGTCAGAAACTCAATCAGCTTGTAAATAGGCCTCCCTTAACAAGTGTTAGAATTTTAGTTGTTTGTGATTCTAAAGGCTTCTCTGTATATGGGTAGGGCCAACTCATTTACTGAGAGATATGCAGAGGAGAGAAAAACATTTGGCTTCGGATCACAAACACTTAAGAATTGTGTGACACTTGTCACGTGTTGCAACTGGCCATCTCATTTCATCTTCACTGTGGCCTTAGAGACATGGATCATTATGATCATTGCCCAGGCGTGAGAGAAATGTCGAGCTCTGCTGCACGGACACAGTGCAGAGCTGAGCGCAGTGGTTTGTGCTAAGGAAATAGTCAGTGGCAGCTAGGACTGTTATTACTATCATTGTGTCCGTTTTGAGCCCCCACCGTATGCTCATATGTACACAATATACGATCCTGACATGCCAGCTTCCCGGGAGCTCACCTCATCTGGAAGTGAGGTTCTGCAGAGGACTCCCTGTGTTTCTTCTCCTACTCTCCAAAGCCCACCAAGGTCTCTTCAGAAATCTATGGTTCAGGGACACCTGGGTGGCTCAGTCGGCTAATCATTGGACTTCAGCTCAGGTCATGATCTTGAAGTTTGTGCATTTGAGCCCCATGTTGGGCTCTGTGCTGACAGCTCAGGGCCTGGAGCCTGCTTCAGATTCTTTATGTTTTATCTCTTGATGGAGATCTTTTTCAATAGGAACCATATTTATGCTCTCCACCTTATTTTATGCTACACATGATTTTGTACCATGTGGTAAGCCCTGTAATAAAGCAAGGTTGTTTTTTTTCCCCTATACTTTGGGGGCCATGGGTGACAACGTAGAATTATTTTAGAGGTTACAAGCCCACTTACCTGCCTCCCTGAAATCTTTCCTCCTATCTTATGATAGTACCTGAAGTTTCTATCTCTAAGAGTCATTCCTTGGAATTTATAAGGCCTTGTGTATAAAAAGCCCCTATTAAAATAACATACTACCTAAAAAAAGTAACCCATTAGCATCTATCAAGGCTTAAGTGTTAATTATAATCATGAAGTTTGAAAGTTATGGCTAAATGATTTATTACTAAGAAGCCAAAGGCTCCTAGATATGTCTGGGTCCAAGGACAGAGCCAAGGTTTGAATGATTCTAATGCTGCAAAAAAATCAACACATTATGGAATCTTCCCCGCCTATTTCATATTTCATGATATGTTTAAGTGTTAATCATGGTGGATACTGTGAGGTCATCAAAGATGATCTAAAATATACTGAGTCTGCTTCCTTTTTAGAGCTTTATGGGAGCATTGGTTTCCTTCTTTGTCTCTTGAGAATTTTACTTGACTGTTGGGTCTGTCCTAATGCTATAGTACTTGGTCTCAGGTTGGAACTGTGATTTTGTACATTGCCATGGAACCTCATGTTTAATCAACAGGTTGTTGGTACACATCCTTATCTTTGTTTTTTTTTTAATGTTTATTTATTTATTTTGAGAGATAAAGAGGGAGCAAGCATGAGTGGGGCAGGGGCAAAGAGAGAGAGAGGGAGAGAAAGAGAGAATCCTAAGCAGATTCCACACTGTCAGCACAGAGCCTGATAAGGGGCTTGATCCCAGGAACTGTGAGATCATGACCTGAGCTAAAATCAAGAGTTGGACACTTAACCAACTGAGCCATCCAGGTGCCCCTTCTCTTTGATTTTGATTATATTTTGTATTCTAATAAATTATCTTGAATTTCCCTTTAAGATATTAAGGTGTATATATATTTTTATATGTTTCATTTATTCTTGAGAGAGAGAGAGACAGAGCATGAGCTGGGGAGAAGCAGAGTGAGAGAGGGGCACAGAATCCGAAGCAGGCTCCAGGCTCTGAGCTGTCAGCACAGAGCCCAAGGCAGGGCTTGAACTCACAAGCCACGAGATCATGACCTGAGCCGAAGTCTGAAGCTCAACTGACTGAGCCACCCAGGCGCCCCAAAATGAAAGCATATTTAGAGTCCAGTTTTTGTCGTATGGAATTCCATGTCCCATTAGCTGGCTACGTCTTTCCATGACCTTGTTGAATTGTCAGCAAAGGTTGTGGATTACTGATGAAGTAGGTATTTATTTTCTCCAGCAGAAAAGTGGAGCAAGGAATGTCTTTGCCTTTCCACATCACCTGATGCCACTATTCTAACTTTATCGACTTCCTTTTGCAATGTGTTCGACCCAACACAAAATCTTCCTCTTTTCACGCTAGTTTGGTTCCTAAATAAAATATTAGTCTGTTAGTTTATTTTAATGTATTATATGAAAGTTTGTCACTGTTCTGATGCTAGGATCCTGACCAGATGGGAAATGGATGAAATACGTGTTGGTGGAGGAAATAGAGAGAGATCCAGAGCATGGGAAGGAGGGCCAGACTGCTTTGGTTGGATGCCCCAGTTGAAGATCCTGAGTAGACAAGAAGCTTTAGTTACCAATTTGTGGTTTGGATATTGAAGTTAGAAGTGGTGAAGGCAGAGGAAGTAAGATATAAGAACCAAATTCTTCTAGTTCACAGCTTTATTTTTAGAACAGCCTAAGGTAGGAAGGAGAGCAAATAAAAGGAAGCAACTTCTTATCTGAACAGGACTTCAGCAGTTCTGCTGCTTGTAAAGGCCAGTCTCCTGCAGGTATGTCCTTGGGATTTATCACATCGAGACTTGGTTCAGTTTAAGCAACACTCCAGCAATTTGAGAAGCTGGGAAAATTTCATTTGGAAAGCCTGTGGTAGCTCTACTGTGAATATAAGCAAGAATTTAAGGGACTAATTCCAAACCAGAGGGAAGGATCTTCTAGTCTAGTGATCTTCAATCAATAGGCATTAGACCACCTGTGGTAGAAACTGATGTATGTTGAAATGAAGATTCCTGCGCCCTACCTGAGGCCTATTGGAATGAAAGTTCTATGGGGTAAGGTCTAAGAATCTGCATATTCACAAACATAGGTTCTTACAAGGGTCGTATTCATACCTAAGGCAGATACTTATCTCTGGAGACATGTCAAACCCATCACTTGGGAATGAAGATAGTACTTTGAACTTGCAGCTCAACTGGACTAGGATAGTTTTGGTAGAACTTCCTATTATAAATAAAATAATAGTCACATCAGTAGCAGAGGGCTTCATAAAATATTCCAACCTCCACGGGTGGCATAATTTCCTGAGACGTTAAATCCTGAGGTGTTCTGAGAAGTTGCATTTTTTTTTTCATCAAGTTCTTTCAGATAAATAAGTGTGTTGAGGTTCTGAGTGTACTTACAGTTCTTACATCGGAATGTAATCTAATAGAATAAAATGTTGTGCAGCTCTTTTGATAACATCTGTTTGGATAATATAGAAGGATTAATGGATTTGTGCCTGTGTACTTATATACTATATATTTAGGTTTCATATATTATTTCTAAGTTGCATTATTTAACAGGCACAGGCTATGCACTGTCCTAGTGTTTTTATTATAATCTAATGTAATATTAATTCACACTTATTTAATTTTGATAACAAAGTAGAATTGAAGTAGCAATGATGTATACAGTGATCTGATATCAAAGACATTTCGCCCATCTGCTTTGCACTGATAATTGGTACATAGAGAATAAGCTTTGGATTCAGACAGACATTGGTCCCAGCTTTTCCCCTTGCTGGTTGTATGACCTTGAACATGTTATTTAACTTCTCTGAATCTCTTCTTTTCAACTATAAAAAGAGGACAAAAGTATATTACTTCTGTAATATAGAAAATCACCTTAATCCAATGTCTGGAACATACCAAATGCCCAGGAAATACGATGCCCTTTTTTGCACTAGAGGAAAGAGTCAGGTGGCACTCTGTAGTTTCTGTATGCTCGGCTACAGTCTGTTATTGAACTTGGACTATTTCATACTTCATCTTTTCTTTCTTATCCTTATAATTGCCCTTTCTTCATAATGCAGCCATCGCCTTCCACAGGAACAATGAAGCACGGGACTGACCACATTCTGTTATTAATTTTGCACAAAGCCTGCTGACAGCGACCTCTCCAAGCAGTAGCATTCACTCCTTTGCCTTAAAAAAATGTCTCGCGAAGGTTCTCCAGGAGGCGTGAGCATTATTCTTAGTCCTTTCACTGCTTCAGTGTGGCACCGTCATCAGTAATATGTACATTTGCAGTTTGGCTCCAGTCTCTTTCTCTGCTTTGCTCAAAAGGTACCACTGACCTTTCTAATTAGCTGGGTTGCAGATGACTGAGCTTGCACATATGAGGGCCAGTCAGAAAATAAATCTTCCCTGTTTCTGTGCAGACAGTCACCAGGAGTCAGGAAAAATGCCACCGAACATCCATAAATCTTGTATCTGCTTTCCTGAAGGGGTGTGAGAGAACAACTCTCCTGTCTTTATATATAACAGCATTCCTGATGCGTGGGGAGGGTTTTTGATGTCAAATTTTTGTGCCACGATCGCGGGTGGCAAGAGTTAGCATCCTGCCGTTAGGAGCGAAATTAGATTTGGACCGGTAAAGGAAACATTGATATGTCTGGCATATGTAAATCACCTGAGCTCTTCAAATGAGCTGTGGATAGGTTGCATTTCTCAGACCGAACCCCCACATTGAGCAGGAGGGTCAAAGCGGGATGGGGAACAAGCTCTGGAATACACCTAAGCCATAAGAGGAGAGAGAGAAATTAAGATCATGGAATCCATCCACCTATTCTACCTAAAATGGTCATGTCATCATTTCCAAAAGCATAAAGAAAGCAGTTAAGCTTCTCCAAGCTGTAAAACCAGCTGTTAACATAGAAAGCACATGTTTTGGGAAACTGCACTATCTCGGAGGTGAGAACACAACCCCAGGCCTCAGGACCATAGAGCTCTCTAGATGAATGAGAAGAAGGTTGGCAGAGATTGAGAGAGCCTATTTTCATCTGAGAATCAGCATTCCAGGACTCTCCGGAGGGCTGAAATACAGCAACCCAGAGCAAAGGGGTTGTTGCTCTCTTGGGGCCACAGCCTGCAAAAACACTGGCAACTCAGGTCCTAAAACTCTGCCAGATCTAACGCACCAGCAGGCCCACGTGCAATGGCTGCCGGTTTCGTTGGTGAGGTGAGGTCGACACCTGTGAATTGCTTCTCAGGTCCTGAGTGAGGGATTGAGAGTGAACGTCAGGAGAACTCGATAGCAACTTGACATTGCGTGATATCCAAGTGTGGAATCAGTGGGCTTATTCTGTGTGTGCTTTGGACTTGCAAGATCTTCCTTTCTTTTGTTTTTAATTTTAAATACAAATTGGAGGAACGATTAGCCCTTCATCACAGATTGTTTCTACGCCCACTGATGTTTTCTTTTTCCCCTTACAGCCATCCTCCGCTACTCACGTCCCTACACAGGAAAGCTCACAACTTTCAAGTCTCAGGTTCTTCTCCCCTCAAGGCACATCTCCAACTCTACCCAATTCCAAGGGGTATGTGTATTTGGGTTACTCCCAAACCACCAAGCAAGTCTCCTGCACCAGCTGAGTGTCCTGTAATTCAACTCAACTCTGACATTATCTACCTGGAGATGTTTCTGATTCCACAGGTTGAGGGCTCAGTCCTACAAGACCCTCTCCCTTTCCTCACTTAAGATGCTAGTTGAAAGTCCACCTGACTGATCAGCTACAGGTTTGATTTTGCTGCGGTGGCTCACAGAACTCAGAATCGTTTTACTTACCGGATTACCAGTTTCTTATAAAAATATATAATGCAGGAACAACCAGATGGAAGAGATGGATAGGGCAAAGTACCGTGTAGGGGCATAGAGATCCCATACCCAACCCCACCCATGGTTTCTCCAGGTCCACCACACTCTTCGAATCTCCATGTGTCACTCACCAACCTAGAAGATTTCCCAGTGTCATCCTTTCGAGGTTTTATGGAGGCTCATTACATAAACTTGACTGATTAAGTCACCGACTGTTGGCAATAAGTCAGTCTTCAGCCTCCTCTCCTCCCCAGAGTTTAGAGGGGTGGGGCTGAAAGTTCCAACCCTGTAATTGCTGGGTTGGTTCCCTTGACAAACAGCCTTCATCCTTTTGTGCTTTCTGTAAGTCATCTCATCGACATAACAAGAGACACATTTAGGAAATTCTGAGAGTTTTAGGAGCTCTGTGCCAGAAGTGGGACAAAGACTCGATGTATATTTCTTCCTATAAATCACAACGTCACAACATCATCTAAGGAATGCCGAGCGTTGACTTGACAGCATATTTCTTTTGAGATTTTCAGGATGTGGCCTTTAATGAAGCAACAACTAGAAAAAGGAAAGTCCTAGGACTAAAAAAAAAAATGTGACAGAAGTAGTACCAGACCTGGGGAGTAGCTGGTTCACCTGAGGAGGTCAGTGAGACAATCTTTGATGGAGAAAATCATTTTGCAAATGGTTCCTTGATTGCTATTTAGTCATTCAGATGGCTCTGTTAAGTTACCTCAAGATCGGTGAGGTGGACACAGGCAATAACTTCAGTAGCTTACCATTGTAAGCTTGTATGGTTTTTAAAAAAATGTGAACTAATTAGCGTCAAAGCTACATACAACTGCTGTGTAATGCTTTCGCCCCTTTCTGGAAAATGATCCAAATGTACATTTTGCATTCAGAATTGTGAGGCATGTGGCACCCCTATAGCTCTATGAAATGGACCAATCTTTGTACAATGACTCATTTCTTTGTTGCATTTAACCTGCCCATCTGGGGGTTACACAGCCCTCATTGACCACATTTCCACCCTTTGCTTGGGTCTTTAAATAACTCAGGAAGTGGAGTTGAGGGAATGAGGAGTTTGGCTCGCTTGGACATGGGTCGCCATGTTCACTGAGCTGACAATGTATTGACATGTCCAAGAAAACTTTTCTCCTTAGAGGAACGATTTCCCATCGCACCTCAAACTTTCCTCCATCCCACTAGTGAAGGTGACTGCTATCCTCTTCTGAGGTTGTAGAGGACAGTTATGTTAGAGCCAAAAGACAGCTTTTCACACTCTCACCTTCCTCCAGAGAACGTGAAACTAATTGGTGTGCGGCATGAAAGCAAGAAGTTTGGCAGAATTGGCAGGTGTGAACATTCTTTCTTCACACCTTACAGTCATCTAGGGGAAAATGACAGAGATGTCCTGATAGGAGCTCTTTCCCTTTGCCCAGTGCTGGCCATGCAGGGCACTCTATACCAACAGAGAAGATGTGCCCTGTGGAAAGAACTGACGTGTGATTCAATTCTAGGAACTGATCCCCATGACACCTTGCTGGAAAGTAACTCGTTAGCTGTGATCTTATAAAATTCTGGCATTCTGAGGTAAAGTGGTTTGATCACTATTATGTCACATAAAGAGGGGCTTCGGAATAGCTTTAAAAGGACCTGTAGATCAATATGAAAATAAAATGTTTGAGTCTAATGAAAAAAATTCCACTTGGAAGAGAATGTATTCAGACATTTAAAGTGTGTGTGTGCATGCATGCATTGATGTGCACGCACGTGTGTGTGTGTGTGTGTGCGTGCGCGTGCGTGTGCGTGTGCACGTATTGTAGGGAAAGAGAAAATCCATGTAAAAGAAAGTGTAATACAACCTTCTGAAAATTTTATAGTCAAGGCATAGCCCTGAGTTTTGGAACTACTGGATGTAAAAATTATCAAAGGATGTGAGCATCAGTATGAGTGAAAAATGAGAGCCAGAAAATATCAGTGTGAGTTATGACATCAATAGACCAATGAATTGCCAATGACACAGAGGTGCTTTATGAGCCTTGGCAGGCAATTAGGTAAAAGTTTCTCCTGGCATAGCAATTTGAAGTGGTTATTAACCATGTATACTGAAATTTGATGGGCTAAAAAAGTACCCCAGTTTTTAAAAAGGAATTTTCACATTGAATTGTTCATTCCGTATGCTTTTAAAAAAGAAAGAAAGAAAGAAAGAAAGAAGAAAGAAAGAAAGAAAAGAAAAAGAAACAAAATCACCCAAAAAACAAACTCACAATGAGCTGAAGTCAGAGATTTTTATACCAACCAAAGATGACTAAACTGAAAGTATGGAACCTTCTATTTTTAGTGGATCCTGACATCCTTTACTGCTTGCATTCCCAGTTTCCACTTAATATGTTCTCCAGTCGGCTGGTTATTGTGCTGTAAATCACATTTCACTATGTCAGCAAACAATGGCGTGAACTTAAAGAGTAAAACAAAATCAACTTGGAAAAAACCAACATAAAGACACTGACGTCCGGAAGGAGTCTATTCCCTTAGAAAATGAGGGGCAATAAAAGAGGAGTTAAAATTAAAAGATGATACTTCAGGTTCTTTGCCGGCTAAGTGCAGATTCTTGTTTGTATTTGTAACTACATGATGGTGAAAACAAATGACCAGTTAATTAAGTGGAAGAAAAAAAAAGAAAATTCAGACATATACACATATATCAAACAAATATGTATACATAGATATGTATATGTATATACATGTGTGTGAATATATACATATGTCAAATATACATGTATATTTGTTTGATATATGTGTAGTTACATTTTATATTGATTTATAGTTACATTTTAAATAATATATATTTAATTCGGGATAGGTATGGCTATCTGTGTACATACAGAATTAAATTTTGAATTTTCCCAAGGATTCCAATCATATTCCATTCTCAAATACTTATTTAATATACATTAAATGTAAGCATATATTATTTAATATATATTACATAAACATATATTAAATATAAATTTGTTAGATACTGCATATGAAGTATTTATTTTTAAGTCTGACCATTATGTTCATTAGTCAAAGAGTGGAGCAGAATTCTGTATTGCTATGTACATGTGCCACAGACTTGACATTTTGTGTACCTTCCTTATTTTTCAAGTGTGCTTGTCTTAAGTTGCCTACTGCTGTGGTACTGGACTGGCTGATGACCAAAATACATGAAGTATTTTTTTTTAAGTAAATGAACACTTTCTACCTTTAGAGCAACTCATTCTATTGTCCTAGAATATACATAAGGATCAAAAAAACATTTACAGTTACTGAGCTAGGTGTTGTTCTCTGTAATACCTTCTCTACTTGAAACATTCCTTTGTCTGCTTTTTCTGAGCATTCCCAGTTACAGAAGTATTTTTAAAAATTAAATTAAACTGGGGCATCTGGGTGACTCAGTCTGGCCTCCAACTCTTGCTTTCAGCTCAGGTCGTGATCTCACACTTTGTGGAATCAAGCCCCACATTGGGCTCTGCGCTGACAGCACGGAGCCTGGTTGGGATTCTGTCTCTCCCTCTCTCTCTGCCCGTTGCCCACTCATGCTCTCTCTCTCTCTCAAAATAAACGTTTTAAAAAATAAACTAGTTGGAGGTTTTAAGCAGGGGTATGCTTCAAAAAACTTAAATTGGGGCACCTGGGTGGCTCAGTTGGTTAAGCATGAGACTTAGGCTCAGGTCATGATCTCACAGTTTGTGAGTTCAAGCCCTGCATTGAACTCTCTGCTGTCGGCACAGAACCTACTTCAGACCCTCTGTACCCCCTCTATCTGCCCCTCCTCCACTCACACATACACACACACACTCTCTCTCTCTCTCTGTCTCAAAAATAAACATTAAGAAAATCTTTAAAAAATAAAAAAAATTAAATGATGTTAAAACAAATTCCAAGTGAAGGAAAACATAAGTAAAATGAAAAATTGGAAAAAAAATAGTATGCATTTTCTTCCCAAGTGTGGTTCTTTTCACCCATCCTCACTAAATCATACTTATGAAACCATTACATTTATAATTAATTTAAAGATAAAATTAAATGTCTAGTTTGTTAGAAACTGGAGGCTAGAGGGAAATAACCTCAATCAACAGGAAGGGTAGAACCTTCATCAATGCTATGTGGTTACATAGCTCATCACTAGCAATTTCTCACTGTCATCGTAAGATTTTGCCAATGGTTATAAATTTGCTCCCTTGCTTCCGTTGTCAATCAAAAATAGCATCCTGGCATTTCATTTCATGTTTCACAGACCAGAAATTTTTAGCAACCTGAGGACATGTGACTTGAAAACATGAGCAGTGCTGAGAATTATATTCTCTCCCAGTCTTCATGGCTAACGGGAGTTAGAGTTGAACAACCCCCAGTGCGGCATAGACAGCTGAAAAATATTAAATTCTCAGACTGAGGTTTTACCATTGAAAAGCGACTTGGGAGGTTTCTCAGAGTGAGGAGGAAGGGCAACAAATCCAGGAGTTTGGAGTTTGGAGTCAGCAGAAATTGTTCTGTCTTCCCCTCGCTGAGATTTTTCTAAGTAAAGTAGTTCATTAAAATCTTAGGATCGCAGTTACTGCATCTGTAAAGTTCAAGGTTTGAGTAGATAAATTCTAAGGTCTTTTTCAAATTAAAAATTTGATCCTTGCATGACACCATCCGTAATTACACAGAGGGGTAATGTAATCCTACGGAACCTCCAGATTTCCCAAATACGGTATTTGTGAGCTCCTTCAATGGCTGTCTATCATTTTTTTTGTGACTTTGTCATTTCCGGGTCTCTGTGACATCTGACCTATTACTGTGCCATTCTGAATCAGGACTTTGGCTGATCAGAGATGTCCAAATGCAATTCTTATGACCCAGAGTGGCTCATAATTCCTCACAGGGACGTTTGAGGGACCTTGAAGAATTTATGTTTCTGTTGATAAATTTCTCCTCATGGCCTCCCTGGGAGCAATGAAGAAAATGTATATTCGGACAGCTTCAACTTCATAATGCCAGTGCCTTCTCAGCATCATTCCAGTCATAAGTGTCTGGAGCTCGGAAGGCACAAAGGGCAGCATCATAGCTTCCTATTATTGTTGGTCATGCATATGCGATCAGCACTCTTCAGAGGGCACTTAAGGTGGAGTAGCACTTTGGGGGCAGAGAGAACCAGGTTCCAGTTCCACTTGCAACAGCTGGCTGTGTGACCTTGAGGAAGTTGGCCTCCCTTCTTTGTAAATGGGGGTGATGGATTCTATGAGAGCATATTTGCAAAGCACCTGTTACGGCACCCACGAATCAAGGAGTCTTCTCTTTGTGTTACTCTTCCATGCTGTGTTCACTCTGTTACGGATAAAATTAATTCAACCTGTTAGCCTGTCAGCCTCTAGAACCGGCCTTGTCTATTGGCTGGAGTTATGCCATCTGTAATACTTTGCACCAACTTCAAGAACATAATGTGCTTACAAAATACTTGTCAGTGTAGACTCCAAATGAGTTTTTGCATTATTAAAAACAAAAACAAAACAGAGCAAAGAAGATGAACAAGTCATTTACAACAGAATAAACACAAATGTGCAACGAATGTGAAAAGATGGTCCAACTCATCATCAAAAAAATATACAATTAAAAAAATAATGTGGGGGGTGCCTGGGTGGCTCAGTCGGTTAGACGTCCAACTTCGGCCCAGGTCACGATCTCATGGTCCGTGAGTTCGAGCCCCGCGTCGGACTCTGGGCTGATGGCTCAGAGCCTGGAGCCTGCTTCTGATTCTGTGTCTCCCTCTCTCTCTGACCCTCCCCCGTTCATGCTCTGTCTCTCTCTGTCTCAAAAATAAATAAGCGTTAAAAAAAAAAGAAAAAAAAAAAAAAGAAAAAAAATAACGTGGGGTGCCTGGGTAGCTCAGTCAGTTAAGCGTCCAACTCTTGATCTCAGTTTAGGTCATGAGTTCAAGCCTCTTGTTGGGTTCCATGCTGGCCATGGAGCCTACTTTAAAAAAATAACAGCTTTCTTGAGATATAATCAACATACCATATAATTCGTATATTTATGGTGTATATTTCAGTGTTTTTTTTTAGCATATTCACAGAGTTGTACAGCCATCACCATAATTAATTTTAGAACATTTTCACTCTCCCTCATAAAAACCCCATATCCTATAGTACTTACTCCTCCCTTCACTCCCACTAGACCCCCACCATCCAGCCCTAAGCAACTACTAATTTACTTCCCATCTCTATACATCTGCCAGTTCTGGACATTTTATGTAGAATCAAACAATATGCTGTATTTTGTGACTAGCGTATTTTACTTAGCAAAATGTTTTCAAGGTTTATCCATATTGTAGCATGTATCCGCTTCATTCCTATCTTTTTTTTTTTTTAAACTTAAGAACTTTTTTTTGCACCTTTTTAATTGGGTAAAATATATATAACATGAAATTTGTCATTTTAACCATTCTTAAATGCACAAGTCAGTGGCATTAATTACACTAACAATGTTGTGTAACCATCACCACTATTTCCAGTGTTTTCATCACCCCGAATGGAAACTATAACCAGTAAGCCGTAGCACCCCATCTCCCTTCTCCTGAGCCTCCCTAATCTCCCTTCTGTCTCTATGAACTTGCCTACTCTAGATATTTCATGTAAGTGGAATCCACAATAATTGCCCTTTTGTGTTTGGCTTGTTTCACTTATCAAGGTTTTCAAGGATGGTCTGTGTTGCAGCATATATCAGAGCTTTGTTCCTTTTTATGAATATTAAGACTATTCCATTGAATGGATAGATCACATTTTGTTTATCCACTCACCTGTTGATGACTATTTGGGTGGTTTCTACTTTCTGGCTCTTGTGAATAATGCTGCAATGAACATTACCATGCAGATATTTGTTATGAGTCCCTGATTTCAATTCTTTTGGGTACATACCTAGGAGTGGAATTGCTGGGTCCTTTGAGGACTCTGTTTGGAGAACTGCCAGACTGCTTTACAAAGTGGCTGCACCAATTTACATTGCCAGCAGTGGTGTCTGAGGGGTCCAGCTTCTTCATGGCCTCAACAATGCTTGTTACTGTCTGTCATTTTGATTATAGCCATACTAGTAGGTGCGAAGTGATATCTCATTGTGGTTTTGATTTGCATTTCCCTGATGGCTAATGATGTTGAATAGCTTTTCATCTGCTTCTTGGTCATTTGTGTATTCTTAGGCTGTTAAGTGGAAGTGTAAATTGATTTAAAAAAAAAAAAACTCTGGAAGACGGTTTGGCAAGTTGTTCTTTTGAGCCAACAAACTTGCTTATAGGAATTTACCTCAATGAGATAATTACAGAAGTAGGAGATGATATGTGCTCAAGTGATGGCAGCTTTTATTTTTCCACAGTAAAAAATAATTGGAAGGTTTTTAAAAAATAATTGTATACGTAAGTTGATATGCTATGAAGTTATTAAAAATGATGATATGGGGACACCTGGGTGGCTCAGTCAGTTAAGTATCTAACTTCGGCTCAGGTCACGATCTCACGGTTTGTGAGTTCGAGCCCCACATCAGGCTCTGTGCTGACAGCTCAGAGCCTGGAGCCTGCTTCGGATTCTGTGTCTCCTTCTCTCTCTGCCCCTCCCCAACTTGTGCTCTGTCTCCCTATGTTTCTCAAGAAATAATGTAAAAAAACTTTTTTCAATGATGATATGGAAATATTTTGACACATAGACTACCCATGGTATACAGTAGTCCCCCATTATCCACGTGTATGTTCCAAGACCCCCAGTGGATGCCTGCAATCACAGACAGTACTGAACCCTATATATACTATGCTTTCCCCATGCATTCATACATGATAAAGTTTGATTTATAAATTAGGCACAGTAAGAGATTAACAATAATAATTAATAATAAAATAGAACAGTTAGAATATAATAAAAGTTATATGAATGGGATCTCTCAAAATATCTTATTGTACTGTACCTACCCTTCTGCTTGTGATGATGTGAGATGATAAATGCCCACATGATGCGTTGAAGTGAGGCGAGTGATGTAGGCCCTGTGATGTAGTGTTAGGCTACTGTTGACCTGACCATAAGTTCAGGAGGATCATCTGCTTCCTGACCTTGGTTGACCACAGGTCACTGATACCCCAGGAAGCAAAACCATAAGAAAGGTTGGGGGGAGTAAGGGGTGGCGGGGCGGGGGACTACTCTATCCCTGAGTGAACACAGTGGATCACAGAGTAAAATGCCATTTTATCATTTGTGTGAAAGTGTTCACCTTTTTCTCTCTGTGTTTGTATACATAAGGAGACGACCAACAGGATAACTGGTAAAAGTGCTTCCCTCTAAAGGGGTAGGGCTTGGGATTACCTTTTTGTTTCTCCCTTGAGATTTTCTTTACTGTTTGAACTTTCAAAATATCAGCATGTTTTATAAGAACAGTAATAAATGTAATTTCAAAGGAAAAATAATTCTGTTCTGTAAGGGTACCTGACTCTTACTCTCTCCCCCTGCATTTGGGGAGCATATGACTTTGACCGTGGATTCCTAACATCAAGCCACAAGAGAATCCCAAGAAACCAGAGCAACATGGAGCACTGCTGTAAAAGAAATGTCTGAGCCTGTTTTCATTAAATTTTCTTTCAATAATTACACAAGTTTAATTACAGCAAATAAATTAAAATCGATACACTGGAATCAATATACACAAAACAAAATGTGCTTGTTTTACAGGTCCAAATAGTATCCCAAATAAAATCTGTTTACTAGCATATATTTCTAGCACATCTGTCTTTGAATGGAACTTTGTGGGGGACAGTGAGAGAGAAATCTAGAACATTTCCCCATTCTGGCACTCATCATCAGTGAAGAGGGTTGTTTGTCTAGGCTTGTTCAGAATTGTTTGTGCTCTGTCATGCCTTTGTACTTGTTCAATGTGGGGCCAGAACGTCACTGTCCATCTTGAATTCCTAGAAAAGTCCTACTATAGTACCAAGACTGGCTTTGATTCACATGTGTGCATCCCAAAACTATGTAACAGCTTGCAGGTCAGTTTCTTGCTTATCTGTCTTCACAGTTTCTAGAGCACAGTGGTTTTGCTCTGTAAGAGCAAGTTTGTCATAAAATATTGACACTGACCACTAATTGATTTGTCTGGAATGTTGCTTTAACTGTGCCCACCACTAATTCTTTCGTATACTTTCCCCAAGAAGTGGAAATGCCCTCTCAGTCCATTAAAATGCATTGAGTAATCTCTGTATTTCATTCTTTTCCTTGAAGATATCCATCTTTTTTTCTTTAAGTTTATTTATTTATTTTGAGAGAGAGAGAGAGAGAGAGAGAGCATGCACACACACACACACACACACACACACACACACATATGCACAAGTGGGGGAGGGGCAGAGAGAGAGGGAGAGAGAGAATCCCAAGCAGCCTCCACACTGACAGTGCAGAGCCTTATGTGGGGCTCAAATTCCTGACCCATGAGATCATGACCTGAGCTGAAGTCGGCCACTTAACCAACCACTTAAACAACAACCCATCTTGATGTACTCACATTCTGGCTCCAGTGTGGACTGGTGATTGTCTGGACTTGCACAGCTGCTGTCCTGGGGTCTTTCTTCGTCATCATTCTGAGAATTCTCTCTTCCCTCTTCTGGAGCGGACCCAAGACCAGTTTCGTAACTTCTGCGTCCTGCACAATTACACTTCGAAAGGCTCTGCATTTGGGTTAGTGCTTTGCCGTCGCCATCTTGAAAGTCTTCAAACATTGTGAAGGCTCTGTTTTCATTTTGCACCAGGCCCTGTACATGTTGTAGCTTGTCCTAAATGGACCCCAAGGTGTCTGGATTTTGCTGTCTTGGTAAATTCTCTTGTTTTGGGGAACACTTATCTGGTAGTTTCATGAGGAAAAGCTATATTGGGAATAAACATTTTTTGAAATTTTACATGTCTGGGAAAATCTTTATTTTACTTGCATATTCTAATAAGAGTGTAGCTTAATATAGAGTTCCCAGTTGGAAGTCATTTTTCTCAGGGTTTTGGAGGCATTACTTTATTGTCTTCTTGTGTCCAGTGTTTCTGTTAAGAAGGCAGATGTCCTTCTGACTCCTGACCTGTGGCTGCAACCTATCTTTCTCTTTCTCAGTTACAGCTTTGCTGTCTGCTTTTTGGCATCTGAGCTTGCCTGCTGTTATTTCCTTTCCTCCTCTTATTTTTGCAGGTGAATTTTTTTTAAATCATCATTTTAGCAGTATTTTGAGGGAGAACAGAAGACATAAACACATGCTTTCAATTTGAGCCACTTTGAAAGGGCTGTGTCACTTTTCATTTCTGCCCTTCCTCTTTGTATGCAGGTAGTGATGGAAGATAATTTGCATAAGAAGCCCCAGTGCCTTCTGGAAGAGACACTAATCTTTCTTTTCAAAATTCAGTGTTAAGGAAACCTTTGCGATGATCAAGCGCTGCAGAGGAGAAAGACCACCAAGAACTCCAGAAAGACGTTCACCTTGAGAAGAGAGTAGACTGCCCCAGTGACCCCGTGTTATACATGTACAAAAGAGTTATCCCTTGTTGCCCAAGGAGATGTACTAAACCAGTTCTCTATTTTTGAATATTCCTGCATGTGGTTTTTAGCCATTACCAGTAACATCATCAATATCCCTGTACATACGTTTTTGCACATGTTAAGTCATTTTTTTCCATGCACATGTCACATGTTTCATTGTGCCAGAGTACCTCCAGAAAAGTTGCTGCTTCCTTGGACTTGATGTGATTGTATTTGAAGAAAAAGATTTTCTTATAAAGACCTAACAAAGTTTTCTGATTTCATAAGTGGAAGAAATATTAAGGTCATTTGAGGCTCTGTTTTTATTTGAGTATGAATAGTTGTTAAGGTTCAGTTTCTATCTTTGAGAAAATTAGAATGCATTGACAGTGTGGTCATAATATCTGATTATTAATATTCCAGGAAGAATAATGTATTTTTTACGACCTCTGGGATTTTACCTTCACCCAGGTTTATACTCATTTATAGGTATATATTTTACAAGAATTTCCCTAGGAATTTCAACCATGTGGAAGTCGTCTGATGATAAAATGAAAGAAGTCTTTGTTTTCACTTTGTGCTTTTAAAATTAATGGAAATTTGAAGTGTGGGTGGGCAGCTGCTGGTCTGCACCCTTGGGAACTTTCCATGTGAAATTGAAACTGGCCCCCATATCAGAGGGTAAGCGAAGACCGAAGAAAGAGGTTGGTGGGTAGCAGGTTTAATAAGCAAGGAAACTTACCGATGTGACTTGTTCTGGACATCTGCAAGATGAGTAGATCTCTGCACCCGCCTGCCAGAATCTTTAAAAGTTTATATGGCAGCCTTAATGAAGTTCAGTCACCTATATACCGTCCAGATGGTCTCAATAACACATTACTCTCTCGAGGCTGTGTCCTTGAAATGGCTCCCACTGTGGGAACAGTGGGCAGAATGTACATTCCAAGGACAGGGCAGGGGGTATGAGGAGCCTCTGAGTGCCTCGGTTCATCTAGTGGGTCACCCAGTGGTCACATCCTCTCGATGACCTCCCCTGACAACAGCAGAGCCCTAGAAAGAAAGCAACAATAACACGAGTGTTTCCCCCTGTTTTATTGAGATACACTTGACATATAACATCGTAGTCATTTAAGGTCTACAACATAATGATTTGATGTATGCATGTGTTGTGAAATGATCACAATAAGTTTAGTTAACATTCATCAACACACATAGTTACATTTTCTTCCCTGTGATGAGAACTTTTAGGATCTGCTATCTTAGTAACTTCCAAATATACGGTACAGTATTAATTATAGATATCATGTTAGTCCCCGGACCTTATTTATGTTATAACTAAAAGTTTGTACTTTTTGACCCCCTTCACCCAGTATCCACGCCCCTGCCTACAAATCTAACCTTTGTTTCTGTGAGTCTGCTTTTTTACTTATTTTTAATTTTTTTCTTAAATTTATTTATTTATTTATTTATTTATTTATTTATTTATTTATTCATTTATTTTTTAATGTTTATTTTTGAGAGAGAGAGCGAGTGCACATATGTGAGAGGGGAAGGGGCAGAGAGAGGGGGAGACAGAGGATCCAAAGCGGGTTACACACTGACAGCAGAGAGTCTGATGTGGGGCTTGAACTCATGGAACCATGAGATCATGACCTGAGCTGAAGTTGGATGCTCAACCAACTGAGCCACCCAGCTGCTTGAGTTTGTTTTCTTAGATTCCACATATGAGATCATATATTTGTCTTTTTCACCGTCCGACTTACCTCACTCAGGCATAATAACAGCAGGTTTATTGCCATTCAGATGAATGCTAGAATGTGTCATGCTCTTATCTACATCCCAGTTTGTTTGTTTGTTTAAATCTTATTTATTTAGGGAGAGAGCGTGAGCAGAAGAGGGTCAGAGAGAGAGAGGGAGAGCGAGAATCCCAAGCAGGCTCCGCACTGTCAGCACAGAGCCCGATGTGGGGCTTGAACTCATGAACTGTGAGTGAGATCATGACCTGAGCTGAAATCAAGGGTCGGACACCTAACTGACTGGACCCCATCCCAGTATATTTAGACTGAGGGATAATTTCAGTGTCCAAACTGTCAAAAGATATTGACTTTACTGTACATGAAACGAGCGAGTGGGCTCCAAGGGCATGTGATCTTCTCTGCTCTCCTACATGGCTTTGCAATGCTGCACATCCTCCGTGGGAGGCCCTGTTGGTGGCATGCGTGTGCAGTAGTGGGGGGAGTGCACCCAAGATGGACACGTGTGCTCAGGTTGCTAGTTTGCTGTGCAAGCCCTGTTGAAGTTGAGTCTTGTTTTCATGCCAAATGCAAGAGCAGGACGCTTAATAAACAGCAGCATTATTGCCAAATTATCTTTAATTAAAAATGTATCACATGTGGCACCGCAAAGTTTAAAACAATTTTTTAAGGAATGTGTATTTTTCTCAAAGTCTGAAAATTGTCTTCACCTTGACTCACTTTCCTCACTGTCCAGTTAGTTGCCTGGCCTGGCAATTCAGCCTCCAAAATTATGTTGCAGGTCCGTTATCTCCTTTTCACTCTGTGCTACCACTGTCCTCATGCATGAATGCAAGATCCCAGCAGCTTTCGAATTAGGACCCCTGCTCTAGAGTCTTCTTGAACAACTCCCTGCTCTAAACTCATTTGGTCACTCTCCTGCTGAAAAGACTTAATGGGGAAATTATTTACAAAGGGTTAGGATGATACAAAGACAGTGGAGGTCTCTGAGGCTAGTGAGAATGGCAGCTTACCACCCCTGGGCCTGAGGAAGCAAACAAGGGAACAGTGACCCAGAATGACTTGCGATTTTAGAATAGGGCTGCTGGCCTTTGATAGAGGAATATAGTCAGGTCCAAACTGTAAAAGGGTAGGGAAGGATCTGGGAAAATAAGCACCCAACCTATTTCTGCGTGTCCTCGGCTCTCCTGCTGGGAGTGTCCATTGACCAACCCACCAAAACCTAGAAGACAAGCAAGGAAACACGGTAGTACAGTCCGCCACAGTTAGCTCCCTGGGGTACAGAGCAGGTGGAGAGAGGATATGGGGAGGAGGGTGCAAATTAAGATAATTCCGCACAGCAGCTTCCTCTGATTCCCCCAAGCAGAACTTGTTGCTTTCTCACTGATATTCCATGAACATTTTATTCATACCTCAACGGAGGCACCTGCCATATCGTATTTGTGAATTATTCCCATGTTTGGACCACAAGCTCCTTCATTTAAGGACTATCTTAATTATCTTCATATCCTCCACACTTTGCATTGCCTGACACAGATCGGTGCCTAACAAATGTTTGTTAAATAAAACAACCCAAGATGACAGGGACATCTTGATTATCTTCAATGGAAACAGTGGATAAGAGAAATCTCATTCTCCCTTTTGTATTTCATACGTGGTATCTTTTGACAACTCCAAGTTAGCTTGAGTCAAGGATTGAGGGAAGAAATGCAGAAGGCAGAGGTGGGCTTGCTTAATTAGAGGAGATCATGAATGTAAAAGACTCTGTCACATATGATGCTGTTCAAGTATTACAAGCATCATTTCCATTATTGTGGAGTAAAACTCAGGAGAAACAAAAGAGAACCAACAAACAACAGTCAACAGGGAGATGATTAAATCCTTTGCTAGTCTCCGTTATGGAAGAATGTTAAAACAGAGAGGTGCTTATTCAGCTAGGACCGTTGACCAGATCAGTGTCATTGAGACCTATTTTCTGTTGTCATTCTGACTCATTTTGTCATATTTGGTAAATCAGTTAACTTTTCTGCGGTACAGTTTTTCCAACTCATTTTGTGACTATTATAGTACCTTCTGCCTGCTGATGTGCAAGAATGTTTGGGTGATTCATGTAATAATTGCTGTGAAGAGCTTTGAGCTGCATAGAGTAAAACCAGGAACACGAAGATTTAAGTGGTATTATTAGTTACAAAGTCTTATTGCATTGCTTGAGTCTCTGATTCCCCATGCTTTTTTTTTTTTTTTTTTTTTTTTTTTTTTTGTAGTTCAACTGCTTTTCTGTGGCTTTCCCAATTCTACCCTAGTTCCCTTTACACAATTACAAGGATGCAATGATATCATGCATCCCAAATGACAGTGCTATAATCCAATTAACACCTTGGGTCAATGTATAAAATAGAAAAGTTAGAGGATTTTGAGCTGATCTTAAGGCAAATAAAGAAAACAATTAAGGTGGCTTGAGTAGAGAAAGATAATCAATGAGTGACCGAAATCAATCAGGAACATACCAAAACATTATGTTCATTGGCACTTGACATATGACCTGTAACACATGATGTTCCTGGCCTGCCAAGGAAAAAGGACAGCTGGTTCCAGGAGGAAAGAAACTTCTTAGTTTGTATTATTTGATACATAAAATTTGGGGTCTGTATTGATGTCAATGATCCACTCTTAGAGAATTTTCCACCAAATGATACCAACTTTATGGAAACTGCCGGTGCCTCTTTATGGAGTAACTAAGAGATTGCAATAGGGCCTCTCTCTCCATATGATTTTGGGGAAATGAGAAAATGTGTGATTCATTGGAATTCTGAGTCTTATTTTATTCTTTCAGGTTGGGAAATAATGTGGGATATTGCTCCCTAATGGCTTTTCAGATTTAAAAAAAATCCAGAACATATAAATATTTATATCATGGCTTAAGCTTTCATGACTCTAAGGAGAAGTTTAAGATTGGATTGTACCTCTGGCCCTGCTCTCTCTCCCCTGAGAGCTGGCCTTATACCTTAGAGCAGTAGGTTTGCATATTGAAATGCCAGCTTGACCTAGCTGCCTGCAAGTCTTGAATGTCAGGCCCGCGACAGAATTAATTAATTTCTCTTACAAGTTGGTAATTTCCTGTTACTCTCCTAAGTAATGCTAATTTCAGGGACACCCTTGCCAGAGAGGATTTAGGTCCTCTGTATTTTAGCACATCCTGGCATATATACCGTCATCATGTACTGGTATCATATGCTGTCATTATTGTCACATTCCCAGAACTCATAGAAATGGGGGCCACGTGAAGTAGGCAGGGGTCATACCAAAGCAGTATTGAGTCAACAGAGAAACTGCAGATGCTTAAATTGTTTTTAATGTTTATGTATTTTTGAAAGAGAAAGAGAGACAGAGCATGAGCAGGGGAGGGGCAGAGAGAGAGAGAGAGACAAAGAAGCGGGCTCCAAACTCTGAGCTGTGAGCACAGAGCCCTATGCAGAGCTTGAACCCAAGAACCATGAGATCATGACTAGAGCTGAGGTCAGACGCTTAACCAACTGAGCCACGTAGGTGCTCCAGAAATTGGATACTTAATATAAACATTTACATTTTCAATCATATAATGATGCTAAATTTTCTTCAAGTCATTTGGAGAGTAAATTAAAATGAGGGCAAAGGACAGGGCGTGAGAGCAGTACAGGCCTACTGTTTCCCTATCTGTTTGTGGCTTGTACCTTGTTTGTTTCCTATCTCATTTTAACATCTTTCATGAGGCATTGTTTTATTAATTTCAGTTATACACAGTGATTGATAGAGTTCCCCAACAGAGGCCCTGGCAAGCCATCTGTGACCAGTAGATAAAAATTAACACCAAGGCACTGGAGGTGTTAAGTTCTTGCTCTTTCATTGACTTAAAAAAATGGGTTTTAAATAAGTTAAACAGTATATGTGCTTGTTATAAAATAATTCAAGAAGGAACATTTTAAAGTTAATATCTTCCTTTTTTTTTTTTTTTAATGTTTATTTTTGAGAGAGAGAGAGAGTGCGAGCAGGGGAGGGGCAGAGAGAGGGAGAAACAGAATACAAAGCAGGCTCCAGGCTCTGAGCTGTCAGCACAGAGCTGGACACGGGGCTTGAACCCATGAACTGTGAGATCATGACCTGAGCCAAAGTCAGACGCTTAACCGACTGAGGCACTCGGGTGCCCCAAAGTTAACATCTTTCAATGTCATATATGTTTTCCCCTTAGCCAGACAGTATCACTGTCTTTGAGACTCTAGCCCCCTTTCTCTAGGCTAAGTTTATAAGGGGCTTTTCAGAAACCTTGCTTATATACACACATGCGTATACTGTGCATATATATCAATCATTATATATATCATATTATTCATACCATTTGTCATATCTTATATATGTTGTATCTTTCTAATTTTGACAAAAATGGATCACACTCATGTACTATTTTGCAGTTTGTCTTTTGCACGTAATTATACACTGTGGGCATATTTTCATTTCAGTACAATGAATGTACCACATTCATTCCAATGGCTGCAAAGAATTCCCTTGAGATGTATCCTAATTTATTTCAACAATTCCTAATTGACATTTGCATCTGGTTTCAGCTTTTACCAATATGCTACACCAAACATCTTTCTTTGTACACATAATCTTTGTGCATTTTGGGAGGAGCATATATGCAGAATAAATACCTAGAAATGGAATTCCTGGGCCAAAGATAAATGCATGTGAATTTTGAGAAATATTGCCAAATTTAGAAGGACTGCATATGTTTGTTCTCTCACTAGCACTGTGGGAAAGGATTTTATTATCCATCTTTACCAAATGGTAAGTTTGGCCAAACCACAGAGGGCTGGTCTGGCTTTGAAGATTGGCAATGAGACTCCAATCAATGTTGCTTTTATTTCAGTTTGCCGCTGAAACAGCAAACAAGCAGGGCGTGGAGTGGTCCCTGAACCGAGGTTCTCAAAGTGTGTTACATTGTTACAACTGCAAGTTCTCAGGTCTCACCCTAGACCTCCTGATTTATAAATTCTCATGGCAGGGCCCAGAAATCTGTGTTTTAGCAAGTCCTCCAGGGGATTCTGATACTTGCCAAAGTTTGAGAACCGGCACAGTAGAGTTTGATCAAATGAGGACACAGTTCCCCCCCGTGCCTCTTCTATGGATCTTGGAGTTGAACCTGGAATTCTCTGGTTCAAGTTTGAAGGTGTCCAGGGTTACATATTCTCTGTACCTCCTACCATTTGGATGAGGTAGGAGCCAAACTGGCACTCAGTGAGCAATTATTCTCCTGAAAGGCAAACTCTGCTGCTCCACAGTTACAAAGCTCTGTGTCCTATTTCTTACCACATTAGGATGCTACAGTGGCCATGGCCAGATAATAATCAAAATTTGGCTTCTTGTCTATCTGAAAAATGGCACCTTATTCCTATTTTTTTCTTTTTTCTTTTTTTTGAAGTTTATTATTTATTTTTGAGAGAGAAATAGAGATAGAGAGGGATTGAGAGAGAGAGAAAATCCGAAGCAGGCTCCACGCTGTCAGCCCAGAGCTGGATGCGGGGCTTGGTCTCACCAAACATGAGATCATGACCTCAGCCAAAATCAAAAGTCAATGCCCAACACACCAAGCCCAGCAGCCCCACCTCATTCCTATTTGATATTAATTTTTTAAATTATAAGTGAAGTTGAGCATCTTTTCATTTTATAGGCCATTTGCACTTCTTTTCTCTGATTCCTTCTTTATGTTCTTTGCCATATTTTCTATTTGGTTAGCTGTCTCTTTATTAACTTATAAGAGCAATTTTAATTTTAAGGAAATTAGCCCTTTGTCATGTGTGTTGCCAATTTGTTTTTACTCTGTTTGTAATTTATCATTTGAATTTAATTACAGTAAATTTTTGTATTGCAGATAGTGACAAGTTTTATGTAGTCAAATTTATTAGTTTTTATCTTTCTGAATTTTGAATTTTGTGTAGGCTTAGATAATTCTTCCCAACTGTAGGGTAATTAAAAAAAAACTCATATTTTATTTCAAACTTTATGGTTTTATTTTTAGTATATTAAATCTTTGAGGTAAATAGGATTTATTGTATGTAAAAGGAGTGAGATATACATGTAAACGTATTTTCCAGAAGCTTGAAAATTATTCCAGTATCATTTATTAAATACTTTGTCTTTTCCCCAATGACTTGAAGTAACCTATTAGTCATATTCAAAGTGAGAATGTGTATTTGGGACCATTTCTAGAGTCTATTCTACTGATTCAGATTGTAACTAATTTATAGTTCAATTTAGGGGAGAAAAAGACTTTCAGTACAAAATTTTGCTAACCGAGAGCTGAGTATGCCTTTACAGTTACCTGTTGTTTCTTTTTTCTTTTTTTCTCAGGAGTGTCTTGAAACTTTCTTCATAGGTGTTGAAGATGTATTTTATATATTTGTGAATTAAATTTTTTTTTATTGAGGTATAGTTGACACACAATGTTACAATAGTTTCAGGTGTACAACATAGTGATTGGACAAGTCTATACGTTATGCTGAGCTCACCTTAAGTGTAGCTACCCTCGTTTACCATACAATGTTATTACAGTATCATCCACGATATTCCCTATGCTATACCTTTTATCCCCATGACTTACTCATTCCATGACTGAAAGCCTGTGTCTCCCACTCCCCTTCACCCATTATGCCCATCCTCTGACCCTCCCCCTACCCCCCAG
Source organism: Panthera onca (assembly GCF_046562875.1). NCBI lineage: Eukaryota > Metazoa > Chordata > Mammalia > Carnivora > Felidae > Panthera > Panthera onca. The sequence goes on along the minus strand of NC_138347.1, from coordinate 18,401,145 downwards.
CCATCAATTTGTATATTTGTGAATTTTTAAAGGTGATGTTTTCCTGTTATAGGTTTGTTTTTTTTTTTTTATTTTACTATTCTGCCAGTCTTTGGAGGATTTCTATGGGGGGTTTTCAAGTTCACAATAATCATCTACAAAGAATATAAAGCATCCTATCTATGAGATTAGACTTTTATTATGGAATGGATTTTATTGTAGAATATGACCTTCTTTCTTTTTCTTTATTTTTAATATGAGATTTATTGTCGAATTGGTTTCCATACAACACCCAATGCTCATCCCAAAAGGTGCCCTCCTCAGTACCCGTCACCCACCCTCCCCTCCCTCCCACCCCCCATCAACCCTCAGATTGTTCTCAGTTTTTAAGAGTCTCTTATGGTTTGGCTCCCTCCCTCTCTAACCTTTTTTTTTTTTCTTCCCCTCCCCCATGGTCTTCTGTTAAGTTTCTCAGGATCCACATAAGAGTGAAAACATATGGTATCTGTCTTTCTCTGTATGACTTACTTCAATACGACCTTCTTTCTAATTTCCTGCTTTAAAAAGTATCGCTGTGAATGAAGTAAATATATAAACAACAGAATTTGACAATTTTAAGTTGGCAATTCTGAGTTTTAACAAACGTATACAGCTGTTTTCTGTGTAGTTACATAAAACTACTTTATAAGTTGTATTTTTGTATAATTACATAAAAACTTAGTTTATATCGCTGTCGTGAATAACCACCGCAATCATGATGTAGAGCTCCTCCGGAAAGTTCCCTTCTGGCTTTTTTCTTGTTTCTTCCTATGCGTGGCCCCTGGCAACCACTAAATGGCTTTTTGTCATTGTAATTTTGCCCTTTCTAGAGTTTAGTATAAATGGAGCCATACACTATGCAATCTTTTTGTGTCTGGCCTTCTCCATTTGGTACTCCATTATATGGATATACAACAATTTGTTTATATTCACTAGTTGATGGATATTTGCAAATTTCTGGCTGTTAATGAAAAAAGTGGCTATGAACATTCAAATGCATGTCTTTGGGCATATGTTAACATTTCTCTTGGGGAAATACTTAGAGTGAGATTGCGGAGATGCTCGGTAAGAGTGGATTTCACTTTAAAGGAAGCTGCTAAACTGTTGGTCACAAGGCTGGACCATTTTACGTTTCTGCCCCCAACAGGTGAGTCAGCCAGCTGCGCCACCAGCATTTTGTATCGTAAATTAGTTTGTTTGTTTTTTTTAATTCTTGTGAGTGTTTGTGGCTTATCAGTGTGGTTTTAACACTGTGCATTTCCCTAATGACTAATGATACTGAGCATCTTCGTATATGCTCACTTACATTTACCTATTTTGTTTGATGAAGTGTCTTTTAAAAAAATTTCCCCAATTTTTTAATTGGATTGTTTGTCTTATTGTGTCCTGAGTCCTTTATATATTCTCCAAACAAATACTTTGTCAACTATTATGCGTAGCAAATATTTTATCCCAGTTTATGACTTACCTTTTTATTTTCTTAACAGTATCTTTTGAAGAACAAGCTTTTTAATTTTTGAAGCCCACTTTATTATTTTGCTTTTATGGTTTGTTTTTATCTTTTTTTTTTTTTAATGTTTAGTTTTGAGAGAGAGACAGTATGTGAGTGGGGGAGGGGCAGAGAGACCATGAGATCATGACTGGAGCCGAAGTGGGTGCTCCACCGCTCAAGGGACTGAGCCACCCAGGCACCCCACAGTTTATGTTTTTATAGAAATCCAGTGTAACTAGAGGTAAAAAAATTTTTTTTTTCTCCTACATGTTCTTGTACAAGTTAAAAAAATTTAAGTCTTACGTTGAGGTCTCTCCTTTCTGAGCTAAATTTTGGATATGGTGTGAGGAGAAGGGTTGAATATCCTTTCCACACTGAAATACATTGGCACCTTTGTTGGTAATCAGCGAGCTGTATTACGTGCAGGTATTTCTGGACTCACTGCTTTTTCCATTGATTTTCATGTCAATAGAACACTAACTTGATTACTGTAGATTTATACTGAGTCTGAGTGTACGCATTATGCTCAGTGGGAGTTTAAGACTTCCAATTTTGTTTTTCATTTTTGAAAGACTTTTAACTTTGTCTTTCCGTTGGCTCTTCTAGGAGGTTTGGATTTCTGTATCAATTTGAGAATCAGATTGTAATTTCTACACAAAACACATTTTGAAATGGTGTCAAATCTATAGATCAACTTGAGGAGAATTGATACCTTATTTTAACAATGTTGTATTTTTGGGTTGATGAACACAGTACTCCATTTCTCTAGTCTTTGTAAATTCCTTTCAGCAATATTCAGTAGTTTTCCATCTCCAGGTTTCCTATAGATGCCTTTTTTTTTTTTTTTTTTTTTTGGATTGAGGAGATCCTGTTTTATTTCCAGTTTGCCGTGTTTCTATCATGATTGGGCGTTGAAGTGTGTAGAATACTTTTCTCTTGCATGTATTGAGATGTTCATGTCATCACTCTTTTTTGGTCTGTTAATATATGGTGACTCACATTTTTTTTTTCTTAATGTTAAACGAACCTTACATTACTGCTAAAGAATTGCTAAAGGAACCACTTCAAACAGAAGGGGAATATCAGAAGGAAACGTGGAATATCAGGAATAAATAACATCTTTTAACTCCTGATATGAAAGATTAAGAAATGGACATATTTGTACTTTTCTCCTGACCCCATTTCCCTGCCTTGCCCATTTTTTCTTAGCTATGTGCTTACTTATACACTTCAGTGTTTATACGTTTGCATAATTTTTAGCCTTCTATATTCTAATCAGTTTAGTGCAAATTACAAATACTTTTATGCCATTAATTCTTTCTTTCTCATTTCTTTTGATTACAGCACTTGTTTGATGAGAATTTATTATCAAGTGGTTTTCTCCAAGGAGGGCTATTTCTAAACTTCTTGGCTCCCAATTTTTTTTGGTGCTGAAATCTGAGGCCATTGTGATTTTTCTCCTTTAGGTGAATTTTTACATTATTCAAAGTATTTAAATTTTTAAAATGTTTTCACTTTATGGTTTTTGTGTCTTTGCTCATGAAAGTATTCTCCACTTTAAGACATCAAGTCCTCCTGTATTTTTCCCAATACTTACGTAATTTTTAATACCTTTAATGTTTTATTGAGCTTAGTTTTTAATCTGTCTATAAATAGCTATCCTGTTATTCCAAATCATTTATTGAATTGTTGGTCTTTTCTCTCCTGATTTGAAATATCACATGCTTTATCTTTTCATATTGATCTATTTATCGATTCTTGGAGCAGTGAAACACTCTTTTTAAAATTTAGAATGGTCCAGAAATTCCCTCCTCATTATTCTTTGCGAAATTGTACTATTTATTTCATTTTATCGTATTTCATTTCATTTCATTAAGATGTTGATTAAGAATTATATCAAATTTATATATAATTTAGAGAGATCTGATACCTTTCAATACTGGGATCTTTCCATCTAGAAACATAGTTTGCCTTTCTATTACTTTAGAACTTCTTTTACTTTCTTCAGTAAAATGTTACAAAATTCTTCATAAATATGCATCTCTTATTTAAAAAAATAATGTTTATTTATTTTTGAGAGAACTATAGAGACAGAGTGCAAGCAGGGGAGTGGCAGAGAGAGGGAGAGAGTTGTAGAATCAGAAGTAGGCTCCAGGCTCTGAGCTGTCAGCAGAGTGCCCGACGTGGGGCTTGAACTCATAAACTGAGATCATGGCCTGAGCCAAAGTCAGATGCTTAATCTACTGAGCCACCCAGACTCCCCAAGTGTGCGTCTCTTATTAGACTTAATTATGTGTATGTTATTTTCTTTGCTCTTAAATACATGCTACTTAGTTATTTCAGGTATAAAAAAATAACCATTAATTCTTACATGTTGATCTTGTGTCCATCTGGCTAATTTCTCTGTTCTAAAAGTTTATTAGTAGACTGTGTGTCCTAGGTGGACATTCATATTGTTAGCTAATATAGTTTTGTCTTTTTCTTTCCAATATTTACAATTATTTCTTCTAATACTTTATTTTTTTATTAATTTTTGTAATGTTTATTTATTTGTGAGAGAGACAGAGTGTGAGCGGGGGAGGGGCAGAGAGAGAGAGGGAGACACAGAATCTGAAGCAGGCTCCAGGCTCTGAGCTGTCAGCACTGAACCCGATGTGGGGCTCGAACCCACAGACTGCGAGATCATGACTGGAGCTGCAGTGGGACGCTTAACTGACTGAGCCACCCAGGCGCCCCTCTTCTAATATTTTAAAGGTTTTTTCAGTTAAAAAAATTTTTTTTTCCCTATCATAGGTATTTATTAAATTCAGAGTGTCTCTTTTATGGTGTTAAATTCCTTAAATACTTAGTGTTTCTTGTTTGCTTTTGTGGTTGAGTTTCTAGATCGAACAGTTCATTGCTTTCGGAGTGTATTTTCTCAAGCTAAATGAGGATCCCCGTTTGTCTGGCAGTTGATGCAAACTAATCACCTTGGTGAGTCTGTAGGAAAAGAGTACCCATGTGTGGCTAAAGTAAAAATGAGACTTGACTTTTGGGGACGAGGCTCCCAGTACCTCCTGGCAGACAGAAACTCTTTCTTTCTCAGTAGCCACCCTAGTAGTCTCTTATGTCAGAGTTGTTAGAAGGGGTCTCATAACTCTCATCTGGGGACAAATGCAGTAGGGGGGCAGAGGAATGGGGAGTGGCTGTCTTATCTGTGCCACTCTTCAGTTGATGACCTGAAACACTGTGACATGCTCCTTCCTGCATCCACTGCCTCTGACTGTGGCATTCTTCTGGAGTTCCTCTGGGAAAGAGCACCTTTTGGGTTGTTTTATTTGTCTACTGAGAGGGGTTCCTCTTTTGGAATATGTTGCCAATCTATTTGCTATTGCTTTATCACTTCTAGAAACCCCATACTTTGCTGTTCAGCTGGTAAACCTTGTCTCCAGCGTTGCCAACTTATTTCCTTTTTGAAGGGGGTGTTAGATTTTATTTATGCACAGACTTCACGTTAGATCCTTTTTGATTAATTCTTATTCCTGGTCAGGGATAGTGTCATCCAGCCCTGCTAATTTGCTCACGAACTGAGTGGAGAGTGGGCAGGGAGTGACTGGGAGCAGCACTTTATTCACTATTTTAAAAAATAAAAATTTTTTTTTCAGGCTTTAATGAAGCTCCTTATATAACATGGAGAAAATACAGAAAAATAGAAGGAATGAAAGAATCATTCATAATTCTATTATGACAATTGCTATTAATGTGTAGATACATTCACTTTTAGTCTTCTCCTTACGCATATTTTAACATTCTTGTGATTGCATTCTCTATAGCATTTTGTATTTACTTTTCAATTAACATCTTACTACGTGTTTCTTATATTACTAGAAATATTCGTGATTAAATCCATACTTTAATAATGTCATAAGATACAATCAAATGGATCCTCCAAGGGTAGTATTTCCCTGTGTAGGGCCATTTGGGTCAATTGCTATTTGGCTATTTTATTTTTAAAAAGGAAATTTTATTTATACACATTTATTGTTTTTTTTTTTTTTGAGATAAAAGTTACAGTGAAATGTACAGAGTCTAAGTGACTAATTTAATGAGTTTAGATAAATGCTTACATCCAAGCAACCATGATTCCAGCCAGATATAGACTACTTACTTGACTCATTTTAATAATGTAGTGATAGACACCTATAAGAAGCTTCCCCATATTTGGATCGTTAACTTAGGCTGTTCCTAGAAGTTAAATGTCGTCGCCTCATGTTGCGAAATTTGAACAGACTTTTGACCAGAATGTTTTTCAAGGGATTGGATCCCACCAGGCAGTGGAGAGTGCCAGGATTATTCAGTTGTTTCTCTGTGATCTCCTTGACGCGCTGGCCAGCCCCACCCAAGGAAGGGTCCACTGTTCCTTCCTGAAAGCAAATGGTGACTTCGTTGGGTCAGTACCCACCTCTACCCAGCCGTGGCTCTGTGCGTAACTGTGTGCATATTTATGCGTCAAAAATTGCCATTTCTGCTTTTAGCGGCTCCAACTATTTTTAATTTCTCGAGGAACCACCATACTGCTTTCCAGGGTAGGGTAGGGGTCCCAATTTACATTCCCACCAACAGCGCCAAGAGGGTCTCCTTTCCTCGACAGCCTGGCCGGCACTTGTTAACTCTGACCTTTTCAGTCAGAAAAGTGCTAATAGGTGTGAGGTGGTATCTTATTGTGGTATTGATTTGCTTTTCCCTGATGACTCAGGCTGATTGGAAGCTGGGCCCCCCGGGGCGGCAGCTGGGACCCTCTGCACCCAGTCTCCTTCCTGGGAGAAACTGGGAGCCGGGCCGGGCTGCCGGTTGCCTCTGTGCTGAGCCCCAGGAGTATGGTTGCGGGGGCTTGGGGGGCTCCCGCAGGGGTTTCAAAGCTGCTTCTCTGTTTGTTGTAGTCCTGTGGGATTCAGTGCAAGGTCTGTTGGCTCTCGGAGCCAGGTCAAGTGGCTGCTGTCAGAGTCAGAGCACTAGCTACGTGGACAAGGTCCTTCCAGGGAGACTCCGGAGTTTCCTTGTTGGAGTGTGCCAGAGCCGGGTGGCTGGGGAGTGCTCACCGCCTCTGCTCATCGCGGGCTCTGGGGAGGATCTCCTAGATGCGTGCTGGTTAGAAACTGGACTCTTCCACAGCGATCGTGAAGTACACAGTCAGACCCTTGGAGGGAAAGACTGGGAGATGCGCGCTTCGCCTGCTCTCTGTCCGTTAACAGCTGCTGCTTTGTTGGCCAAGGCGCCTTGGGACTCCTGAGTGAAAGTCCTGCTGCCTCTCAGAGGCGAGTGCTTTGGGGCCCTCTGTCTGGCGGAAGTCTTCAAAGTTGGGGAGCTAGATGGCGGTCCAAACCCCTTTCTCCTCAGGGAGAAGCCGGTATTTGGGGGTTCCCTCCCAACTGTGTGTCATCGTGCTGGGGGTGTTACTCATGGCGAGGTTTCTCAGCCTTTCCCCGGCAGTCCCATATGTGGGAGTCGCTCAGTTAGTTTCTGAATTTCTCTCCAGGGGAGGGAATTGCTCCGTGTATAGCTGCACATTCGCTGCGTGTGTGGGAGGAGGGGAATTCAGGAGCCTGCCTCGTCACCATCTCGTTCTAGAATGGTAAATAAATGTTTTTCGACCAAGGGAGCTGTACTGGGGAGAGGAGTTGGGATTTGGACTGGAAGATAAAACTTACTTCAATGTATTGGGAAAACACATCAATCTAGCTTTTGTCCTTTTAAGAAAGGAGTTACCATTTGAGACAAATATTGCAAAGTCCTTAAAAAGCTCGAAGACTGATATATTTCTGGGGGATATTCTGGTTCAACTTCCCAATCACCGCTGGGTCAGGACGGTAGAGACGGTTTAAAGCTTAAAACAGAAACACGTAGGTCAGTGGAGACGTGTATCTCCTGTTGTTGCTGCAAATGTACAGGACAATGGAATTAGCATCTGCCTGTAGCATTGCAGCCATGCCAAAGGCAAACTTACTATTGCTTTAGCCTCTGGAGTTTGGATAGCCATATTAAGTAAATATTTATTAAAGTATCTCAGAGCTGTATCTCTTCATTTGCTAAAATAGTAGATTTTAAGGACAGGGTCCCCTCTTTAAAATGCTAGTCTAATATTTGCTAAGCTTAGATTTGCGTGTGTGCGTGCATGTATGTGTGTATGTGTGCGTGTGTGCATATGTGTATGCGTTCCTGAGTGTGTGTGTGTGTGTGTGTGTGTGTGTGTGTGTGCGCGCGCGCACGCACGCTTCACATCTCATGCAATCATCTCAGCAACGCTTGTAGTTTTTGTTCATTTATTTTCAACCTTCCTTTTTATTCCCTTCCACTACCACAATTTAAATATACAAAACTCTCACTGTGCGAGATTTGGTCATTATGTTGCTGGCTCTTCTGTGATGTTTATAAAATATGTCAACACCCTATAGTGAATTGGCATTGTTTTGCTATCCTACTTGCTATCAAGGAAATAAAACAAACGCCCCCAAGCAAATAATCTAACTCACTACCCTTCCGTAGCATTTTAGAGATGGGAAATTTGTAAATTACAAGAGCTGTGCGCAAAGGGAAAATGTGCTATCTCACCCCAAAACCTGGGACTCACAGGCCTGGGGGACAGTGGAGATGGGCACAGACCTCCATCTACTGCCCACCCCTTCACTCTCCATCTGCACCGTTCGCCCGAATGCATCAGTCTCACGGAGAGGGGGATGAAAGGAGAGTGTGCACCTGCAGTGTGGTGTGACTGCTGTAGCTTGGGAAGAGGTTTCCAGGGAAGCAATTTTTAAAAAACAGGGAGGAGAATTGTCAAGGTTTGGCTCCTCGTGAAATTTGCCTGTCAGAACAGATGATGCATTTGGGCATAACACTCTCCTAGTTTCCTCTTCTGGCAGTTTTCTCCCTCATTTTCAAGGCTTTCAGAATTTTGCTGCAACTTATCCTTTTAAGGGGCTTTCGTCTTCACATATTTCTCCGTCGAACGTTAGTCTTGAGAGGTGAGAGATGATGTTTAGAAAAACACTCAGGACTGATTTGCTTAGAATCAGGCCAGACAGACAGCAAGCCCCTCCAGCATCTGCCCTCGCTCCCCTCCCTCGATTTGAGGGCAGTAGTCCCCGTTTTCACTTTGTCTGAAACTGGAACATGGTTTGATATTATTCAACTCAGCTCAGAGGGTAGTTGGCTTTTTCCGGGAATGGCCTGTGGAACGACGTGAGTTTTGAAGGTGCAGAGGAGGCAGGGAAATGTAATATGGAAATGATTATGATATACTGTCCGTGGACCTACCTGGTCTCCTAGAATCTTGAGACTTTTCTGTTTCGTAGAGTGGGTGAGTATTTAAGACTGGCAATTGAAATATTCACCCAGGAGAGTTCATTTGCCAAGGTCATCATACTGACTTACATTGTAGAATTCTTCTGCCATTCAGTCCTTACCACTTTTTTGAGGAAGTAAATATTATTATCCTTATTTTATAGGATGCAACTGAAGCTCAGAAAAGTCGTGTACGGGATAAGTGATGGCATCCGAACGAAACCTGGAGCTCTCACTCTGTTCTATAGATTTTTCTAGTATCTAATCTCTCAAGCAGAAAAAAAAATTCCATCTCTAAAGTACATGGCCTTGCTTTCTCTGAAATAGTGGATAGTAAGGAGGCGGGGCGGGGGTGGGCAGCAGCATTATTTACATATACAGAGGAGGAGAGTGCCTCTTTAGATTCGGAGTCTCTGGGGTAAATAGAACTGCTTCTTTGATTTTATTTCATAGGTAAATGATACTGGTGAGTGAAATAAAGGCCCCACTCTAAGATCTCATCTCTAATTCCCTGCCATAAGCTCTAAAACAAAGGGGACTTATCGTTTGCCTTAATAGACTGTGCTATGTATGTACCCAGAGACAGCAAAATTCCAATTAAAAGAGTATTGATTGCTCATAAATTAATGCCAACCATTCAAAATCAATAGTCACTGAACTTCTTTTAATGATTTTTGTTCTGAGCCCGCTTGGCCCGAGTTTTTTGCTTATTAAATGTTCCACTGTAATCGTATGCCCAATTAACATGGATGATTCTTTTGCTATTAACATATAGTGTTCGATTTTAGTCTAGTTAGCACAACTAATCATTGCAAATGAAAACCAGTGGAATCTTACAAACTCCCATGCCTTCCCTCACCTGCTCCCAGACATAATTTATATGCCTTCGTTCCTCTGAGCCCAAAGCAGGTAAACATCTTCAGTTAAGCTGAATAGAAAAATAGAAATTCTGTAGAATAGGGGGGAAAAAGCAGATAAATAAAGCAGAGAACATGAACTGTGTCATAGGGAAGTTATGACTGGATCAGCAGGGGATATAATTTCTTTGCCTGTGAGGCAAAATCGTGATCACATGTGCTCTGGACACGGGCCACTGTACCTCTGTGAGGGGCACCCCTAGAGCGCCATGCTAATTAAATCTGAAAGGGAGACATCTTGGGAAGCTACCAGGGGTCAGGCCGGAGTCTGGGGGTACAGTGAGAGGAGCTGGGTGTGTTCAAGGAACACACATTTCAGAAGACAGAGGTGGTCACTGTGTGAGGCTGGGGTGAAATTGATCTTTCAGTTCCATGACTGGTCTGGGACCGTGAAGTAACCCAATCAAGATATTTTTGTGACTCACGTTAACCTTTCCGACTCCAAGGATTTCACCCCACTTAGTCCCATTGGTGTCATAGCTAAGGTCCATTAAAGATAAGCAGCCATGTAGATCCTGCCTCCTTTGGCATTTCTGCTCTAAAGAGAATGGTTCATTTATTTAACTTATGTCTACTTTCTGCATTAAGGGCTTTTTGATGGACTGGCGGGGTGTGGGAGAGAGGGCAGGATTCTTGGAGCGAAGTGAATCAAGTCGAAACATGCCTCAGGGACCAGGAGATTCAGGTTCTAACTCCAGTTCTGTCATCAACTGGTTGCAGGCCCTTTAATTTCTGTGTTTATTTGCTTCTCTATAAAGAAAGTTGCACCAAATAACCATATCCCTTCCTGGTCTAAAATGTATCCTACTATAGGATCTAGAATAGTATCGTCCAACTGTTTCGCTCACGTGCTCCCTAAAAGAATTTTAAAAAGGTATGTGCCCCCACATTTTTAAGTCCACATGGTATAAGTTTAATTAGTTACAAAACAATGTAGTTTTCACCGCATTGTATATTGCATGTGAGTTTTTAATATATTTTTATCAAAACTGAAGTTGTGGACTTGGCTCATCCTGTGTATGGTGCTTGTTGCCAAGCCTTCTCGTTCACAAAGCCGATGCTTATTGTCAAGTCATTCAGTCAGATCGCTTACTTCCCATCAGAAAAGAGTCAGGTGCAATGTTTTCATTCACATACATTTGTTAATATGTGACAGCCTCATTTTGGAATACGCATTCTAGGACGATTAACTGATTGGATGCAGAAAACTAGTTAGCCAGGTAGCTTCACTAGGGAGCTTTGCCTCGAGTATTTCTTAATTTGTGCTTAAAGGACTGGCGCTCAAGGACAGTGGGTTCTCCAGTATGTTCTTGTGTTTGGTGCCGGGGAGGCTAGTAAACTATGGGGCAGGGTACCATGGAAGGTCTCCGGATGAGTGAGAGGTAGGCCTTTCTTTTGTAAAGTGGGAGAATAGTGATTATGAGATGAGAGGTGGTAAAGAATGAGAAACCTGCAGGCATGTCATCAAGCAAATTTATTTTCGAAGGTTACGTATGGAAGTTGAGGATCTGGAAATGGATTCACTTAAAGCCACCGTGTTGCGTATCTTCAGGGAAGTTTTCAGGTACCCCTACTAAGGAGTACACAATCCAGATGCACAGAGGAGGAGCAGAAGGTATGACCCTTTCCATTGTTACTTCATGCCATCATATCAGTAGGTCCAATATGCCAAGGACTGTCTTTGGTAAAGGTCAGCAACCCCTAGACATGGTGCACACTCTCCTTTGAAATGAATTGCCCATCACATGATTTTCTATGATCAAATTTCCAGGCTCTCTCATTAGGATTCTGTTACCTTATCGGGCACCATTTACTGAGACTCTAATTTATAGATGTGTATGGGAATAGAAATACAATTTATGAAATCTATGCACATTCAACTTCTCCAGAAATCAGAATGCCTAGAAACAAGATAAGGTGTTGATTAAAAGGAGTGATTTTGGAATTACTTGTCCTGGGTTTGAATTCTGTCTCTATTATAATTTTACTTGTGGGATCAGTCTGTCTCCGTTTTCTCATCTGTTAAATTGGGAAAAGATAGTTCTCTCAAAGTCTGTATTCTGTTTTCTCCATTTGTCCTTTTGCCCCTACCCCCCATCCGTTGTTTCATCTTCTCTGCTCTCATTGAGTCTGTGGCAGCAGATCCCTGGGGGTGACATCACCAGGCCTCCCTTTCCAGTTAGTTGGCTTCCAGTTGTTGCCAAAGAGAGACACTGGTGGAGACATGAGGGTGAAGGAGGAGAGAGAGCTCAGGTGTTTCTTCTAGGCTCTCTTTCTGCTCTGGGCCATATTTCATGCAATGTGTGGGTCCCTCAACTGTAGCTTCTGGATGGTTCTAGCTTCATATTTTCAAATCAAATTCCCTAATGCCACCCTCCCCTTTGGTACCTTTAAATCTAGGGGTGGTAAAACCTTCCCACTCTTTCTGGTCTCTGACCATATCATGAGAAAGAATTTTTAGCCATTTTGATTGGATTCTGATTCCTGGCAGGACCTTGGATGATAAAGAGTGGTTCTTTCGTTCTTCAACAAGTATTTATTGAATCTACTAAGGTTCGGTAAATTCTGTTGTGTTTCCTGCTGTATTCCTAGCACCCACGCAGGACTTGGTATGTATTATGGGGTCAATAAATATTCATGGATAGAATACCTACCAGGTAACCACTGTACTGGGCCTTGGTGATTAAATGGTGAACCAGATAGACAAACTTTCTGGCCTTATGAAGTTTTCAATGTAGCCCTGAGGACTGAGTGAGGTCATAGCAAACAGCATAAAGCCTGGAGCTACTACTGAGTTGACCCACCTAAGAAAATTTACTATCTTGGTCAAGGAAGAACTTGACTTTCTTCATTATGAAGCTCTTATGCTACCATATTAAGGAACCAATATCAAGGAATCAAAATTAGCACTTTTTTCAACTGCCAAGTCTGTCTATTCCAATGATGTAGTTGGAGTCTGGAAGAAATGACCACTGGATAGGTTCATGGGTCCAATAGCTTAACTGTGACCTGGCCCTAAGTTAGGACTCCATTTATTACTGGTTTCTCTGTGCCCCAACATGGGCGGACCGTGGTGATGCTTTGGCTACCTGGGTATGAGTGCTAATTTAGATTCTTTCAATTCTTGAAAGGTCTGGGCATTCCTTTGTCCTCAGCACATGGTTAGTTAAGTAAATGGCATTGGGGCCCCTTTGCTGAAGGACTTGGGAGCTTGCTACTGAATATATCTACTGTGATGTGTCAGAATCTTTCTTCAAAGGAACTGATCTCTCATTTAGTTATTGGGCTCTGGGTCTGAGAACAGGCTTATGTCTGGAAATTGGCCAAGTGATACTCAATTTTTATTGAGGTAGCCGCTGTCAGCTTCCTGATCATCTTCTTTATGTAAGTTATGGACTACTCTCATTTACTGCCCATGTATTTTGCTTCTAGAAACACTGTCTTCTATTGAGCATCTCCAAAGCTGTGTGAAAGCTATTCCAACCTTGCTTCTTATTGTGATACTTGTGCTCACTTGCTTCTGGGCGCATACGCTGGCCCTTGGTTTCTATTTTGGCAGGATCCCAGCATTTCCTTAATCATGAGGGAGCCCAGTTCTGTAACCATAAGTTTTACCGTTAGCCCTATTTATAACTGGTTTCATGGACATGCGACCTGTGCATTTGCACAGAGCCCTACGCTTAGAAGGGTCCCATACTTTGTTTAGTGCTCTGCTGTTGCAGTCCTGCAATTCTTTTTTAACAAGGGACTCCACGTTTTCATTTTGCGTTGGGCTTTGAACATTATGTTGCCAAGCCTGGCCCTGCTCTTCAGAGGACGGCCACTAGCAACCTTCTCAGTGGTACTGGTGCCCTTCTCACCAGTGCATTCTTACTGCGTCAGCAAAGGGAGTGTTCCGTGTATCTTCTTGCAGAAGATAGTAGACTTTATGAAGTATAGCCACTTAACCATGCCTACTTTTCTGAGCCTTTTGATTCCTCATGCCATCCGCTATTATACTGGTTCTGGCATTTCTACTTCACTTAGTTTAGGCTACTGCTTTGTCTAAGCTTCCAAGAGCCATCCTAATAGTGAATAAGCATCATTTTCCAAGGTTCTTGCCATAGTATTAAACCTGTATTCTGAGAATGGCCCATGTTAATAAGCTCTCCCTGTTCCAATTTCACATTCCTCTCTTTTCCCCTGGATCTAACATTCTTTCCTTTCCCTTTCTTTCTTTCTTTCTTTCTTTCTTTCTTTCTTTCTTTCTAGAAAATGAGCAGGGAAAGGACAGAGAGAGAAGGAGATCCTTTCTTCTTTCTTTCTTTCTTTCTCTCTCTCTTTCTTTCTTTCTTTCTTTCTAGAAAATGAGCAGGGAAAGGACAGAGAAAGAAGGAGAGAGAGAGAATCCCAAGCAGGCTGTGCACTGCTAGCCCAGAGCCAGATGTGGGGCTCAATTTCACAAACTGTGAGATCATGACCTGTGCTGAAATCAATAGTTGGAGGCTTAACCAACTGAGCCACCCACACGCCCCTAACATTCTTTTGGAATCCATACTCCCATGCATACTTTCCAAGTTCCTGGTAGTATATGTTAGCCAGACCTCGCAGCAGGTTTTCACTTTTGCCTTGAACTGGTGCTTAATCATCCTTAGTCTTTTTTCATGAGTCAATGACACGTAGCAGCCATCAAACATTCTTTTTACAAATTTTTTTTTAAAGTTTATTTATGTTGAGAGAGAGAGAGACAGAGAGGGGGCAGAGAGAGAGGAGAGGGAGAGAATCCCAAGCAGGCTTCCCTGTTAGTGCAGAGCTTAATGTGGAGCTGGAACTCGGGAACCTGGAGATCATGACCTGAGCCGAAATCAAGAGTCAGATGCTGAGCCACCCAGGCACCCTCACCAAATTCCATTCTCGCGCTTGTCTTTTTCCTCATATCTCTTAAACACTAGATTCATGCCTTAGCTAGTGCTTCCCCTTCCATGGGTATCACATTCATGGTACCACTAGTGAACGTTTGAACAGTTGCACTGCCATAGCGTGCCAAATGTTCTCCATACCCCACTTCCATTATTGGTGGCTTCCTCATTGCCAGCCCACTGGTAGGCGATCTGGTTCCCAAATCCCACGTCAGCGTCTTGTTTCTGGAACCACTCCTGGCATCAACTCACTTAGTTCCTTGGAAAGAGATTCTGAGATAAGAAGTTGTAAGCAGAAGAAGAAAGTTTTAGGGGAGTGGCTTTGGTAGATTCACTGGTTAGGAATCGGTGGTAGGATTGAGAACACTGAGCAGCTGACCTCCAATAGAGTTACAAAAGAGGCTTCAGCTGATCCCAAGAGAGGTTCTAGAGTTGGGATGGTCATTCAAGTTGAGGACAGGGTGCTTGGCCATAGCAACCAGTCACTAGCCGTGGGACCACCGTCCCCGGAAGTGTAGCCTTAGGCAAGGCAGTGGCAATTCCCAGTGAGAGGTGCAGCTGTGAGCCCTCAGCAACTGGGAGATGGGCGCCTTCACCCTCAAAAAAGGATCTGGACAGAGCACCATGGCACCATAGCCAAATTGAAGTCTAGACAACAACGCCCTGTCGGGAAGGTATACGATGAACTAGAATAGACACATCCAAATACCGGAATTTGAACACATTTTCTTCTCCTGAATGTCATTTTTTTAGTTCTCAGACTAGATCTTTCCAAGGTAGCAACAAAGGCATTCCAACAGTGGTCACAGCAATGGTAAAATTGGGCACTTAAGTAAATATTGAGAGTCTTGACAGTTTTAGCTACATTTAGTTTCACGTTTTGTTTATGCTCATTATTTGGCATAGCTCCTGTTGTTTCTCATAGTATTTCAGAATATGCTTATATAATTTTCTTTCTCTGCCATTTTTACTTCATTTGTTCCACCACATTTACTTTTCTGCAGTTAGCTGACAACATAAACAGAAGCAGAAGAGCTCAGAAATCTATCCCAAATGCTACCCCAAGCATGGGTTGGTGATTTCAAATACCATGACTTCTGCATTACATTTTCCCTCGCTTATATTCCTAATGAGGCTTACCTGCTTTGGTTCTCAGGGAAGAGTCTAAGTGGAAAATGGTAGCAATTCTTGCCCTAGAGTCTTGAAGCAAAAATGAATATCAAGCATCAAGCATGTAGAAAGTCTAATAAATAAGACAGAAAAGCTGTTAAGCTTTGTCTCAAATGAAACCTCTAGTTGAGTAGGCTTGGGATCTGCTCTTCAGGTTGCTGATGCAGTTTATTATTTATTATTATTTTCTTCCCTTCCAAATTATGCTAAGGTCACGGTCTCTCGTAAACTTTTAACTTTTTTTAGGGAACCAAAGAACACTACTGCTTGAAATAGTTTTCTCATTGGATTGATATTTAAAATTTTTTAAATATTTTTAAATTTATTGTGAGAGAGGGAGAGAGAGAGAACAAACAGGGGAGGGGGCAGAGAGAAGGAGAGACAGAATCCCAAGCAGGCTCCACACCATCAGCACAGAGCCTTGTGCGAGGCTCGAACTCACTAGCCGTGAGATCATGACCTGAGCCGAAGTCGAGCACTTAACTGACTGTGCCACCCACGTGCCCCTCGTTGGATTGAGATTTTAAAAGGCTGACCGAAATAATTGCCTAAAATGGAGGAACATTCTTTTGCCACTCAAAGCTGATGAGCCTGATACTGTTTATAGTACAGGCAATTGTTAAATACTACTGGCTGGTGTCCTGTGATTCCTTATTCACTTGTCCCCTTTGGGAAGGTACGGGATGCTCTTCTTGCTTGGAGTTTTGCCCTGCTCAGGTTCCTGACCCTCCGAAGCATGTACTGTGCATCCTAAGTGCTTCATTGACAGGTCCCCTATTATACAGGGCAGGTAGGTGAGAGTCATTGACATCTATGTGAGTGATGAGTTCTGTTTCATCATAAATAACCTGAATATTCATGTCCTAGACTATTTGAGATTCTAGAAACTTCTTGTTTATGGATGCAATAAAAACAGCACATATACGTATTTCACTGTAGGGGAATATGACCTCAAATCTCACTCTCAGTATTCTAGTTACAAGGAAAAAAAAAAAAAAGATTTCCACTGTTAGATCACTTCATCATAGGTAAAGATTTCTCTGAACTACTAAACAACGTAAAATAATTTTTGAAAATTCCACATAGCAAATGAACCAAGAAGTGGTGGGTGATTCATTCAGTCTTGAACAATGTCCTTAAATCCATCTCCAAGCCATTGGATACTATTGACAAGGAAGACAAAATCTCTCCATTCTATTTTTTCAATCCTAGGTGAGAATATTTGCAAACACAAGGCTTAAAAATCACAGACAGTGGCCAGCACATGTTTGCTGGGAGGGTCTGTATGCTCTGTACAGGGACCCCTGCTTTGTAAAGAGAGCTGTGCGGGTGCTGGGCCACAGTGCATCACTCCCATTAAACTAGAGCCCTTGCGGCCAGATAATATAGACAGCTCTGAAACACAAGAGGGAATGAGCATGAGCAATGTTTCTGAGGCTGTTCTCAAAACACATCATTATCTGGCTTTCCTGTTTCAATAATTTGTAAGCAGCCTGCCTCCTCTATAAACAGACCAGCAGGAAAGCAGAAAGCCGTATGAGTTATTGCATTTCTACTGTCTGGGACTCGGGAGACACTATCAATTTTAATGTATTGAAATGTGCAACTGTGTTTGAGGGAATCTCATTTGGAAAATGACCACTGGAAAAGCCTGGCTACTTTAAGAAATGTGGAGAGCTATTCATTTCATGACACTTACTTGCCTGGTATCTGTAAGTGAACATCATTGTTACAAAGTAAATGTTAGCTAATAGTTTTTAGCTAATATTTTCTAGCTAGTTTTGGGAATAGAAATAGGATTACTTATTGCTCTTTCCTGCTATGAGCATTACTTATTTCATGCACAGTTATGGTAAAGGCAGCAGTCTGAGTCTAGGCCATGCTCATCTGCGGATTCCTATATATTTGGGTATGTGCTGAGTCCTGAAGGAGTCCTTTGAGAGGGTAGTGGGGGTCCTGAGTGTCCCAGTGTCTATCACTTGCACTTTGGATGGGCATGTGGTGTTATTCCAGACCCTGTGATGCGGGATTACAATAAAAGACAGAATAGGTATACAGGAGTTATTTGTCCAAGACCTCTGCAAGGTATGGAATGTACGAAGGCATTGTTTTGTGGCTTTTATTGCAGAGTGTAGCCATAGAGGTCGGTGAGGAGCGCTCACCTGTGGAGGCTCAGTAGGCACATGCACTTGTATGGAACAAAATGAGACAATGTATCCTGACGCCAGACCCGCCTGGAACTGGCTATAGAGGGGAAGCTGGAGCGCCCACCAGCCACACTGTGGGTATGACACCCTTGAGATCAACACAGATAGATAGCACTGCGCCCCTTAGGCAGAAACTTGAGGCTTCTTTAGGCTGCCTGGAAGCTTTTCTTTCCTTTCTTCCTTCCTTTCCTCCTTCCTGCCTGCCTGCCTGCCTTCCTTTCCTAAATCTTTTAGAGTAGCTGACACACGTCACATTAGTCTCAGGTCCACACAGTGATTCGGCTTCTCTATTTGTCATACTGTGCTCACCACAAGTATGGCTACCACCTGTCATCCTCCAGCAGGATTACAGTATCGCTGGCTTAGACTCTACTGTGCCCTTTATGCCCATGATTTATCCATTCCACACCTGGAGGCCTGTATCTCCCGCTTCTCTTCATGCATTTTGCTGACCCACTCATCCCCCTTCCCTCTGGCAGCATTCAGTTTGTTTTCTGTATTTATAGGTCTGATTCTCCTTTTTGTTTGTGTATTCGTTTGTTTTGTTTCATTTTTGATTGCACATGTGAGCGAAATCATATGGTATTTGAATTTCTCAGTCTGACTTACTTCGCTTAGCATAATACCTTCTGGGTCCGTCCATGTTGCTGCAAATTACAAGATCTCCTCTTTTTTATGGTTGTGTAATATTCCTATATATATATATATATAATATATACATTATAAAAATGTATATGTGATACACACACACACACACACACCGTATCTTCCTTATCCATTTGTCTGTCAATAGACACTTAGGTTGTTTCCATAACTTGGCTATTGTAAATAATACTGCAATAAACATAGGAATGCATATATCTTTTTGAATTAGTATTTTTATTTGGGGGCAACTATCTAGTAGTGGAATTACTGGATCATATGGTATTTCTATTTTTAATTTTTTGAGGAACCTCCATACTGTTTTCCACAGTGGCTGCATCAGTTTACATTCCCAGCAACAGGGCATGAAAGTTCCTTTTTCTCCACCTTGTTACCAACGCTCGCTGTTTATTCTATTTTTTATTTTAGCCATTCTCACAAGTATAGGTGATATCTCATTGTGTGTGTGTTTTTTTTAATTTTTTTAGCGTTTATTCGTTTTTGAGAGATGGAGGCAGACAGACTGGGAGTGGGGGAGGGGCAGAGAGAGAGAGGGAGACACAGAATCCGAAGCAGGCTCCAGGCTCTGAGTTGTCAGCACAGAGCCCAAAGCAGGGCTCAAACTCACGAACTGTGAGATCATGACCTGAGCTGAAGTCGGACGCCTAACCGACTGAGCCACCCAGGCGCCCCTCATTGTGGTTTTATCGACATTTCCCTGATGATTAGTGATGACACGATGATCATCTTTTCATGGGTCTGTTGACCATCTGTGTGTCTTCTCTGGAAAAATGTCTCTTCAGGTCCTCTGCCCATTTTTTAACTAGATTGTTCATTTTTTCTAGTGTTGAATTGTAGAAGTGCTTTATATATTTTGTATGTTAACCCCTTAATGGATCTATCGCATGCAAATATCTTTTCACATTCAGTAGGTTGCCTTTTTGTTTTATTGATGATTCTCTTCATCATGCAAAAAGCTTTTTATTTTGCTACAGCCCAAATCGTTTATTTTTGCTTTTGTTTCCTTTGCCTGTAGAAATATATCTAGAAGTATGTTGCTATGCTGGCAGCTTTTCTGTGTTTTCTCTGTGGCCCCTGCTTCTCAAATACTGGCAATTTTTCCTGCCAGAGGGTACCTTGCAATGTTCAGAGACATTTTTAGTGCTTACAATTCAGTGGGGTGTGTGTGGTGGGGATGGGGGAGATGTTACTACTGTCATCTGATGGGTGGGAACCAAGAATGTTGCTATACATCCCAACATGCTCAGGACAGTGCCCTCCTCCCCTACAAAACAAGGTGTTATCTGGTCCAATATGTCAATAGTGCTAACATCTGTGACTAATTCACATCTCTGACTGTATCACTATTGTGGTTTTGATAAAGAAAGCAGGACACAGAGGTCTCTCTGAGCAAATGACATGATCCATTCCACCAGCACATGGGACACACCCTGATGGGGATCGCAGGGCTTTCTGAGGTGACTTCAGAGGGAAGATCCTCTTGCCAACAAACAGGGTTGTGGTGCCAGATAACTAATTTTGAGTGCAAATGAGTATTGAGTGCCCAGCTTCTTTAGATATAAGCTTTATGAGCATTTAATCTTTAGTACAATAGCCATGGTCCTTCCAGAGGCTTTCAAATCACCAGAAAGAGCTTTACCTCATCCTTATGGTCAGATACCTGAAGGGAGGTATTACCAGTTGCTTGGCAGTTTTATTTCTTCCTGAATTCAGTTGCCATTTGTTGACTGCCCATAATATGGGCGCCTTAGCTGCAAGGGTGACGAGAATGAGACAGACTCAGTTGATGTCCTCCTGGAATTGAATTCTAATGGGAGATGATGTCTGTGAATGAATAAATATTCAAGTAGTTAATCAGTCACTGTTGTTTTAATGGGTCTATAAGAAAAGCAGCCAGTATTAGGAAAGTGTATAAGGGAGATCCTGATGGAATTGTGGCCTTCAGGTTTTCTGTGTTGAAGGGATACCTTTGCTTAGGTTGGAAAGGAAGCTTGGGCTTCCTGACATGGCAAGCTTGGGCATGGCAGGTAGATGTCAAGACCTGAAACCCCAAGAGATCAAGGCTGAAATGGATGGCATTTGTGACTTAGCCTTGAAAGTCACATGAACTCACTTCTGCCATACTCTTGGATAAGACAGTCACAAGGTTGGATCCAACAAGCTTCAAAGAAAGGGTGACGTGGGCACTACAACTTGATGGGAGTGATGTAAAGATCACATTTTAAGCAAAAGTAGGATGAGCACTATTGCTGCAGCCATATTTGGAAAACGCAGTCTGCTATTAAGTGAAACAAGAATAAATCAGTACACATTTCTGTTTAAATCCCTTTTTTTAAGCCAGAGATAAAACTGTAAGAAATATAGAGATAGTATAAATATCTCTCTAAATAAAGAGATAATGCTAAATCAATAAAAGATAATCACTAAACGAAAAGCTACAAATTGTAAGAAACTAGACTGGTGAATACGATAATAACTTAGGAATCTTAGTCTTATGGTCAGATTAAAAAAATTTTTTTAAACATTTATTTATTTTTGAGAGACAGAGACAGAGCATGAACAGGGGAGGGGCAGAGAGAGAGAGGGAGACACAGAATCTGAAGTAGGCTCCAGGCTCTGAGCACAGAGTTGGACATGGGGCTCAAACCCATGCACCATGAGATCGTAACCTGAGCCAAAATCGGACGCTCAACTGACTGAGCCACCCTGGCACCCCCTAATGGTCAAATTTTCAATCCTTTGGAAAATTGTTTAGGTTCATTTAAGATCTTGTAGTTGCCAAGGGGTGCTGTAAGTCGAAAGCGGTTTTGTAAAAACAAAGTGTTTTGCTCTTAGTGAGATGCTATTTTTTATTTTGCCTGTTTTAAAGATGTAGTCTAACAGAAGTTCTTCTTCCCCATTTATGAAATTCGATTTTTGTTGAGAAAAAAGCTGGACAAGATTGATGTGTAAAGAAGACACTCTGGTATTTGTCGGTAATTGTAAACAGCTTCCTGTGATGGAGTACACCTTGTTTTTATGTGGTTTTTCTCCATTTGTTAACAATGAAATCTTCTCCATGTGGAGCAAACAAAATGGAGAACTCCGAAGAGGTGAAATGCATACTCCTGAAAAATTGGGCGAAAAGCAGCATTTTGCAGAAAAATATTCTCCCCATCTTACCTGAAATGAATGGTTTATAAAATTTTGCCCATTGAGATAATACTTTTCATTTTTACTGGTGGTATCTGTTAAGAGATTTGAAGTTCACAGGTGGAGTCAATGGTCGAGTAAAGTTATTCCTGCTTATTTTGTAGAGTGTACTGTTTGAACTTTAAATTTTAAGGATTTCTTAGATGACATTATGGGATTAACTTGTGCCTTAAGTTTACAATACAGTCCTGCCATGACAGCCCTTGGCTGACACCATTTTCATAATTATGTTGACCTGAGAAAACGTCCTTGCCAGAAGGACCAGTGTATCACAGAATACAAATATTGTTTATCATGTAAAAGCAGAGGACACGGCCAGGATCATCTGCAGAAGGTAGGAAGTATTTGCCCCAGAAGATGTGCAGACTTCTTTTGTTAAATAATTGTTGTAGGTCGAGACCCCAGAAAAGACTCTAAAACAGGTGTGTGGCAGAAAGTTTATTGGGGATTGACATCAACACCTCTGGAAGAATGGACTGATCCTGTGGGGTATTGTGGAACTGATATGGCCCTAGAGTGTGCCAACTGGAGACAAAGGGACCAGGGCCTTACGTCCTGGTATTAATCATCTTTGGATATGGGCTGAGCCAGAGGAGGGGGCAGAGCTTTCGGCGAAATGACTCCCTTTAGACACGAACAGCATAAATATTTCAGTTCTGAGGGGGGGCACATCACAGCATCCACCACAGAAGATTTTTTGAACCCCTGAGGCACATACCATGATCGCCATAGAACCTAGGTTATCGAATGTAAATGATCGAAGAAGTTTTACTTTGAGGAAATCAATTGTGATTTAAAACCCATCAGAATCAAGCCCATGATCTGTCATACTATTCTCATCACCAGGTAATAATGATTAATTACATGGCTGTGAAATGTTAGGTTTGCCCCATTTTCAGAAGTTTCTGTGTTAGATGCTTCAAGTTTCCACAGATTTGCAGCAACTCGCATACTTAATTGTGAATGTTAGAGGAAAAGGAACACATTGTGAATGCTTTTTGTTAATAAACATGAAAACGGTTTAAGTCATCAAAGCTGTTTATTTTCAAGGTCCTTTGTCCTGCTCAAGGCCAAACTGTTAGCGTGTAGAGCTGTACAGATGTGTTGTAAATGTACTTTTACCTCTGGATAGAAAATTGATTCTTGCCATCTCAAGAGGGGATGCACAGATACCTCTTAGGAAAGGACTGGTTCACATCTTGTAGGAACCAAATGCTAAGCATTAATGGCATCAGAATGGTGTGATTATAAAACCTCACACATGGGGAGATTTAAAAGCATAGATCCTATGTGGTCTCGAGCACAGCTCTACTATTTGTTTGCTTGGTGCCCCTGGGAAAATGAAGTTCTCTGTCATTTCATTTTCTCCTCTCTAAAGTAGGTTTAATAATAAGACCCTAGTATTATTAAATGACCAATATGCGTGCATGGCAGAGAGTAAATGCTTTGTAGATGTTTCCTGTTATAATATTCCATTGTGTTTTTTTTGAAGAAAAATTTAAGAGAGAACCAACTTTCTCTTTATTAAACTATCACGCCATTTTTTGGTGCTGGAGGTATGCCTTTTGCTGTATGGAAAACCAAATGATGTTTGATTATTAATGAGTCCATATATTCGAATGATGTGAAGAGTTGACATTTGAACGTTTTCCTCAACTCTCTCCGTATGGGTCAGGAAAAGGCGTCAAGGAAAAACAACCTTTTTCTAGATCTTTGATGAAAAAAGGTGAGATTGGGAATTTCCTTTCTTTTTTTTAAATACATATTTTTAATGTTTATTTTTGACGGAGAGAGAGAGAGAAAGAGACAGAGCACTAGTGGGGAAGGGATAGACAGAGAGGGAGACAGAGTCCGAAGCAGGCTCCAGGCTCTGATTTGTCAACACAGAGCCCAACACAGGGCTCAAACCCACGAACCATGAGATCATGACTTGAGCCAGAGTCAGGTGCTTAACCGACTGAGTCACCCAGGCACCCCCGGAATTTATTTTCAAGTAAGGCTTATGTGTCATACATCTTTGATGTATAATCTCATTTAACCTTTATAACGACTCCATGAGATTTACACTGTAATGTTCTCCTTCTTACTAATGGAGGGAAATAAGAGAAGAGGTTATGAATAGAAACTGGAGCAGAGTTTAGGGTCTGAAAACAAGTCCGTGTGAAGTCATTGTAGTGCTCGGGCAGGGGTGGAGTGGGGTGCTGGCCCGCTCCTGTGCAATTCAGGTTGGATGATGTGTGTGCAGAATACCGATGGCCAGAGAGGTCTTTCCACCTTGTGACCAGCGGCTGCAAAGGAGTTTCTCCTGGGCTGAATTCATGGCAGCAGAACCATGAAGTTTGCCGTCTTCGGGTTAGTTAGTTATTTCAGTGGAAGAAAAAGCATGACAACTTCTCTGGTCATGTAATTACTAAATTGCTTGTTGTATCTCTCCCCGAGAATATAAGACAAACCTATCATTGCAAAACAGTGGTTTCCTTTATTATTATTATTTATTTATTTTGAGAGGAAGAGAGAGAGCATGTGCAAGTGGGGGAGGGGCAGAGGGAAGAGGAGGAGAGAGGGAGCGAGAGAATGAATCTTAAACGGGTTTCACACCCAGCACAGAGCCCATGCACGGGCTCCATCTCACGATTGAGGTCACGGCCTGAACCAAAATCAAGAGTCAGACGCTTAGCTAACTGAGCCACCCAGGTGCCCTTTTACTTTTCTTTTTCTTTTTTTTTCTTTTTTTCTTTCTCGTTTCTTTTCTGGTTAAAGATTAAGTTACATAAGGAAGAAAAGGCGTTAACTGGAAATCAATATATTTTCGTTTCAAGACAATTTGTATTGTAGTTCTCTCAAGGATATTTGCAGAAAGAAGAGGAAATGGCTAAAGGAAATAGCTGTGGTGGTGAAAATTGCCTTCTTGAAGGCCTGTTCCTAATCTTTTCTGCTGCAGAATATTATGTTGATTCAGGAAATTAGCTTTGCGTTTTTAAAAATTATAATTTAGAAAAGGACTGTATTTAGGTCAGAGAGAAACAGATGAAGATGTGGTTTTGAAATTTCTAAAATCTTACATTTGGATATTTCTTCTCACAGTTGCTCAGTTGACATACTCCCTTTTCTATAAGTAAAATGTCTTGCACTCTTGTTTTCTGGTCTAGGAAGTCTCAGAGCTCTCCCTGATGTCCAAATCTTGAGAGAAACAAAGGAGCAAAATTTCTTTTTGCAAATCTGTGAAGATTATCTAATTATTAAAAATATCCTGATCCAGAAATCCTGGGAGAAATAATGTGTATATTGAGTTTGAAAAATAAAAGCCACTCAGTGCATGTGCATGAACATTTGCACCTAACGGGCAAAAGAAAATCAGGTTGAGGATGCCACAGTATAATTAAAGAGGGGGATGACCATGAATTCATCAGGATCAGAAGATTAAAAAAAAACAAAGAAAAGATCTCTTTGTATGTATAAAACCACTGTTTAAAAAAGAACTGTGTGGCTAGAAGAGAATAACCGTAACACATTAAATGGGATTCTTTGGAAAAGGACAATTCTAGAAGATAAAAAATACTGTACAATATACTCACAGTAGGTATCTGAGCTTTACAGAAATTTATACTAATGTCAGCATCTTTCTACTTGTCCCTTTGAACGCAAGATTCATAGAAAATATTGAAAACAAAAATTCACCCTCTCGCAAGCCAGTAAAAATGTGAAACAGTTTCTCTACTAAGTCATTTAGCATCATGACCAGATGGTTAAAGAAGATAAATTTTAAGAGTTGATTTTCAAGTTTTAGAGGAAACTGCTGGTGGTGTTCAGTTTGCTACACTTCAGAGTGCATATTTGCATATGAAAAATGCTTCTATAATATTGCAGTTAATTTACTGGGCAAACAGCTTGAATATATATTGAAGCTTTATGGTGCCAGGACACCCAGTTGATCTGATAAAATTACAAGTGAATTTGAGAGCAGAGGAGGACGGAGTAATAAATCAGTTATATGTTAACTTGCAGAGGAAAGAAAATACTTGCCTACTCTCCAAGTCTCCCCACCTTTTCAACTGGTTGAATTTACCTTGTGCACACAAAGTGTAATTGTGTTAGCCCTTGGTTATTGATGAATCCTCTTAAAAGGAGTAAGTTATTTGGTTGCTTTAATTGATTGATTTCTTTAAATTGACAGTAAAATCCTTGAAACACCAGACCGACGTAAACACAGTCTGAATCACACTCAAAATTTAACCAATGTTTGGATACCCATTCTCTCAAGGCATCTTGTGAATGTAATGAAATAATGATTCAATTGTCTAATTATTAAAAAGAAAACGGCTTGCTGGCCAATTGGGCAAAAAGCATCCTTCACCCTGCATATGTCATTGAGTGGATCTGTTACTTGAATGAAGTAACAGATCTCTCTGGTCAATACTATCCAAATGGTTGTTAGGCAGGCACAGCTGCTGTTCTTGAAATGTGAGTTTGTCTGCAGTGGATGCTATTGTTGCTTCTCCAACATTAGTACCATCTCTGTCTGGTGGGTGGAGGCCAGGGATGGTGCTGTACCTATCACAATACTTAGGGCAGTCCCCCCCTCCCCACCATATGAAAAATGATTTGGCCCAAACTACCAATAGTGCCACCGTCTATGACTAACTAGCATCTGTGTGGCACTATCATGGTTTTGATAAAGAAAGGAAAATGGAGATGTCCTTGGACCAAAGACTGGATCCATTCCGCCAGCACGTGACACATCCTGATGAAGACTCCAGAGCTTTCTGAGAGGGCTTCGAAGGGAAGATCCTCCTGCCAACAAAGAGGGTTGTGGTGCCAGATAACTAATTTTGGGTGCAAATGAGCATTGAGTGCCCGGCTTCTTTAGACATAAGCTTTATGAGCATTTAATCTTTAGTACAATAGCCATGGTCCTTCTGGAGGCTTTCAAATTTCAAAGTTTTATTTCTTCTTGAATTCAGTTGCCATTTGTTGACTGCCCATAATGTGGGCGCCTTAGCTGCAAGGGTGACGAGAATGAGACAGACTCAGTTGATGTCCTCCTGGAATTGAATTCTAGTGGGAGATGATGTCTGTGAATGAATAAATATTCAAGTAGTTAATCACTCACTGTTGTTTTAATGGGTCTATAAGAAAAGCAGCCAGTATTAGGAAAGTGTATAAGGGAGATCCTGATGGAATTGTGGCCTTCAGGTTTTCTGTGTTGAAGGGATACCTTTGCTTAGGTTGGAAAGGAAGCTTGGGCTTCCTGACATGGCAAGCTTGGGCATGGCAGGTAGATGTCAAGACCTGAAACCCCAAGAGATCAAGGCTGAAATGGATGGCATTTGTGACTTAGCCTTGAAAGTCACATGAACTCACTTCTGCCATACTCTTGGATAAGACAGTCACAAGGTTGGATCCAACAAGCTTCAAAGAAAGGGTGACGTGGGCACTACAACTTGATGGGAGTGATGTAAAGATCACATTTTAAGCAAAAGTAGGATGAGCACTATTGCTGCAGCCATATTTATTAAGTGAAACAAGAATAAATCAGTACACATTTCTGTTTAAGTTCCTTATCTTTTTGAACTATTTAGGTAATTGATATGATCTCCAGCTTCCAAAGTGTATTCTAATTGGCCTAGCCTGTAGTGCGATCCCATCTCCCTGGTCACAATAATTAATTCAGGATTGTCACATGATGTAGGTCGTGCCATTTATTCAGAAATTGGGAGAGGAAACATCATCTCGCCTGGATGGTGTGATGTCTTGATATGAGGCCTAGAACTGCTCCAAATATTTTGCTCTTATGAGGAAAGTCAGTCTCAAGATAAAGCTGATGCATCAGGATGGGCAGAGCTCAATGGATTACAGAGAAATAGTCTGGAGTCCTTAACAAATCATATCAGAAAGTTTTAATGTCCTCTAGACTGCATAAGCCAGTGCATTACTTTTTAAGTGAGTTTGTGTTGGATCCTCTATTACTTGCAAATGAAATCATCCAAAGAGATCCAAAGACTCAATAGTACCAAGGCCAAGGACTCTTACTGGTATTCAGTCTGCTATCCCCTGCCCCTGCCCTTCTCCTCCCCTGACATTCACATGAGACTTCTTTTCTCTTCTAAAGCTGTCTCTAAGTTTTAGTTTGAGATACGGAGAGGATTATGGAAGGATAAGACAAGTTCTTCTTATTTTCCTATTTTAGCTTTGGAAAGCCTTCAAATATTTGGATGCAGCCAAGTTTATTTTAACTCTTTATTTAAAAAAAATTTTTTTTCAACGTTTATTCATTTTTGAGACAGGGAGAGACAGCATGAACGGGGGAGGGTCAGAGAGAGAGGGAGACACAGAATCTGAAACAGGCTCCAGGCTCTGAGCTGTCAGCACAGAGCCTGACGTGGGGCTCGAACTCACAGACCACGACACGAGATCATGACCTGAGCCGAAGTCAGATGCCTAACCGACTGAGCCACCCAGGCGCCCCTTAACTCTTTATTTTGAAACCATTGCAGACTTATCAGAAGTTGCAAAAGTAGATTCTATAATCTGCTTATAATTAAGGGATTCTATAATCCCTTGAACCATCACCGAGCTTCCTATACTGTAGTAGTATAATATCAAAACAAGAAAATTGACGTAATTAAATAGGATAGTAAGCATTTTTTTAATTGGCCCTTGATTTTATCATCTGTAAAGTGACAGTATAATATGTTCCTTCCAAGCTGAAACAAGAAAATGAATACAAAGCGATTAGCTCAATGTATTTAATACCTAGAATTGTTATCAACAACACTTATATATACATACAAGTGTATGTATATGCATGTATGTACATACATATATATTGCATGTATATATATGTATATGTATACTGATACACACATGCACACACAAATATATTCATTTTATAAGGCTCAAGGTATCATTTAAATATGTAAACAAATACACTGCTAACAGTTGTTGCTTTGTTTTTTCACATATTGCTATGCACATCTGTTAACTTGTGGTTGAATCTTTGGAGAAAGTACAATTTGTGATTATATTTTTCTGGTGAGAAAAAACTTGATCCATTTTTTGTAAAAGTTGTAGGAGATGTTTCTATCAGAGTAACAGTCTTAATATATCGCACTCAAAAATTCAATCTCCAGCAAGTAGCCGGTACATTACTCAAATACTGGTCATGAAGTCTATACCCTCATAGGCAAATCTATGAGTACCTTCTAGGTTTTTTTTTTTTAAGGTTTTTTATTTATTTTTGAGACAGAGAGAGACAGAGCATGAACGGGGAAGGGGCAGAGAGAGAGGGAGATACAGAATCGGAAGCAGGCTCCAGGCTCTGAGCCATCAGCCCAGAGCCTGACGCGGGGCTCAAACTCACGGACCGCGAGATCGTGACCTGAGCCGAAGTCGGACGCTTAACCGACTGAGCCACCCAGGCTCCCCAGTAGCTTCTAGATTAAAATAAGAACTGAAGTTCGTCGGACGTATGTTGTCTTCTACCAATTTCCAGGCTCAATGAGTCATTTTATAGAGAGACTCTCAACAGACTAAAGGAGTTCTTATTTTTTTAATTTTATATGCCTCTAGTGCAGTGCTTTTCCAAGAGCAGTCACTGGAACACCCGCATTCATATCATGTGGTGATTTTGAAGGACCTAATCTAGATCACCTAAATGACTTCTGAGGGGGAAGATAAGAAATCTTTTTTGACACACATCTTATCAG
Source organism: Panthera onca (assembly GCF_046562875.1). Classification (NCBI taxonomy): domain Eukaryota; kingdom Metazoa; phylum Chordata; class Mammalia; order Carnivora; family Felidae; genus Panthera; species Panthera onca. Next base: position 18,371,565 of record NC_138347.1, on the reverse strand, counting down.
ATTCCCATGGTCATAAAAGTTGAAGAATGCTGTCCTGGTGCCATATATCTGCTTTCTTTAAAATATAAGGACAAAGAGTTCTAAAGTATCTCAAGAATGAATGAGCTGCAAGTTCTAATAGCAGGAAAAACAAAGGGGCAAAAAGAGATAGTTTATGATAAAATTGGAAAAGAAATGTATAGGAATCTAAAAGATATAAAAATAATTATTCAAAGAAACATCTCAAGATAAGATCATCTTAAAATGAGTTCACCCAACATTGCTTTTTCTAAGAATTAACTTCTAAAAAATTTAAAATTTAAAATTAACATAAAGTTGGCTATTTTAGGTGTACAGTTCTATACATGTTAACACATGAATGAATTTGTATGATCACACCATAATCAGGATGAGACAATTTCACCACTCTAAAAGAACTTCCTCTTGGTTTCCCTTTGAACAAAGTCACACCCTTCCCTCCCTCCCCTCCTCCCAATCCTTGGCAAATACTGTCCTGTTTTCTGTCACTGTAGTTTTGTTTCTTAAAGAATGTCATGTAAATGGAATCGTACAGTATGTAAACTTGAGACTGACTTCTTTCACTAGGCTTAGTGCCTTTGAGATTCATCCAAGTTGTTTGATATACAAATAGCTCAATCCTTTTTACTGCTGGGTGGTACTGCATTTATGAATGTATCACAGTTTGTTTTTCATTACCTATTGAAGGGCATTTGGATTGTTTGATTACCAATAGAACTGCTATAAATATTCATGCAAAGATTTTTGTATGAACGTACATTTTTATTTCTCTGGGGGTAAATTCTCAAGAATGGGATTGCTGGATCATAATGATGATATGGTAAGTATATGTAACTTTATTAGAAACTGCCAAGTTACAATAGCCAAATTATGGAAAGAGCCTAAATGTCCATCAACTGATGAATCGATAAAGAAATTGTGGTTTATATACACAATGGAATACTACGTGGCAATGAGAAAAAATGAAATATGGCCTTTTGTAGCAACATGGATGGAACTGGAGAGTGTGATGCTAAGTGAAATAAGCCATACAGAGAAAGACAGATACCATATGGTTTCACTCTTATGTGGATCCTGAGAAACATAACAGAAACCCATGGGGGAGGGGAAGGAAAAAAAAAAAAAAAAAAAAAAGAGGTTAGAGTGGGAGAGAGCCAAAGTATAAGAGACTGTTAAAAACTGAGAACAAACTGAGGGTTGATGGGGGGTGGGAGGGAGGGCAGGGTGGGTGATGGGTATTGAGGAGGGCACCTTTTGGGATGAGCACTGGGTGTTGTATGGAAACCAATTTGACAGTAAATTTCATATATTAAAAAATAAAAAAAAATAAAAAAAAAAAAAAAGAAATCACAGGATTTATTTTAAAAAGCCATCCAAGCAGTTGAGGCCTAGATGGGACATATTAAAAATTGTACGATAAACATTTAAAAAAAAAAAAAAAAAAAAAAAAAAAAGAAACTGCCAAGCTATTTTTTAGAGCGGCTTTACTATTTTGCATTATCACCAACAATATGTAAGAATTACAGATGTTCTATGTCCTTGTTAGCACTTAGTATTGTCAGTATTGTTTATTTTAGCCATTCTAATAGGTATGGGGTGATATCTTCTAGTGGTTTCAATTTGCATCTCCCTAGTGGCTAATAAGCATTGTTGAGCATCTTTTCATGTGCTTACTAGCCATCTGTTTCTCCTCTTTGGTGAAATGTTTTGGCTATTTTTTTTTAACATTTTGTCTATTTTGTAATTGGATTGTTTCCTTACTGGTGAGTTTAAAGGGTTTTTTATATATTCTAAATTCAAATCCTTGCCAGATATGTGACTTGCAAATAACTTCTTCTGGTCTATAGCTTATGTTTTCATTCTCTGAACAGTGTCTTTAAAAAAAATTTTTTTTAACACTTATCTATTTTTGAGAGACAGAGAGAGAGGCAGAGCATGAGTAGGGGAGGGGGAGAGAGAGAGAGAGACAGAGACAGAAAGAATCCAAAGCAGTCTCCAGGCTCTGAGCTGTTTGTTAGCACAGAGCCCAACGTGGGGCTTGAACCCACGAACTGTGAGACCATGACCTGAGCCGAAGTTGGACGCTCAACCAACTGAGCCACCCAGGCTCCCCGTCTTAACAGTGTCTTTTAAGAGGGAAACATTTTAACTTTGGTGAAGTCTGATTTATAGTTTCTTTTGTAGGGATCATGCTTTTGGTGTAATATCTAAGAATTTTTTCCTTATTGAAGAAATGAAGATTTTCTCCTATTATTTGAAAAGGTTCAGTTTTATATTTATATGCACATCCATGATAAATTTTGAGTTACTATTTGAATGAGGTTATATTTTGTTTTTTGTTGTGTTTTGTTTTGTTTTGCTTACGTATGTTCAATTGTCCTAACCATTTGTGGAAAATACTATATTTTCCCTGTTTAATTACCTTTGCCCTTTTGTAAAAACCTGTTAGCTCAAGGGAATGAGAAAGCAAGCCCTAGCCTAGAAGAAAATGTTTGCAAAATATATATCTGATAAAAGACTGGTATACAAACTATACAAAGAACTCTTAAAACTAGCATTTAAACAATGAATAGTCTAATTTCAAAAAAAATAGTTAAAAGAGGGGCACCTGGGTGACTCAGTTGATTGGGTGTCTGACTTTGGCTCAGATCATGATCTCACAGTTTGTGGGTTTGAGCCCCATGTCGGGCTCTGTGCTCAGAGCTCACAGCCTAGGGCCTGCTTCCGATTCAGTGTCTCCCTCTCTCTCTCTGCCCCTCCCTGCTCGTTCTCTATCTCTCTCTCTCTCAAAAATAAATAAGCTTAAAAAAATCGTTATAAGACCTAAACAAGGAAAAATCAAGAAAACTAAAAGGCAACTAACGGAATGGGAGAAGATATTTGCAAATCACAGATCGGATAAGGAGTTAGTACCCCAAATCTATAAAGAGCTTATCAAACTCAGCACCCCCAAAATAAATACTGCGTGAAGTGAAGAAATGGGCAGAAGACATGAATAGACACTTTTCCAAAGAAGACATCCAGATGGCTAACAGACACATGAAAAGATGCTCAATATCACTCATCATCAGGGAAATACAAATCAAAACCATAACGAGGTACCACCTCACACCAGTCAGAGTGGCTAAATGAACAATTCAGGAGACAACAGATGTTGGAGAGGATGTGGAGAAAGGGGAACACTTTTGCACTGTTGGTGCGAATGCAAACTGGTGCAGCTCTTCTGGAGAACAGTATGGAGGTTTATCAAAAAATTGAAAATAGAACTATGTTACATCCCAGCAATTGCAATACCAGGTATTTATCCAAAGGGTACAAAAATGCTGATTTGAAGGGGCTCAATGCCCCAATGTTTATAGCAGCACTATCTACAATAGCCAAACTATGGGAAGAGCTTAAATGTTCATCAGCTGACAAATGGATAAAGCAGATGTAGTATTTATATACCATGGAATATTACTTGGCAATCAAAAAAATGAAATCTTGACATTTGCAACAACATGGATGGAACTAGAATGTATTATGCTAGGTGAAATAAGTCAGAGAAAGACAAGTATCATATGATTTCACACATATTTGAAATTTAAGAAACACAACAGATGATCATTGGGGAAGGGAAGGAAAAATAAGATAAAAACAGAGAGGGAGGCAAACCATAAGAGACTCTTAAATACAGAGAACAAACTGAAGGTTGCTGGGGGGGAGGTGGGTGGGAGGATGGGCTAAATGGGTGATGGGCATTAAGGAGGGCACTTGTTGGGATGAGCACTGGGTGTTGTAAGCAATCACTCACTGGGTTCTGCTCATGAAACCGATACTACACTGTATGTTAACTAACTTGAATTTAACAACCACAAAAAAGGACTTGAACAGATACCTTACCCAAAAAGATGTACAGATGGCAAATAAGCATATGAAAAGATGCTTAATATCATGTGTCATTAGTGAATTGCAAATTGAAACCGCAATGTGGTATCAGTAAACACCAAAATCCTAAACACTGAGAGCAGCACTGGTATAGAAACTGAGCAACAAGAACTCTCATTCATGGCTGGTGAGAATGTGAAACGGTCCAGACACTTTGGAAGGAATTTGGCAGTTTCTTATTAAAACTACACATACTCTTACCATACAATCTAACAGCTATGTTCCTTATATTTACCCGCAGGGCTTGAAAACTTATGTCCGTATAAATACATGTATGCAGATGTTTATAGCAGCTTTATTTATAGTTGGTGAAACATGGGAGCAATCAGTATGTCCAGTAGGTGAATGGAAACATAAACTGTGGTACATCTAAAAAATGGACAGTTACTCAGTGCTGAAAAGAAATGACCTATCAAGCCATAAAAAGACATGGATGGACCTTAAATGCATATTACTAAATGAAAGTAGCCAATCTGAAAAGGCTGCCTACTGTATGAGTCCAATTATATGCCATTCTTCAAAAAAGCAAAACTGTGGAGACAGTAAAAATATCGGTGGTTGCCAGGGGTTATGAGGAGGAAGGGATAGATAGGTAGAACACAGAGGATTTGGTGCGGGGGGAAGGAGATAATCAAAGACAATCAATTGGCCATATATGTGGAGGTCTATTTCTTTCTTTTTTTATTATTTTTTTTTTTTAAATTTTTTTTTTTTTAATTTTTTTTTTTTTTCAACGTTTTTTATTTATTTTTGGGACAGAGAGAGACAGAGCATGAACGGGGGAGGGGCAGAGAGAGAGGGAGACACAGAATCGGAAACAGGCTCCAGGCTCCGAGCCATCAGCCCAGAGCCTGACGCGGGGCTCGAACTCACAGACCGCGAGATCGTGACCTGGCTGAAGTCGGACGCTTAACCGACTGCGCCACCCAGGCGCCCCTTTCTTTCTTTTTTTAAAAAAAATTTTTTTTAACATTTATTCATTTTTGAGAGACAGAGAGAGACAGAGCATGAGTGGGGGAGGGGGAGAGAGAGAGGGAGACACAGAATCCAAAGCAGGCTCCAGGCTCTGAGCTGTCAGCGCAGAGCATGATGTGGGGCTCAAACTCACCAACTGCGAGATCATGACCTGAGCCGAAGTTGGACGCTCAACCGACTGAGCCACCCAGGCGCCCCTGTGGAGGTCTATTTCTAAACTCCATTCTGTTTCATTGAACTGTGTGTATGTTTATCTCTCCACCGACACTGTAGTATATTTTTATTGTTGGCCTAACAATTGTGATTCTTCCAATTTGTTATTCTTTTTCAAAATACTTTGGCTTTGCTCATCTATGTGAATTTTGGAATCAGCTAGTCCATATCTACAAAACAAAAATCCTGCTGGAGATTTGATTGCAACTGTGTTTTATCTGTAGATTCACTGGGGCAGAGTTAGTATTTTTGCTGTATTGGGTCTTGCAATCAATGAACATAGATTTTATATTTTTTTGCAGTTATTATGTGTATATTAAGAAATCATTTTTTATTGCTTATCATTTTTTATTAGTAGATGGGAATATATTATTGAATTTTGTACGTTGACTTTTTTTTTTTTTCGTAGATTCCTTGAGATTATCTGCATGGAAAATCATGTTTTCTGTGAGTAGAGACAATTTTATTTTTTTCCTTATGATCTATTTGACTGCCCGCTCCCCACACCCCTTATTGTTCTGATTAGGACTTCCAGTATAATATTAAATAGGAGTGACGAGAGTGGACAGCCTAGTTTTGTTCCTGTTCTTGGGATAAAAGCATTCAGTCTTTCACCATTAAGTGTTATATGGGTGTAGGTTATCCATCAATGCCCTTTATCATATTGTGGATATTTCATTCTATTCCTAGTTTCCTGAGGGTTTTTTTTTTATCATGAGTTAATATTGAATTTTGTCAAATATTCTTTTGCATCAGCTAATATGATCGTGGTTTTTTTGTTTTGTTTTGTTTTTTGTTTTTGTTTTGTTTTGTTTTTCCTTTAGGCTGTGTTAACAGTTAACATGATAGATTGCATTGATTGATTTTTAAATGTTGAACCAGCCTTGCTTTCCTGGGGCAAACTCCAATTGGTCAGGGTGTATTAGTTTTATATATTCCTGGATTTGTTTTGCTTTTTTTTTGGTGGGGATCTTTTTGTGTCTACTTCATGAGAGATACTGGTCCGTCGTTTTCTTTTCCTACCCACTTTGGTTTTGATACTAGGGTAATACTGCCCTCATAAAATGAGTCAGGAGGTATATCCCCTTCTTTCCTCTTTTCTGGAAGAGACTGTGTTAAACTGGTGTTATTTCTTCTTGAAACGTTTGATAGAATTCACTAGTGAAGTCATCTATACTTGTATATTTCATTCTCAGAAGGGTTTTGACCAGAAATTAAATTGAAGAGGTATAGGACTATTCAGGGGTCTATTTCATTTTGCATACATTTTTGAGGAATTGTTTTATTTCACCTAAGTTGTCTCATTTATGTGCACCGAGTTGTTTGCAGTATAATCTTAGGATTCCTTTAATGTCAGTAAGGTCTGTAATGACATATTCTCCTTCATTCCTTATATTGGTAATTTCTGTCTTTCTTTTTTTCTTTGTGAGACTTACTAGAGGTTTATCAATTTTATTGATCTAAGAAATGAGCTTTTGACTTTATCATTTTTTCCTTCTTTTATTTCCTATTTCATTAGTTTCTGCCTTCATTTTTATTATTTCTTTCCTATACTTGCTTTGGTTTTGTTTGCTTTCCTTTTTGTAATTTAAGGTGGGAGCTTATATTATTGGGTTATGACTTTCCTTTTTTTCTAATACAAGTGGTCCTTTCTTTGCCTGGTAGTGTTCCACTATAAAAATGACCGTGTAAGGTCAAACTGTTCAAAGTAATCTTAATAATCAATAGGAACATTTTTGATTTTTCCATGACTGTTAACATTTTTTTTTTGTAAATACATTAGAATATGTCTTGCTGTGGATTATAAATGTTTGGCAAATGAAAAAAAAAGTGAAATTAATACTTACTTAATAGGCCACAATTTAAGACATTATGAATTTTGAGAATTGAAGTCTTTTGTTTATAAAAATGCAATAGAAGTACTGTGAGCTTCTCATTGTATAATTTACAGTGAGAACAAGCATCTTATCTGTGCTTTGGCAGTTTGTCTCATTGCTTTCTAAGTTGCGGATTGGTTTCCAACAGTTTATCCTTTGTACCTCAAATATTGTAAAGTATTTCCAATTGTTCCTTTAATGTGAAGTTTTGTCATTGTCACTTCTTCTGAGGCATCTTTCTCCTGTTTTCACTACCACTGTCCTCATTTCTGTTAACACACTCACCTTTACTGAATTCATGTGGCTGCATATTTAGAGCCTTTTGAATGGCAGCATGGTCAACATTTCCATGGCCAGCTATTTCCTCTATAATCCCATTTATGTTGGATTCAAATTTTACTTTATTTTTTGTTACACATTCATCTTTGTTGGCCAGTTTTCTCTTTTGATTGTACATTTTAAAAAATGCCAGATGGGTTTATCACTGGGAGACAAGGAGACAACACAATTATACTTTCTGGTGTATGTGCATGAACTGAATAACTGATGTACAGTGACCAATCATTGACAAACTTTGGAAGAAGTAGTTGATTGGTCACCTATCATGATGTACATCTGTTATTTATGTAGTGATTTATGGAGTTTTCACATCATGCAATTACTCACAGTAAATATATTGTAGCAATTAAAATTTGAACAGTGTTATTGGGGGCTGATATTATTTATTTAAACTATGGTAAAGGAAATTTTTGTATATTGGGACTTTTTAAAGCTAGGGTTATCTACATAAGCATTTATTTCTATAAATTACCTTCTAAGCACAGCCTTAGATGTGTTCTACAAATCCTGATGACATGTGTTATCCACTCTGTGCCTATAAAGCTGCCCAGTCCGGTATCTGGGCACACTGTCATTGGTTTTTTAAGAGTGTGTTGGTTTAGTTTGCACATGCTTATAAAATTTCCAGCTTTCTACCTGTTGTTGATTTCCAGTTTCAATTATATTTATATAGTTTACGTAGTGGTTGTCTAGGGATTGCAATATATATATTTGACTTTTCAAAGTCTACTTAGAACCAATTATTTTCTACTTCAAATGGAATTTAGACAACTTGTCACCATATCTTAACATGATTGACTTAACAAACAAAGCAAAACTGGAGTATTGGTTAGCTATGTAATCCAGATCGATCCTATAATTCTTCTTATGCCTTAGGAAGACATTATCCAACATATGAATGACTGATAAGTTATGAAGGAATGATAACATATTTTAGCCTAAAGTTCAGTAATTACAGTGTAGCTATTTTAGAAACAAATTATGTTTTAAAATAATTTGATTGGTGTGTGGATAGTAGAGATTTATTAATATGGAACATATTTAAATTTTATTTGCTGGGATTTTTTCCCCTCTAAATAAGTAATTAAATGAATGAATTAGCTAACATTGAACATAGAAAATAAGTAACAAATCAAAGCTTGCCTACAGAAAACATCATTTGTGATAATAATTATAAGTCATATCTGGAAAAAGAAAATAAACCAATTGTGGCTTTTTCACATCATTAATGAAAATTTTGTTTACTTTTAAATTTCTAACAGTATTTCAGAGTAGGAACTAAAGGGGTTACTTTTATTACAATATTCATATTTATAGACTATTGTTTTCATATTTCAAAATCTACTTCTTTACAACCATAAGGAATAGATAAAATCCTCACTTTACATATGAGAAAACTGAGAAATAGAGACATTAAGTAAATTTCCCAAGTTCATACATATTGAATGGAAGAGTTGGGATTTAAACTTGAGTATTTTGACTTCCAAATCCACACTATGAACTGACTTATTATCTAGTCTCCAGAGGAGAGGGCAGTAGCATTGTATAGTATTATGATCTTGAGAAACTTTAGAATAGAAAACAAATTTATTTTTTTAATTTTTAAATTTTTAAAGAGATTTTATTTTTAAGTAATCTCTACACACAATATGGGCTCGAACTCACGACCCCCTGAGATCAAGAGTTGCATGCTCTTACCAACTGAGCCATCCAGCCGCCCCTAGAATATAAAACAATTATTACAAAGAAGGGTGGTCTGTGTGTGTGTGTGTGTGTGTGTGTGTGTGTGTGTGTGTGAGTGTCAGTATGTGTATGTATATGCACATCTGTGTAATTTTTGCCCAAAGTAACTCGCTAAATAGGTTACAGATATTGTATAGTTTCTATAATGGGAAAAAGATCCTGTCAGACATTGATGTATTATGCTTTGCTATTTATTTTCAGATTTCATTTTGATGTCTTTACACATTGATGTATGTACAGATAATATGAAACAACCATCAGGTGCTGAATTCTGCTTCTGAGAAAGGCCACAAGGTTATAGTCTTAAATAAGCAGGATCCCATTTGGTAACATTCTGCATATCATTATGACCTCTCTCTAAAGTAGATTTTTCTTATGCTATTTTCCGTGTTTTTGAGAGTTTAAGAACTAGTATACACTAACAATAAAAATTGTTACTTTATTCTTTCATGCCTTATTTCTTTACCACTCTTCTCGAATGTTGTTTCCTATAAAAACTGGTCCAAAAGAAGGTTAAGCTAATCAAATGATTGACTATTGCAATTTTTTTTAGTTTTTAAAATTTTTATTTATTTATTTTTAAAATTTTTATTAAAAAATTTTTAAATTTAAATTCTAGTTAGTTAACACACAGTGTAATAGGTTTCAGGTATAAAATCTAGTAATTCAACACTTTCATATAACACCCAGTGCTCATCACAACAAGTGCCCTCCTTAATCCCCATCACCTATTTTATCCATCCCCCTACTCACCTCCCTTCTGGTAACCATCAGTTTGTTCTCTGTAGTTAAGAGTCTGTTTCTTGGTTTGTGTCTTTCTCCCTCTTTTTTCTCTTTGCTCCTTTGTTTTGTTTCTTAAATTCCACATACGAGTGAAATCATATGGTATTTGTCTTTCTCTGACTGACTTATTTTGCTTAGCATAATACTCTCCAGCGCCATCCACATCATTGCAAATGGCAAGATTTAATTCTTTTTTATGGCTGAGCAATGTTCTGAAAATCAAAACCAGTCCTGCTGGTATCCCATTAGAGAAAATTTACTTTTCTTATTCCGCAGTGGAAAAATGGAAATATATTAGCTGCTCCATTCTTCAAATAATTTGAAAATCTTATTCTTTCAATACAGGATGTGGGGTGTATTAATGAGGAATCAAAATGTTGAATAGGTAAATCTTTTGGAGAAAACACTCCCACAGATGTGAGTTTTCTTTCTTCCATCCTTCACAGAATCTCAGTCCCTTTCTTGATATTGACAAAAAATATATAGCTAATTCCTCTGCAGCATGTAGAATGATTTGAAGTTTTGTTTTCGTCTTAAATAGTAATGATTTAGTAAGATTTCTGATACAGAATTTTTTCCATCATCCAAACTTTAGTTTTAACTTCCTACCCATTCTTCTGCTAACTATACCTTAAATTATTTCATTCCTATATTGTTGGGATTTTAAAGATTGTCTTTAATTTAGGGATGTACACAGTGTCACAGTCGGAGAGTTTTTAGAGGTTGGTAGAGTCATTCAACTTGCTCTTTTAATAGACATTGAGAAAAATAAATCTTAGTACACAGCCATACGTACAAAACATAGAAGATTTAACATTTTGGCTGTCCAGTAAATATATTAATCCCGGAAGACACGTAGCAATGGTAGTCCTAGAGAGAGTGATCTGTCATTATAACTACACTGGCGGCAAAGACAGTCGCCTGGCCTAAGAGAGCCTCACCTTCTGTGCCACTGCAAAGCCCTGAGCCCCAGTGTTTCCACCAGTGTCTTTATATTCCAGTGAAATTGAACATGAAGGTATGGCCATAAACAAAAATCACTCCTCTCCATATTAATAGATCTGACCATAGCAAAAAGAGCTAGATTTTACACAATTTTCTGTTTGTACTGGGGAGACAAAATTTTCATTTTGAACAGAGGTAGAAATGTAATTTATGTTAGAAGATTGACAGAGACAGCTAATGTGATCTATGCTTTTGCTCTGATATGAATCATAGATTGCTAATAATAGATGCATAATTTCTTGGTGTAAATTTATCCTTTTTAATGTTTTCATCAGGTCTTTCAGCAAACACACTCATCTTCACTTGATTTCCTAGTGTACTCCTGGTTCAGGGAATTAATCACATAATATGAATTATTTAAATTAGTAAGAATTAGTAAGGAGTAAGGGATTTTGATATTTCCCCCTAGTTCTTAGCATAATGCACATGATGTCTCCTCTGTTTTAAAGAGAATGTGGAAGATACTCAATTGATCAATTCACCCGGATAAATGACATAACAGTCAGTCAATAAGGCTTTAAAAAAATTTTTTTTAGTGTTTATTTTTTGAGAGAGAGAGATAGAGTGTGAGTGGGAGAGGTGCAGAGAGAGAGGGAGGCACAGAATCTGAAGCAGGTTCCAGGCTCCAAGCTGTCAGCACAGAGCCTGACGCGGGGCTTGAACCCACAAACTGTGAGATCATGGCCTGAGCCGAAGCCGGCCGCTTAACTGACTGAGCCACCCAGGCGCCCAGGATTTTTTTTAAATACATAGCAATATAAATTCTATAGTTTTCTCTGACCGTTATTTAAGTCTTCCGAGAATTAACAGATAGTATTTTTATTAGTTGTAACTTTCTTTGGCAATAGTTGGCAAAATCAGACCAAAGCAGAAACAGTAATGCAGATTTAAACAATTAATTTAACAAAGTTCAGACAACTTTTGAGTGCTTCACTGTTCAGAATATGCTAGCATGATGATCTGTTACTAGGAATACAAAAACTAATACCACATGATTGCTATTCCAGAGGAGTTGGGGAGGTGGGAGATGGGGAGGCAGACCTGTGAACAATTAATTTGATAAGTAGATATATCAAGTTGTATGGGGACACAGAGGAATTAATTATTTGTCTGGGCTGGATAGTTGGGAATTCTAAAGCCTGAAACATAATGCAGAAAGGCACAGAAGTCAGAGTGTTCGTGCCAGTGATCTGACGATGGAGAATAGTCCATTGTGCCTAGAAAATACAGTGCGGGGAAGAGTGAGGGGAAAAGGACCCACGTGTTGTATCTTGAGGACCCTGGATGCCAGGCTAGGGAGCCTTTGCTTTATTGGGAAGGCTGAAATGTAGCAATAAGGGTGGTTGAGAGACTTTATCACTGATGGTCTGTCTCTCACTGGTGAGTAGACGTATAAACTGGTTTTGATAAGAATAGTGAATTTAATTGACAAAATAGATTGATAAAAAATGCCTACTTGGTTTAGAATGTTTATTGACCAATTATACATAAAGTCGTATTTTATATTAGATTTCTTGGCTTTTCATCTCCCCGCAAATAATTTGCTTTTTACTTTTTGTTTTTGCTTTTTACTTTTAAGCAGATAATGGTTTATATAAAAACACTCACAAATTTACTTCTCCTGACTGACTGGCTTTGTGATATTTGTATACAAAAATTAAAATAAGACAAATGAAATAAAATTGTTTGGCCACAACAAAATATGTTTTCCACATTAGCTTTTGACAGAAAATTAAAATGGGCTGTTCAACAAGTATATACAAAATAGAAGCAGGAAGATATTTTCATGGGAAAAAACATGTTCTCTTTATCAAAAGTGTTATATATTTTTTTTAATGTTTGTTTATTTTTGAGAGAGAGAGAGTGCTTGAGCAGGGGAGGGGCTGAGAGAGAGAGAGAGAGACAGAGAGACAGAGACAAAGAGAGAGAGAGAGAGAGAGAGAGAGAGAGAGAGAGAGAGAGAATCACAAGCAGGCAAGAATTCCAAGCAGGCTCCACACTGTCAGCAGTGAGCCTGATGTGGGGCTCCAACTCACAAACCGTGAGATAATGACCTGAGCCTAAGTCAGACACTTAACCAATTGAGCCACCCAGGTGCCCCAAGATATGTTATATTCTTAAGGGAAATGAACATATGTTCCAAAGCCATAACTTTGTCCTAAAGAGAATTTTAAAAATGTCAGTTTTCATGATGATGTTATCTGGAGGGTTGTGTCATTAAAATAAGTTTTGCCATTATTAGAAAGCATCAAAGCACTTAGAATAAGATAAAGTTTGCAAAAAGAAAAATATTGGTGCACTTTTCTAGATTTCTTAAGGCTCCTCTGTGTACATGCAGAGATTTACAGGCAAATTTATTCAAATACTTAGTGTGGTAAGTAATCCTGACATGTAGATAGATATAACTTTCATTCCTAAAAACATTACTGCTCTTGTGGAAGTTTAGAACAAGATTAAATACATTTAAATTTAAGACTTAACAGACATTTTTGATGGAAGAACCAAATCCTCTCTGCTCCCCCTAACCCCTGCCAAAAAAAAAAAAAGATGGATATATGAGAACAAAATAAACCAAAGCCTCCTTGGAATTATATGTGTCTAAAAGGAAAATCTTCAGCATTCTTTTCAGCTGTGTACCACTTGGCTGGTAAACACGTCCAACATGAATTTGGACCTTGGCTGATGGGTTTGCCATGGTTCCCTATGTAGAGCCATTTGCACAGATAGGCTAGTAAGATTTATGTTGTTGTATCAAGTGTCACAGCTCACAGGCCTAACAAGTAAGTGCAGACCTAGCATGGAGGCAAAAACATTCAAACGGAGAAACTACTGGCTGGATGTCTGGTATTTCTCAGTTTATGTCTTGGGCAGAAAGTCCTAATACAAAACTGCTGTCAACCCAGACCTGGTAATCATCCTTTCAACAAAAATCTGATGCCTTCTATGTTCTAGGTGTTAAGGAGGAAGCTGTAAATAGCACTTGCAAGGTTCCTGCTCTCAGATAATTCATAAGCCAGGCATTACTGAAAAAGAACAGAAAGAAATAAGATAAATACACGGGGCGCCTGGGTGGCTCAGTCGGTTAAGTGTCCGACTTCGGCTAGGTCATGATCTCACGGTTCGTGAGTTCGAGCCCCGCGTCGGGCTCTGTGCTGACAGCTCAGAGCCTGGAGGCCGCTTCAGATTCTGTGTCTCCCTCTCTCTGACCCTCCCCCATTCATGCTCTGTCTCTCTCTGTCTCAAAAATAATAAACGTTAAAAAAAATAAAAAAAATAAAAAGAAATAAGATAAATACAGACTGTGACCTTTGCTATGAAGAAAATCAATAATACGATGCCTAAGAGAGTGACTGGGGCCGAGGGCTTCTTTAGAGAAAAGAAATATCAATAAAAAGTTACAGTTGAGTCAAAGACCTCGGGATGAGACAGTGCTAGACATCCAGAAAGCTGTGGGAAAAGAATTCCAGGGGAAGTGCAAAGCCCCTGACAGGGGGAGGGGACCTTTCCTTTATTCAACGAGTAATACTAAATGTTCCCTAAGTGCCAAGCTCAAAGGTCATGTCTTTGATATAACAAGGAAGGCATTTTGGAGAAGTAGAGACGCACATGCGTAAACACTGTTACTTATGCGCCAGTGAGTCACTGGGGAGTTAAAGGGGGTGATATTTGGATTGAGAGATTCAAGAAAATGATAAATTTTGAGTTGATGGGAGAGGGGAGAGAAGGAAAAGGCAGCCGACTAGGAAAGAGTTAAAAATACTGGTGCGCTACCAGGTGATGCTGTTTGTTTGAACCAGACAGCAAGTAGGCAGGTTGAGTGATTGTGTCCTGTAGCTTCACTGTGAACAAGAAAATGCAACAAAATGACCCCTCTTACTTTCAAATGATCTAAAGTATCCTTGACAAAAAGTATTAATCAGCTTGCCCTGGGTTCACTATTTCTGGGCGACATTTGCTCGGGTACATCCTGGTAGACCTTCTGGTCCTGAAAGACCTAAGTGAAATGGTGAGGAGGAAAGAAAACCATGACCTGATAGCTTTTATTCAGTAGCTTTTGTAGGAAATGCCTGATCTGATGGGAAGGCATTATCTTGGCCATGTTGTGCGATTATGGGATGGCACTGATGTTTCATATTTCAACTTAGCATCTGTAGCTCACCTGTCTTATGCCTTGGAGAATCCTGTGAAACCGACTAGAGCCCGTTCTCACTGGGGGTAGAAGATCAAGAGACTGAGTAGCACGTAGGGCTCCCAGGGAGCAGTCAGTTTTTCTTTTTCTCTTTTCTTTTTTTTGTCTCAGAGACTCTTATTTTGCTGAAGAAGTTCAGAAGATGGCTCCTTGAGTCCTTTTGAGGATTCTTATCCTTTTCCTCACTTAGCTGCTCCCAGTGAGGACCATTGGGCACATGAGACTGTGTGAGTCTCCAACTTGACTGTAGACATGGTGTAATGGAAAGAGTCAGCGGATGGCCTGTTGAGTTGACCTTCTGTTTCCATGCAGTGCTTTGGGTATTCCCATCGTCTCAGATTCTAGGCTTCCGTGCCATTTCTTGCCTCCTCTTCCCTTTTTACTGCCCCCCAAAACTCCAGCGAAATGCTGCTTAATTATTCTTATAGTTAACTAACATTTACTCCGTTGAACAGGGCTTTGCACTACAAGTCAGAATGGCTGGCTGTTGATATGGGTGACTCAAAAGGCTTGCCTGCCCCAGAGTATTTCCACTACTGGTCGAACACCAATACCTGTTGCCCTGTCCTCATGGCTGTCACCATACTTCTGACCTACTCATGACCTCTGGAAGGCCCTTGTTAATCTGAGTCTGCTGCCTAGAGAAGGAAACCCCATAACCAATTTTCATACTCAGTCAACTCTTTAAATTTGTTTTAAAGGACAAAGTGATTCCCCAGACTGGTTGGAGACTGGGGACAGACAAGGGGAAGAGTGGCAGAAGTCACATGGGTTGAGCTATTACTGAGAAGGCAGCATGAACTGTGATGGGCCAATTCTGACAACTGGGTGAGTGTGACAGTGTGCCCAGATACCGGACGGGGGGCTTTACAGCCACAGAGTGGAAGGAAGGACTCCAAACAAGGATAGGTTTGTGCACGTGCGTGTGGCACATACAGTGCAGAAGACAAAATTTGTTGGTTTCCAAATTTTGCTTCAGGCTGGCTCCTATCCTGTAATTCAGTGACCCTGCCTGACCGGTAGAGGCGTTTTGCAGACAGACTCCTTTGTGATCTTGCCCAAGCTACGAAGCTTGGATAACTATATCATAGCTGGAGGCAAGAATCTGTAGGAAATACAAAGCTTGCTGCCTTGTTTTTCATTTCCTCTGAAGAATTTTCACAATCGATATAATCTACAGTTTTTTCTTCCCCCAGAAGAACTCAGTAGATCTCTTTACCTCCTTAATATTGATTTATTTAAAATTCTAGTTTGCACAAAGGAAGGCTAGTCATTCATCTTTCCAAATACAGCATAAACAGCTTATTAAAAATGTAAGGGGTACAAATGAAAGGAATATGGATTATTTGATATTTTATTTATCTTTGGAATACTTAGCGATCCTCTTTCCTTAAATAAAGAAAGCTGTTACTGATTTTCTTACACATTGAAACAATTATTTCTCAATTTATGTCTGAAAATTTAAAAACTGAACAAACAAAACTGTACACAAACAAAATAAAAGGTACCTTGAATTATTGACTACTCAGGTAACTACTCTAACTACTCAGAATTACCCACTACTACTATTTTTTTTTTACTTTCTTCTCATGCTTTTTTCTATTAGCTATATTAGCACATATATAAATATACAGATTACCATATTTGTGTATAGCATATGTGTATATTTGTATATGGTTATACTTAAACCGAATTTATAGTATGGTGCATAATAGTTTTAAAAGATGCTTTGTCACCTAAATTAGAGTATTCTTCAAAAATATGAATTTTAAAGTATCCAAAGGATAAGAACATATGAATACACCATATATTTTTTTTACTATCCTGTTTTTGGGCATTTCAGTAGTTTCTAACTGTTTATTATTAAAAATTAGACTACACTAGTATTTTTATATATACATTTTCTACTTTTGAGGGAATCACTGGGTCAAGGGTCATGAATGATTATGTATATATATGTGTATATATATACACATATATAAATATATACATATATACATATAAAATACATATAAAATAAAGTATTGTGACCAAATGTAAGAAAATAAACAAACGTAAGAAAATGTAAGAAATGTAAGACAATAAACAAAAAATAAGATTCACCATCTGTTTTCTAATATACATACACATATATATGTATATATATGTATATCCATATGTATATATATGTATATATATGTGTATATATATTAGAAAACAGATGGTGAATCTTATTTTTTGTTTATTTTTATATTTTGTTTATTGCAGTGCAATATTGGTTTCAGGAATAGAATTCAGTGATTTATCACTTACATACAACACCCAGTGCTCATCACAAGTGCCCTCCTTAGTACCCATCACCCTTCTAGCCCATCCACCACCTACCTCCCTCCATTAACCCTCAGTTCGTTCTCTATTGTTAAGAGTCTCTTATGGTTTGTTTCCCTGTCTCCTCTTCTCCCATCCCCTTCCCAAAGATTCATCTGTTTTGTTTTTAAATTCCACATATGAGTGAAATCACATGGTATTTGTCTTTCTCTGACTGATTTATTTCACTTGGCATAATACACTAGTTCCATCCACATCATTGCAAATGGCAAGATTTAATTCTTTTTGATGGCTGAGTAACATTCCACTATATTATCTATACATCTCTCTATTTCTCTATCTCTATCTCTATCTCTATCTCTATCTCTGTCTCTGTCTCTATCTCTGTCTCTGTCTCTGTCTCTATCTACTACATCTTCTCTATCCATTCATCAATCAATGGACATTTGGGTTCTCTCCACAGTTTGGCTATTGTTGATAATGCTGCTATAGACATTGGTGTGCATGTCCCCCTTTGAATCTGTAATTTTGTATCCTTTGAGTAAATACCTAGTAATGCAATTGTGGGATTGTAGGGTAGTTCTATATTTCGTTTTTTGAGGAACCTTCATACTGTCCTCCAGAGAGGCTTCACCAATTTGCAATGAATGACTGTTTTTAAATGATGTTTGGTTCATATTTTCAACTTCTTCTCTGGAAGAGATGTGTGAGTTTTCCCTTCTTCATATAGACGGGTGCCATTTCATTGTATTCTCATCGACGCTGGGGAATATGATGCTAAGAACAACTCTGCCAATTTGCTTGGCAAAACTCTCATTGTTTTAATTTAAATCTTTATCTTTTAATCTCTGATTGCTACATTAGTAGCTTTATAGGAAATATCATTCTTCCCTTCCTTTTGTTAGTCTTGAAAAATAATGATAATAGTTGTTTCATGGAGAAACTGGGAGACACAAATATGTGTGAAAGTGCTGTATGAATAGAATATTTGGGAGTATTATTGTTGTGAAGCCATTATGGCAAAATGAGAAATCTTCATTCAGTGATAGTCACAAATATCACACATATCACACATATCACACATAACATTCCTTATGCTTGTCCTCATCTGAAACAGAGGCCCTTGGTGTCTGTGTTGCATTTACTCGGCTCTCATCTGATTTCAACCCCAGCTGTGGTAGATAGATCTTGAAAGGTCAGACTCTTCTCTCCCTGCCAGAACCTTGCTACAAGTGCTTGCTGCTGTCTGCAGTCTGCCCCAGGGCCTTCTCCAACACATGAGTCTTCTAGCTAGCTGGCGTTGGATAGCCCAAAGGTACATGAATGGGGTGGGGGATTCGCATCAGGGGGAGCCCTGAACTGAAAGGAGATGGGAATCAGTGAAAAAATGTTCCAGTCGCCCATCCTTTGGGTGATCAATTCTGGGAGGCATTCCATTTGTGCTTCTCAGGATTTCTGGCAGAATCCCACTCTTTCTGCCAATAGCGGAGATTCTAATAATGCAACATATTATGGCCTTCCTTCTTCAGTGTTCTGACTCTCTTTACTCCCTCACTCCTGTTTCTTAAAATTAGCTTCCTAATAAACCAACTGTAACCAAGTCCTTAGTCTGGGCTCTCCTCTGGGGGAACCCTAAATGAAGACACTATCCTTTCCCTTCTTCTCCAGCAGTGCTGAGCTCTTCCCCTCCCACTGTAGAACATTCACTTAACTAATGCGGCCATTATGTATTGAGTGCTGACCAGGTGCCAGGTACCTTGTTGTGAGGGATGGGGACACAGACTCAAATTCTGGCCATCAGGAAGCTACATTCTAGTGCAACAGGAAGAAAATGAACACAATAAATAAGATACTGAAGTTCATAAGTACCAAAGAGAAAAAAGTAAGGGAGCTATGAAATGTCTGGGGTTGTAATTTCAGACAGTATGGACAGGGGTGACCTTATTGAGAAGTTCTCATTTGAATAAAGATCTGAAGAAGGTGAGGGAGTGAACCATGTCACTATTTGTAAGAAAAATATTCCATCTGAGAAGACAGCAAATACCCGGGCCCCATGGTGGGAGCCTGTCTGGAGCATGCAGAAGTATGGGGAAGACCAGTGTGGTGCTGCAAGGTGACAGAAGAGGAGAATGGTTAGGGAGCTAACCAGATGTTAGAGCACATAGGAACTTGAAGGTCTTTGCTGTTTGCTTTGCGTTTGATAGGAAACTACTGGAGAGTTTCGAGCAGAAGAATCTCATGGATAAAAACAATTATTCTGGCCACTGTACTAAGAATAGTTCTTGGGATGACAAAGGTAGAAGCAGAGACCAGGTAGGAAGTTATTGCAGGAATCCAGGAGAAAGATGAATGTGGCTTGGACTTGAGTCTTAGCAGTCGAGGTGGTGAGATGTGTTTGATTCTGAATATATTCCGAAGCTGAACTTTACAGAATTTGCTGATGGATGGATAGGACATGGGATGTGAGAGAGGTTAGGAATCATGGACAGTCCCAAGGTGTTTGAGCTGAGAAACTGGAAGAATTGTGGTTTGGTGAAGTGGGTGAGAGAAGGGAAGGTTTGAGGAGGCCTATTCAGAGCCCAACTTTCTACATACTAAATATCCATATTAAATAAACTGCATATTAAATAAATCTATTTATTACACCCCTTGGGGAATTCAAGGGAAGTAGGTGGTTGCAGATATGAGTTTGGATGTAAGAAAGGCCAGAGCTGGAGGTATAAATTAGGGAGTTACTAGTATATAGATGACATTTTGAAACTTCTTGGATGAGATTTCCAAGGGAATATGTGTGGATAGAAAAGAGAAGGGATCCAAATATGGTATATTAGTCTGCTAGGGTTGTCATAACAAAATACCACAGACCGGGTGGCTGAAAAAGAATTTTATTTTTCATAGCTACGGAGGCTGGAGGTCCAAGATCAGAGTGCCCACAGTAGTGGTTTCTCCTGAGGCCTCTCTCTTTAGCATATAGATGGCGCCTGCTCTCTGTGTCCTCAGGTGGCCTTTTCTCACTGTGTGTGCCCCTCTGGTAGTCTCTTTCCTTATGACCTCATTTACCTTAACTACCTCTTCAAAGACCCTAACTCCCAAAACAGTCACATTCTAAAGTACCGGGGATTAGGGCTTCTTTAGTATACAGATTTTACAGGGATACAGTTCAGCCCCAAACAGGTAAGTATCAGGGACATTCTGAAGTTAGGATTATAGGGAGTTAAGAAGGGGTAGTCAAACAAGACTGAGATGGAGAGTATAGAATGGTAAGAGAAAAAAAAACTAGAAGATGCGATACGAAGTAAAGAAAGCAGAATGAGATAGAAAGAAAGAGGAGAAAGTGATCAGTTGTGTGAAAGGCCCAGGGAGGGCACATCAATCAGTCACTGAATGTGGATTGTGCCTAGAATGAGCATGGCCTTGGTGATGCAACCTTCTGCAGTTGAAGTAATCCTAAAGGGGCTGATAAACTAAAAAGTATCTGCCCACTGCACTCCCATAAAATGAGGCAACCCCCCGTCTTTCACTGAGGGGCAATCTTGGTGTTACAACACAGGGCTCACTTTAACAGACCCTTTACTGGGGACTGTCATCATAAGAGGAGACAACTGCACTGGCGCATATACCCCTGCTCCCCAGTGTGGCCAGTGGAAGGCTGATTGTCGGATATGGGGCATTGATGGTGAGCTGGGATTTCTACATGTGTGTTCATGAAGGCTTTTGAGGTGTGGGATGGAGCTGTGGTAGGAAGAAAATTGGAGCATGCCTCAGGCCAGAGGCTTGGGGCAGGTTCTTCATACACTTTGTATTCTGGCCCAGCACCCCAAATGGCCAGAGAATTCTAAATTTGAACCTGACTTCCCAGGTTGTTTTGCAGGAGTAGTTGTCAAGGTAGAAGAGTAGAACCTGTGTTATTTAACACTTAGTTTAAATCTTTTTATATCTCTAGACAGATGGAATATGAGCCCCCGTTTATACTCTTGCCCCGAGCCCTGCAAATGTGGAAGGGGGGTTTAGCTGATCACCTATCCCTGTTGGATCACTGTAGGATAAATTTGGCGGGAGAAATTTGCACGACACAAGGATCAATTTAGCACATGTGAGAAGTAAAAATTTTCCCAACTGAAGCCCTAAAATTTACTTTTTTTCATGTTATACTTTAGTCTACCTTGTTTAGAAAAAGAAAATGGGGTATACAGAATTTCTGCTTAGGAATTATAGTCAGATTCATTTCTACCTGTCCTAGTCAGTCATATGGCCCCCACTGCCTTTTGTCTCAGATCTATATGTGTTGGAGTAGCTATTTTTACAGGATTGTTTTCCAGTACTCTCTGAGCCATTGGGAGCCATGCTGGGAAACAATCATAATTTCATGGCAAGGACATCTCCCAGATGCTAAACTCCTTTAGGGCAATAGAAGACCAGCCCTCACTTAGATGGAGAGACCTTTCTGGGGGACGTCTATCTTTTGATGCAAATAGACCATTTCCCTTCTCTACCAGGGACCAATCCAAAGTAGGTAGATTATTCCCCTTTATTGTCTCATATAAACTAGAACATTTGCACTTGCTCTTCTGGTTTCTAGTAGGCATTTATTCCTCTTGCCTGTCCCGAAACATTTTCCCCTTAGTTTATGGATATTCCTCCTACTCATTCCATGAATCTGGTGTAGCTGTTGTTAAACAATAAAATTCAACCAAAATTCAGATTGACCATTAAAAGGTTACATTCCTGGGGTAGATTGAAACTGTAATTAAGTCTTGGTTTGCTGTCATGCAAATGACTCCATTTTGTTTTTTGTGGTTTTTTTTTATCCTTTTTAACACTGTCAATCACAGTGTCTATCTCCCCTTCCCCTGCTCACTGAGTGGGGGAGGGGCATGTATAACCTGAGACCATTTGGATAATCTTTGCTAGGTTTTTGATTCTGAGCAAAATAACAACTTAAGCTAAAGGTGGTTAAAACTGACTTGTTCTAGAGGAAGCATCCAGAAGAGACATATTAGTATTACTGAGCTTTCTAAGGGTACCCTTTTCCTATATTATTTAAGCTTGCTGTGTTGTCTTCTTTTTTGATTCTGTGAGCTACCCAGAGTCTTTCCAATAAGTTCTTTTGTTTACCTCAGTTGGCTCTAATTGCTTGCCTGGCAAGAGCCCTAAGTGTCACTTCCATTTGGACTACCTTCCTCCAACCCAACCCTACTTTCAGGTTCACTCTGTACATCTAGCTAATTTTACTCTCCTGACTTGATGATACAGTCTACTCTCCCCAACTCCCTGTGATTTTCTTTGCTGATTGCCTGAATGGCAAATCAGAAATTGCTTATTTTACCCTAGTAAACTTTACTGTCAGAACTACAGTTGGATTTTTCTCTGCTAATATCTCTTCTACCCCAATGTGATGATTAAATCCTGGAAACTAGAACTCACAGTGCTCTATGCTGATGAAGGTAGTTATCTTTAACCTTCAAAAAGTCCATAAATTGATCAAAAAACTAAAGTAAAGTTAGAGCAATGTTAAATTGTTCTGTTTCAGGGTGGTCAGCATATCAGAAATTGATTATCACAACAATTCTCCCTAATAAAGTTTGTTACAGTCTCAGTGGGATACAGTGGCAAGTGCTTTTTTAGCTTCTGAGTCAGCAGGGTTCAGCTGATCAGGCCTGGACTGGGCTTATCTTGAGTTAACCGTCAGCTGTAGGTTGGGTAGATGGCTCTGCTGATCTTGGCTAGGATCTCTTACAAGTGTAAGTGTCTTCTAGGATGACTTTGACTAGGATAACTGGGGCAACTGAGCTCTGGTCCTTGTGTCTCTCCTCTTCCTGGCACAAGAGGGCTAGCATGGGCATGTCCTTCGTATCATAGTGGCAGAGAGTCTGAGCAAGTGAGTTCAATCATGCAGGTGCCTTTTTTGCCTTTGCTTGCATCACACTTGTCATAATCTCATTGGCCTAAAGCAAGTCAAATGACCTAGCACAGAATGGGAAAGCACTATAGAGCTACAGACTAAGTTTGTAGATACAGGAAGGAGTGACAAACCGGGGCCATTACTACCTTTGATCTACCACTGCAGTCATTTTTTTTTTACCTTTTTTTTTTTTTTTTTTTTTGCTTTTCTGCATCTTGTGAT
Source organism: Panthera onca (assembly GCF_046562875.1). NCBI lineage: Eukaryota > Metazoa > Chordata > Mammalia > Carnivora > Felidae > Panthera > Panthera onca. Next base: position 18,348,065 of record NC_138347.1, on the reverse strand, counting down.
CTTTCCTGGATAAACACCTATAGCTCGTTTACTAAAGGAAAATTCCCCAAATCAAGCAAATTACAGTCATTGAAAACTTAGAAATCACTGTATATATTATATACATTTGGCTATACCATTGGCTGAACCATGTAGTACTTTATGAAAACTTACTAAAGCAGCTAACCTGCTTGAGACTCGGGTTATTCTCATGCTGGCGAAGTACATCTTTCCCTTTTTTCTATTCACTGTGACTAGAGCTGATAATTGAATGCTGAAATTTATTTCTCTTGTGGACTGGAATGTACAGGTAGTGCTTTGGCTGGGATTAAGTGCCGTGTGCTGCCTTGCCAAGCACTGAACCCAATGAACTGCGTATTTCTGTAAGCTATTTACAGTGAGTTTGGAATTTCATAAGGCTAGAAGACTGTGCACCAGAGTCTAATCATTTATCTTCTTTTTACATGAACTTTTTAGTGTCCAGGGGATCTTCGTGCTTTTAGAAGGATATGAGGCATGTAACTTTGGTTTGGTTGAAGAAATTTGTCACTTTCACACTGTACCTTATAGCGAAAATGCTCTTCTAACCATGGAACAGAATTTGCCATGATTACAGTCCAATTGTCAAGTTTGAAAGAAATGCCATCTCATCAGAGAGGTCTTTACAGACTATCCTATGAAATAGCTACTCTCCCACTGTTATTCTCTAGCTCACTCTCTTGGTAGTTTTTCTCATACAGCTACTGATGTGGTTTGAAGTGTTGGGGTTTGGAGCTGATGGACCAGAAATAGTTCTTGAGGCATCTTTGGTGCAAAACGTTGGTTTTATTAAAGCACGGGGATAGGAGGTATGTGTGTGGGTGATTTGCATTATCAGATTAAGTGAAGACAGATGAAAAGATGACAACAAGAAAACCATGGGCAAACCCAGTCATCTTTTTTTCTCAAGGGGGAAAACACACACACACACACACACACACACACACACACACACACACACACATCAAGAATACCTTGCCATTGTTCGGAGCTTATCTATTTAGGTCCTAGTGTCTCTTACTTAAGAAGGCAGGTAAGTGTTAAGAAGCAATTTTTGCTTAGTCTTAATCGTATGGGGATTGCTGAAATTTTCTGGTTAACGGTGCCCAAATAATATCAGGTGCTTGGTGAGGGCTCAAAGACACCTCACAGGAGGGTTGGGAAGAAGCCTGCCCAACAGCCCTTGGCAAACTGAAACTGTTGTTCTGCCCATTTTTTCCCTCAAATTTCCACTTTTTGAACTAATTTGTCTCTTTGGGTCCCAATTTTTTATTTCTGGCCAGAACTCGTGAACTGAGTAGAAACACTTCCATTCTTTCTGCCTGTCAGAGAACCTCCTGAGCCCATGAAGGCCTGGCTTAGTTTGTTAGGGCTGCCAAAACAAAATACCACAAGCTGGGTGGCTTAAATAGAGAAATTACTTTTTCACAGTTCTGGAGGCCAGATGTTTGATCACAACGTCTGCAAGTTTGGCTTCTTCCGAGGGCCGTGAGGGAAGAATCTGTTCCATGCCTCTCTCCTTGACCTGTAGATGGCTATCCTCTCCCTGTATCTTTACATCATCTTCCCTCTGTTCATGTCTGTATCCAAATTCCTCTTCTTATAAGGACACCAGTCAGATTGAATTGGAGCCACCCTAAGGACCTCATCTTAACTTAATTAATCTTTAAAGGCTCTATCTTTAAATACAGTTATATTATGAGGTAGCGGGGTCAGGGCTTAATTATATGAATTTGGAGGGGTGCAAATCAACCCATGGCAACCTGTCTCCAGCAGAGGCTGACCCTCTTGATAATCCTAAACAAGTTTTGTAATAGAATAAAGGCCATGGCCCATCAGCATGAGGAATTTTCCTAAGCCAGTGGGTCTGGGCTAAGACTCTTAAGACTGACATGTCTGTAGAGATGAGATTTTCTCAAATCCCTGTTGAGTTTGCCAAATCTGCATATTTTGTCTTTTCCATTGACTGGCTTCTGAATATATGTTCCAGCTTCCTTATATCTTAGTCTGCATGGTGCTAACTGGATATACTGCTTAACTCTTAACAAATTTCTCTCCTTGTGGTTGAGGCTCTCACCTTAGGTTAAGCACCAGAATCAGTAGACAGCTACTTCAGAAAAAAGGAAAAAGAAAAGGTGTATTTTTATTAAATTCTAAGGCATATCTCTCATTAAATACCAAGGTCCCCAGTACTACCAAGGATTGACCGAGGTCTTACACTTGCATCGAAGAGTGACCAGACCTACCACTTACGTGGTAACAAACAGCACCGCCTTCCAGAAACTTGCTGTTTGTACACCATTGTACAATGCTCACATGCTAATTAAATACTAACAACTAATTGAGTCTTACTTTATTAACTGCTTATGCAATAATAAACAATAATAATGGTAATACCATTTATTTAGTTTTTACTAAATGTCAATCATAACTCTATAAGGTAGACTGTACTTCAATCCTTCTTTTTCAGATAAGAAGACTAAGTCTTAAGATGTCAGAATAGATTATTTACTATACAACTAGCACATAGTTAACATAGTCTTTGAATTTGGGTGTGCCTGAAATTTAAGCACACTTTGCTCTATCGTTAATTATTCTCCCCTAGCTTGCATCTGCAACCAAGTGGTCTCTCCTAACTCAGGTAGGCTAGTTTCTGGCATCTTTCCTGATCTTGCCAGACCATTTGGAATCCCAGCATGTCTTGAGGAAGATGCATCCATGATAGGACCCAGCTACTGGCTACTATAAAATGTGTAGCCTTCAGCTTCTGCTAATTTCCTTTATGGTCTTGAATCTGGTTTGCTATTTGCCTTGTACTTTCCATTTTAAAGGCCATCTTCCAAAACACCACCAAAATTGTCAAGGGGACTAAAATTTTCATTTGCAAAATAATCAATGAGTATCTTGTGCTATCATCTAAAATGTTCCCAATAGTCACCAGTTCGGGAAATCTGCCTCTTAATGCAGATGTGGTATATGCGGCAGACATCTGCCCGGTTTCAATATTGGTGATAGAAAAGCCTTTTTAAGTTTACACCTCATAATATCCTGTTGCAGGAAAATGCTTCTTAGCAGTTTTCATAGAAGCTGGTCTTTTGCACAACAATAAAAGGCCATTCTCCATTTCTGTGCAGCTATTTAGCAAATTAAAATTCTCTTCTCAAGTTTGAGAGGACAAAAGAGTAGTTAAGGATATTTGGTTTGAGATAATTACTTACACTGTTCATGAAAGCCAAAGTTGTTTCTTACAATGTAATAACCACTGCATTTTAAATAAGTAACAAGATGAGTCTCATCCTATGCATAAACAGTTGTATGAAAATCAAAAAATTTTAAATGGAATTGCATTTTAAATATATAATTTCCATGAATTACTTATAGGATTTTTTTAATAGTAGAATGTTTGTTTTGTATAAACAGTTGCTCAATATTCACTAATGTGAATTCAGTTACTTAATTATGGTAGCGAATTTGTTTTTAAAAAGAACATATGTAGTACACGTACAGAGCACATATAAAGTATGCATATTTGTAACAGTTTGAGAAAGAAAAGAAACAATGCATATTTGTAAGACATTGATATTTCTAAAATTGTAAGTATAATGTTTGACATTTGAAAAGTAAATGTATTATATTATAGGAAATAATATATTATTCTGGTCTAAGGTGGGCAAAATTAGCAACCATAAAAGAAGAAAGCAGAAAACAGGGCTTCTTGATTTAGTTAAGGACCAATTTTATACTTTTAGTGCAACATTTCTATGTTTGCTTGTTTAACTTGTTTCTCAGGAAGTTTTACCTGAAGAATTTTGTCCTCTGTCACATGCCATCCTATTCCATAGATGTTCCTGTTGAAGTAACTTCAAAGTCTTTCCTTAGGCAGTGAGCTAAGAGTTAAGTGCCATACTCCCCTTTATAATGGACTCAAACCAATTTTCTCTTATGAACTAAAACTTTGAATACTATATCCTGCTAATAGGGTTCCTATTATTTAAATAAATGAGGAGGTGATGAGTAAATATATTCTTGTTACCACAGTCAATCTCTCCTTTTAAATTATTAAATGAGTCCGATTATAATGGTCAAATCAGATTGAAAAAATCAAAACTTTTTACATCTGGAAAACATGAAGCAAACATACACTTTTATTGTTATTAACTGGATAGAGGTTACACATGATATTATCTTAATTTTACTATAATGGGGAGTTGCATTCATTTAAAATTTTTTTTTAACGTTTATTTATTTTTGAGACAGAGAGAGACAGAGCATGAACGGGGGAGGGGCAGAGAGATTGGGAGACACAGAATCGGAAGCAGGCTCCAGGCTCTGAGCCATCAGCCCAGAGCCCGACACGGGGCTCGAACTCACAGACCGCGAGATGGTGACCTGAGCTGAAGTTGGACGCCCAACCGACTGAGCCACGCAGGCGCTCCGCATTCATTTTAATCCACACACATTGTAGTGGAATGGTGCCCCCTCAAAAGATATGTCCATATCCTAATACCTAGAACCTGTGAATATGACCTTATTTGGAGAAAGGGTCTTGGAAGATGTAATGAAGTTAAAGGTCGTTAGGTAAGATCATTCTAAGTTGTCTGGGTGAGCCTAAATCCAATGACAAGTGTTCTTGTGGCAGAAGAAAATACACAGAGACCCAGAGAAGGCCAGTGGAAGACAGAAGCAGAGATGGGAGTGACACAGGCCACAAGTCAAGGACATTTACAGCCACCGGAAGCTAGAAGAGACAAGGCACACTTCTCCCCTGGAGACTTTTGAGGAAGTGCAACCCTACTGACATCTTGATTTTGGACTTCTGGTCTCTAGAACTGTGAGGGAATACATCTCTGCTATTTTATTATGGCAGCTCAAGAAATCAACACACACATCATACAGGCAGAGCACAACATGCTGAAGAAAACAAATGACCCATTGTTGTTGATGGTTCATGCCGGGTAAGAGGGAAGAACACAAGCCATCAGGAATGTTCATCTCATGCTCTCTACTGAAAGAAGAACTCAGATAAGTCAGTGAAGCATCCGACTTCAGCTCAGGTCATTATCTCACGGTCCGTGAGTTCGAGCCCCGCGTCAGGCTCTGTGCTGACAGCTCAGAGCCTGGAGCCTGCTTCTGATTCTGTGTCTCCCTCCTCTCTGCCCCTCGCCTGCTCATGCTCTGTCTCTCTCTGTCTCAAAAATAAATAAAAACATTAAAAAAATTTTTTTTTAATTTAAACTAATTTTATAAAAACACAGGTTGTCATTTTATTGAGTCATTTTGTTCATGATTATATCCATAAAAATCATTCATGTTAATTGTATTAAGCAATACTTCTTTTTCTTTTTTAACTCCTAGGCGAGTGAATAGTTCTCAAAAATATTGATTTATTCTACTATTAATGAACATTTGGATTGTTAGTTTTTGGTGATCATGAAGAAAGTTGTTAAGAATTCTTGTCTTATTTTTTAGTAGACATACTCACTCGTTTTTCTTGGAAATATATGTAAGAGTGGAATTATTGGCCATAGTAGGCATGTATTTAGTTTCAATAGTTACTATCAAGTACCATTCCAAAGTTATTATATCAATTTATACTCCCACTGTCAGTGTATGAAAATTTCACTTGTTTTATATCCTTGCCAATACTTAGAATTATTAGCCTTTTTAGTTTTTGCCATTTAGGTAGGCAGTTAGAGGTATTTTATTTTGGATTTTAATTTGCACTTCCCTATTGGGTTATGATGTTGAGCATCTTTTGATGTGCTTATCGGCTATGTTGATAGCCTCTTTCATAAAATGCCTTTTTAAGGCTTTTGCTCATTATTTTTTTTCCTTTTTTTAATTGAAAATACCTTTCTATTTTTACTTGGGCAATCACGAGCAGAAATAGTCACTCCTTCATGGTCAGAATTTAACTTTTCTGTGCATCGATTTATTCTCAGAGAGCTTTAAATCTTGACGCATAATGTGTTCATCTTTGTATACATTGTAGATTTTGACTCTGGTTCTTCAGTTTTTCTATCTTAATTGTAGTCCCCCAAATAATTTTTGATTATAAAGCCATTGTTATGTCATCTGTTATCAGAATGCACAATCTTTTGGATACATACATAAGTTATATATCTCTATAGATTCATTGTTTATCAAATATCAGTTCACATTAATACAATTACTATATTATTAATATTATAGGAACATCTATAGTAATATGTTAACATGTAATGTTAATTAATGTGTATGGTAATAATATTAATGATAGTGATTAATGAGAGAATAAATGATTTATATGAAGTTGAATACCCAAGATTAGTGTTGGAGCGTCCCAACTACTCAGATTTATATTTTTCATTCAGCTGTATTTTTTGATCTCTGTAGAGACTGTTCTATATTTTTCTCTCAAGTTGTTCTTGGTTTATTTTCTTAACACATCATAAATGCTATTATCGAATAAAACCATTGTAAGTGATAAGAAAATAAACTGGTTTTGGTTGTTAGAATATCATGGTGTGTATCTTTGCCCTGGGGCAACAGACGTATCTACTGGATAAAATAATGTGTTTAGAACATTTAGTATTATATATTATGAAAAATAAATCCCTGAGGAATAAATAATTTGCTTTTAATATTAAAATGCCTTATCATCCTAATTTTAAAAAGTTGATACTAAAAACCTAAAGCTAAGATTTACTTAGCTTCTGGATTTTTTGGTGTTGTTTTGTTGTTTTAACGGGGAGAGAAAGAGAAATTGCCTAATGTTGGCTTGAAGCATATGGCCTTATCTAAGGAACAGTCATAAGGTTTTAACAGAAAGTATAGAACATTAAAATCAGGATTTTAGGTGCTACTTTCTTGGGCTTGGATCGAGGACAGAACAATTGCACAGTGGTTTTATGAGCATTCCTGATGTGTAATATTTATTTTTATTTGCTCTTCATTTATATTTAGTGCATGTTGTAAAACTGCATAAGGCTATCAAGTAACTTTAGAAGTTATAATGGGAAACACTCTTAATGAGGATTTTTTTTTAAGATTCACTTCGAAGTGCATTAAAGACATATTCAGCTGAGTAGAGCAGCCTCTGTGCATCATAGATTTAATTCATACCCATAAAACCTTGCCATGTGCTTGCAGAAATAATACAAAGATCAATAACCTGAAAGGAGCTGGAGGAATGAAAATACATGGTGGATGAGGCTCCTTTTGTATGAGACAAGAGAAGGAATATTTAAAGCTTAGTGGCAGATTAATATGGCCTGCTTTACATTTGCCTACTATATTACTAGCAAGTTGCATCTGTTTCCAGAATTTTAATCAAAGCCACTGAAGGAGAAAGTGGGCATTCAGAAAAATGAACTTGGTGAAGGACTAGAGACCTTCAGCAAAAACAGTATATCTTCAATGGCCTGTTATCTCTCTTTCTAAAGATCTCATCGTTGAGTTTGGTTGGACAACTACATACATAGCCTGTGAAGTTCTGGTAAATAATGATCACATCATGATACCAAGAAAATTGCCTTATGTTTTTGCCTTTAAAAATGGTGGGATATAAAACAACAGAACAACTGGTTCTTGATATGCTTGGCATTTTAAGAATACATAGTGGAAATCACTACGGGCATTCAAACGTAACGTATGGGCCTCATGGATATTTGCATGTGAAATGTTAAAAAAAAAGGATGATTTTGAGGTCTTGAGGGCAGTAGTTGTTCCCACTGGTGTTGTGGGCTGAGGACGGTCGGTCTGGCTGCTGTGTGAGTGCCCTTCACCTTAATCACAGCTCCATGTGTCCTTTCCAGAGCTTTCCAGGAGATGTTAGAGGTATCGAGAGGGATGAGAAGATAAAGCAGCACCTTTCTTTGGTCAAGGCTAAACAGCAGGGGCAAACTGAAATGCCCACAGGGACTGGGCAGGCTGAGTTTAACTACTCAAATGGAGTGACAGAAAGCAAATAGCAGACCTCAGAGTTAAGAAGCAGTTGTGATCATGGGAAACTGAGCTCATGCTTAGTTAAAAGGGACAACTATTACCCAACTCCAGTCAATTGCATGAAGGTCTACGGTTGCAGTGTGATAACTGTATTTTGGAGTTAGAATCACCGTGACTTTCCCTATAGATAAATTAGGACTGAATTCATGAAACCTCAGGGGGTTTTGTTCTTGTTAAAAAATATTATTGCTTTATTGATCAATCATCTGGGTAAAATAGCCACAGTTTTCAGTGTGGTAAACGTGCTGTCAAACTTGAGATCATAAAGCTAATGTTTTTCATTAATGTCACAGCCTTGGTTTGAATGTATTGCTTTGGAAAACACTAACTGAAGAAGTACCTACTATGAGTCACGTAACTGGAAGAGTTATAAAGAAGAAGAATACGTATTACCCATCTTCACACTCTAGCAAAGGCTCGGCTGGATACAATTTAAATGCAGTCAGAAAATAAAGGTTATGTGATATAACATGTTACACTCAATGATAAATTGTTTTATACTTCCAACAAACTGATTTCAATATTTATTCTGGTTTCTGACTATGTAACAATTCTAAGCAACTGAGTATATTTTCTCTTATTTGTAACCTTTGAATTTCTAATTTCTTCTGTACTGTCATTATGAAATTATAATACTGACTCCATTTATCCACAGTGCTGGAATGCTTACTTATTGAAAAGCCTTTGGATTAGAAGGAGATTGCATTAGCACTTTCAGGGAAACTATAGACACATTTTTTTGTAGTGTAAGATAAACAAAAAAAGATTTCAGGAGCTAAATGTACTCATTTTTCATACTTTTTTCAGTCATTGCCTTTCCCTGACTCTGAAGTGAGTAGAAATGAACATCTCTGATTTCTGGTCTTGAAACCAGTTCTGACTAGGGTGGGGAGTAAGTTGGCAGTTTTAGTAACACCAGGGTGCTGTAGTGTAATATAGTTATTATAGACACTATTCTGGTCATCTTTGTGCTTGGATAACCTGTGCATCCCTCTTTTGAGGGTTAGGTAGCCCAGATCGAGGGTTAGGTTTGCATCTCTGTATCTTTAGTGCTTCTGTCTCCTGTAGTGTCTGGAACCCAACCCTGTGAGGCCAAGGCCCTGACGTTTCATTCATGATGCTATATTAGCCTTCCTATACTACTAGCTACTTGACTTTTGTCCCTCGCTGAACATTATTGGGAACCAGCGTTGTCGCTGATGCCCCCTTCGGTCGGTCCATCCCATCTTTTGGATTGAACCTTCTTGAGAAGTCATACCTGTGTGAAATAGGCCGACTTCTCTGCATGACCCTGAACAAAGTACATTAATTGTTTTCTTATGTCTACAACGAGTTGAATATTCAGTCATCTCAAATGTGGACTTCTCCTCTTCTCCTGTCCAGGTAATGGTGAGGTCCTTGTGTTTTGTGGTGGAGTCTGAGGTTCAGCAATATTTGCATAACCAGTCTGGAGTTTTTAAAGTTCTTTAGTATCAGAATTTGAATCACAGAACTACTAGTCAGGTGTTCCTTCCAGAACATCATGCAGTCTCACTTCCACAGGACTGTATTAGAGAAATGAGCAGCATCACAAGGTCGAAATTATCTGGCAAGGCATTTTTTTTCCTTTGCTTATATCAAAATGGTCTCTAGCCGTGGAATATGCACCTATAGAAATTATTTTGGATTTTTATTTTATTTTTTAAAATGTTTATTTATGTATTTTGCGAGAGAGAAAGAGTGCGCCCAAGCAGGAAAGGGGCAGAGAAAGAGGGAGAGAGAGAATCCCAAGCAGGCTCCACACTGTCAGCATGGAGCCTGATGTGGGGCTTAATCTCACAAACAGTGAGATCATGACCTGGGCCAAAATCAAGAGTCGGATGCTTCACCTACTGAGCCAGCCAGGTGCCCCTAATTTCAGATTTTTAAAAATGGTAGATATGAGTTCTGGTTTTAATTGCCTCCTTGGCAGTAGACTATTTCCACTGGGAAAACCTGAAGTCAATACCCATTTGCTGCATGTATCACCATTTTGGAGCTTGTCAGTATTTTGCACGCTGGAGGAGTTATAGTAGGACCCACATTTCTTATTTCCTTTTGTTCCTTTTCACACAACACCTAGGTCTCCCAACGGGATGGCCATTAAAGACTCTGAAGCATGAATTGAATTTTTACAAATTTTTATTACATCTTTCACTGAGAAGGGAAAAAAATGGAAAGTATAAAAAATAGGTAGTTTTGCCTTGAGTTAAAATTTGGGGGGCCTTAGCCTTATACCACTGCTCTTGGCTATTTTCAATAATCTATAGTAAGACTGATTGGGAAGTGAGCCCTTCTCGGGCACACATGGGGAGTTATTGGAGTGATTAACTAGAGGCATTTTCCTTGGATCTTGTTCTTGGCTCCAGCACTGATTTTATTGGATTCCCTTCCTAAACCACCATCCACTGTGTTGTGAACATACATCAACTTGCTGTAGCTAGGCAGCTGTGAAATGCAGCGTGGTATCTACTCTGCTGAGGAAAAAAAATCATTTTCAAATTTCTTGTTTTATATTCTTATGACTTTTGGACCCAAACATTGTACACTCCCTGGAACTTACAGCTTCTCAGTTTCAGTTGCAGACTTGGGTGATCTCTTTCCTATGCACCCAATTATGTTCTACGTTCTGAAGATTATTGAGTGTACTACCAACTGGTCTTTAATATACATCCTTCGAATCCTGTTTTTGCTTGAATAATGCCATCTCTGTCTTCAGTATGTATCAATGACTGGAATAATAAAAGATATCTGCTTTAAAAATAAGTTATATTTGAAAGGTGCTTGATGCTGTGCATATACTATGAGCTGCCATTTTAAGAATGTGGTACCTTATGTGCACATAAGTGACAATTTGTGAAACTAGATTTATTAGTCAGGCTAGGATGGATTATGCTGTGGTAACAAGTTAGCCCTGAAATCCAGTTTAAGACATGTAACAAAGGTTAAGGACGACAAGGGTTTTATGTAATAGTTACACAAAGACTGTTAAGGTTCAGGCAGTTCTCCAGGTTAGTTTCTCTCTATGTGATGACTCAGAAAGCCAGGCCATTGGCTTCTTGTAGCACGTCCATTTCAACACATGACTTCCGTAGTTGCTTCTTAAAGGGAAGACAGGCTCTTGAAGGCCACAGTCTGGAAATGACCTGCAGTACTTACACTTAAATTTCATTGCTTAGAACAGGGTTTCTCCACTTTGACTTTTGGCATTTGGGGCTGAATAGTTGTTTGTTGTTGGGGGGGCTTTGCTGTGCTTGGTAGGATCCCAGCATCCCTGGGCTCTTCACCCTAGATGCCAATAGGCACTGCCTGTGGCTGTGATAACCAAAGGTATCTCCAGACATTATTAAATGTTCCCTGGTGGTTGGGGGAGGTTGGGAAGAAAATTGCTCTTGTTTCAAAACCACTGAACTGGGGCTAGTCCTTTAGCTGTAACTGCGGGACTACTAGGGGGAAAGAGGTCATCTGGTTTTTATAGGAAGGAAGAGAAGCAGATACAGCTATGTACTAGTAGTCTGTAATACATGAGCTAACAGAAATAGAGAAGTTTCATCCTTTTACTATATCTCTAGACATATGTGAAAATGTTGATGTATTTTAATTTTAACCTAAAACGAACAATATTGCACGTCCAAAGTAAATTTAACAATTCTTAAGAGCTAATTAAATTGACTAAGCTGTAAAAAGAAGCATTTATAGTGAAAATACATTGAAAGAATTATTTAAAAAAAATTTTTAATGTTTGTTTATTTTTGAGAGAGAGAGAGAGAGAGAGAGAGAGACAGAGCATGAGTGGGGGAGGAGCAGAGAGAGAGGGAGACACAGAATCTGAAGCAGGCTCCAGGCTCTGAGCTGTCAGCACAGAACCCGACGCGGGGTTCAAACTCACCAGCCGTGAGATCATGACCTGAGCCGAAGTCAGACATTTAACGGACTGAGCCACTCAGGCGCCCCCATTGAAAGAATTATTAAAGGAAGTGAAAATTATAAGTATTGTATTTGACGATGAGAGGCTTAAAACAAACACTAGCTATGATGTAAATATGAGTGTTAGAACAAATTAAGGTGGCCATGAAAACTTATCTAGGATCTAGGAGCATATGTTTAATGTTGAAAATAATTTTTTATTAGACATTGAAATAGTCATTTCTGGAATAGACTAGCTTAATGTATACTTGTCACACATGTTGACTTTGGTAATTTGCTGTATAAATGTGATGCTAAATTGTATGTATTAGTCATGGAATAAACAGTGTTAGTCATGGGGTAATTAGAATGCTTCTAGTCACAGGTATAGAAACCTGGTGGAACTGTCTCCTGGGAGAGAGAGAGATATAGAAAGAGACATAGAGACAGAGGAGAGAGAGACAGAAAGACAGATACAGATTTATTAGAAGGAGGTTTTGTTGTACAATAACAAAGGTTTTGTGTGTCGTTCATGTTACCTTCTGGTGTGGCTGCGTTCTCTATACCTTCCCGTTCCGGGACCTGGGCTGAAAGGTCTCCTGTCTCCAGCCCCTGTCTCAGTCTTGTGGAGGAAGAAAAAAATAATCATACGACCAGTTTCCGTGTGGCTGTATCATAAATTTCCTCTGCTGGTATTTTATCGTTTTAAGCAAGCCACATGGCCAATCCTCCCCCAAAGAGATATTCTGCATGTGACATGACCATAGGAGGACCCAGAGCCTTTTCACAGAGAGGGCAACAGATCACTGTGAACAATAGTAGAATCTACCACAGATATTGAGACGTATCACTGAAGATGGGGACAGACATCGAATTGGGGGCACATCTGTGACCACCTATGCTTCTTTCTGTTTTAGCTGCATTCTTTCCAACTATTGAAAGTAGGAGGAAGTCTACAGCAGTCCTAGGTATACCTTCCCCCAATTAGCAACAAAAAGCAGAAGGACAGGGCTTAGTTTTGAATAACCTTGAAGGACCAATTTGTGAGAAGGAGTTCTTGCTTTACCGCAAGATGACTGATGGGCCATATCCATGTGTCCGCTCTATGTGGTTGAAAGAAAAGGACTGAGACTTCAACCTTCAAAGTCATATCTTGAGTGAGGAGGTGTGTTTTCCTAAAGGAGGTCAGGGAATGCTGTTGGCAGAAGCAGGTAAAGGTGTTGGGAAGACCGGAAAATACATCCACTGTGTATAGACATGATGTCATCACTGAAGTATAGGCCAGAGTATAAATAAACAAGATAAAAAATGAATTTTCATCTTTATTCAAACTTTTGCTCCTCTAGTCTCATAGTTACAAAAAATTTACCCTAACCAAGGGGTAAATGTTGTAGAAGAGCTCCAACATCAGTTGGGGGAAAACATAATTCCCCCAATGCTCCTTATAAATTTTCGAGTAGGGATCCAGAACAATAAAAGCTTCTCACTCCATTAAAGTAATATTGTTAACTGACAAAGAAGATAAACTTGCTTCACTCTTGTTCCCAATTATTACTGATGTTTTTAAGAAACTCTTCTGATGTACTGAGATGCCTTAATGTAAAGAGTTGAAATAAAGATCGATGAACCAAGTTATATAGAATGGCCATTTCTAAACACGCTGGAGATAAAGAGGATCTCAGATTATAGTCATTGACTTTGAAGTGTTCGCGGGTTAGATGTGGAGATGGAAGCATTCACGCGAAGAGATAAGAGCTCAAGGTTCCGTCTGACAAACACCAAAAGGATAGAGACGATGAGCTTTTCACAGCCAGAGCTGTTTCAGTCATTGGCCAAGGTAGTGTAGGAAAATGAGAACCCTGAGATCACAGGTACAGGCTCCGTTGCCAGGGAACGTATCTGTCTAGGCAGGCAGATGGACTGTGGTGGCAGAAGGATGTGGCAACAGGTTCTGAAAATTTAACTTTTCATATTAGGGCATTGGTTCTTATCCCAGGGTGCTTGGGCCCCCTAGAGAACATTTGGTGACGTCTGGAGATAATTTTAGTTGTCATACCAAAATGGATGGCGGCGCTTCTGGTATCTAGTGGGTAGACACCCCGGATGCACATCCTACAATGTGCTGGACAGCCCTTCACAACAAAGAATGATCCAGCCTAAAATATTCGTAAAGTTGGGACACCTTGCATTAGGAAGTCCTGTGGAGATGAGACAGATCTGGACTAGGGTAAAATGTAAATAAATGAAGAAATGTATGTCAGAGTCTTCATAAAGAATGAACCCAGGGGAGTATGTGCTTGATTGGTTAGAGCCCATAGAAAGCTTGTCTTGGATCTGCTTATCTTCATTTCTTGCATTTCAATTTGGAACCATGATTACCTTTCCTTTCCTTGACAGAGTCCTAACAAGTCTATTCAACTTGGAAGGAACCTTAAAAGTAATCTAGATCCTGGGTCAGGAACTCTGATGTCTTCAGTGGCCAGACTGTGTGACTCAGGCGAGGTGTAAAGTCAAGAGGGGTCCTGTTAGCTTACGGGACTTAAAAGAAACAACACCCTAGTAACAATGAGCATACCTACCACCCAGATCTTGGTTTCTTTCTTTCTTTTTTTTTTTTTTTAGTTTATTTTGAGAGACAGAGGGAGAGAGCTTGAGCAAGGGGAAGGGGAGGGAAAGCGAGAATCCCAAGAAAGTTTCACACTGTCAATGCAGAGCCTGAGGCAGGGCTTTGTCCTATGAACCAGGAGATAATGACCTGAGCCAAAATCAAGAGCCAGTAGCTTAATTGACTGAGCCACTTAGACACCCCCAGATCTTGGTGTCTTTTTTCTTTTCTTTTCTTTCTTTAAAATATAATTTTATTGTCAAGTTAGCTAACATATGGTGTATACAGTGTGCTCTTGGCTTCAGGGGTAGAGTCCTGTGATTCATCGTTTACATACAACATCCAGTGCTCATCCCAACAAGTGCCCTCCTCAATGCCCATCACCTATTTTCCCCTCACCCCCAAGCCCCCATCAATCCTCATTTTGTTCTCTGTATTTAAGAGTCTCTTATGGTGTGCCTCCCTCTGTTTGAAACTATTTTTTCCCCTCCCCTTCCCCCATGGTCTTCTGTTAAGTTTCTCAAGTTCACATATGAGTGAAAACATGTATCTGTCTTTCTCTGACTTACTTATTTCACTCAGCATAATACCCTCCAGTTCCATCCACGTTATTACAAATGGCAGGATCTCATTCTTTCTCATTGCCAAGTAATATTCCATTGTGTATATAAACCACATCTTCTTTATCCATTCATCAGTTGATGGGTATTTAGGCTCTTTCTACAACTTGGCTATTGTTGAAAGTGCTGCTATAAAAATTGGGGTACGTGTGCCCCTATGCATCAGCACTCCTGTATCCCTTGGGTAAATTCCTAGCAGTGCTATTGCTGGGTTGTAGGGTAGTTCTATTTTTAATTTTTTGAGGAATCTCCATACTGTTTTCCAGAGCAGCTGCACCAGTTTGCATTCCCACCAACAGTGCAAGAGGGTTCCCGTTTCTCCGCATCCTCACCTACATCTGTTGTTTCCTGAGTTGTTAATGTTAGCCACTCTGACCAGTGGGAGGAGATCTTGGTTTCTAATACTATTCTCCAGTAAAGGGAACCAGGGCCCTTGGAGAACTGGATGATTCTAGGACTGGTACAGGAGATCTAAAACTGAGTCATGAGCATCTTTTAGTATCAGAAAGCAATAAAGTGCTTAAAAAAATAAAAAAAAAACTATATTGAGGGGGATGTGTCAAAGGAGAACTGTATCCAATTGCAAAAGTTTCATATAGCAAACACAAGAACAATTTGAGCAGTGAAATCAATAAAGTAGTATTGGATTATAATCCAAATTATAAAATAACTATCCATTAGCCCATATTGATATAAATAAATGGCTGAACACATTTGAAAGGTAGAGAAGAGACAAATTTCCCATGCAGAAGAATTCCAAATAATTTATGTAGATATTCCACTTTGGGGACGAGGAACGTAACTAACCACTCTTAAGAGTAGGCTGCACAGAGTTACTTCCCTGTATAGAAAGGAGGAAAAAGTAACTTTACAGTGGAAAAGCCTAACACTACTTCAGCCAGGTGATCAAGTCAATATCAACAGTCATAAATCAGGCCGATTGTATGTACCCTTGATATGATTTGATAAAAATGGCACTTTATTCTGTGATCTTCCTCCCCAAAACCCACGACATGAGTCTAGTTATGAGAAACACGTCAGACAAATTCTAATAGATAAGCAGCCTGCAAAATACCTGACCAGTACTCCTCAAAACTGTCAAAGTCATCGAAACAAGGAAAAGTCTAAGAAACTGTCGCAGCCCACAGGAGCCTAAGGAGACATGATGACTAAATGTAATGTAATACCTGAATGGGATCCTGGAACACAAAAAGGACATTAGGCAACAAGGAAGGAAATTCAAATAAACTAATGATTTCACTTAATAATGGTCTATCCTTATTGGTTCGTTACTTGTGACAAATGTAGCATGACTGATATAAAACCGTAAGAAGAGGTCTGGAAGAGGTCTGCAGGGGATATGTGAGAACTCTGTAGTATCTTGTCAATTTTTCTGTAAATCTACAACTGTTCAAAAAATGAAGTCTATTAATTTCTAAAAGATTAAAGGAAAAGAGTGGGTCTGTGACCTCCTAGCAAGTGAAGGTCCTGCCTGTATAACATTTTGCAGGCTGGAAAAGACAATGGATTTGGCTTGCAGTGAAATGTGGTCCATAGACACCCAATGTGTAATCCCTAGTGTGGTCAACCATGCTTTATTTTGTGGATAATATGTTCTGGTAAGTTTGAAAGGCTTACCAAAGCCACACAACTATCCCATTTCGAAGTCACTTCCGGGGTCGTGTTCTTTCCTCTCTTAGCAGCCCCTGCCACGGGCACAATGCTGTGCTGGTGAAAGCAGCAAGCAGTAGTGACCAGAACGGTTCATCTTTGCTCTTCATTGTTAGATGTATGTCACTTCACCAACAATGGAATTTATTACATAAGGAAAACAAAAATAAGGAAACAGATTTCGGAACATAGCTCAGTTATTAGAATAGCAATGTCAACATTTGCCAAACATGAAAAAACATTTTTTTTAACATTTATTCATTTTTTGAGAGACAGAGACAGTGTGAGCAGGGGAAGGACAGAGAGAGAGAGAGAAAGAGAGAGAGAGGGAACCCAAAGCAGGCTCCAGGATCCGAGCTGTCAGCACAGAGCCCGGAGTGGGGCTCGAACCCATGAACTGTGAGATCATGACCTGAACCGAAGTGAGACGCCCAAAAAACTCAGCCACCCAGGCACCCCATGGCAAACATTTTTTAAGAAACAAAGGAATAACATAGTTCTTTACCTTGTCATGAAGTTTGCAGCAACCAAAATTGGTGAATAAAAGGCCTTGTACGTCTTTTCTCTTTAACATTGGTAATGAAGATAGAATACATGAAAAACATGGAGATTTAAAAAAATCTGAAATTATCTGAATGATACAAGATGAAATATTTAAGTAGGAATCAAAATCAGGCTAATTCCTAACTTAGCCAAGCTGTAATTTTCATGACTATGAACATGACAGAACCTGATGATGAAATTAGAAAAATATGGCTATAGTTGAATACTTTGATGTTATTAATGCATGTTAGCTGAATTGATATTCTCGTAAATGAGCAACGGGCATGGCATATGAACATGAAATAGATTCTTTGGAAGTGTTATTAATCTTTTAACATGGGAATATTCTACATTAATCATCAAATTGAAAATTGACTATTTTTATTTTGAAAAATGGGTTATACTTTTACAGACTTTCAAAAGTCAATTATTGATTTTATAAAGGCATACTTAATGGAAAGGAAATGCGGTTTTTCTTTCATCATCAAATGAAACCCTTGGAATTTGACAAACTGATCCAAGTTCCCATCTTTTTTCTCATGTGTTAAAAATTGGTACTATTTTTGAACACTTGCTCTGGATTATTTTATTTAATCCCTAATAGGCTCCTCAGAGGAGGAATTATTGTTTTACAACTTTGAAGGTTGTGAACACTGATGGTGACATAGCCACTATGAGGCAAAACTGGGATTTATCATGTACTTACCCTCTATGTTCTACTGGCATAAGTTAGTTTACAAGAATAAAAACTGATCGTGTCTTGTCTACTTAAAAGCCTGCATAGGCTTCCCATTCCTGTTAGGAGCAAGACTCAGGGTAGTCTTCTATGAGCTGTTTGCCACCCATCACCTTCATCCAGAGAGAACACATGGCCTTGTTCTATGTTCCCATACAACAGTATCCCTGTATAATAAATTGTTATTTTTATTTTATAGCACTTACCACAAATCTAGTTATATGTTATGTTTGTTTGATTTATCTGTTTAATAGCTTTTATCCCAGAGTCTCAGAACAGAGACCATACGATTTATCATTACCTCCCCAGCATCTAGACCAGTCTCTAGGATATAATAAACACTGAAGAATATTTATGGAAAGAATGAATGGTAAAGTGAAATTTATTTTAAAAGGAGAGCATTACATTTAAGTAGAGCAACCTAGACTCCTACTCCATGTGGGGGACTATTTTATATAGTAAGACTCTTTGTTACTCTTCAAAATGAAACGTCCTTTGATAGAGTCCTAGATGGAATTGTTCTGGACTGAAGATTTTTCTTCATTCAATGATATGAAAGAGGGTCATAAATATATAAAAGTTTACTATACACTTTTGTATTTATTGGCTTCTTCTGGCATTACCACACTAAGAAATATCTAATTGTTTTAATCTTTGACCTTACTATTTTCTGGGGTTTTGTTTTTAGTTGTTTATTTATTTTTGTTATGGGAATTTTATATACCTATATATGTATTTGAAAATTTTGATAAAAGTTCCCATAATAAAAAATTCTCCTAAAAATCACTTTTATTATGGGGAATTTCATATATACACACACATATATATACATATATATTCTAAATTATATACAAATATGTATTATATATTATATTTTATATGTATTTATATTTATATATTATTTATATTTTTATGTGTTATTATATATTCTATTTACAGTATATACATGATATATACAATATACATTTCATACATTTATATTATGTAGACTTTGAAATATACATATATAATGGAAATATATACATATATATTTTAAATTTCCCATAATAAAAAATAAAAGTATAGGTACATACACATATTTATGTATCTACATATACACTCACAGAGGAGGAAATTAATCCCTATATACTAATTATCTAGCTTCCACACTTCCTAATATATGACGATTCTTGTTTCATCAGTACCCCCATCCATTCCCACTTCTAGATTGTTTGGAAGCAATTCCCAGACATATGATCTCATAATACATATTTCAGTATGTATCTCTCTCTATAAGAAAAGGACTCTTCAGTATGATGTAACCATACCATTATCACAAAAATATATTTCATTTATAACCCTGACAACTTTCATTTATACATGTTTCATTTATATCATCACAAAATATGATTTCATTTATATCATCAAATACCTTGTTGGTGTTCATCTTTCCCCAGTTGTCTTATAGAATTTAAAAATTAGTTTTCATTTTATTTGAATTGGGTTCTAAATAAGATCCATATGTTGCAATTGGTTGGTATCTCTTTTAAACTATAAGACTTCTTTCTATCTCTTTTATCTTTTTGAGTATTATGTAGAGTCAAATCAATCATCCTCACCTTAGAAAAAAATAGTTTACCCCATAATATTTAATCCAAAGTTAATTCCATGTATGTATTGACCCTGAAGAATTGTTGGTCCTCTTAAGTAACTATAATTCCTAGTTGTTACCTGTGGCATTTTAATGATTTAGACATCAGATAAAATGATACTTAACCAAAATCCATATAGCCTGGCATCAGCCACTTGTAGGAAGGATGGAGGGAACCGAATTTTGTGAAGAAGAGAAAAGGTTCCCCTCCAATAAATTGAATAAATCTTTTCAACCAGCTTCTTGTTTTTGGTTATTCCATACCTGATAGGAAAGACTAAAGAAAAATGTGGATTACCCAAAGGGAGAATCTTGACTGTTTCCTAGAATGTCAGAAGTTGATAGGATTTTTAATGTTTTCTCTGCTACTGGCTGAGACTGTGAATGGGTGATGAAATAACTTACAAAACGCAGGCATAAATCTATCCAGCCCAAGAAGCTCACTGAAGGGCAAGATATAATCATTCTGAAAATCTCCTCCTCTGAGAACTGCATGAGTTTATTGATCGAGAGAAGGCAGAGTAAAACAAATATTTTCAAGAGTATTTTCAAAAGATTTCATGTTATGGTGATTTTGAATATTGTGTGTTGGCTTTGTCTGGATAGCTGACATCTCTCTTTTTCATAAAGGCTTGTGTTTGGCATGGTTTGTGCTAACCGATTCCCTTGTCACACCCATCTGTTTGCATGTACAGGACTTTTCATCTTCAGATATCCCAAGGATTCCCTTTACTCATTCTGGTTCCACAGTGCACTGCCCTTGATAAACAGAATCTGCTCCTGACCTACTATGAGTAGCTTTTCCAGTAGCGAGCAGCAAAAGGATGATGCTTACCTAAAAGCTATCGTTTCCAAGACAGTTACTTAGGGTTACAGCTGTGGCTTTGAAACTAAGCCAAGGGATGTTTCCTACATAAAAATTAAATGCTGAGCAATGAGCAGTGAGTTCTAGTTGATTGTTCTCATACTTTCTAATCTTCCATTATGTTCTAAGTCAGTGGTTCTCAAATCTGGCTGCAAAAAACTCCTTGTTAAACTTACACCAGGATGAAGCAGCGATGCTTGAGTGTCTTGCACCAAAGAGTCTGTCTGATTTAACTCTTCTGGATTGGGCCTGGGTATCAGAGTTTCCAATATAGAGCCAGATTTGAGCATGTTTGTTCTAGATAGTGTATGCAATGGCAAACCTTGCTCAGATGATGGCCTTGCTCACAGGCAACTATGTTCTGGTGTGAAAAAGGAGAACAAGCATAAACATATGTATAAGAGGAACTCAGTGCCAACAGCAAGAACAGAAATAGAAGAAAAGGATAAAGAGGTACAAAGGCGGGGGGGCACTTCAGAAAAAGTTGTCAGGGAAGCTCTCTTGGAGGAGGTGAGAACTGAACAGAAACTTGAATGAGTTTATTATGCTTAAGAGAAGAGGGACAGAGAAAGAAAAGATACTTCTTTAAAGATGGATCATAATATGTAAACATCCATTGTCTTTATTTTTCTTAGGAAGTTAAGTCCCAGAGCTTAGAAATTTCAATAGCTTAATTTTATTGGACACTTACCTTATGGCAAGCACTGGGGATACAGATGAGTAAAGCACGAGTAACTAAATCCAGTGTTGCACAAATTACCATATTTCATATACTATAACCTAGAGGTAATGTTGGGAAGGAGCTCTTGACCCATCAGTGGGTTTCAGTCTCCCTTTAACATATTCCCAGGACTAGTCACTCAGCTTGTTTTCTGTTTACCACTACTTTCCACCTTAATATTTTTTGCCTTTCATATTTAAAAAGGTAATTTTCAGTGAAAGAACTGACATACTGATATTTGGGTAAAATTGATCAATTGGATAACCTAGTATTAGAACACTTATTTATCTTTTATTGCGAACTCTGCTACATACTACAGTGATTCAAAATGAATAAGATGTAGTTAGTTCCTTGGATGAAAAAAAAATATATATATATAATTTTTTAATGTTTATTTTTATTTTTGAGACACAGAGACAGAGGGCAAGCAGGGAAGGGGTACAAAGAGAGACAGACAGGCAGACAGACACACAGAATCAGAAGCAGGTGCCAGGCTCCAAGCTATCAGCACAGAGCCTGACACGGGGCTCAAACCCACAAACTGTGAGATCATTACCTGAGCTGAAGTCAGACACTCAATGAACTGAGCCGCCCAGGCACCCCTGGACGAATATTTTTTTTAAGTTTATTAATTTTCAGAGAGGTAGAGAGAGTGCAGGAGCGGTAGAGAGAGAGGGAGAGAGAAAGAATCCCAAGCAGAGTCTGCACTGTCAACGCAGATCCCGACTCAGGACCTGAACTCATGAACCGCGAGATCATGACCTGAGCCGAAACCAAGAGTTGGATGCCTGCCCACTGAGCCACCCAGTGGCTCCCCAGTTCCTTGGATAAATTTAAGGAAAAGTAGGTAAAACAAGAATATGATCAATCACGATGCAGAATTATATGTGGCATAATAAGGTATGCAAACGGTGTGGGTGAGTAGAGGAGGAAATGCAGAACTTAAAATCTTGTAGTAGATAAACCTTGTTGTGAGATCTCGGGTACTTCAGGGAGCTAGTGCTGGCCCCATTCATACTGATTCTACAAGATGGTGTAACCGAGATGGAGTGGCTCTTAATGAACCTCACTATGTAGGTGAGAAGTTAGGTCAATAGCTGATTACTTAACGTCTTGGGCAGGCTTATCTTTAACAATAGGTGTATTCATTCTGATTTTCCTTCTACATGGTCTTTCCTTTTTGCTGCACTTTTCCTTCGCTTCAGAAGCAATTCTGGGTGATTTTTAATGATTTGTTAACACCCCAAGGTAACATTCTGTGTTTGGCTTCTACAGAAACAATCAATAGGACTTAGAGAAATAAACACAGATGAAAACACAAGCTGGATAATAATAGTGATTTCACAACACCTTTTCCCTCTGGGAGTTTGAAGCATCTTGTAAAATACAAAGTTACTGAGAATTCCCAGTGGGGAGGTGACAAAAATCATAGCCTCCATTTAGACAGGGAGTTTTCCCTGAGAATCTCTGTGGAAAAGAAAAGTGAGGTGATATGATCATTTTATAGCTACCCTAAAAATATCCTTGAGGGAAGAGTCTTCTTGTGATAAACTACATTTTCTACACAATGACTATTGGTTATGGACATATTCATTATTTATTATAACAATTGCAAACATTTAATAAATATTTGCTATTATCCGTATCACTCAGCATTTAGTTAAGTGATAAACCTCCAGATTGGATATTAACCATATATAACAAAAGGTTTACCCGTCTTACTAGGAATAATTCTGCATTTAATATTTGATTCGATTCTTATGTGAATTGATTTTACCTTACCAAACTGACTAGAAGAGTGATATGGGCAGGGAGCTTTATCCTAATACTCAGCTTGGTCTTAAGAATCTGGTACTTTTTCTCTTTTTTTTCACCTTTATTGGGGCATAATGACACCCAGGAATTGTATAAGTGTTTATGGTGTACAACTGAATGTTTTGGTATCTGTATACATTATGAAATATCACCACAGTCAAACTAATCAACATATCCATCACCTCATATAGTTAGCATTTTCTTTTTTTTTTCTTTAGCTTTCTTTTTGTGTTTCTTTTAAGGGCAAACCCTTAGATTTACCCTCTTAGCACATTTCAGGTATAACAATAGTATTGTTAATTGTAGTCACCATGTTGTACGATACATCTCCAGAATTCATTCCTCTTGCATAATTGAAACTTGGTACCCTTCGATCAACGTTGGTAGTTTTTCCCCTTCCTTCCTTCCCCTGGCAATCACCATTCTACTCTTTGCTTTTATGAGTTCAACTGGTTTAGATTCTGCATATAAGATCATGTAGTTTTTGTCTTTCTGTATCTGGCTTATTTCATTTAACATAGTGTTCTTCAGGTTCATCCATGTTGTAAATGGCAGGATTCCCTTCTTTTTTATGGCTGAAAAATATTCCATTGTATTACCACATTTTCTTTAAACACTTATCTGTCTGTGGACATGTAAGCTGTTTCCATATGTTGGCTGCTATGATTAATGCTGCAGTAGACATGGGAGTGCAGATATGATTTTGAAACCCAGATTTTATTTCCTTTGGATCTGTACCCAGAAATGGAATTGCTGGATCATATGGTGGTTTTATTTTTACTTTTCTGAGAAGCTTCCATACCGTTTTCCATGGTGGCCACACCAGTGCAAATTCCTACCAGCTGTGCATGAGGGTTCCCTTTTTTTTTATATCCTTACCAATACTTGTTATCTTTTGTCCTTTACAAAATTAAAAAAAAATTTTTTTTATGTTTATGTGTTCTTGAGACAGAGACAGAGCGTGAAGAGGGGAGGGGCAGAGAGAGAGGGAGACACAGAATCTGAAACAGGCTCCAGGCTCTGAGCTGTCAGCACAGAGCCCGATGAGGGGCTCGAACCCACGAACTGTGAGATCATGACCTGAGCTGAAGTCGGACGCTTAACCGGCTGAGCCACCCAGGTGCCCCTAAAAATTTTTTTTAATGTTTATTTATTTTTGAGAGAGAGAGAGAGAAAGAGAGAGAGAGAGAGAAAGTACAAGTGGGGGAGGGACAGAGAGAGAGAGACACACAGAATCTGAAGCAGGCTCCAGGCTCTGAGCTGTCAGCACAGAGCCCAAGCTGGGGCTTGAACCCACAAGACATGAGATCATGACCTGAGCCGAAGTTGGACGCTCAACTGACTGAGCCACCCAGGCACCCCTATCTTTTTGTCTTTTTGATAATAGCCATTCTAATAGGTGTGAGGTGATATCTCACTGTGGTTTTGACTTGCATGTCTCTGACAATTACTGATATTGAGTGCCTTTCCATGCACTTTTGGCCATTTGAACTCTTTTGAGAAATGTCTGTTTAGGTCACTTGCCTACTTTTTAATTAGCATATTGGCATTTTTTTTTTAATTTTTTAACGTTTTATTTATTTTTGAGACAGAGAGAGACAGAGCATGAACAGGGGAGGGGCAGAGAGAGAGGGAGACACAGAATCGGAAGCAGGCTCCAGGCTCTGAGCCATCTGCCCAGAGCCCGACGCGGGGCTCGAACTCACAGACCGCGAGATCATGACCTGAGCTGAAGTCGGACGCTTAACCGACTCAGCCACCCAGGCGCCCCTTGGCATTTTTTTTAATTGAGTTCTCTGACTCATATATTTTGTATGTATTATTTGATATATAGTTGCAAATATTTTCTCTCATTCCATATGTCATCTTTTTCATTTTGTTGTTTCCTTTGCTGTGAAGAAGCTTTTTAGTTTGATGTAATCCCACTTGTTTATTTTTGCTTTCATTGTCTGTAGTTTTGGTATCATAACCATAGTATGGTTGCCAAGACTAATATCAAGAAGCTTTTCCCATATGTTTTCTTCTAGTAGTTTTATAATTTCATGTCTTACCTGTAATCCTTTAATTTGTTTTGAGTTGATTTTTGTATATGATGTGCAATAAAGGTCCAATTTAATTCTGCATATACATATCCAGTTTTCCAAACACCATTTATTGAAGAGACTGTCCTTTCCCTACTGTGTGTTCTTGGAACCCTTGTTGACCGTAAATGTGTGGATTTATTTCTGGGCTTTCTGTTGTGTTCTATTAATCTATATGTTTGTTTTTATGCCAGTACCATACTGTTTTGGTTCTTGTAGCTTTGTGATATATTTTGAAATCAGGGAGTATGATGTTTCCAGCTTTGTTCTTCTTATTCAAGATTGCTTTGGCTATTTGTAAAGAATGCCATCGGGATTTTGATAAGGGTTACATTGAATCTGTAGATAATTTTGTATAGTATGTACTTTTAAACAAATTAATTCTTCTAATACATGAGCACATTTATGTATGTCTTTTTAAATGTCCTCCATAAATGTCTTATAATTTTATGTATACAAATCCTTCACCTCTCTGGTTAGGTTTATTCTTAAATATTTCATTATTTTTGTTGCAGTTGCAAATGGAATTGTTTTCTTAATTTTTTTTTTTTTTTTGGATAGCTGATTGTTAGTGTGTAGAAATATTACCAATTTTTGAGGGTTTATTTCATATCCTGCAAGATTCTGAATTCATTCATTAGTTTTAACAGGTTTTTTGTTGTTGTTTAGTATTTAGGCTTTTCTATATTTAAGATCATATCTACCACAAACAGGTAATTTTACTCTTTTGTTGACTTGGATGCCTTTTATTTATTTTTCTTGTCTAATTGGTCTGGGTAGGACTTCCAGAATTATGTTGAATAGAAATAGTGAGAGTGGATATCCTTGTCTTGTACCAAATATTAGAGAAAAGACTTTCAGTTTTCCCCATTGATTATGATATTATCTGTGGGCTTTTGGTATGTAGCTTTTATTGTGTTGAGTGAAGTTCCATCTATACCTATTTTGAGAGATTTTTATCATGAATGGATGTTAAATTTTGTCAAATGCATTTTATGCTTCTACTGAGATGATCATGTGGTTTTCATCTTTCATTTCATTAATGTGGTGTATCACATTAATTGATTTGCATATGTTGAATCCTCCTTATATCCTAGGGATATATCCCACTTGGTCATGCTGTATAATCCCTTTATTTATTTATTTATTTATTTATTTATTTATTTATTATTTTTTTAATGTTTATTTATTTGAGAAAGAGAGTGTGTGAGCAGAGGAGGGGCAGGGAAAGAGGAAAGAGATGTGGGGCTCAGTCTTATGACAGCAAGATCACAACCTGAGCTGATATCAAGAGTGGGATGCTAACTGACTGAGCCACTCAGGTGTCCCTGGTATATAATCATTTTAATGTAATGTTGAATTTTGTTCGCTAGTATTTCATTGAAGAATTTTGCATCAATTTTCATTAGGGACATTGGACTGTAGTTTTCTTCTTTTGTGGTTTCTTTGGCTTTGGTATCAGGGTGATGCTGGCTTTATAAAATAAGTTTGGAAGTGTTCCCTCTTCTTTCCTTTTTTGGGGGAAGCATCTAAGAAAGATTAATATTCTTTGGTATAATTCACTGGTGAAGACTTCTGGTCCTAGGTTTTTCTTTGTTGAGAGGTTTTTGATTATTGATTAAATCTCCTTATTTGTTACTGGTGTGTTAATGGTTTCAAGTTTTCCTTAATTCTGTCTTGGTAAGTTGTATGTTTCTAGGGATGTATCCATTTCTACTAGGTTATCCATACTGTTGGCATATTATTATAATAGTCCCTTTTGATCCTTTTTATTTCTGAGGTATCTGTTGTAATGTCTCCCCTTTAATTTGTCATTTCTGTAGCTAAGGGTTTACAGATTTTATCTTTTCAAAGAGCCAATTTTAGTTTTTTTTTTAATTTTCTATTCTCATTTGATTGATTTATACTCTAATATTCATTATTTCTTTTCTTTGGATAATTTTGGACCGAGTTTGCTCTTGTTTTTCTAGTTCCTTAAGGTGTAAAGTTGAGATCTTACTTCTTCTTTTTTAAATGTTCATTTATTTATTTTTGAGAGAGAGAGAGAGAGAGAGAGCAAGCTGGGGAGGGGCAGGGAGAAGGGGGAGACAGAGAATTTGAAGCAGGCTCCACACTGTCAGTGCAGAGCCCAATGCAGGGTTCCAACCCATGAACCATGAGATCATGACCTGAACCGAAGTGGGACGCTTAACTGACTGACCCATCCAGGAGCCCTGAGATCTTTCTTCTTTTTAAATGGTGTTTAAAGGTGTTTGTTGCTATAAGCTTTCCTTGTAGGTAGGACTGTTTCTGCTGCATCTTATAAGTTTTGGCCTGTTGTGTTTTTGTTTTCATTTATTTCAAGATATTTTCAAAACCCCCTTTTGATTATTTCATTGACCCAGTGATTCAAGGGTGTGTTGTTTAGTTTCTGCACATTTGTGACTTTTCCTGCTTTCTTACTGTTATTGACTTTTAGTTTCATTTTATTGTGGTCAGAGCAAATACTTAGTATGATTTCGATCTTAAATTTGTTAAGACTTGTTTTGCAGCCCAACTTTGTGATCCATCCTGGAGAATGTTCACTGTGCACTTGAGAAGAATGTGTCCTCTTCTGTTGAGTGGAAAGTTGTGGACAGCTGCTGGGTCTACTTGCTCTATCAAGTTGTTTAAGTCTGCTGTTTCTTTATTGATTTTATGTCCGGGTGATCTGTTGATTATTGAAAGCGGGTACTGAAGTCTCCTACTATTACAGTATTTCTATTAGTTTCTTTTTCAGATCTGTCTATATTTATTTGCTTTATATATTTAGATGCTGTGATGTTTCATGCATGTGCATTTACCACTGTTATATCTTCCTCCTGAATTGATCCTTTTACCATTATGTAATGACCTTCTTTGTCTCTAGAGATAGTTTTTGCCTTCAAATCCATTTTGTCTGATATAAGTTGGCCATCCTTGCTTTCTTTTGTGGAATATCTTTTTCCATCCCTTCACGTTTAGCCAGTGTGTATCTTTGAATATAAAATGAGTTTCTTCTAGCTCACTTCCCACCCACCTCCCTCCATCAACCCTCAGTTTGTTCTTCATTGTTAAGAATCTCTTGTGGTTTGTTTCCCTCTCTGCTCCCCCCACCCCACCTTCCCCTGTGTTCATCTGTTTTGATGGGTGTTAAGGAGGGCACTTGTGATAAGCACTGGGTGTTGTAGGTAGGTGATGAATCACTAAATTCTACTCCTAAAACCAATATTCCGCTGTATGTTAAAGTAACTAAAATTTAAATTAAAAACAGGGGTGCCGGGGCGGCTCAGTTGGCTAAGCGTCAACTTCAGCTCTGGTCATGATCTCACGCTTTGTGAGTTTGAGGCCAATGTCCAGCTCGCTGCTCTCAGCGCAGAGCCCACTTTGAATCCTCTGTCCCCCTCTCTCTTTGCCCCCCACCCCTACTCTCACATGTTCTCTCTATCTCTCTCTAAAAAGTAAACATTACACAATTTTTTTAAAATTTTTTTTTAAACATTTATTTATTTTTGAGACAGAGAGAGACAGAGCATGAGCAGGCGAGGGGCAGAGAGAGAGGGAGACACAGAATCCGAAACAGGCTCCAGGCTCTGAGCTGTCAGCCCAGAGCCCGATGCGGGGCTCGAATTCACGGACCGCGAGGTCATGACCTGAGCCGAAGTCGGATGCCCAACCGACTGAGCCACCCAGGTGCCCCTAATTTTTTTAATGTTTATTTATTTTTGAGACAGAGAGAGACAGAGCGTGAACAGGGGAGGGTCAGAGAGAGAAGGAGACACAGAATCCGAAGCAGGTTCCAGGCTCTGAGCTGTCAGCACAGAGCCCAACGCGGTGCTCGAACTCAGGAACCGCGAGATCGTGACCTGAGCCGAAGTCGGACGCTTACCGACTGAGCCACCCAGGTTCACCCAAATGCTACATCCTTACCTCTCCTGTTTCCACATTATATGCCCTTGGTGTCGTAATTTACATCTATTTATATTGCATATCCATTAGCAATTTAGTTATAGGCATTTTTAATACTTTCGTCTTCTAACTTTTATATTAGAATTAAAAATGACTTATCCACCACCATTACAGACCCTGCGCCAGGCCTCATCAGCTTTCATAGGCAGGTGTGTTCAAAGTCAGTGCCTCGAATAGCAGCTAGAAAAGTTGGGACACTGGACGTCTAGTCCAACGACGTCTAGGAAGAAGCGACAGGCTTGGTTTTATTGCTAAAGTGAGCTGTGGCGAGGAGCCTCAGGAAGTGCCCTCACAGCCATTCAAACTCCCAGGGGAGTACTGCCCCATCAGCCCCCAGAGACAAGCGAGGTAAAAGCCACAGCCTCAGGCAGCAGCTTGATAAATTGGGGAATTAGATGTGCGGTCCCACTCTTTCCAGGAAGCAGCTGGGAGGGGGACTTTATTGCCTGCTCAGTCTGAGCTGATCAGGTTGGAAACAGGGTAAGTGTTCATGTGCCCATTTAAAGCCACCCTTTCCCACCTGTGTTCGTGGGGGACTAGCAAATTCCAGGCTGCCAGCCTTTAGGGACAGGCAAACCTGACTGCACCAGTCCCTTGGGTAGCAGCTGAAAAAGTTGGGGCATGGGGTATGGTTCCAACCCTTCACTGCTCAGGGACAAGGTGAGAGTTGGGTGTTCCCTCCCAAGTGTAGGGTACTGTGCCAGTGATGGGGTTCATGGCAAGAGTGTCTCAGCTTTACCTGCCTGTTTCAGGGTGGGTGCTTTCTCCGTTGCCTGGTGTGCGGGACCCACTAGTTTCTGAATTTCTCCCAGTGAGAACTGCTCTGTGTGATGCTGTGTCTTTAGTGCACCTGCAGGAAGACAGGGCCACCTCTTCTACCACTGTGTTGACTTCACTCTCCCAACAACGTAGTACTTTTTGAATAGAGTAAATTCTTTCGGAACAAAATGTTGAACAAAGAAAATAAACCAGGTTCTCTCTCCTCTCACTAAGCTACTTAACTACTTACTAAATGAATGGCTTGGGGTGCCTGGGTGGATCAGTCAGTTAAGTGTCCGACTTCGACTCAGGTCATGATCTCACGATTTGTGGGTTCAAGTCCTGCGTCGGGCTCTGTGCTGACAGCTCAGAGCCAGGAGCCTGCTTCAGATTCCGCATCTCCCTCTCTCTCTGCCCCTCCCCTGCTTGCGCTCTGTCTCTGTCTCTGTCTCTCTCTCTCAAAAGTTAAACAAACATTAAATTTTTTTTTAAAGTGAGAAACAAAGTGAATGGATTAATTCTGTGTCCTTCCACAAAAGTGGAAGATTATTCTCTAGCCAGTAAATCATTCCCTAAAAAGAATTTCTTTGACATCCAAATCCAAGAAGATCTTAGTATTACCTGGTGATGGTGTTTGGTACTGTGAGCTCCCCTCTCTTCCCATGGCTGTCATCACAAATCCTTTGTACTCTTCTTAACGTTCTGTCTCAGACCAAATCCCTTCACTCTTAATAGGCAGCCTGAAATCTCATTTCACAGAGCATACCGAGGCCCTCTTCTTGTACGCCTTCAAACTTTCCTTCCTCCCTCATGTAAATGTCTTTCTCTTCTTCTGTTTATGAGATTTCCTTCCCTTTCATTGTGCCTTGGGTTTAATCTTCTGTATCTTCCTGAACCTTACTCTTTCATGGTTTCCTTTCTTCTTTGCAGTGATAATCTTCCTCTTTCATTTGGTCTCCTTTCTGAAACTGCAACCTCTTCCGTTTTCGTTTACTTGCTCCATACTTTGACCTCAGCCTCCCTGTGAGGTGCCGTGGATGAGTACCGGTGCTGTCCTTTCTCATGAGTACCTCACGTCCCATTCTCTTCATCTATCTTGTTAGTCATTACCTTTCAAACATCCTCAATTTCTATCCCTCTTTTCCTGCTCTTTGGTTCCCCACTTTGTAAGACAGGAATAAAAGAAGAGCCTATTTTATGCGATGGTGGTGAGGATTAAATGAATCTATGGAAAATGCTTAAAACAGTGCCTGGTTTTGGGGCACCTGGGTGGCTCTGTTGGTTAAGCATCTGACCTTGGCTCAGGCCATGATCTCAGGGTTCCTGAGTTCCAGCCTCCCATTGGGCTCTCTGCTGTCAGCGTGGAGCCTGCTTTGGATCCTCTGTGTTTCCTTTCTCTGCCCTTCCCCCACTCACACTCTCTTTCATAAATAAATAAGCATTAAAAAAAAATGAAACAAAAACCAAACAGGGCCTGGCATATTGTCAGTCCTCTATATGTGCTGCTGCTGCGGCTGCTGATTGCTACTACTTCGAAGCTTCAGTGCCGCCCAGTGCCTACAGGGATAAAACTCTAGCTCCTTATCTTGGTTTACACAGTCCTGCCATTCCACACATCCCAACTACTGCATTTTGAGTCTCTCATTATTTCCTAAATACATCGTGTTGTTTTACGTCTCTGCCTTTGCATATTCTGCTTCTTATTCCTGGAATGAATTTTACCACTCCTCTATCTGGCTCTTTCCAGTGGATCCATTAGGACCTGAATTAGCTGTCTATTGCTGCATAACAGATTAACCCTTAAATTAATGACATGAAATAATAATAAACATCTATCTCACACACAGTTCAAGAATTTGGGATCGGCTTAGATGAGCGCTTCTAACTTGGGGTCTGTCATGCAGCTGTAGTCAAGATGTAGTTAATTTGAAGGCTTAGAGTTGGAGGTTCTGTTTTGAGGATTGCTTGCTCACATGGTTACTCGCAAATTGGTGTTGGCTTCTGGCAGGAGGTCTTAGTTCCTGGGCTTGGAGACTACTCCTTAGGGCTGTTCGAGTGTTCTTACAACACAGAAGTTGGCTTCCTCCAGAGTAAGTGATGCGAGAGAGAAAAAGACAGGAATGGAAATATCTTTTATGATCTTGTCTTAGACCCCACACAGTGTCACTTCCTCAGTAGTCTATTGGTCACCAGAGCAGTGTGGGAGGGAACCATACAAAAGCTAGAATACCAGGGGTCCAGGTTGTTGGGGCCATCAACTTTTTTGTGATCTTCTCCCTTGTCCTCCAGGTATATTAGCCTATATGTATCTTTTTGGTGCCTCCATAAACACCCTCATAGCAGTCTTCAGTCTGTTTGTTGTTTATATCTGCCCTCCTTCCTCACAAGATCATAAATAATATAAAGGCAGAGGTCGTGCAGTTTCATGTCTATTTCCCTTGGCCTATGACAATCTACAGCCATAAAGCGGGAACACAATAGATGCAGATTGCATGGAATTGAATCATTACATATCCCTGTTCAGCATTCAGAATCTATCTTCTAAGACAATAGTTTCCTGAAATGGAGAACATTATGTAGTTGGTGTTGTTTTCTTGAGAACTAAATCGTATTATGTACTCACAATTTCTCTTTCTTATTTTTTAGCAAGAAAATCTTCCATCTTGTTCAGATTATTACATGAGCCCTAGCTTAGAATTTTCTTTTCCTGTGAAAAGGAGTCAATCTCTGTCTAGTACGTTACATGGTCTACCTTCATTTTCTACAGCTCAGGTGAGATCAGTTGGGTGAGGTCCCTCCCATAAAAAATAAAAAATAAAAAAAGCTGCTTTTGTCCAGTTCATTGCAAAAGCTCAACATTACTTTTTCACTTGATATATTATAAAGTTACTGCTTCATTTATTTTAAAGGAAATTAAAAGTAAAGTGAGGAGTGGTGCAAGTAATGGAGATTTTGTAGCCATCTATTTTCTAGAAATGTTTCATCAGGGAGTAAAAACAAACGAATAGTGTGTTTCTCTCTAGGCTTCAAATGCTAACACTAATGGCTTATGTAAGAGTGGCTTTCAGATTTAATTCTAGTGATCAGTATTGAAAGCATACTATCAAGCTTTTACCTTTCACCATAGAGAGCTGAACTCAAGGAATTCGCTTTGAAACATGAACAGCATAACAAAAACTTTAGCTTAAATAAGCAAATGACATTGGCAACAGAAGCAAGACTACGATCCATCCCTTCAGTTGCTCAATAAATATTTATCGAGACCATAATATGCACTCATATGGGCTTCTTGGAGATTTCCTGTCTTTGAATATCACTTGGGTCTATTTTAATTTATTAGGATTTACAGTGTCAAAGAGAAAACAACACTCACCCTGTAGAATTTTCATTGTGTGCTTCTGTCTTCATTTCCCTTCTCGCACTATACTCGGGACTTAGTTTTGAGGGTTTGTTTCATTTTTTCCTCTTCTAGAAAGGCCTTACAGTCCAACATTCTGTGGGAGGTGCTCTGGGTGGATTCATTCAATCACACCCTCTCCCATTGCCTTCCTGTACTATGCAGGCCTCAAAGGGAAATACTTGGAGAGCCAGTTTCCCTTGCAGCTAGAAATGGCCATGTGACAGTGAGGACTGATGACATAGAGAAGTCCCACCAGGAGAAGCTCTTTGCCTTCTCTTCCCCCTCTTTCTTCCTACCTGGAATGAGCAAATGATAGGAGTAGGCCGGGAAGCCACTTTGTGACGCTGAGGACAATACCCACACACTGAAGGTAGTAGAGCTGACATATAGAAGGAGCCTAATCCCTTGATAATATTTACACAAGTACACCAGTCCTCGAGCATCTCCTTGTGGATTTTTTCTGTGAGATAAAAATAAATTATTTGCACAACCGCATTCTGTATTTTCTGCTATTCACAGTCTAATACATTTAGCTGATACACTCTTCAACCCATCCATTCCAGACTGGGTTGAATTCAGAATTCAGCCTTCTCTGAGTTTAGGATGTTAGAAAAAGCCTAGTGGGTTAGGTAGGCTTAGGTAGGCTATCCCTCCCTGTCTCCTTCCCTCCCTCCCTTCCTCCCCCCCCTTCTTTCCTTCTTTCCTTCCTTCCTCCCTTCCTCCCTTCCTCCCTTCCTCCCTCCCTTCCTTCCTTCCTTCCTTCCATTTCAAATTCTACTATTAGTACTATGATTAGAACTTAATGTAATAATTTTATTTGAATTTCTTTTCTTGAATATATGTTATATATTTTGAAAAAAGTCTGTAAGTATGTATGATAATATTTTCCTAAAGCCTTATGCAACCCTCAAAAAATTATGCTTATTATCTGTATGGCTTGATGGTTGATTTTGTGTCATATAGGAAAAATGAATCTGCAAGATTTTAGTTAGAAGTCTCACAAAAGAAATATGAATAAATATATGAGCATGTGTATTTTCAAAATACGTTGTGTGCAAAGCAACTGCATTGCCTGTTGTTTTCTCTGAAGAAGTTAATATTTGTCCAGATAACAATGAATCTTGATGATACAGAATAAACATTTCAGGGACCGTGGCTCCAGGTTCTAGTTTTATCTTGGTGAGAACTTGAGTGAACTTAGGAGAATTAAATTTCTGATTTATAAATAGAAATAGAAACATTTTACTTAGTCTCTTCAGTAGAGACTAGATAGACTGGAATAATACAATGTAGTACATAAATGAAAACTATAATGCTATTAATTATTAATGAAAATTCCAAAGGATGAATGCCAGTGTTGTTTCAAATCAAAGGTATTTGGTGTATATGAAGGTAGAATTTAGTGTTCACATCTTCCTTTTTGGGGGGTCATATCAATGAAGACATTAAAAAGTGAAGAAAAAAGCCTGTTTATTTTCCTAACTCCATTTCCAGCTCCAGTTTGGGAGTGATTTTTCTACTCAAATCAATCTGTATAATGTTGTGTGAGGTAGATGAAGCATGGTGAAAACATTAGCATACTTCTTTCCAGGCTGTGATTAGGCTACTAAGAAAACCTACTTCTTGTGAATTCTTCAGCTTCCAGGAAGGTTGCCAGCATTGAAAAATGTTCTCGGGAGGGAAAGTTTCTCATAAAATGAATGCATTGAATATATTCACCTCTTAGGAAATAGAGAAGCGAGAATATCCGTTCAAAAGCAATGGAACCAGCCATAATCATATGAGGAAGTCAAAACACCAAGAGAAAAACTTTCTTGCTAATTTGCCACTGTCTCAATGATTTATTCTAACAAGAGACGTGGGGGGAAATCAAGTCTGGAGGTGGCACTTCCCCCGGCTCCAGTTTCACCAAGTAGACTATAAAAGATAAGTAATTCAAGATGGAAGACTACGTGTTCATCCAAAATGGATGCCAGTGCTTCTTTGGGAATAGGGTAAGCCAGTGTGTGAGCTGACTAACAACCCTCTTAAGTCTGGTGAATAGGGTTTTCTCTTTAGAATGTCTATCCCAAAGCCTCCTGACTTCTGCTTAAAAAACCTGCTTTTATATAAGGTCTGACTGGTCTGAAGTATTCCTTTCATAAGATACCAATACTTTTACACTGGGTTGCTTCCGGATAAAGTAAATTTTTTTGGCATTGGTTGCTTATTTTTGTGTGAAATATATATGGACTTCTTAGAGTGTGTCATACTAGGATATCTAGTTGGGCTTTATAGGAGCGTATGTTAACTGGGTCATCTCCACATATATTTCCCATAAACAGTCTATCCCATTTAATAATAAAATGTCAAATCATATCTCATTCCTGTTTTTAAAGATATTTTTAAAACATATCTTGTCTCTTAAAATAGTAATATTCATAAAGGTTTCTTTACTCCAAATCACTATATATAAATTGAGCAAGTTATGTCATTTTTTTTTTTAAATTTTTTTTTCAACGTTTTTTATTTATTTTTGGGACAGAGAGAGACAGAGCATGAACGGGGGAGGGGCAGAGAGAGAGGGAGACACAGAATCGGAAACAGGCTCCAGGCTCCGAGCCATCAGCCCAGAGCCTGACGCCGGGCTCGAACTCACGGACCGCGAGATCGTGACCTGGCTGACGTCGGACGCTCAACCGACTGCGCCACCCAGGCGCCCCAAGTTATGTCATTTTTTAAGTTAACCTCCATCCATTTCAAACTCTAATATACTTAAATTTATTTCTTTATTTTTATTTTTTTAAGTATATTTATTTATTTTGAGCGAGACAGAGACAGTGTGAGCAGGGGAGGGGCAGAGATAGAGGGAGAGAAAGAGAATCCCCAGCAGGCTCCACACTGTCAGCGCAGAGCCTGACGTGGGGCTGGAACTCACGAAAGTGTGAGATCATGACGTGAGCGGAAACGGAGAGTTGGATGCTTGACCCACTGAGCCACCCAGGCACCCCTAATATACTTATATTTCAATTACAATTTGGAAACAATGAAAAGGACTGTCTGAATAATACATTATAAGATATCAAAATATTTTACTTGATTTCTTTTCCCAAATTTCACTCATCGTACCTGATTTCTTGATTGGTTTTTCGAAAATTTAAAGGTTTGCTCTTCCATGCAGACTTTATACTAGAGTATGTATGTTCTTCTTCAAAAAAGAGAATCTAAACATTCTTTACCCATAACGTTACATTTGGGGCAGCTTCACAGATTTTTACATTTCTTATTAGGGTGTCTGTGTGCAATGATCACTAATGAATGCTCCTTGTGGGCCTATGTGCATGCCTAGACTATCGGATTGGAGACAACCAACTTCACTTCAATTGTTATTATTATTTTTCACGTGGGAGATTGTCTCTTTATTTAACAAAATTTTTTCCTATATAGTCACTATAAGGTTTACATTATTGTCAGTTCTCAATTCTCTCAGATGGTGGCTGGTAAATGAGCAGTAATCCGTAGGAAAGAAATCGGTTATGATGGGGGCGAGAGGGATGAATAAAACTCTTCCCTGATAAACTACATAAAATAGAATAATGACTGAATGACTGAATAACTGCTTCTTAATAAATTGATTAGATTCAGTTGGCTATTAAAATAGTCAGTTGCTGAGGGTGACTGGGTGGCTCAGTCAGTTAAGCATCTGACTTCGGCTCAGGTCATGATCCCGCCGTCTATGAGTTTGAGTCCCGTGTCAGGCTCTGTGCTGACAGCTCAGAGCCTGGAGCCTGCTTCGGATTCTGTGTCTCCCTCTCTCTCTGTTCCTCCCCTGCTCGCACTCTCTCTTTCTCTCTCTCTCTCCCTCTCAAAAATGAGTAAAGATTAAAAAAATTTTTTTTAAATAATCAGTTACTCAACTAATGTAATCCATTATTTTTCTTCCCAAAGTGACTCGAGATAGTTGGGTATAATTTTATACGGACTGACATGAAGCATAAACTTGAAATTAGGAGAGTATATACGCATATACGTTGTCTGTGTATGTGTGAAGCATATGTGTAGTATGTATATATGGAGAGAGAGAGAGAGAGAGAGAGAGAAAGTAAACTAGAAGAGAAATATTTTGACCTCAAGAATAGTGATTCAAATGTGAATTACACGTTGTGTTCTGTTGGCAAGCTGAGATTTCTTCTATTCTTGGTGGCATTGCAGTTTTGCAATGTGACTGCTTCTCTACTTCTGCAATGACATATTTTTGGTTATAGGTCTCTTTCAAAAATTCCTGAAATAGAATTTTATCCTATTTTTTAATTTATTTTCTTGAGGGTAGAACTCAACAGCCAGTTTATTTTTTGCATAAATATACACACAAAATTAAATGACTTCCTGTCATCTTTTTCCACTCAACAAATTGTTATTCAACTTATTCTAGGCTCTCGTCTCTTGGCAAGATTAGGGGGCTATAAATATGAATAAGACCTGGTACTTGCCCTTGAATAACTTATTAAACAATAAGTTCTAAACTGAACATTTGGGGAAACAGACACCTAAGAGGTTGACTATAATATACAATAGTAAGTGTTGTAAAGTATGAACAAAGTGCTAATAACGATCATAAATCCATGTGTAGCTTTAGCTATCCATGGACATCACTCTGAGATAAGAATACACATTAAATTCTTTTAAAAAAAATCCCAGTAGGCTGAACAATAATATGCAATAATGTTTTTTGATATTTTTGAAACCTACTCTTTTCACGAGGCATATGTTATCTGGACTTTTTTATTTTTAGTTATTTTTATTTTTTTTAAATATTTGTATTTATTTTTGAGAGACAGAGCATGAACAGAGGAGGGGCAGAGAGAGAGGGAGACACAGAATCCGAAGCAGGCTCCAGGCTCTGAGCGGTCAGCCCAGAGCCCCACGCGGGGCCCAAACCCACAAACCAGGAGGTCATGACTTCAGCCGAAATTGGATGCTTAATCGATTGAGCCACCCAGGTGCTTCTATTATCTGGACTCTAAGTAATTCCGAGTAAAATAGTAAAGTAAATGGAGCAATAAGAGTAAAAGAGACATGTATAATTGGGAAGAGGTGGGGGTAAGATGAGGGGGGCCAAAGAGACAGAGTTTTAAGTGGGCATGTGGGTGAAATCTTCTAGTCAATGGCATATGGAAGACTGAGAGGGTTGGTCTTGGTGGGGAAGCTGCAGTTATCATGAAGTCTCACGGTCTTGCCGAGCGTTGCAATTTCATGGCTCCACGAAATTAGTTGAGCAAGAGAGTTTGAAAATACGTACATGAACCTTTAGAAGAGAGGAAGTTACAGAATTTTGAAGATACTAGGCAAGTAATAATAGGACATCTGAGCAGATTGCACCATTTTCTGTAGGCTACTGAACCTTTCCTTATCCACGTTGAGTGATTTTTTTTTTCTTTCAAAATATACCGTCACATCCAATTCTTAAAAAGCACATGGAACCACCCTTTGCAGAATATCAGCAGTGGCTTCACCCTATCCTTGAAGACAAGTGCGTAAATGTTCTTGTCAACAGCTGTGATGAGCAATATCTAAAAAAAAAAATAATAATACAGATCCCTGAAAACAAAGTTGCCATAATAACCACAACGTGGAGAGTGAGAAGAGAGGCGTGTAGGTGTGGGAGTGCTGCCACAAGGATTTCCTACTCTCAGGCTGTGTCTCAGACTATGGTTTACATAAGAGGTTAATTTGTCTCTTGTATAGCAGCAAAGTCACATTTTCCTCATTGAAATACAAACACCGAGGCCTAGATCTAGAAATCACCAAGGATTATGACATAGGTTGTTTAGGAGAGAGGAGTAGGACTAAACCAATTCTGAAATCTCCAGAGAGGGCTGCAGATAACAGCAGCAAGGAAAGCGGGTATCTGGGTTGTGTTAGCCATCCAGGGCCTCCATAACAAATACCACAGGCTGGACAGCCTAAACAACATTTATCTTCTCACAGTTCCAGAGGCTAGATATATCTGAGATCAGTGCCAGCAGAATTGGTTTCTTCTGAAGCCTCTCTGCTTGGCTTGTAGATGGCTGTCTTTTCCCTTTGTCCTCATATGTTCTCTCCTCTGTGCATGTCAGTGTCCAATTTGCTCCTCTTATAAGGACACCAGTCATATTGGATTAGTACTCACCTCAGTGACCTCATTTAATAGTAATTAACTCTGTACAGACCCTGTCTCCAAATACAGTCACTTTCTGATGTACTGGGGGTTAGGACTTTAACACGTGAATTTAGGGGGACACAACTGGGCCCCAAACACCGATGATTATTGTTACAAGACCAGAGAGGGAGGTTAAGAAAAAGAGAGTGAGAGTTGCCTCAAAGAACAGTGAGGACACCTACCCTACCGTTAGATCCAGTGTTCTCAAAGCCATTCCCAGAGAGGGCAGCAGGGAAAACTGTACAAAATGTAAAGGAAGGATTCAGAGAAG
Source organism: Panthera onca (assembly GCF_046562875.1). NCBI lineage: Eukaryota > Metazoa > Chordata > Mammalia > Carnivora > Felidae > Panthera > Panthera onca. The sequence goes on along the minus strand of NC_138347.1, from coordinate 18,308,276 downwards.
AGGGTGAAGTTGTAGGAGTTTTTGTGGCGAGGTGTATGGTAACATACTTTATTCTTTACTAACATAATCCCCTGTTTCTTTTGTAGACCCCCAATACTTCTAGGAGTGGGATATCAAATATATGTTTATGAACATTCTTCTCATGCTTCTCATTCTACCCTAGCTCATCTGAGGAGCCTCCCCTTTCTGATGGTTTCTGGAAGACTTGCAATTCCCACCGTCTCAGTGGTGGCACCCTGAGTGAACACCTGCCGCTACCTGCCCTTTCTACACCCCTCAAAGTATCAAAATGGTGTTCTTTCCCTCTTTGTCCATAATGAGCATGAAATACACTGCACTTCCTAAGAAGTAGGGGGTATGATCCTCATGTACTCTGGAATGTGCTTTGTCCCCCAGACCATTATTCTTTTGTGTCTCATGAGCCCCTTGTGAAAACAGTGCATTCCTCCATCTCAGATGGTCGTCTTTTCATTCATCTCAGATGGTGGTCTCTGGACCCAGGCTGGATAAGACACCTGACTGGTCTTCCTCAATGCTTCTGTCTTCTTTTATGGGTCATTACTCCTTTCTCTTTCAGCCAAAATCCAAGGGCTATGGGCAAATTAAATCATGGAAACCGAGATCTCTTGGACCTGAAAGCCAGTTCGTCAAACATGCCCAGACGTGCTTGAGCCCTAGCAACAGATACTACTTAGCTCTCTGCTTGGAACTCCGTTCCCCTGCTAGTTCCTTCGCACCATTCAGGTCTCAGTCAGAAACTACACCTTGTTGGGAAAGACCCTTCCTGATCACTCTGTTTAAAGAAGTCATTTCCCTTCCCCTCCACAGTCAGTCTCTATTGTAAGGTCCTGCTTTATTATCCTCCCACGACAATCAATATCTGGAATCATTTTGTATTTTTCTTATTAATTCTGTGGTACCCACCCCATTAGGATAATCCACCAATGGTGATACTTAGAACAATGCCTACCATATGTCAACAAATGTTTGCTCAATAGATAAATTAATGAGTTAATGCATCTGCAAGCAGTGAGCTGCCATGGTGTTGCATCTGGTTTTATCATTCAATTTTTTTTAGTTAAAAAAAAATTGTCTTTTTTTTTTTTTTTTAATTTTTTTTAACGTTTATTTATTTTTGAGACAGAGAGAGAGCATGAACGGGTGAGGGGCAGAGAGAGAGGGAGACACAGAATCGGAAGCAGGCTCCAGGCTCTGAGCCATCAGCCCAGAGCCCGACGCGGGGCTCGAATTCACGGACCGTGAGATCGTGACCTGAGCTGAAGTCGGAGGCTTAACCGACTGAGCCACCCAGGCGCCCCAAAATTTGTCTTTTTAAATACGATTCCTTTTGAATCTAGTTGGATTTTACTGGAGGCTAATTTGCATTTGAAAACTTAGTCTTGATGAAGGGCAGATATGCTCTAGAACTGACCTGATTTACTAATGGAACCCCATATCAGTAAGTCCTAGGACTTTGCATTACTTCTGTTACCATCCTTTCCATTCTCCTTTCTAACTTATTTCTCACACCTATCTTTTGACTGTCCCCTCAGTCAGTAGCCAGTGACCAAGAAGGTCTGGAAATACCCTTCAAGCCAGTCTTAATGTTCAAGTGCCCAGAGGCAAATGGAACCTTACCTGCTAGGCAGGAGCATCTCATTGCAACCCTATCAGTGACAGCCTTTCCTGTGTGATCCATTTGTGGGTTTGGCTAGGTGTGGGCTGCAGTGCTAACACTGATGTCTCAGCCGGTGGACTGGGGAGTTTACTGTTGCCATTTCATTCTAACCCATGCCCCAGGTTTTTGGGTGTTTACTTTGTATGCATGCCTCCAGTTGCAAATCCCCTTGTCTCACGTGAGGCGTGAACAGCTGCCATTGCAGACGACTCCCAGTGCGTCATTCCATCCTGGTTCCTCAATACAGACCCCTTCTAGGCTGGCCAAGACTCAGCTTGAGTTTACGCCTATCCTTTTTACATAAATGTTTTTCTCCTTCTGCGTGGAGCCACTTCTCCTTCTGTGAGTTAGTATTTCTCAGCTTCATCTAATTTGGTGCTAGCCGAGCCTTTCATTCAAAGCTTCATCTCTTCATAAGGGTTCCCAGCATATTTTCCTGCTTATGCATTATTCCAGCTGCAAATTCACTCAGCCGTCTTCTATTGAAACAGGTGTTCATAAAAATAAAAAGTAGAGAGATAGCAAATATGGAATACATTAAAAGGATTTAAACTCACAGCTTATTTTCCGAAAGTGGACCTTAACAGAATGTTAAAGCTCCACTGGGTACATAGTCAAATAACTGGGATAAAACCTAATATTACACAGACATTTGATGTAAAGAATACCAACCATCAAATTAAGCTCTTGAATGCTAAGAGCTTCATACTATAATACTCTGTGGTGATACGATTAAATTATGGCCATTTGGTCTGTTTTCTGACACCAACATGTAAATGGGCTTCTCCTGTGCGTGGGTAATAGAATAATTTATATTAGTCATTAATAGGATATACCAGTATTTATCTTTATGGATCTGTATTCAATATTAACTAATTGTGAAAATTATCAATGCCGCTGTAGCAAAGAAACATTCTAAGATAAAGAGAGGAGAAAACCCATAGCCGTATTGGTCTTAAAGTAACAGGGCCCAGATGGTGTGTTGTACCAAAAGTCAAGACAGTCACTGTATTTATGGAAGTACCATAAACTCTGTCTTTAGAGAAACACCAGGAAGGTAGTCCTTAAAGTTAGAGTTATAGTCCAGGGACACATTTGTTTATGACACTGAATGTCCATGAGAGCACCTTTGGGTGGATATTTCGTGATAGTAAGTATAATCATTATTAATTCTAAAGACTGATTTAAATGCATGTGCCATATTGAATCATTGTGGGGATATAAAATATTTAAAACAAATCAGAAGATCCTGGGTGGCTCAGTCAGTTAAGCATCCGACTCCCGATTTCAGCTCATGTCACGATCTCGTGGTATGTGGGATCAAGCCCTGCGTCGGGCTCTGTGCTGACAGCGTGGAGCCTGGTTGGAATTCTCTCTCTCTCCCTCTCTCTGCCCCTGCTGTGTGCACATGCTCTCTCCCTCTCTTTCTCTCAAAATAAATAAATAAACTTAAAAATATAAACCAAATTGAATATAGACACATATATTTAAAAATGCAAAGAAATGTATTTGTCTGGATTCTTTAGAATTGGGACATTTTAGGAATCAATAAACCACTTTAAGATTTTTAGAATGCTAAAGTGTTTGCTCACTTTCCACTATGGGCTCTTTCTAGGGAATAAAATACAGTTTTACTTTCTGCTTTATTACCTACGGGTGGTTTGTGGTTTAATTTTCTTTGCGAAGGAGACGTGAAAAATAATGAGAATCAGTGACATACTGGGTTTAGGACGGTTAAATGTTTTGACCTTAACTTCCACTGTAATTTTAAGTAATTGGCCCAAGAGGCATCTCTTACAATAATGTACATCAAGGAACATATAGTTTGATATCTATAGATAAGGAAATTTCATCCCTTGTGCCTATCAGTAGGAAGTTATTTGTTATTTGTGGGGAATAGGGTAATGGAAAAATCTTTGTGTGCCAAAATGACCTCCCCCAAAAGCAAGCCATGGGACCTGAGATGCTGTCATTGTAGATGCCTCCCTGGGTGCTGATTCAACAGGGCCTGGTAACACCATGGGATGAAATGGCATCAGGGTCTAACGTGGAATCATTGGTGTCCATAAGTACCTGACACTCAGAAATCTCAGTTTATACTTTCTTTTATTTTTTTTGTAATATCTAACACCATGGTAAGTACACAGGATACGTAATACTGAAAAAAAAATGCAATTATGAAACATCACAGTGTTTACAGTTATAAAAACACTGAAATGGTAGTTGTGGTCTAAAAGAGGAAATTAGTTTTACAGATGACAAGAAAGAATTAAAGGGCTGTCTACATAAGACAAGTCCATTCATTCATGAACTTATCAGGCATTTGTCGCGCACATGATATGTATTCGCAGAGAGAACATATGCAAAGACATAATTGCAATATAAGAATGATAGCTACCCTAGCTGCAGGCTTGTTTTGGGGTGGGCTGATACTCTGTGGGTACTTGCAGGAAAGGCTGCACCTGTTGTTAAACATTAGAATGCTTCTTTACTGATTTATGTTCACTCTTTAAAGTTCCCCAAATGACCCTTCAGTGCCCTGGCTTCCCAGACCCCTTCTTAGGATCCTCAGGGCCTCACTTTAATTCAGCAATTAAAATTTGACACTTAGCACAGTGGGAGATCTCTCTGATCCTCCCACCCCCACCCCAGCTCAATTGCCATTGCACATATTGATTGGGTGGTGTCAACTTGTTCTTAGTGGTTTTAGATATTACGCCTGTGCACCTGGTGAAAGAGCTTCCATTATTCTTTTACTTCTTTATTCAAACTTCCATGGTTCTTTGGAGTCCATACCGGTGACTAAGCCTACCCTGGAACTCTCACATTAACCCCCCCACACCCCCAGGTGGGATCTGTAGGCAGGTTAAGAACTAGAAGAACATAGCCTGAAGGTATGGCCCACTATTTGGAAAGGAATTCGCCAGTTAAACGAGTCTGTTGTCAAAGCTGAGGAAGAAACTCTAAGCCAGGTGGTCTCCGTCTTGGTTGTACATTGGAGTCACCTGCACATAAGAAAAAAGACAAAAATCAAACAAAAACCAAAGATGATATCAGAGTCTTAGTCTAGGGATTCTAATTCACCTGGTCTGGGGTACGTACTGGACACTGGGCTTTTTTAAAGTATTTCCCGGGGGATTTTAATGTGTAGCTGAAGTTAAGAACCACTGCTTTAAGCAAAGGATAACACAAGTTAGAGCGTCTAGCCTTGCAACAAGTATAAAGGGCTTGAAAAAAGAAAAGCATAAAAATATATTGATAAGGTATGTGTGTGTGTGTGTGTGTGTGTGTGTAGGGATGAGACTGAGAGAGAATAAACTAAATAAAAAGGAGATGGTATAAATGGCCTTAAAGCTAGACATCCTTAAGATTTTCCTATATTCTAGCAACTATGTTATTATTACTTTTGGTTTTCTTTAATGTGTCTCTGGGTGATTGAGAGATTTGACAATTCTGATCACAAAGATCCTGGTTTATACTATTTCAAGGCTTTACCAGCATTATAGAAACAGCTCAGCTCACTAATTGGTGCTTTCTTCTCTATTTGCCCTTATTTCCCTAAGTCCCTACTGTAGGCCCAAGTGTTATTTGTCATCTTAAAGAGCCTGCTTTCAGGGGCGCCTGGGTGGCTCAATCAGTTGAGTGTCTGACTTCGGCTCAGGTCATGATCTCGCAGTTTGTGGGTTCAAGCCCCTCATCAGGCCCTGTGCTGATGGCTCAGGATTCGGGTTCTGCTTCAGATTCTGTGTCTCCCTCTCTTTCTGCCCCTGTCCCACTTGCGCTCCGTCTCTTTCTGTCAAAAATCAATAAACAGTAAACAAAAAGAAGAGGCAACTTTCAGCTGGAACTGTGACATCAGCCCTACTTCCTGGTGTGGTTTGGAATTAGGTTGTGCTGAGAACTATTTCCAAGACCCTGGGCCCTGGGACAAGCCTCGCTGCTGTGTAGCTCCTAACTTGTTGCAGTTTTAATAAGTGTTCATCCTCTACATGTTGGCCCATTCTTTAGACCTGGGCTTCTGTCTTGAATCCAACCTTGTGGTGTCCATGCCCTCCAGGCAAAGACCACCAGGAACATACCTGTGATCCACCAGTTGGGTTTATTGCTTGTGTTGGTGAGAGAGAACACACACCACGGGAAACCACAAGGTATCTCAGTAGAGGGTGTTAGATCCACTTGCAGGATTTAGCCTTTGGTTGATACGAGGGAGGGTCTACGAAAGCAGGAGTTCACCCTAGATTGAGTGCTCTCAGAAAGCATGGGCAATTCTATGATTGAGGATCAATAAATCTTATCTATAGAGAGGGCGGAGTAGGAAAGAAGTAGCAGTCAATTATTTGTGCCAAGAGGTGGAGTGTTTGGTGTTTTATGGGTGATACGGTGACCTTCGTTTTATCTGCACTTAGACAAAATTATGAAGTAGACTTGTTTGTCTCACTTTATTATGGTCTCTGAGTAACCTTGCCTGATGTTGGTATTCACTGAGATTGTTTATATCCAATAGGAGAATAACATGGCCCAGCCATTCGTGCAAGGCCACTTTTTGTTCAAGAGCTGTTTTTTCTTTTTTCCTCTTCTCAATAGTTTACATGGTAATACCGCCCAGTTTGCTTTTCTTTTCTTTTTTCTTTTTCTTTTCTTTCCTTTCCTTTTCCTTTTCCTTTTTCTTTTCCTCTTCCTTTTTCTTTTTTTCTTTTCTTTTTCTTTTTCTTTTCTTGCCCAGTTTCTTTCTGATAGGACACTGCCACAGTCCATGTATGTTGGGGCTAATGCTATGGCCATTTCTAGACAGTCCCTTTTACAGAGAATGGCAGTGGTGATGGTTAGGGGGCTGCTAAAGATAGGATAATGTTGTGAAACCCTAAAATCTGACTTCATATCATAGCCTGCCACCTTGATTTCTCCTTGCCAGTTATTCTTCCCAATAACTGAATTGAGCCCACTGGTATCACCTCTTGCTTTTATCAGACCCATTCTGACAACACACTGGACCACTCAGTGACTCTGCTACCCAGACTGTACCTGGGGTGGGTGCACACAGGTCATGGTGGTAACCCAAATTCCCTTCTTTTTTTTCTTCTAGTAGTGTAGTGCTCTCCTCCTACATGTCTCCCATCCAGATGAGTCTGCGTGGGAAGAAAACATTTATGTTGAGTCAAAATTTATCTCTTTGAAACTCTCTCCCAACATTGTCCTGTTTTTGTCTGACAGTCACTTTGTTATTGATTACATACTTGTTGGAGGAATAAAGCATCTGGCATGTACTAGAACTCAGTAATATGGGGCGCTTTCTTTTATTTAGGGAGTTTGGAATGTTGAGAAACAATGTGGGCTACATAAAAAAAGACTGGGGAAGGGGCATGGAGCAGATATGAAAGAAATAAGGCGATTAAGAAAATACAGTTCATAGTGGATAAATTTTCAATGAAGAATGAGAAATGAAGGAGAATGATAGGCCTTTACAGTTCCCTTATCATTTTTAGTTACCTTTCTGCCCAAAGAAATATTTCCTTGGACTCTGATGTAATTACACAGCTAACCAGGAATGTTGGATGGCTGTATCATAAGGATTGGCAAATAGAAAACCAATAATAAAGAGAATGCACATAATAGGAAGAAATTAAGGTGATACTAGAATGATCCCTACAAAGAGAAAATATGTATAAATTTTTCCATTGTTGTAGAAAGAAACGAAAGTGCAAAGAAAAGTCCAGATGACTTGGTTAAGGTTGCCTGAGATCTCAGAGCAGGACGGGGGAGTGGATTATTTTCACAGTGTCCACCAGCCCACGATGTTTCTCAGTAGCAGCCTATCTGCAGGCTAAACTCAACCTATAGCAGAGTTAGCGCCGTGCGTCCTGCAGAGACTTGTGCAGACTGACAGAATCACCATTTCAGGAGAAAGATTTATGGCTGTGCTTAATGAATCTGAGTAGTTGTTTTTGGAAGTATTGTTACAAATATCTTTAGTATGAAGAAATAGAACTTGGCTTTGATGCCCGCCTCGTAAATGTCGTAACAAAACGCTGGTTAGTGACACATCTAGCTAAAAAGGAAACATTATATTTATGAACTGCTGGAAAAAAATGTCTGCAATATTCACATTTGGACTATAGTGCAATACAGGTGATCTTATGGATTATTAGAGGAAAATGTCTTGGGAACTGGCTACTGCAGGGATTTTGAGAATTACCTATATAAATAAAGTCAAATTGGGAGGGTGTACTATTCCCTCTTGACATAGAAGAAGTCATTTTACTTTTTTAGGAGAGTATCCAATATGTACTAAAATAGAGTTGATCACTTGCTTATTTTATTGAAAACCTATTGCCCCTAGTACAGTACAACAGAACAGTACAGGTCAATAGCTGGATTTAAAGCCAGGGATGCGCCCGGGCATGCACACATGCCCATGCATAAAGGTTTCACAACATATTCTGAATTATTATATTTATAGAAGTTTGAAGGAGGCTAAAGGTAACTACTATATAATGTCAAAGACTGGACCTATAAATGGCAAGGTCATACCGATTATAGCATTCTACAGCGTTGAAACCCAAGTACAATTGAATCACATCTTTTTCATTTTAATTATCAGACCTTAAAGATACATTTAATCTAATGCAAGCCTTTGTTATACTTTTTATCAAATTATATTCTGTCTGCCTTGAAATGATGATGACATTCTTTATGAGGTGATTAGATTAACCTGAATCATGAGCTTTGTTGGATATTTGGAGCCAAGAAGAAATAAATGGTGACCAGAATGACCTGTTTTCTGGGTAAATATAGCTTAGGGGAACGTTTTCCTGGGAAGGCACTCTCTGCTTCCTCTAGTTAGTCATCTGACCCTTTACTTCTTCACGTAGGCTCATGCACCACTGCCCAGAATATTCTTAAGACATTCCCCCCATTCCACCATGCCCAGCTTCCTTATGTTGCTTTCTCATGCCCTCCCAGGACAACTACAAGAAGAAGAGTAGAGAATCACATTGATGGATGCCCCATAACACTTCCAGTCAAGGTGTGGACATGGGGTTCCACTGAGTAATTTGGTGGCTCACTTCTATATATGCCGTATGTGTGACTAATGCGTTCTTGAGATGCGTCCAGGACAAAGCAGCACTCATCAGCGGTATGATTTATGCTTTGTTTGCAAACATGGACCTTATTGTGGCCTGCAGCTCCCCACTGGCTCTCTCCTCTGAGTGTCGAACCTCTTCCAAAACAAGCTTTGCCATGATGGGAGGGCCATCTCCTCTCATCTCAGGGGCAGCCATCCTGAAAGCCCTTTATTCTCAACCAGCTGGTTTCAGCTGGTTTTGACTGTGGCAGAAATGTTGTTGACATAGCAGATGGTCTTGATATTTCTGAAAACCAGCAACACGTTTGCCATTTCCACCTCCACACACTTGGCTACTGTTTCTCCTTCAAGTGGTTTGGGTCATTTTTAGCAAACCTGTATATTCTGATGATTTTTCTTAAATATCAGATTAAGAGCCGCATGACACATAAATACCCTTGCAGAATATAGGCAGAGGAAGAATATCCGGGCTCCTCCACGCCCACGCAAAAAGACCCTCAAGCTGAGATAAATTTTGTTTGGCATGATGGATTCTTATTTGAATTAGAATGAGCAAATAGTGAGTAGATTTTAAATATTTTAGGTATGAAGTATCAAGCAGTGAGATGTGCTAGAAGAAATAGAGTCTAATATTCATGTGTTCGAAACCTTTTTGAAGAGTAACATACCGTTGAGTAATGCCTCTCCTTATTGAACCCAAGAGGACTCGAGAGAAGGGCGAGTATAATTGGGTTAGATAATATTCCCCAGCAGTGACTCCAGAGCCAAAGCAAAACGAAGGTGCCATAAGAACTTGATGATCTGGGACCCAATCCAGCCATTCTGAAAAATTAAAGCAGACTGATTTATTCCTTCTTGTTTGCCCCATGCAGGCAGGCAATGTGAACAGTCTCTTAACTCGTTAAATAATGGTATAAAAACCTCTTCTTCACTTGAGCTGTATAAATACCGTTTTGGAAAATGTTCATTCTCCCGGAAAGGACTGCACAGATGGGAAGGAGACATGAGTAATGGTGGCCCCACAAGGTTCAGCCAGCCTCTTATGAGTCAGCATGCTTTTCCAAGTCTGTAGGACTCACTGACTGAGAGTGTACTTTGGGTTGACTAACAAAGGACAGGTGAGGACCCTGTCTCCAAAATGTCACAGTTAAGACCCAGTTTACCAGATACAAGTCTTTCCTTCTCAAGGTAGTAGTAATGATCACAACAGCAGTGAAGTTTAGGCAATTGATTCTTCCAGATGCCAAAAGCAGCATTCTAAGGATGAGAACATGGAACCATATGGACAGAGGGAGTAAGTATAAAGGATAGGAGGAAGTTGTGTAGGTGAACATCGGATGTCCCAGGTAGGGCGAGTTGAATGAGGAAAATCAATTTGAGAGTGAGGTATATGTATGTAGGGAGTGGGAAGGGATGGGATGGGAAGAAGACATACACATTGCACAACAGACCAGAAGGGCCAGCTCCGTGGGTCATTAGGAGAACCTAGGGATAGAAAGACACTGGGTGTATGACCTAATTTTCAATTCCTACCTGCCCTGCTGATAATATTAGTAAGATCTCCAAAGTAATACACTGCTTGAATTAAAAGGTTGACTCCATAATGGGGAACGGCTCACCCAGCAAAGAATATTCTGGTAACCCTACCATCAAATCTAGCTTACTATTGCCAAGCATAGAATAGCAAGAATAATGAAGAGAATTTAGATAATATGAAAAATATTTAACTGGATGGAATGGACAACAAATGATCAGAATAGACACAGTCATAGAACTGGAGTGTTTGCCGGATCATGGGGAGTTCAGGGGAGACAGAGGTTGTGGGGGAGACAATACTGGGATAATTCTAAGGACACTCAAGGATTTTAGTATTTTAATAACCAGACATACCAGCCAAATACAAGCCCTGAAGACAACCAACATTCCTGTAAGTCATGCAGTGAAATAGGTTTGTCGATAACAGGTTAAGAGTCCATTTCAGAAACAGTAATAAAGTTTATAAAGCCAAGGAAAGAGCCCACATCTGAGACCCTTCTCACCTGTGAAGACTCCTTATTCTTTATCAGACTACATCTGCTAACCACCTATAACAAATACTAGTAATAAAAAGGATTCTCCCACACCTTTTGTCTTTGATATTAGACAGGAACTTCAATGGAAAAGTATAAAGATTCAGCAAATTGTTTAAATACAGATCACATGGGGGCGCCTGGGTGGCTCGGTCGGTTAAGCGTCCGACTTCGGCTCAGGTCATGATCTCACGGTCCGTGGGTTCAAGCCCCGCGTCGGGCTCTGTGCTGACAGCTCAGAGCCTGGAGCCTGTTTCAGATTCTGTGTCTCCCTCTCTCTGTGACCCTCCCCCGTTCATGCTCTGCCTCTCTCTGTCTCAAAAATAAATAAACGTTAAAAAAAAAAAATTAAATAAATAAATAAATAAATAAATAAATACAGATTACATGGAACATTAAAATACAAGTTAGGTTGATCTGGTCCTTCTAGACTAACCTCTACCTTCTTACAGTGTTCACCGGTAAACACATATTCAGAACAGATGTCGAGCCCATCAGGGACGCAGTAATGGCCTGTGATTCAGGTTATTACTAGGAACTATAGAACCCTTGAGATATTTGAGAGTGGTGCCAATTCCTAGAGCACGTTTGAGTTCTAAAGCATTTTGAAAACATTTGGTAACCATGTGCACACATACGATATGTATAATTGTCCTTGAAAACAGGTATCTAATTGTCTGTTTAGTGACTATATAACTTGTTTTTTGTTGTTTTTTTTTTCCTCAAGAAACTATAGGTGGTCAACATTTTAGGAAACCAAACTTCACACAAAGCCATGGAACATAGCTCAGTGGTATGCCTATGGGTCTTGAATATTTATTACTCTTTCCTAATACAAAATGCATCTATCCATCCATTTTCTTACTACGTACTACAAATACCACTTTTTCTTTCTTAGCCTAAGGATAATCTTGTCAAAAGAAAAAAGAATTTTATATTAGTTTTAAAAATTGCTTTATACCACATTTCAGAGAAAAAAATCATTTTTTTTCACAAAGAAATTTTCTTTGTATTTAAAATAAAATATTTGATAACATGTGCCATATATGAAAAGTATGTATGGAGAGGTTGAGTCAAGCTCAAAATAACATTGTGGTAAATCGTACCAATTGGAGGTAGATTCCTATATTAGAGAAAGTTGTTTTCCAGGCTTTCTGTGTTGTTTTTGTTTTCAGGCTTATGTGGTTTTATTTAGCAGACATTCCACCCTAGTTCCAAATTTATTTCTCAAAGCAACTAAGCTTCTAGGAGAGAAATTATACTGCAAAATAAGAGTCTATATGGAAACACACACAGATACCCCCTCAAAAATCACAGTGAATGCAATCCCACCCCACATCTACTACTTGATAGACTAGAATTCCAGATAAGAAGAATAGAAATATGGAATTACAGTGATTCTTTCAAAATCATAATGATTAATCAATAAACAATTCCTGAAACAGGGTTTTAAAATTCATCTTTCATGACCTGTATTTTTAGCCTGCTTGGGTATTAGAGATATCCATTTACATCCCCCACCCCCACCCACCACCTTAAATTCACCAAGAGCTCTTGGACTTTGTCTTGCAGCAGATAATTTAAGACATTATATTTGTTCTGCCTCTCCTTTTTCCTTGCTCCATTTCAAGGCAGAATCCAGACTTTGATATCCCTTGCCGTATGGGTGTTTGCCTGGCAGAAAATATAAGCAGTCTTAAATCCAAGGCTTCATTTTTGTTCTGTATATAAACATTAGCCCTCTAGAGGAGGTGAAGTCTCCAACTTGGTGAGATATGGGGGAGAGCTTTTGAGAAGCAAGGGAGGAGCTAAGTCAGAATGGGAAGGGGAGAGAGGACCACAAGCTGCTTGTGTTGTGGATTCGAGCAATCCAGCAGCACTAGCGGGAATGAGGAATCCTCAGAAGGAATGGCTCTGTTTTCCCAGACTCACCCAAATCCACATGCCCTAAGTGTGACCCAGGGGCCAGATCGCAGGACACAAGGAGAACATAAGTGTTCCCAGAAGTAGAGTGAAAATCGAAAGGTCTTAAAAGGACCTTTCCGAAAACTGTAACTTTGTCTTATCCTAACCATTGCTTTATGTATAAAGTGTGTGTGTGTGTGTGTGTGTGTGTGTGTGTGTGTGTGTGCTTGCATGCACACCTAGCGGTGGGGAAGTTAGAGGATGGGATTAAACATATGTGGGAATTCCAACGGCGTGGGTCACAGTTGAACTAAGTTGGTTTCAGTAAATAAAGATGTGCTATTTCTTCTACTTAATGTTAGACTAAATTCACCTCTACCCCAGATGACCACTGAGGATTACACATAAAGAACCAAACCTTTAGGCTTAAATACAAATGGAATCTATTTGTTTTCCAGGAAGATACATATATCATACTTATTATGTTTATCCCCCACAGTTACTTCATGTTAAATTGTGCTATAATACATGTCATCTACCAAACGAGGTCATTTATTGTTTTAACACCATCACCCTCTAGGGAGGTGCGGTGAATGTTACTTTTTGCTAAAACTCAGAATGCACTGATTCACTTCACAAATGTTTCCAACCAGCGTTCAGCATACACTGTGTCTACCAGACAAGCAAACACTGGCCTAGGTTTTGGAATGTGAAGATAAATGGTATACCATCCAGTTCCCGAGGCACTCAGAGGTCCTGTGCTGACCATCGACTTCATACCCTATAAGGGAACCCTTGTATTTAACCGAAATCAACTAACCAACAGTGTTCCGCATTTGGATATTTTGCCAAGGAGTGTCAATCAGTCCGTCCTACTCCTCTGGAAGATAAATTTGTACCTAGAGCAGATAATGCTTCCCATTCCCCATCATGTCTTACGATGCGTATGGCAGGAGTGATGAATATGAGCAGATGCTAGAAATAAGACCGTATGTCACCAAAATGTCAGCAAATCTTTATATTTCAACATGGGCTTACAGATCTCCGCGTAATGTGATTTCAAGTAAATTCGCATTATACGGATCGGCCAACTTGCTACACTGGTCAGTCAGTGTCTTTATCAAATATCTCTTCATTGCTCAGATGGGATTACTGCCATCTACAAATAACTCTGCTCTGTTTTAGTCATTCAACAATCTGTATAACACAACAGAAGTGCCAAGAACTAGATTAGGTAATGGCGGGCGAGGGTTAGGCCACCCTCGCTACTTTGGTTAAGCGCAATACCTTTTCTTGATTGTATCAGAATTTTCTCAGCTTCTTCTATTTGAATAAATACTTTTTTTTTTTTTTGAGAAAATACTGAGTTATGTTCCAGCAGTTATAGAAAGTGAGTTAAAGTTTAGAGATATTTTGTAAGTGACACTCTAAGTCAGGGTTTTGTCCTGAAGGTATTTTTTTCCTTTTTCTTTTTTCTTTTTTCTTTTTTTCCTCTCTCTACAGCATTTATTTCCTCTGTTTCAAGCTGTCTGTAGCAGAAAGAATGACTCGGAGATTAAACATCAGTGTTATTCTAAAAGCAATCATCTGCAAAATTTAGATTCTCTCTACAACGACTGCCTTGAAAAATGAAAAATTCAGTCACACAATTGGTTTTTTCAGTCTTGAGAATATCAAGCAGTTTATTTGACTGGTTTTTGCTAAATTGACTGTTTAGTCATTTGTGGGATGATGTGCCCCTGAGGTAGGACAGCCTGGGAAGTTGTTTCCGAAGCATTTGGGACTCACAGCTTTTTGCACCCAAATGATCAGCATAGCTTCAAGACCGTCCACTTAACTACCAGACATCTTCTCAGGCACAGGTTTCTCAGTACAAAGGGTTTATCACCTTCATTTATTGAGCCCTTTGGAGTGATACTTCCGTTGCTAAATGTAAGAGAATTGGTTTTAACAAGTCATTTTTGCTCCTTTAATCCGTAAGTTTCTCCTGTTGGTCCCAATCTGAGGCCAGAGTGTTTTCCTTCCACTCTTTAATATTTTTGTTCACCTACAGTCACTGTTCAAAGGTAACCTGGAAATTGCTCACAGGGAGAAATTTGTGATGCAGTGTATGAGACAACAGTCCTATGCTGTGCATGGTTACTATAGCTTATATATCAGTCATAGCTGTGATCAATAACTGGTTGTGGAGTAAATGAATAAAGGGATGATCGAATGTAATAACCAAAAATCAGTGGGTAAAAATGAGTATAAAGGAGTTGTTAAGTAATAAGATACCATAGGAATTACTTAAATATTTTTATCACATTGCATTTTTTTCCAAGTAAGAAATATTTTCAGTTTCAATATTAGCCAACTTAGGATATCCTGTTGTTTCACCCAGTGTCCAGGCAGGAAACAACATAGTCAAAAGGACCATTGAAGAGAGTTTAAGGAAGGGAGTGTTTCCAGTGATGTGGGCAGGGGTAAGTGTAGTAACACAACAAAGGGTGGTGCAGTAGCCTGGAACCAGCAAAAGCAGGAATTCTGAGGGGGCTGTATGGGAAGCAATTAGTTACTGGAACATAGAGAGAGTAACTGGGTGGAAACATTTGCTCAGTAGAAACTGTGGCCTCAGGTAGAGGGTCAGAGCCAACTTGTGATGGCATGGCAGGGAGGTTGCTATTGGATAAAAGTGCCCTCTTCACTCTCCACTGATCTTACAATTTATTGGCACATATCTTCCATTGGCTGCCCTAGAAATTAGAGGACAAGGAAGCCTATTGGCGTCATCCCTAGAGGTTAGTCTTGGGGTTCAGAGCAGAGTGGAGAAGGGCAGAGAGTGGATCTGGAAGGGCAAACAAAAATATGAAGATACCTTTCATTATTAGCTGAAGTGGCTAATTGGTGGTCTACAAATCAGAAGTGGGAGAAAACAGAAGGAAAACATGTGTGTCAACAATGAAGGTCCAACAAAAAGAAAAAAAAATATTGCAACAGAAAAGAAAAACAGAACTTCAATCTACTTTAGGTTCCTAATGGTATAATTTATAGAAAATCAAAGTTAAACAGCACTAACATCCCTCAAATTTATTTGATAAAAGGGCTAAAAATTGTCCACTTGATTTTTTTTCAATTTATAGTAGAAAGAACGAAGTCTTTGATTCTGTCTCTAAAACATGCACTGGGTCCTCTAAAAATGGAGTGTGTACAGGGATCCTTTAAGGGAGTGCTTGCAGGAGAAATCTACAAGGATAGGAAGAAAGCAGGAAAGTGAAGGGGGGAACCTAAACAGAGGTGTGGTTACTGCGACCTAGCACCTAGCGTCTGCCCGATTCCACAGGAGCTCTGGGGGGTGAATGGTGCCACAAGACTGTCCTGCAAGGATGCCAGGCATAGAATGGGTCGTTAGGTGCTGGCTACTCTAGTTGTGCTGGAAGCATTCCTCCCAGGCATCTCCAGGCAAGGGGGCTCGCCATGGCTGACGGCAAATATCCAGAAGAGGGTGCATCTGTGAGCCCCTGGAAACCAATACCAGCAGCCGACGCTGCATTGACCTAGTGAAGGAGATCTGTGTGGGGGCACATCTGCTAAATACATGCAAGCCTGTAGGCAGAATCCTCCTTCCCTACAAATGTTCCCATATTCTAACTTTGGGGGTTGAATATGTCTCTTATGACATTGCAGAGCACAGTTAATCATCTCCTCTCTTACTAAATATCAACCAGGGAGAGTTGTTTCAGGCATTATTGGCTGTCATTGTGATTGTTGTGCTGTTTCAAGTTAAACCTTAATAGCTGTGGCTTTGAACCTTAAGGCAGTCCTTCCCATAACAAAAGAAGCCAGAAACCCATCCTTATTACAATTACAATCATAGCCCTGACATCTCTGACTTCACTTAACCAGATTCTCATGAATCTGGATTCATGCATGAATCTGGATTATCCCTTGCATCTAGTATAAACAAAAAATTAAATAGGGATGTAGAAACTTACTTTTATTATTAGGACATTATTTATTGTACATTTTGACAGCAGGTGGATAAGAATTTTCCAATCACTGGTTATAACCTTGAGGAAATGAATAGATACCAGGCTATCTTCACTGGTATGTCTATAGTCAATGATTTTTCTATTCATAACTTTTTAAACTGTGGCACTTTAATGCATGGCACTGGTAATTTATTTTTTTTCCAGCATCATTTGTACAAAGTCTCCTAAAATCTATCACGGTTGAGAACAGAGTCTAGACAGTTATTATGATACAATCAAAAGGAAAGCTGGCAAATAAAAAAAAAGGGGGGGATGTGAGTAGAAGTGCTGATTAAAATAGCAGTGCAGTTTATATGAGGCTCCTTTTAAATTTGTATTTTCCAAATTTCATCTTTTGGAAGACTGAAATCACACAAAGGTACTGTACTACTGGAAGTCCGCTTTATTTTATAGGTCTAAAGAGGAAAGAAGAAAGACTTGCATTTACTTCTCCACAGAAAGAGTTCTGCGGCCTAATCAAATAAATATTATGGCAGTGCCTTTGAATAGTTTTCCTATCAGTGAGGAAAGAAAATGCTCTGTTTTCCTAAAGCCATCTATTTTAGGCCACTGCTGAAGAAAGGCAAGTTGGCCATTGCTGAATAAATGGTTTTGTCCAATCTATATCAGATTTGAGGAAGTGATCATTTTTTTATGGGAACCAAAAAATGTGAAATTGACATAATCCAGTCCCCGAACACAATCTTCCCCTTTAGGTTTCCAGAAGAACTCCTATTTCAATTTTAGAGCCATCTGCTATTGTCTCTTGCCACTGAGTATGTGGATAGATAATTTCTCAGGGTGCAGTTAAATGAACATGAAGGAACTCGTTCATGCTATAAAGGGATCTGGAAAAGCTCACGCATAGATGATAACATCTGTGCAAGGTATGGAGAAGGGGAGGAGGCAGAGCGTGAACATAGTCACACACAGAAGTCCCAAGTTTCAGGCCACTAAGCTGAATGGGACGATGACTGACAGAACATAAACTCATCACTGTCAAAGGGGTAGAAAGGATGAATAATTGGTCAGAGGCATTCACGTGACATGGAAGGGCGAAAGGAACTCAACTGATTGTATTAGAAAACAAAAAACCAAACCAAACCAACGTGAATGAAAGGCTAATTAAAACTTTCCAGGGGTGCGTGGGTGGCTCAGCCGGTTGAGCTTCCAACTCTTGGTTTTGGCTCAGGTCATGATCTCAACAGTTCCTTTGAGCATGGGGCCCCGCGTGGGGCTCTACACTGCCAGCATGGAGCCTGCTTGGGATTCTCTCTCTACCCTTTCCCTGCTCATGCTCTCTCTCTCAAAATAAATAAATAAACAGAAACAAAACAAAAACCCTTTCCAGTCTTAGATTTGAATGACTCGGTTTGTTAGCACAGAGTTTCGTGAAGTCCAAAGTGTCATGATGGAGATTGGCTTTTCTTCCCAGGGACCAGGGTTTTTGTTCTTTCTCAGCCTCTGCATCACATCCCCCTGTTGTAAGACATTGGCAGATGAGCTCTGTAGTAATCTTTTCCAGGAGCGAAGGTTCAGTCCTTCATACGGGAAAGTCACAGTTTGGCAGGTGTGAAGAGATTTAATTTCACTAAAAGCCTACAGCAGAGGTTGCCTTCTCAAATTCAACACAAAGGATGCCCGTTGGACGATTAATGCAACTTTCACATACTCTTCATTTTGGCTCTAAAGGGTCTCTTTCAGTGACCATAGTTCTCTGACTGATAACTATCCCGGATGGACCATTTAACACATAATTCACCAGATTAATGTTGAGAGAGTTCTTCAGTAAGTCTTTGTTCTGGTAGAAAATCCAGAATAATATGCCCTTGGTGGTAAGCATCTTATTTTTAGGGTCATTTTGAGCTTCGAGCACTGCAGTGTTTGGGTCTCAAGGTCCAAGTGAAGGATTAAGCCAGAGGCAGAAGCCTCCACTCCCATTATTTCTGTCTCCGACTGCCTCTCCTCCTCCTGCCCAGCCACCTTTCCACCTCTTTTTAAGGCCCAGCCCAACGACCATTTCTCCCTTTTCACCTTCCCTGGCCCGTCTAGTATTTATTAGCCACACTGAACAAGTCATAGTTGTTCACGGTGAGCATTTTTGCCCCTGCAGGGCTGGGGATCCCACACCCCAGTCTGCACCAGCATCGCCTGGAGGACTTGTTAAACACACTTGTTAAACACACATGTCCGGGCCCCAGCCCACAGTTTCTGATTCAGCAGGGGTGGGGAGGGGCCCCGAGAATTTGCATTTCTAGCAAGTTCTCAAGGTGGGCCGCTGCTGCTGGTCCAGGGACCACACTTTGAGAATCTCTGCTTTGTCTCCTTCTCCACTTGCCATGTTCAAACTCATTTTTCAAGACTTGTCTCCACATCACCTCCTCCGTGACAGCTTCCCCTGGCACAGTTAGGCTTCTCTTCAGCCTCTGTTCCCACTCACGAACTGTCGTACCTTGATTAAGGCAGGGTAGCTGCTCTGGTTTCCTAGTGTTGCCATACAGGACACCACAGGCTGGGGAGCTTAAACAACAGAAATGTATGTTCTCATAGTTCTGGAGGCCGGAAATCCAAGAGCATTGTGTCCGCGGGGCTGGTTTCTTCTGAGGCCTCTCTGCTTGGCTTGAAGACAGCCGTCTTCTCACTTGCCCTCACACGGTCTTTCTGCTGTGCCCAGACCTCCCTGATGTGTCTCTGTGTGTCCTTAATCTCCTCTTCTTATAGGGACACAGATTGGATTAGAGCCCACCCTCATGGCCTCCTTTAAACTTAATCACATCTGTAAAGGCCCGATCTCCCAATACAGTCACATTCTGAGGAATGAAGGGCCAGATGTTCAACATAGGAATTTAAGGAGACACAGTTCAGCTCGTAGGAGTAGCAAACTCAGAGGACTACCAAAGGGGACCCAGACGGTTATGCAAATGCCTTTGGCAAGATGCACGACATGAGAAAGGAAAAGTGGTCGTGCCGGCAGCCTCCCAATGGATCATAAACATCTTCACAGAATATATACATTGTTCAGACTGTGAACAGTGGCCACCCTGTGACCATATCTGGGGCTCAGTCACAGGTCAGACACAGTCACACTGCAGACCCGAAAATGACCCCACTCCCTTCTGTCTGTTGCTTTGCCCATGATAACTCTAAACCTCAATTTAACTCCCCCACCTCCTACATAAAGCATAATAAACTAACCGGTCATGAGAAACCCCACCTCCTGGCAGTCTCCAGCCCACAACTTGTTCCGTCTTCCTTAAATCCTCCCCACAATCCTCCAACACAGGTCCACGTCTGGTAGGAAGCTCCTCCCAGCTCCTCTCCACTGCCCCAGTGGCTGTGGTTCCTGGGGAACGTGTTTCTCCTGTGCCCGGTTGAGTTCAGTAACGGGACCCAGCTCTGTCCCCTGTGCGCCTTCATCACTGGGTGTTCCAGACAGTAGGAATGATGTGTTTGGCTCTAACCCCACAGCGGGTTTGGAATGATTTGCCCCTTCTAAAGGTATTCAAATTAAACAAGACGGAGCATCATGCATGTGAGATCGTGGAAGTTGTGGGCATGTGGTGCCAGTAGAATGTTGCCAGCTCACAGCCCTCGTTCAAAGGTTCAGAACTTCTACTCTGTTGACGTCTTCAGTTCTTATCAGTTTTTCTCACCCTTCGCAGACACTGTAAGAGGAACGAAAAGAGCAGCAAACATTCGCATTGTTTCTTATGACCTACGAAACCTGTTTACAACCCTTGCCTCATTCAATTTACATTCACATCTACTAGCTAGGTGTGGTCGATCCATTGAAAAAATGAGGAAACTGGTTCTTAGAGATGTAGGTGTCTTGACCAACCTTACATCAACAGTGTGACCAACTTCATATAGTAAAGAAAAGAGTCAAGGTCTGAACCCAGGTTCCTCTGGATCGTTTCGCTCTACTGTGTTACCTCAACCTCCCAGGAGCCTGCAGCATCCTCAAAGTTACAGACCGTGTTATGTATTTCCCTGGCATCTCCCATCGCTAGATCTAATGTAATGCTGAGCACATACAGACCCTCAGTGAGAAGTCGCTGACTGAATGAAACTCGTAAACATTTCTCGGAGGCAGACAAAGGGAAGACATTGTTTCGGAGCCGGGCAACTTTTCTGTCTTTGTCTCACAGTTGCAGGACCAGAGGCTGTAGTTATTTTAATTCTTCAGGGCGCTTGGAGTCAAAGAATTTTTCATGTCTCACAGTTTTTCTTTTCCTACTATGATTTCTGCACTGAAAAGGTTGGAAGGTTCACTTCCTGGGATTTTGTGCATTTTGAAAATATACATGAGGAGCGTGTGGTAGAGAGCATGATGTGCTGTCCAGATCCTTCTTTAAGGGATAATTTGTTGGGGTGCCCAGTGGCTGGGTCGCTTAAGTGTCCGACTTCGGCTCAGGTCATGATCTCACAGCTTGTGAGTTCGAGCCCCGCACTGGGCTCTGTGCTGACAGCTCAGAGCCTGGAGCCTATTTTGGATTCTGTGTCTCCCTCTCTCTCTGCCCCTCCCCTGCTTACACACACACACACACACACACACACACACACACTCTCTCTCTCTCTCTCTCTCTCTCTCAAAAATAAATAAACATTTTTTAAAAAATGAAGAAAAGAAAGAATTTGTTGCTCCAGCTATTGGGATTCTGTTGTCATCAGCCCTCACCTGTCAGCCCCTTCTGGGACTGCCTGAGCTACAGTGAGCTGCCCTGCCCAAGGGTGGCCGGCACCCTTTCCTGGAATGGCACACATCCAATGACTGCTCAGTGATGGCTTAAAGTCCTGGCCATCTTGATCTAACTCAGGACAATTCTGAAGGGGCTTGATGCATGATGCATCAGAGCTGTCGTCGTTGAGGCTGTCATGAGTCTGGGTTATGACTCAACTGCTTCTGCCAAACCCTGCTTTCTTTTCTTTCCCTCCTCAGGTGTTGAATCTTAGGGCTCTCCTAAGTGCACATTTTGCATGTAAAACTCCGTCCTAGAGTGTGCTTCCTGTGGAAACCAGCTTGGGACAGAGAAGATTGGTGGGGAGTGGGGGTGCGGGGAGAAGGACAGGCTGAGTTGGTTCATGTGAAGAAGAGGTGAAGAAGAGTCTACGAACCCTCAAGAACATAAATAAGTAGAATGTGCTTGGCTGTGATCTGTTACAGCTGACTGTGCATTACACAGAGATTGTTTGGATATGTCTTGCGGCATTGCTATGCACCCTTTATGCCTCCTATACCCTGAGGGTGATAAAAAGGAAGCTGCAAGGGGCAGAGAGGGCTCCTCAGAGCTCTTTGGGGACCCTCAGGGTTGATTCAGCTGCAGAATATCTTTCCACATCCTCTTCCCTTAAAGCTAGGTAGACGGTTTATTTGCTATTGTAATAGTTACACGATCTTGATCATTCGTAATCCAATGCATGGGGCACGAGTGCATCATGATAGTCCTCGTGTTTTCTCCTAACACTGCTGGTAATCCCTGAACTTCTGATTGAGCTCATGGCATTTTCTTCCATTTCCACCCAAGTTCAAGCCTGGTAAAAAGCCTTTAGGTGGTCATTGGTTTACTCTTTGAATCTTCGTTTTCTCCCTGGAACCAAAGGCGTGGGTCTTCTTCTAATTAGCATCATTTTGGCTATGGTGTCGACAGTGGCAAGCTCGGGGCTCCATTTGCTTCTCTATGTTCCCTGTCACATAGATGAATTTCAGGGTGCTCTTGGCACCAGGCCTCCCTCTGGAGTTTCCTCAGCAGGACTAATTTGATATATTGCCTCAACAAATCCCATCAGCCCTGCCCGATTTGGAATCGAGGGTAAAGATAGTTTATAGGGGCAATAACAACAGAACTGTTCTGTCTGAGACAGGCAAATAATTTCCTCTCTGTGCCAGTCCAATACTATTTCCCTTAATCTTCTTAATGCTTGAGAAGCTGCTGCTTCCAATGTCCGTAAAGTCATTTTTTCCCCTGAAGGTTAATACCCTGAGGGGAGAGCAGACCCATCATTTCTGCTCCTTTGGGCAGGCAGCCTATTTTCTTTAGTTTCATTTGGCATTATATTAGAATGGCTCATGTTAAAACACATGACTCATAGTCATTAATGGTGTGGAATAAGCTAAGACCCCATGTTGCCTCATCAAAGGGTCCTTTAAGACAGAACCAAGATGGCTACCGGAGTCCTACCAGGTCTCTTGCCCTTGGGGGCGGCTGATGACCCATCAGCTTACTTACCCAACTAGTGTGCTTGTTGGCTTCCAAGGCCCCAGTCTCTCTTGGTAACTGACTCAACTTTATTCCCATTTCCTCCCTATTCCTGCAGGGCTTTCCCTTACCTTTCTTCCTACATTGAGTTTCCTGTCTTTCCATCCTTCCTAAATTGCCCTGGAAAAGACCTCACTCCAGTCAGCTGACATTTTCCATCTCTGGGTACTGCCGGGTTAGGGAAATGAGGGGCCAAGCCTGGGCTGCTGTGAGTGCCTCCCTGAGTCTTCAGTGGCTCCAGTGAAATCTACTTTGGTTCACTGTTTAATCAATGCCTCCATTCTCAAATTTTAAAAACCTTCTTTTCTGTTTAAAACAGTTCCCAAATTTAATAGAGACATTCACAGTTCTGGTGTGTCTGTCCAGCTGGCCTAGCATTGTGTCAGCTATCTTCTTGGACAAAGACCTGCTGTGGCCTGCGGCCAACACTTTTTGATGAGAAAGGAGCAGAACACCTTCAACTGGAAACCCTCTGCCCATAACCACTCCTTCCGGGTTTCTACTGTTGTTTTTGTTTATTCAGAGTCATTTTTGGTGAACTTATAAATGAGTGAGGTTTTTTGGTAACTTTATGGTAATCATCTATGTGGTACATGAATAACTAGATCATAAAACTTTAACTCTAGAGCATTATTTTTATTATTTATAATTCCCCTCTTCCATTTTTTACTGAATTGCTTAGTTTCATTCACAAAGAGGGTATATGCTGTTGAGATTCTTGAATTAGTTGTCTTTTTTAGTGATCTCTTTTATATTATCTATTAGTGTCTGGATCCAAATGTCATCAAGGTTGTAGGCAAGTTCTTTAAAAAAGAAAAAGGTATATTTCAGAAGAATTTGGGGCTGGAAGTGCAATCCCTCTCCTCTCCTTTCAGTTGTGTGATACAATCAGTGTGGCCTTGGCCCCTCTCCCTCACTTTGACTATCTGGGCTTTAGTTTATTTATGAACAAAATGAATGTTTTGTACCAGGTGACCTCTAAATTCCTTTCCAGACCTAGCATTCTATGTGTCTGTGGTAATGATCAACATTTTGAAGTTTGGGTTTAGAGATTCGAAATCACATTCGAATATGTCATTTTGAAAAGCATTACATTTCCTTTTGTTCAGAAATATTTTTCCACACCCTGATTGGAGACTTGCTGGAGGGAGTATCTCTCAAATGAGACTCATATGAGAGAAGAAAAGGGGGAAGGAAGAACTGAGTTTCAAGAATTGAATGAACACTTCACAGATTGTAGCTGCTGTCTTCTAATGGGCCCTGGATGCTGGGAAAGCATATATATGTGTGTGTGTGTGTATATATGTATATATATATATATGTATATATATTACCAAATATATTATTTGTGTGTATATATATATATATATATAGAGAGAGAGAGAGAGAGAGAGAGTCTATATATAGTCTCTCTATATATATATAGTCTATATATAGTCTATATATATTGTGTGTATATATGTATGTATTGTATATGTATATATTATATATAGTATATTTATACTTTTGTGTATATGTATATTGTATATATACATATATATGTATGTTGTATGTATATTATATATATATATTTCTGTGTATAATAAATATATTTATATATTTATAATTTACCAAATCAGAGAGAAATCCCATATATCTTGGATATATACTATATAAATATATATGCATTAGCTATCTCTCTGTTTTGGTAGCTAAATCACAATAAGTACAACATCCTCATATTTATTCTAGCTGGAAATAAAAACCTTTCCATGGAATAGAGCGCTGGCTTTCATAGGCATTTACTCTGTGTTGCATTTTTTTTTTTCTGCACTGGCTCCTAATCTGAGTCCAGGCAGATCTTTCTTGAAATTCTCATAACTAAGGACATAACTAAGTGATTCCCTTAATAGGCATTTCCATGAACCAGTCTCTCTCTTTCCCAGACATGTTTTATCTGCCTGGACAAGTTTATTTCAATAGCTGCCTACAGCTTTCAAGCCTTTTTTTTTTTTTTTTAAATCTGATTCCCCCTGTCTGTTGTTGTGCCTTTTGGGACTTGCACTTGACTCCAAGCCCTCTGTCCTCTGCCCCCAATCCTATTTCCAATGTCTTGGTCTCCAGTTCAGGTATTCATTTGCTGGCTCACTGATTTTTTTTTTTTTTCAGTCACTAAATTGTAATTTTAACATTTCTAAATATGGTTTTTACAATTAATGTCACTTCCACCTAATGCTGGAGCAAACAATACTATTTTGGACATACACATTTTGGGAAGAGATATTTCTTCCATGGTTTTTGGAAGAATGAGCTTTTTTTGCAGTGCTGATGGACTATCTAGATGAGATAATATTTTAAAGACACCTAGCTTGGGGTTAGACTTCTAGACGGTACTCTGTAAATAAATGGGGGTACCCTTTCACTCTCACTGTGGACTTTCATAAACCACAGCTGGTGAATCAGGGAAGATGTTTTGCTCAAGGCTCACTTTCCTGAATCCCTCCTATCATACTGTTAGTGGCCAGTCGCCCATTCACAAGGCCCCCACAGACATGCTTCTCATTTTCTCATGGCATGAAACAAGGATTTATGTCTCCACAAATCAAGCCTTTCAAGGGAGATTGACTCTCTCATTTCCAGGTCCAAAATTCCCATGGAAGTAATCAGTATTCATCCATCTTGTGTGAGGTCCTCACTTCCTGACCTATCCAAAAGGCTTAGGTTTTAGGGAAGACGGGATTAACCAAATTTAGATTTTGATAGGGTCTTCTGCAGTACATATTCCACAGAGAGGGCAGAGAATTAAAAACTCTCCCAGGCAGCTATTCATAACTTTCGCTCTCTTCTAAAGCCTCCAACGTCACTGCTCCATTTCTCAGTCTCAACCTTGATTTTTATTTCACTGAAACTTGAAAGCAATTAAAAGGGAATCTGACATGTTCTGCTAGTAAATCTAATACTTCTTTCTTTGCCTTAACTCCAATAACCGTGGTGGATCGGCCCTCCCTCATTTCATCTATAGCCATTTCCTCTACTTTATCATTAGTTCCCATTTTGTCTGTTACCCCAGGTCTTCTGTTCTCCTGCATCATCAATTTTCCCTCTCGCCATATCATTTCCATCAGCATACAAATGAACCATAAAATCTACTGTTTAAAAAGTGCTTCCCTTGATCAAAATAGAGATGATAAGCATTTGAGACACATTCTGTTCTTCTGGGAAGCGAACTGAGAGCTGTGCTTTCCACAGTTTTTAAAACTGAGGCTAAAGAGTTAATAAATCTGGATGTGCAATAAACCAATGTCCCTTCAGAGAGGAGTTAATTTTTCTCTGCTGTCTGTGAATGTTCATTTATTTCTACTACATAAACCATTACTCAAGATCTATGGCTCCTACTTCCGTTAAGAAGCATAATACTCTTAAAGGATCGGTGATCCTTTATCCTAATCCACAAAAAAATAAAACAGTTCTTTTCTAAAATACAGGATGTTCCCCCCTCTTAACTCTAATGCAGGAGAACGATGTCCTGAACACCTACCTTATATATTACATCACTGTTATAACTCCATCAACACAACACATCCTGATTTAAGTTTGCATTATACATCTTTTTGGGATTACCTCTTATAGTGGTTACTGTATAAATGTTTGCTGTTATTATTTCTAGGCATCTCAAACGCACCACATCTAAAATTAAACATTTTATTGTTCATCTTCCCCTAACCTTCAAACCACAGGGGGCATAGACAATTAAATACTTTCCCAATTGGTTCTCCTTTCTTTCTTCTCAACTTCTAAATCTCCTCTCCATTTTACTCTCAGATCATGATCTTGCTTCTTATTTCACTGAAAAAAACCTATTCCTCATGCTGAGTTTTCAAACTCAAGTGTAGGCAATTCTTTTCTCCCAGGTATGCAGACAAAATACTTGGTGTCAAGATTGACCCATTTTTCTTATTATAGCTCATATCTAATCTTTCAGCAGATCCAGTTGGTTTTACAGAATTCAGAAGTTTTCACCACTGTTACAACCCTGTGCTAAGAAATGTCCAATTACCTCTTGACTGGACAACCTCGAGTGGATAACTGATCTCCCAATGTCCACCTTTGCTCCTTTTCATTTTTTATCCTTACAGCAGCCCAAGTATTTATTGTCTGCTTTCCTTACTAGAGTGTCACTGCCATGAGAGCAGGAAACTTTTCTGTTTTGTTCACTGCTATTTTCCCAATACTTAGTACAGTGCCTGGCATACAATAGGCACTCAAAGCAATGTTAGTTGAAAGATAGGTTAATTTGTGAGCTCCTTGTGAAGTGAAGACCTTGGCTTATCAACTTCTGTATTTCTTGTGCAGAATGCACTGTAGGCAAAGAGCAGGTGCCCAAAATGTGTTTGTTCAATGAATCCCTGAGTTACTGAGGAATAATACAAGGAAAGCATAAATTCCTCTCTCTAGCTCCTTTTACAGGTTGTCTTTGTTCTTCTCATTGTAAGGGTACTATAAGAAGTCAAAGGAATAATTCTCTCCAAATTACTAAAGGATCATTTGTTAGGATGAAGATTTGCAGATCACAGTGGATACAAAAGGCTGGAGGCAGGGATTTGATTCAGTGGGGAGCGCCAGAACAGAACTGCCTGGGAGATTGTTTGCAGGGAGATGAAGTCACGGACTCTACACGAGAAGTTAAAACACCTCTTGTGGCAGGATAATGGGGTCTATGGGTTTTCAGAAGCTGAAGGAAAAAAAATGCCCAGAGACTTTAGCATGGTGAGAGATAGCTGTTTTCCCTTCTTTTATCCATTCATTCTTAACTTTTTGTTACTCCATTCCTTCGTTCTTTTTTTCATTCATCTACTTGTACTGAGCCCTTACTAATGTGTCAGATATACAATGAGGTGAAGAGACAGACATGATTCTTATAACTACGGAGTAGATGGCACTGGGTTGTGTTGGGGGGGCGGCAGGGGGAGACAGTCTGGCTGAGCGGTACAAATAGAACAAGGTGATAAAAGCTTTAATATGGCTACAAGAAGATGTAGATATACCCAAGGAGCTGTTCCCCAAAATATGGAGGAGGCTGTAAATGAGACCGTGGGGAAAAGAGGACATTGCCAGGAGCCTGAGATTTGGTCTGAATTTTAAAGAATGAATAGGAACCTTCTAGCTGATAAAAAGGAGACATGCATTTTATTTATTATTTTTTTTAAATATTTATTTTTGAGAGAGAGAGAGACAGAACTCACGTGAGTGGGGGAGGGGCAGAGGGGGGAGGGGACAGAGGATCCGAAGCAGGCTCCAGGCTCTGTGCTGACAGCAGAGAGCCCAATATGGGGCTCAAACCTCATGGACTGTGAGATTATGACCTGAGCTGAAGTCTGATGCTTAACCGACTGAGCCACCCAGGTACCTCAAGAAAGGCATTTTACATAGAGGTGTGACAGCAGTGTGGAGATGCTGAGAGTACAATAGGGTATGTTTTGGAAACTACAGTGGTCCCATGTGTCCAGGGAAGAGATGGCATGTGGGGATGATTAAGGAGATGAAGTTAAAGGTGGGCAGAGGCCAAATTATGAAGTTCATAGAAATTAAAATGAAGGGTCTGAACTTATTCTGGGTGCTCTGGAAAGCAATTTTAGGATTATAATCAGGAAAGAAAAATAACTAATTAAGTTATTATTAGGGAAAGTATGATTAGGCTCATTCTAATGTTTAGGAAACAGAAATTTAGACAACTTCCCATAGGGATGTGGGGATTCTCAGGGTTCTCAGACCTCTATTTCAAAATTCTGAAACTTTTCATCACCATTATCAGTGGTGCCTAGAAAAGAGGCCGAGGGAAGAGTGGCAGAATCGGCACAGGGCGATGAGTTAGCACACAATTTCACTAAATGTGGAGGGAAATGATGGGAGTGGGAACTGGAACGACAGTAGTGGAGATGAGGGAAAAGATGATTTTGAGACAAATGAAGAAGATATAATTTGTGGGATGGTGACTAACGGGATGTGGAAGAACAAGTAAAAGAATGAATGTTTGTGAGGTTTATGGCCATGGTAACTGGGTGGAAGGTAGGGCCATTTGCAGAAATATGGGTATATTAGGCTTGGAAGGGTTCAGATGTGTTGAGTTTGAGGGGCTTGTAGAACATCGGCAGTTGGATGTACAGGATTGAAGCGCCATAGAGGGCTGTGAGCTAGAGGACAACTAACTGTTAGCACATAAACACGGGTAATTGACCAAGGGATGGTTGGTAGACTAATTAGAGCAGAGAGCTTAGGGTAGAACCATGGAAACTGAACATTTAGTAGATTTACAAGAGGAAGAAAACCTGCAAAAAGAGTCTGAGAGGAAACAGAAGGAGAAATAGGAATAAAGTGAGGAGAGAGAGATCCCAGACCCAGGAGGGATTCCAGATTGAGGAAATGGGCAACAATGGACAATATCACAACAAGGACAAGTAAGGTAAGAACAGAAATATGTCCATTTTATTTGATGGTATCAGGCTCATTGTTCAAAATATTTCTTTGTTCCAAAGAACAGCCCAGGTGTAGGCAAGGGAGGCGTGCAATGGTGGCTAAGAGCAGGTTGGGGTCACGGGAAGGATTTTTGGGAGGGGCTGTGGAAGTGATTTGGGAGGGACGGACTCCAGGAAACTCCAAGGAAAGATGATTCTTGAATAACGATTATGCTGGGAAACCTCAGAGATAGAGTTCTGACTTGTTTCAAACATGCATGTGAGATAGGGGAGGAGGGGTGCTATTTATATATATCCTTTTAGCTTTATTCAGGCTTGCAACCTGCACAAATATTACCTCTTTAAGTATAAAATAGTTTTTGTTTTCTTTCTTTCCTCCTTCACCTCTCTTTTTTTCTATCTAATGAAGCATAGGACTTGGAGAATAGAAGTTCTGATTTTTAATTCACCACCAATACATTTGTTTTCTTTCAGTAAGTTAGTGTTAGCAGCCCCTACCACAGTACTGCCGGCAGAAGATTTTGAGCTGGACCGGGATGCCTGTTTGACACACTGCAGTATCCAGAGTTGTTAGCAATGTCAAACTGACTCTCTATTCCCAGAAGTCTTGATTCCTCCCTTCGAAGCAGTCTGTGTCCTCGATTCCAGCTCTCACTCTCTTGAGTGAAAGACTGAACAATGTCCTAGTTCAGGTGTTTCCAGACAAGGATCAGGAAATAGCTTCTCCCTCTCTTAACTAGAGTAGGGGCACAGGCACTTATAATCTTATAGAGGGACCACCGTGAACATTATCTTCATCTTTATGTTCACAAGTTAAAGACTTTAAATAAGGTGGAGTTCATTGATTTCAGAAGCATTTGATTGCAATGGGGGTGGGTGGGGAGGGAGTGGAGATAGCAAGGGTAAAGTGGGTGGGGACACTTCTTCAGATGGAGTCTTTTTTTTATACCTCAGAGACAGAGGATGCTGGAAGATGTAGATTACCAGGTTGGCTCTGCCTTTTGGTACTTGTATGCAGACTTTCATTTTTCCTGAGGGTAAGTGCAGCAGTCGGCACTGTTCACATCTGAGTGCCAGTGACTTCACTCTTAGGCAACGTCAAATGGCCTGGAACCATTTTGCTTGTTCTGGCGGGGGCTTATGCTGACCCTGTTGGAATCCAAGGTTATTCTGGTAAGCGGACTTTGGTGCTCTAGCTGGGCACCACTGAATGCACCACTGAATGAACAAAATCTTCACACTGGCTCCTGTGGATACTCAATGGTAACTTAAGAGCTGGCACTGATTGAGCTGAAACCTGTAGGTCAGTCGATCAATAAGTAGTGTTTGGGAGCCTTAGCACAGTTTGGCGAAAATGTGGCCAGCTGTGGTGAGTTGTTGGTTACAGTTAAGAATTGAAGTTTGCCCCGTCTCCTGTTTTCCCAGGAAGCTCAGGGTGCTGACATCGCTAGTTACTTGCTTACTTGCACCATACTTACTAATTATTAAGAATAACAACCAAAATTTGTTTTATGCATTTTATTTATATATTACTTTCCAACATGGCACCTTATTTGAAGCTCATAACAACATTGAAGAGAAGGTAATTACTACTGCTAATTTACAGATGGGGAAAACAGGGCTCAAAATACGTAAGGGCTGTGGCTAGAGTCACAGAGCCAGCAAAAGGCTAAGGGGAGCTTATTTTTCTGTCTTCCGTGGCTTTTCTCTGCCTATGGTTGCTCCTGCCCTGGTGTCAGGAATCTTTCAGCGTTATAGCAGCCAGTAAAATCAGTTAAGTTCCTGGGTTTAGGAGTTCTGGGGCAAAGAGAGCTTGGAGGTTGCTGGAGGATGGGTTTCTTAGCATTGGTCAGCCTTGAGGTCAAATGCAATATTAGTAGCATTGAATAGCTTTGCCCTTGAGAAATTAAAGCCCGTCACCTCTAAGCAGACTTGGATGACGCATGTTCTTAGATCTCATGAAGCATCACATGAAGGATCTAGCCAATTCTATTTTTTTAAACGTTTATTCATTTTTGAGACAGAGAGAGACAGAGCATGAATGGGGGAGGGGCAGAGAGAGAGGGAGACACAGAATCCGAAACAGGCTCCAGGCTCTGAGCGGTCAGCACAGAGCCCGACGCGGGGCTCAAACTCACAAACCAAGAGATCATGACCTGAGCCGAAGTCGGACGCTCAACCGACTGAGCCACCCAGGCGCCCCTAGCAAATTCTATTTTTATGTAATGCACGGAAGCCAAAAATGTATTTTTGCGTATTTTTCACAAAAGCATGTAAAGGAAGAGTGAAAACAAGAATAATTGGAACATAATCAAGTAAGTGACCAATAAACCTTTTTTCCGCAATTCAAGCATAGAGTTTTTTCATAAGCCAATTTTCTAAAGGAAACAGAATTTTTAAAAAATAAAATTTAAGTATATGGTCCATTAAAAATAATGTATTGGTTGAGTAAATAATGGTACATCCACAGAATGAGTCACTACAGAGTTTTTAAACTTGATGCTGCTGAAAATACATAATGAAACAGCACAATATATTGTTATTTTTAAAGAGCAGCATATATAACAGTGTGTGTGTGTTTGTGTGTGTGTGTGTGTGTGTGTGTGTGTGTGTGTGTGTAGGGAGAGAGGGAGAAATAGGGACAGGACTAGAAGGATACATACAAACTCTTAGCAGTTGCTACCTCTGGTTCAGTTTGGGTTATCTGGGAAGCAGACATTGTGACACAGTTAAGAGTGCCAAAGGATTACTGAGGATTCAACAAATGGCGCTGGGGAAAACTGAAATCCACACGTAAAATAAAAGTTGGACCCTTACCATATACAAAAATTAATTCAAAATGGATCACAGACCTAAATATAAGACTTAAAACTACAAAACCCTTAGGAGAAAACAGGGGGAAAGGTTGATAGCATTGGATCTGATGATGGTTCTTAGATATGACACCGAAAGCACAGGCAATAAAAAGAAAAATGGATAAATTGGACTCCAACAAAATCAAAAACCTTTGTGTATCAAAGGACACAATCATCAGGGCAAAAAAGCAACCAATAGAACAGGAGAAAATATTTGCAAATTATATGTTTGATATTAAGTTAGCATCTAAAATATATAAATAATTCCTACAACTCAATAACAGTAACAACAAACAAGTAATCCTATTAAAAATGGGCAAAGAACTTGAATAGACAATTCTCCAAAGAAGACATCCAGGTGCCCGGCAAGCATATTGAAAGGTGTTCAACATCACTCATCATTAGGGAAATGCCAATCAAACCCACAATGAGATACAGCCTCATAGTCGTTAGGATGACTACTATGAATCCATCAATAAATTAAAAACCAATGTTGATGAGGATGTGGAGAAATGTGTTTATGAGGATGTGGAGAAAATAAAACCCTTGTGCACTGTTATGGGAATGCAACGCTATGGAAAACGATATGGTAGCTCCTCAAAAACCTAAAAATATACTTACCATATGATACAGCCTTTCCATTTCTGGGTATGTATCCAAGAGAGCTGGAAGAAGAGTATCAATGAAATCTTTGCATTTCTGTGTCCGTGTCCATAGCAGCATTATTCACAATAACCAAAAGGTGAAAGCAGCCCCAGTGTCCATAGACCATGAATGGGCAAACAAAATATTCTATGTACACACCGTACTATTGTTTAGCTTAAAAAGGGAAGGAAATTTTCAAACATGCTACATTATATTAAATGAAATAAGCTGGTCACACAAAAAAGATACTAAATGATTACACTTGCATAAGGTATGCGGAGTAGTCAAATTCACAGAAACAGAAAGAAACAAATTCATAGAAAACAGGCCCTGTGGTTCGCAGGGCCTGGGGGAGGGCGGGATGGGCAATTGTTGTTTAATGGGTACAGAGGTTTATTTCTGCAAGGTGAAAGCTACGAAGGTTGGTTGCTCAACAGTGTGAATATACTTAAGATGAATGAATTGCATACTTAAAAATGGCTAATAAGGTAAACTGTATGTTATGTGTATTTTACCACAACTTAAAGAGATTAGTGGGGAGTAACACCTGTTAAGGAAAAAGGAAAGGAAGGAGAATTACGCAGGGGACCTATCACACTGTGATGCAGACAGTCGCCAGTGGGCTAGTAGGAGTTCTGGAGCAAAGTTTGCCTGTCAGAAGGCGTTGCATTGGGTGGGTATGGCTAGGCTTTCGCATCACCCCTTAATTTTGGTTATCATGAATTTGGCCCCCATGCCTTACTCAGTCATTGATGAAGGGTTGCTCTGAGATGAGCAGGACCTCCGCCTGAAAGCTGAGGCAGACGCTGAAGGAGTTAACAGTTGGAGGCTGTCAGGCAGGCATGCTCCTTGAAGCTGGGCAGCGATTTCTTCTTTGAAAAGGAATCTGAGTGACAGATCTCCATGTCTGCCATATGGGAGTAAGAGTGACTGTTATTTTCCTTCAGTTTGCATTTCTGTGTATCCCGCCTTTCTAGCAATGAATAAAAATGCCTTTTTAATAAACAATAAATGAAAATTAACATGATATATGGCAACCAGTAATCTTAACTGTTGAGCAGTTAGTTACGTATTAAGAATCCACTTCAGATTATTATGTGCAGGCCCCTATCATGTACACAAACACATTCCATCCTAATAAATCAAGGAATTATGAATTCTCCTGTGGAGCTGGAAGAAAATGATTGTTCTGCCATATTGGTTGCTATTTGTCAGTTTGATATTGGCATATGCAACGGGAGTCACTTTAGATATTAAAAGGAAGGTGCAAGTGAAATCGTCAGAGTGACAGCTCTTTTAACTTTAAATTATTTATGGTTTATGTACCTGCATCTTGGGTGGGCTGATGTCAAGAGGGCTTCATTCACAAAAGAATAAAACTTTCCTAATTGCAATGAAAGAAAAATGAACTAAGGGAGCAAGAAGATGGTGCAGAGAATTACAGATCCAAAGGCTGAGAGAAAGGCAGGGCTGTTGGCTTTTCGACATCTGTCGGGAATTTAACTGCACCGAGGTGTTGGGATTCATCCATGCAAAATTACTTGAGTAAAAAATTACTTTTCTCTGCAAACTCGCAAAATAGAGGATCGATACACTGCCAGGAGATAGAAAACACTGAGTAATCACACTTATCAAACTAAAACTGTTCCTGCTGTATACTTCTGAGACCTGGCTTTATGTCTAATTAAGCAACTGAAATGATTTATGGACTTTAACATTTACTTTAAAAGTGGAGTTTGAAGGGCAAATCTGTCTTTCTAAATTTTACCTGTTCAAATAGGAATCTTAAGTCACCGGTGGTGAGACTCAATAAAATCTCTAGTTAAATGACTCACCTGATTTTGGATAAGGCTAAACTCATCACAGAGTAATTTCACAAGATTTGGCAAGATTTTCAAGCTCTCTTAACTCTCTGGGGGTTTAGGAGGGCTTTCGGTTTGTTGTTTCTGTTTTAGTTTTGCATGCATTAAAAAAAAATGTTTATTCTATGATAACTTCTTACAGCTAGGCACTGTGAATAAAACCAAACAAAAATTTCTGCCTTCAGGGACTTTAGCACCTAGTGGGGGGAGGGAGAAAGCCATAAATAAAATAAATTAGTGAATAGTTGATAGAGTAGAGGGGAACTTTACCTTCTGGTGTGATTCTGCCCATCGTATCCATCAAGAGGGGTGGCAGAGTTTCTGAGATATGAAGAAGGTGCTTCCATGTGACGATCAAGAGGTGGGAACGAGGTCTTGGCACTTTCAAAGTGCCAGAGAAAAAAAATAAAGTCGGGAAAACGTACAGGAAAAAGAAGGTGAGAAGTGCAAGTCTAAATCCGTATTACAGGGAAAGCCTCACTGAGAAGGTGACGTTTGACCAAAGACCGAGGCTTGGGAGTGAGTGAGTGATGTGGGGAAGAGTGCTGCAGGTAGAGGAAATAGAGCATATGCAAAGGCCCTGCATCAGTCTGAGCAGGAGACCAATGTTTCAATCAAATGGGATATTTTGAGGAGAGTTGACAAAAGTGATTATTTACAGAGATGTGCATGGGTTGTAGGGGAAATGACAAAGAACGGTGTAGTGTTTAGAGAAGTGCACAGGTTGTAGGGAAATGGCCAAGAATGGTATAGTGTTCAGCAACTAGAGACAGTAGAGCCCTATGATCATCACTGAGCCTGAGCGGGTGACTGGTAAGTGGTTATTAGAACTTGGAGTAACAAACAACTGTGTTGGAAATCTGCCTGACAGGAGCTGTACCCCGAGGTTGAGGGATATAGGACCTGCAACACTGCCGGAAAGAAGCACGGGAAAGGAGCGAAAAAGAGACTAGCCTCACTCTCTTCCCCACTTCAGATTTCTGCTGGGCTCCCCATTGGCCTTGTGAAAATTACTAAAGGGAAACCTCGCTACCATGGACCCCGGAGGTTAGAAGGGGAGGCTGGAAAGGGGAGCTGGGTCACCCAATGTCAACTAGAGGGAGAATGGTCAGTTATGGACCCCAACAGAAGAACCTCAACAGAAAAAACATCAAATACAGGACCTAACAGGGAAAGATGTATATTGCATTTCCTAGAAAAATTGACTATCCTTGCAGCTCAGCAGAGGAGAAACTATTATCACCATGAACTCTTGCTTTTCTGCAACGGACTTTCATTCAAAACAACCCCTCTCAACTTCCTCCTTCTTCTCCATAAAATAACATTCTTCTTTTTTGTTTGTCGGACTTATCTATGATTTTGCCATAGTTTGCATGTCCCAAATTGCAATTATCTGTTATTCTTAAATGAACTTCTTTTTGCTGGTTAAAAAAAAAGAAAAGAAAAGAAAAGAAAACAGACTGCTTTATTTTTTTTTTAAGTTTATTTATTTGAGGGGGGGGCAGAGAGAGAGAGAGAGGGAGACAGAGAATCCCAAGCTGGCTCCTTTCTGTCAGCACAGAGCCCAACTCAGGGCTTGATCCCATCAACCACAATAATAGCAGCAAAGTCAGTGTATAGGGGCCAATGCTGGTGGGTGGGTCAATGTAGTGGTGGTGGGAACTTAAAGAAGTTCTCTTTCAATTATATTATCAGTGAGGTGAAAAGAAAGGTCATCATTTGGCAGTGTGAAAGGGTAAGAAGGTGTGGAAGGTTCAGAGAGAGAGAGGAGGAGGTATCTTATAATCATTTAATACATGGGAGTGTGAGTGGCCTAAGGAAATGTGACACAATTTGGGGACATCAATAAAAGCTTACTTGAAATTTGAAGTCATACATTTAAAATGAGACTAACCAGCATGCTTGCACATTTCACTCGAGCCACACTTAGTTGCATAGATGGAAGTGTAGATAAAGTAGAGAGATGCATTTGACCAGGGTTCAAGTTTTGCTCAATGAGTGCAGTGAGATAAGAGGGGAGTCAGGGATTGGGAGTGTTCACAAGGGAGGTTCTCTAATGATTGAAATGGACTTTACATTTAGGTAAGGAGGAAAACAGAGACAGTTGGGGAATGAGTGGAGAGGGGGCAAGGTTAAAGGAAGGAAGATTCATTGGAGCAGAGGGATTGTTGTATGTCAGAGAAATGAAGTTTTGAAATTGAGATCAAGGGGGAGTTGCGTTTCTTTATTATGACAGTCCTGGGTTACGGCCATGGGAGTGTGTGGCTGAGGCATTGTTGGAATTGTGACTATGGGCGAGAGGAGTTTAATGAGCCAAGAGCCCGTGGTGTTAAAAAAATCATTCATATGAATATTGAAATCAGCGGGATGAGTGGTAGCAGTGGTTTTGGAAAGAGAGTAACAGTGAGCTGGATGCTGTGGGTTTGTTTGCAAAACAAGAGAAATTCAAAGCTGGGTTTCTTAGGAAGCATACAAGGGTGTGGAAGTGGCAATGAGAAACAGAGAAGACACTTGTCAAGATCCCCATTTAGGGCTGTGGGAGAAGACAACCAACCTTGAGGGGGCTTGAGGCGCACCATGCCCTCACAAGATTGATACTGGTTAAACTAAGAAGGGCGATAAAGCCCCGGGGAAAGGTTGAGGTGGTTGGGTGTTTGGGGGATAAGGGCACATGGAAGAGGTTCAAGAGTTGGGGAAGAGTCAGGGATTGGGACAGACTCGAGCAATCTGGGCCTCTTGGGATGATGCATATAAATAGTGCAAACAGCTATCATGTGATGACTCCTGGCAGTCTCAAGGCAGAGTGGTGTTGAGTCTTCAAATAGGGAAAGGTAGTGAGGAGTGAGGACACCCCCTCCGTGGCTTCTGAGTGATGTGTGGAGGCTGGGGAGATGGGGTGTTACTTTGAGGACGTGAGGTTTTCTCTTGTCTCCAGAAGACGGGAATTTTGAGTGTATGGAGGGGGCACGTTTCCTCAGGGTGCAGAGCCAAGATTATTTTAATTAAAGGAAATGCTCTTGCAAATGTTGCCAGACTCAGGGAAAAGAAACCCAAACGATTACGTGGCGAACTGATGCAACATTTTGGAAAGAGTCCCCCCCCCCGCCCCCCCCCCCCATGGCTGGTAAAGAAATCCATAAACAGTGAGATAAGAATGTAGGAGAATTCCCACCATCTATCCATCTCTTCGTTGGTTAATTCAGTTTCAGTTTTCTAGCTTTTACAGATTTCGTTTTAGATGTTTCTTACCCAAATTGCCCAAGTAGTCGCTTTGGCTTAATACTACACTTTAGGAACAAGGCCATTAAGATTTCTTGGCAGAGTCCTGATCGGTAGGCAATCTCAGATATTTTGTTTTGGCATTCCTTTAAACCTTAATTTCTCTGGATTTGGTGGCATAAAAGTCATTCCAACTGGAATTTATTGAGTTTTGGTATGCACAGTAATTGGTTATGCCCTCTGAGAGCTCCAGAAGAACTCTAAGACGCTGGGTAGCTTAAATGAAAGTGAATGTTGCTTTGCATTTCTCAGCACTTTTTCCTGCTGAACATTTCCAGATAATATGGAAAGTGCACCCCGAGCTTCAATTAGTTTTATTCTGGCTATTATTAAAATTAAAATTTATAATTTAAGAGAAGGCCTGCACATTTAGAAACCCCCACCTGTGGACATTAAATTGATTATAGGGCGGAAGCTATTTTATAGCTGTAACCAGAAACTCTGGGATACATAAACAGGCTTCAGCTACTGCCACACATCTCTGTTCTTTATAGCAAAATTCCTGGAAGATGTTTTTATCCTCGTTGGCTACATTACCATCACCTTCCACGCTCCCTGGTATCCACTCTGTTCAGGCATTGTCCCTGTATTGTTCATGGAGGCCATTAATGCTCTCCAGCTTGATTTCCATGCAATGAATGTTTAGTCCTTATCTTGTTCTCTCAACCATGTCTGACTCAGTTGATAATTTTGTCCATCTCAAAATACTTCGGTTGCCTTCTCGGCTCTCACATTTTCTAATTTTCCTGCTTCTTCCTTAGAGATCCCTTATCAGATTCCTTTGCTGACTCTTCCTGGCCTTCCATGTCTGTAAGATCCTGTTAAAAACTCAGGACTCTGGGGGCGCCTGGGTGGCTCAGTCGGTTAAGCCTCTGACTCCGGCTCAGGTCATGATCTCGCGGTCCGTGAGTTCGAGCCCCGCGTCGGGCTCTGTGCTGACAGCTCAGAGCCTGGAGCCTGTTTCAGATTCGTGTCTTCCTCTCTCTGACCCTCCCCTGTTCATGCTCTGTCTCTCCCTGTCTCAAAAATAAATAAAACGTTAAAAAAAATTAAAAAAAAGCAAAAACAAAAAACTCAGGACTCCGTCTTTGGCTCTCTTCTTTCTGAATAGACACTCATTTTGCAGGTGCCCTCATCAATCCTGTGGTTTTAAAAATTATCAATAGAATGGTGTTTCTCCAATCTTTCTTTCTAGCTGTGAGCTCTCCCTGAACTGCAGTCTCAAGTGTCCAACTGTTAGACATCTCTGTTTAGATGCCTAGTGAATGTCTCAAACTTACCAGGACCCCAAACTGAACACTGATTTCCTCCTCTCTCCAGGATTTCTCGTTTCGGCAAATGACACCACCCCTCACCTGGTTGCTCAAGCCCAACTATCATGGCTCTTTCCCCTTATGCCCAAAATACATTTATGCGTCCTCTGGCTCTGTCTCTGAAATATGTCTAAAATCCAACTAGTTCTAAGCTCCTTGTCGTTATTGCCCTGGTCAAAGCCTTTGCCTGGAGTGTCAACAAAAGCCTTATAGCTGCTTTTCCACTCTGGTTGCTCTCCTAGAGTCTAGTTTGCATACAGAAAACAAAGAGACCTTTTAGAAATGCCAGTCAGATTATGTCCCTTCTTATCTCAGAACTTTCCAAAAGACTTTGCATGACACTGACCACTAAATACAAAGACAAGGCCCTGTGTTTCTGCCATGCTCCCCCTTTCCCATGCACCTTAGCCACACGGGTCTTCCCATTCCTTGAACACCCTAGATATGTTTGGACCTAGATTTTCACCCTTGCTCTGTCCTTTGGCTACAGTGCTTTTTGACAAAATCCGTACAGACTTACTTTATTATTTTATTCAGGTCTCTGTGAAAATGCCACCTACTCAGAGGACTTCCTAGACCACTGTATTTGAATACTAACTTCCCACCTGCTCCCAGCTATCTTTCTGAACTTTTTACTGCCTAACGTTAAATTATATATGTATGTGTTTGTTGTTGTTTCTTCCAATGGAATGTAAGCTTCTTAGAGTCAGAGGCTTATTTTATTTCTTTGTTGTGTCTGGGGCACCTCGAACATTTTAAGACTGGGAAAAATTAACTTATTGCTGGTGAGGCGAGCCAGAGTTGGATCTTCCCCAAGGAGAGTTTTGAGAATGGTAAGCATTTGACAGATGGCCTGGAGTTATCTTCTTCTAGCAGTTGTGATGGTCCAAGGGACTATTTCTGATAAGGAAACAGAAAGAACATTTTAAACATTTTACATTTTTATGTTTTAAAACTGAACGGTGAGGAACCGGACCCATGATAAGTGCTCAGCAACTTTTTGTTGAACAAATGAAAGAATGAATACAAGTATACGTATATGGGATACACAGAGATCATGTTACAAATTACTAGATCGTCAGATGATTTATTTTGCGGCTACTATCCTTCCCATATTAAAAATGTTACTTAGTGTGGTAAATAAAATACATTTCACTTAGCTTTGTGAGTTTTAGAAAGATTGTGACATCCTTTGTCTGTGGCTCCATTAGGTTTCAAGGTAAGAACATTCTATAAGTGAAAGAAAAATATGAGTGTATCTTAATTAACTAAAGATACAAATTCTTACAAATATACTTAAATTGTAGTCTGAGAACCATTGAAGACAAAAATTTTCTGTGTTTTCAAGCTTTCACACATCAGGTAACTCCACATGACAGGAATTTCTTGAAAAACTGTATATCCACAGTAAAGACATATCCAAATATAAGCAATATAATTTATTCAGTTTTGGAGTATTGTTTTCTTCCAGTCTTGCATTTTCATCATACAAAGAAATTAGGGTTTGACATTCTTGGGCATGAAATTCTGTCCCCTCCTTTCTGTGCCAATCAGGTTAAATGCTTCTTTCCTTTGCATTTCACCCAGAGCATAACAAGAACTGAGTGTGGACAGAGCAGGGGTTTGGAATGAACATCGGTTAAATTGTCAGGAAATGTGGTTTCCAGTCTCCATTTTACCTCTCATTAGCCATGTGACCTTGGGCAAACCACCTAACCTCCCTAAAAAGAAGGTATTCTTCTTGGCCGCTAAGAGGGCTTTTCATTCTGCAAGTCTCTGGATTTATGGAGTTCCCAACAATTCATTCCAGGGTGAGATTTCCTCCCACCGAAGTGCAGCCGTCTTCAACATTGCATGCCAAGGATGAGACCAAAGCAGAGTGGCTTAAAATCATTTGGAATTCTAAATTATGGTCACTCTTTTTATTGCTTCAGCATTAACACGATTCACATTCCTATGTTTTTAAAGTCGGTTCTTTATCAGGAAATCACTT
The DNA here is from genome assembly GCF_046562875.1 of Panthera onca. Lineage (NCBI taxonomy): Eukaryota > Metazoa > Chordata > Mammalia > Carnivora > Felidae > Panthera > Panthera onca. Next base: position 18,266,874 of record NC_138347.1, on the reverse strand, counting down.
GGTTTGCATGAAATATAAGCAGCATTCAACAAGAGTTGGTTAATGTTATGCACAGGATGAATGGGCGTCTTTTTGCTGATTTTAATATGCCGGCTCTAATATAGTTGAAGGATGCAGAACAAAATCAAGGTTTGTCCTTTTAGCACACTATTGTGCTTAGAGAAGAACGCAAGTTTCTAATATGCATTTTACATGTCAGAATTTTCAGACATGTCCAATTTTTCAAAATCAACTTTATTGGACTATAATTTACAGGCAGCCTAATGCACACATTTTAAGTGTACAGTTCTATGAGTTGTGCCAAATGTACAAGCCATGGGCTATGAGTTGAATTGTGCTCCCCTCCCCCCAGAAGAGATATATTGGAGTCCTAAACCCTAGTACCTTAGAATGTGACCATATTTGGAGAGTCTTTACAGAAGTGGTCAAGTTCAAATAAAGTCATTTGGGTAGGCCCTAATTTAATATTACAGTTAACTTTATAAAAAGAATAAATTTGAACACAGGGGTATGCACACAGAGAGAATGTCCTATGAAGATTGAAGTTACATTTCCAGAAGCCAAACAACACCCAAACTTGAAGAAAGGCTTGGGTCAGAACTGTTGGTGCCTTCCAGGGAAACATGATTCCGCTGACCCCTTGATTTTAGATTTCCAGCCTCCAGAATAATGAGACAGTAAATTTCCGCTGTTTAAGCCACTCAGTTTGTGATACTTAGTGATGGTGGCCCTAGGAAACTAGGATATACCATGTAAGATATACAACATTCTCCTTGCCCCAGAACCTTCCTGGCATCTCCATATGCTCAATGTTTACTCCCTACTCAAGGAAAAATGCTGATCTGATTTCTATCACTATAGATTAGTTTTGACTATTCTCAGACTTCATATAAATAGGATTGTGCAATATATTGTTTTCTGTGCCTGGTTTCTTTCACTCATCATATTATTTTTGAGATCTGTCCATGGCTTTGAGGATGTCAGTAGTTATTCCTTGTTTATTGTCAAGTGTTTCCTACTCTCTGCCGGTTGTTGCAACTCAACTGAACAGAAATGTCTGAGTCTGTTTCTGCATTCTCTGTTCCTCAACTATTTTGAAACTATTTTTGTTCTGCTACTCCAAGAGTAACATGAAAATAAATAATTAGTATGCTCTCAAAATAAATTATTGCTGAAACTCAACTCCAATCCTAAAAGAAATGGTTTGACCCAGTCAGTCAGTCAGTCAGTCCCAAAAGATTAATATTATCAACACATCTTCTGGTAGAACAAATGATGCCATCAAAGAAACCATTCAGGGTACCATTTTGTCTTTCGTGTAAGATCCAAATACTTGAAGATATTTACATACACCCTAATTTAGGGATATTCCTTCTTCTTGCTTCTTCTTTCTCCATACATGTGCTTCACCAAAAATCCTCTATACGAGGAACCCTGTCATGCCTAGATGCAGAAGGTGGCCCATTAAATATTTATGATATATCATGAAGCTTATCCTTAACTTTGATCCACCCCCAATCAGATAATAATGACTCTTATCTCAAAAAGTTACTATAAAAATTCCTTAACGTTTAGGTGGTACTATACTTTGGCATTCTATACTAAGTTTACGTTTTCCAACACACTATACCCATTATAATCATGTCATTCTTCAACCTGTCCCTCATACGTGTGCATGCTTGTAACATTTCATTTGGAATGTTCTTTATCCCTGCTATCTACAGGGCCTTAAATGGATTTCTGTTTCTTCTACAAGACATCCCTTAACAGTTCCATTTGGCAGCGACCATTCACTTGGTCTGCTGCACCAAGCACTATAAGGAACGCATGATGAACACTGTGTAAATGTTTATTGAAAAAATGAAAGAAATAAGCGAGCACACCTTGGTAATGTTTTTCTCCCTGACTCTTAAGTTCTATGAGGACAATAGTAATTTCCTGAACATAAGGAATTTTACATGAAAAACTAATCTTCAAAGTTCAAACCATATAATAATTCTAAAATGATTTTTTAATGAGATTTCATTTTAAAAAATCATGCTCTGGTGATAATTTACAAATAGCCCACTTTGATTGAAGAGAAGGATGCGTAGTGAAAAAGTGTTAAAGATGTATGATCTGGGGGTGAGCTCTAGATATTTGATGTCAGTCTGTAAACTACAAGGAACCATTGGAGGCTTTTAAAAAATATTTTCTTTTTAAGGAATCTCTACACCCAACGTGTGGCTGAAACTCACAACTCCGAGATCAAGAGTTGCATGCTCCACTGACCGAGCCAGCCAGGTACCCCACCATTGGAAGCTTTTAAACAGAGAAGCCTAAGGACAGTTATAGGCTGGACTGAAAGAATGGAGGGCTAAGAGAATGAAGCAGTTACAAGAGTATTATAAGAGTTAGGATTATGCAGATTTGGGAATCTTGCATGACACCACTATACTGGCAGAGTCGATGGTATGATTATGAGGATTTGGAAGAGGCAGCAACCGAGGGAAGGGCTAGAGTGGACGTATATTTAAAAGATAGGTGTATTGACCAGTTGGATATAGGAAATGGAGAGTGAAGGGATTCCAGAATGTCTTAGTCTATTCAGGTTCCTAAAACAAAATACCATAGACTGGGTGGTTTCTGAACAATAGCAATTTAATTCTCACAGTTCTGGAAGCTTGAAAGTCCAAGATCATCATGCTGGCATATTCAGTATCTGGTGAGTGTCTGATTCCTTGTTCATAGACAGCGCCTTCATACTGTTTCCTCACATGGTGGAAAGGCAAGGGGTCTCTCAGTGGCCTCTTTTATAAGGGCACCGATCCCATTCCTGAGGACTCCACCCTCATGACTTAATCATCCCCACAGAACCCACTCCCAAATACCATTACATTGGGGATGAGGTTTGAACATATGAATTTTATGGGAAAACAAATATTCAGTGCATAGCATAAGACATCTTCGATTTTTAAATGAAAATATATCTAATATTTTCAATGTTCTGATTCGTCTCCATGTATTTATTATTATTTTTAAATTTTTTATTTTTTAAGTAATTTTTACACCCAGCATGGGGCTCAGACCTACAACCCCGAGATCAAGAGTCACATACTCCACCAACAAGCCAGCCACCCCCAATTTCTCTCCATTCTACTTTCCCTTGTCCTCTTTCTTTTTCATAGAAAAAGAGTGTAAAGAAAGCTGTAAGGCCAGAACAGTGGCTTCAGAATTTGTCTCCATTAGATGGAGTCTCTGATGAATAATAGACATAGCCACTGTATTATGTAGACATTTTAAAATGAAATCTGTTTTAGTAATGTTTTTTATGTATAATCAAGTGTATCGAATTAAATTCGATACATAAGGACAGAAGACTTACTTGGCTGAAAATCAGGAAAATGACACCATTTTGAAGGGAGAGCAAAGCAAAACGTACAACGTGGGAAGGATAAGAAGGAAAACAGAGGAAGGGCTGTTGGTAATGTCTTCATGCTTTTGAGCTAATGCTAATCTTCCGTCAGCGATAAGTGTGTAGACATTAGCCAGCAATTGCTCTTAATAAATAGCATTTCTGATTAGCCTGACATTCCTTTTGGCTTCTCTGTACTTCTTCATATTTTATTGCTTTTGGAAGGCTTTTCAACCTGAAAGTAGCGTATTCCCTATACGCTTCGGTAGAGAAGTAAAAAGAGAAACAAGGAAGAAATGAAGTAAGAGAGAAATAAAATAGAGATTAAAAAATGTCTCACATTATCCTTATACGGTCACAATTGTAGTGTATATTTGTAGCACCTAAACTTTCTTCACATTTCACTTTCTTATTTTACATTTATGATAAAATTGAAAAAGCGACCTCACTCCCCCCCCCCCTCATTTTATAGATAAAGGAACTGAGTCCCTAAACATTTAGGTGATGTCTAGTATTTTATAATTTATGAGTGGCATATCATTATCTTGGCTTTTGGTTCCTTAACTCTTTTTTCAAGTTTCTCATTCCAATGTGGATTGTTTTTCGGGTTTTGTTTTCTTGTTAGGGTAGGGGGGCATGGCAGAAATAACTGGAAGATCAGTAGAGAAAGACACTTTCCTTTTCTAAGCCAACTGTCTCTCCTGTACTCCATCTCACACACCCGAAATTCAATAGCAGCAGTGACAGCTATCTGCAAAGTGAGTCTGGCCAAATTCCATCACCTTCTGTGTAATCTTCAGTGGGTATAAGTCGCTGTAGCTACTGTTTTGTTCCGCTGTCCTTGACTGTACGGTCTTGGAGATATGGTAGTTTGCTCCCTACATATCTGGTTGGTCACTGATGTGGTTTCACACACCTAATTCTTCTGACACATGAAAAGTGACGCAAAGCTGGAACAAGAACTAACCAATGTGTGCCTTTTGTCCAGAGTTTAAAGAGTGACATCATAATGGGAAAGCAGACCCACGAACTCCGCATCTCCGTGGTTCCCTGTCGTGTTAGTGAGTCACCCCTGTGACTTCTCTTTGGGTCCCAGTCTGGCTTTGTCTTGTGCAGACAGAGCTCAGCTTTGCTCTGACTCAGCTGGTTGCTGCTCTGACTTGGTTGGTTCCCATCATCTCTCTCTCAGAGTTGCCGCCAACTTGCGTCTTCAGCAGTTTCTAGCTCCAGCAGCTCTTGGCTTCCTGCCTCCTGACACTCACCTCTCCGATGCTACTTAATTTGCCTCTGTCTGTCTTCTTTACCCCAGACTCCCCAATCCATGTGGCATTCCCCTACCAGCAGGGAGCAAGTGCAGGTCTTTTGACTCTGAGATTTGACTTTAATCACTTGAATCCTGTCTTGTCATTGCTCTTGGGGAAAGGGCTACTGGACAGTACCTACCTTTGTGCTTTTCATCTCCTTCCGCATCTGACTGGGCCTTGAATGAGGTGCATGTCTTAGCTTAGAGTGAGGATCTGTTTTCCTAAAGGTTGCAGCCTGGCCACTGTCTTAACTGGGTAGGGGAGGTCTTAGCTCCTCATGGGGCTTGTTCTCGTTATTCCTGGGGCCTGCTACTTAGGATTGAAAAGCTCCACCAGGAAGTGTGAATTAGGTTCAAACAATTCTCCTGATTGCTGTAGGAACCGGCAAAGACAGAAGATCTGATTCATACCCAGTATCCCCTGGAAGGTGTCCTTTGAAGTTGAAGATCATGACTCCTCATCTATAACAGTGTTTCCATATTAAAATAATAGAATACAAGTATATTTGAAATTGCACAAAATTCTAATTGTCCATTAAGTGTCTGAAGAGACTCATGTGCATTAGCAATTGCCTTCTCTTACCGATTTAATCCTTTCGGTGGCTGTGTTCTAACAACATTGAGGCATAGCTGATACCAACGTGGGGGGAGAAGCAGGGCCTTGGACACTAATACCACCTATGTCATGACAGATTTCAGCAGTAAATTAAAGCTGAAGGAGTCAAATATGAGGCATGTCATGCTTAAGACGACAGGGCCATATCCAAATGTCGCCAAGCTTGGCTGTGGCTTGGGCTGGCATCTCCAACAATACTGTAAGCCAGTGGGAGAATGGAGAGACCAGGACTGAGAAGAACCAGTGGTGGTTGCAGAGGTGGCTGCTTGCTCAAACAAGTTCATCTCAGCTTGGTCTGGGCTGGCCTGGATTCTCTTTCAGGAACTAATGGGAGGTTTGGAATAGTGAGAGGAGAGCCAGGTCTGGGGGTTGTTGTACAGAAATGAGGGGAGTAGTGGAAGTCACTGTCAGATGAGAAGTTGAACTGGTTCAAAAGAAGACTCTGGCCTTCATCAGGGAGTACAAATGGCAGGCATAACCCTCTCGTGGGAAGGGGGGAAGGGTGTGGCGGGTTGTTAAACCCATAGATAAGAGGTCGGGGCATTATAGCAGGATTTCAGATCCACTACAGGAATGTATTCTCAGTAGGCAAGTATCTGGCCAATGTCCTTTTCAGGCCCATTAGATGGCAGGTGAGAAATAGAACCACAAATCTAAATGGCGGTTCCTTATATAAAGTCTTTCTTGGTTGAAATGAAATCACTAACTGGGTGGAATGGAATCTTCTGGTTGAGGGGAATTAGTTCCTATAGGCTGTGGGTCAGAGTGACAGTAGCAGTGACGTGGTGACATGGGGTGACTAGCCTTCCTGGTTTGTCCAGGATTAAGAAGAGATTTCTGGGACATGGGCCTTTGAGTTGTAAAACTAAGACAGTCCTGTTTTAACTGCTGGTCACCCTACGAGGAAATAAATGTATCTGATAGTCTTGGTCAAGCACCTTCTCAAGTATTAACTCAGGGTTAAATATGAAAAAAAAAATAGCTCTTTGTGTTTATACAAAAGTGTGAAATGTAGGCTTGGCAGTAATTTTGGTGAGAAAATAATATTCACTCATTTTTTTTTTGCTGATGTATTTAATCATAGAATCTTAGAATTTCTGAGTTGAGATGGAAATTAGATGTCATTTAATCTCTCACTGAGAGAATGATAAAATTGAGAGCCAGGGAGTTTCAATAAATAACTCAAGTTTGGATAGTTAATTAAGGGCATACATTTTTTGCTTGGCCATCCAAATTCTTTGCTTGGCCTCACTAATTTGTTCTGCAGCACCTAAAGCTTTTTCCTTTTTCCTCTTGGCAAGAGACTTTAAAAGAATAGATCCTAAGAATTCTCATCACAAGGAAAAAAAAATTTTTCCTTCCTTCCTTCCTTCCTTCCTTCCTTCCTTCCTTCCTTCCTTTTTCTTTCTTTCTTTCTTTCTTTCTTTCTTTCTTTCTTTCTTTCTTCCTTTCCTTTTTTGTGTTTGATGGTTTTTTGTTTTTTGTTCTTTATTTTGTTTCATTTTGTTTTGCTTTGTTTTGGTATCTGTGTGTTAACTGAACTTACTGTGATCATCACTTCACAATATATGAAAGTCTAGTCACTATGCTATATTCCTTGAACTTTTATGGTGCTGTGTGTCAATGATATCTCAGTATAACATGGGGGAAAAAGAGACTTTACCACACATAGAATAGGCTGATTGTTCTTTTTTCAGTTAGATTCAGTCAGCCTTCTTTAGAAAGTTGTAGTCAAATCTATCATAGAACTCTAAGAATATCAGGCTGCAATGTTTCTATGACAATTATTGCTCTTACTACCGAGAGCATGACTACCATTACCACAATTACTGTAGTATGTGGGGGAATAGAAGACAATGCTTGTTTCAACCCCAATTTCTTAGGTGGGTTGCAGTGAAGAATACCATAAATTCAAGGAGTCTAGGAGTACTTCTTGACTTACTAGATATCTCTTCATGGTCCCTACTGTAAATCTCTGAGATGGATGCTGAGCTCTGGGGTCAGTCGATTTATTCTTTCTTACACGTTGTCATTTTGGTTACTGCCTGGGCTATAAGTCATGTTGAGTTCTTGCATCCCTGCAGTAGGAAAAGAAATAGAGTATTGCACAGTGACCAAAGCTTTGACCCTGTACACTGTTACAAGAGAATTCCATACCTGCAGAGTGAGTGAAAATGACAAATAACTCTTTAAGCTTCAAAGTTTAAAGGAACAGATCGATTTCACCTGGAGGGTCAGCCTGCCATTTTTCATTCCATGTATTGTCAGGTCCGTCATGTTTAACATGCCCAGAGTAGCTCCTGGGGGGATTGTCTGCTACCGAGAGTCGCCAATAGAAGAATGTTTTGAACAAGTGCATGGATAAGATGTGTTCGGGGGCACCTGGGTGGCTCAGTCAGTTAAGCATCCGACTTCAGCTCAGGTCATGATCTCGCCATCTGTGAGTTCGAGCCCCGCGTTGGCCTCTGTGCTGACAGCTCAGAGCCTGGAGCCCGTTTCAGATTCTGTGTCTCCCTCTCTCTCTGCCCCCCCCTCCCCCCCCCCCCCCCCCGTTCATGCTCTGTCTCTCTCTGTCTCAAAAATAAATAAAAGTTAAAAAAAAAATTTAAAAAAAAAGATGTGCTCGTAGTTTAAAGGTGCTCCAGGTAAGTTCTGAAACAAAAATAGTTCAGATTCTTCACTCCTTAAAATTTACTCCAGGGGACACCTGGGTGGCTCGGTCGGTTAAGCGTCCGACTTTGGCTCAGGTCATGATCTCACGGTCTGTGGGTTCGAGCCCCGCATCGGGCTCTGTGCTGACAGCTCAGAGCCTGGAGCCTGTTTCAGATTCTGTGTCTCCCTCTCTCTGTGACCCTCCCCCGTTCATGCTCTGTGTCTCTCTGTCTTAAATATAAATAAACGTTAAAAAAAAAATTAAAAAAAAAATTTACTCCAGAACATGATCCTTGAAATAGCTCGTTGGTGTTTCATCTGGTCCCCTCCAAGGTTGCACTGAGAATAAATTTGATCTGGGTTAGGAGTTGAAGACATAGACTCATAGTTTGTCTCTTCAACCTCTAAAATTACCCAATGAAAGGTCAAATAATTAAATATCATCACCAATGATGTTGTTGTTGTTGTTAACATGACATCACAGATTTGATTGGGTTGAATAAGAGACTGATTTATTTGCCAGAAAAGTGCCTTGATTATTTTGGAATTGAACAGACACTATTTTTGTGAAAAAACAAACAAACAAAGAAAAAACCAAAAACTTCTCATTGTTCCTAGGGAAATTATGGATTGTCGGAATGGTGAAGAAAGAAAATGGATGTTAGGAGGAGTCCAGGAAAGACGTATCTGGCACGAAAAACTGTGTTCTTCCATAGTAGTGTCGAGCCGGGGAAGGGGAATTGATGTTTCAGAATTAAACGTTTCATCCCTAGAATTCCAGGACTTACTTTCTAAACCACCCCAGAAACTTCCTTTAGTTTTGCGCCTCTCCAGGTAGTTCTAAAACGTCCCTTGTTGACCAGTAGGCAATTTCTAATGGGGAGTTTTTAAATTTGGCCAATGTCACCTCTGTCATGCTCTCACATAAGCACTAAGTTTAATGTTATATAAGTGGTAATAACCTAGAGTTTCAGGTTTCAGTAAATATAAGGCCTATTAAGTACTAAGTGAGGTCCGTTGCTTTTGATACTTAATAAGTGTTTAGCTTAAAATAGTCACTTTTTTTTTATTTTGGTATAAAAGACCTTACATGTACTTGTTGGACAATTAAAGATTAGCTTCATGAGAAGATCAAATTTAGATGGTTAATAAACCCACACCAGATTGCTCTCACAGGCAGAATAAGAGTTTTTCCCTGTAATACATTGTTTTCAATAAAGAATCAGTCCCTACATTAGCTATTCCAATATTCATTGCAAAGGAAAACATAATAAACCATATCTTGTCGGATTAAGAAGCTCTCGAATCAACCTTCAGAAGACAAAGTGGAGCTTCTGAATAAACAAATTATATTATGCAGGGCAATGCCAACAGGCAATCTTAATTATGCTATCTTCCAGCATGTGATGGTATTTCTTATGAATTATTGTGGACAAACACTTGGGACAGCCACCAATAGTGTAATTTTTAGAGTAGCTGCATTGTGTGGTGGTTCTTACGCCTTTCTATTGTGCTTAAGAGTGCCTAGTTTTATCATTTTTCTTTAATTTGATTTAACTCACATTTGATCTTGTAATTTGACCAAGAATAAATCTCTAATTAACAAAACGCAGAAGGGAAGTAGGGACCACACATCCCATGGTTTAGCCACATGCAAAGGAGCAGGTCCCTTCTTTTGGTGCCTGCCGTGGAGGTTGAAAACCTTTACATATTTTCCTGTACTGATACAGTAAGTGAGAAAGGCAAGCCAGAACCATCTTCTAGCTTATTTTCTCCTGTATAAAAATGGAAAAATTGCAGTTAATGGATGCTACTTTTAGAAGGATGGTACAAAAAAAATGTAGCAAGAAATTTGCCTCAAGCAATATGAAACATGATACCCATGTTTTATGCACAAAAACATTGCTGAAAGTTTTCATTGTATATCTAGATTATATGAATAGCAGATTAAATTCACTAAGGTTGAACTGGTTGTTTGAAATGTCACTGATTAATCTTCCTGCAAAACATATTTTCATTTCTCATGCTTGCTGGAAGCATGGCAGAAACCATCAATAAAGCGCCTGTGTTTATAATAGACTTCATGAAGGTAGACAGAGTTTCCATATTTTGTGATATGAAAATCTGTTTTGTAGCCAAAGTTTGGTATAGCGTTAGAAGCCCTTTGGGCCATTTTTCAAGTCTGCCCAAATCAAGGAATTCCTCTGAAATGATCTCACAAAATTTGTCCGGATTCACCTGAATGTGCTTCTAGATCAAGGTTTCTGCATAAAATATCACAGAAAAGCAAATTGCCTCTGTCAGTTAGTTTAGTAGTCTTATGTATGATGCACACCTTTCTACTACCTTTGATATATAAGCAATTCGAGGTCAGCAGAAATAGCTTCTAACCAACAGTTTCATTCCAACATTTCCGACATGTACTGTCTAAAATGTGACCAAGATAATGTGATGATTGCTTTCTGAACTTCTCCTGCTATTTTCTCTATAAAAAGCATCTTTATGGGCAGATAATCTGTGACAAGCTTGACTTTTTAAGGTAGTTTCTCAAAGTGACAACCGTGGCCTATCTAATTTATTTTCCCCCACCTATATGACAGCAATCAACCTGAATATTCAGGTTTTCTTGTATCAGATAAGATGTCCTAACATTAATGAAGGATAATTTTATGTATTTCAATTTTAATTTTATTTAATTTTTAAATCAGCAATATAGTCACATGGTTCAAAAGGCACCAAAGAATATTCATTGAAAATTCTCTCTTCACCCTTGTCTTTCAGCCACCCAATTACATTTCCTGGAGATAAGAATGTCACCAATTCCTTGGGTATCCTTCCAGAGAGATTCTGTGCTGCATATATAAACATATACATCTACAGATATAAATATGCTATATGTTGGGGAGCCTCTAATGAGCTAGGTAGAGTTTCCTGATTTCCTGTCTGGTGTTGGCTCCCTCGTACTTCCAGACGGCACATGCATCAGAATGTCTGAGTGGTTTCCACAGGTGTACCAGGCAGTAGCAGCAGAGAAGCCATCAGGTAGAAAGTGGTGGTGGTGGTGGCCGGGGGGGGGGGGGGGGTGGTACGGATGAGAAGAGGTGCGCGAAGCTACACTTGCATTGAGGTGGGTCTTGAGTGACAGCTTGCGGTAAAAAGTTGAGCCAAGAGGGCGTGAGAAAAGGCACAAGAGACATCCAATACACAAGACATTCTGGTGGGATACACAGCCAGCCCATCAAAGTTAGAGACAGGTCAGGAAACAGGTGTTGATACTGAGATTATAGCACAGACTCAGATTTTAATACAATCTAATTCTAAAAAGAGACTCATCTTGAGAATTTTCACTCCATGGATTGGCTTTTCCTACTAGGCTTTTTATTTTGTATTTTTATGTTTTGGGTAAAATGTACATAACATAACATTTCCCATTTTAACCATTTATAAGTGCACAATTCAGCAACATTAAGTACATTCACATTGTTGTGCAACCGAAGAGGCTTTTGTAGAAGAAATGCATGGTAGAAACTTTCAAATATTTGCTCACATTGCAAGTTGCTATTTTCTGCCTATTTTTTCACTTCGGCCCTTGCTATATCCAAAAGTGTATGACTTTGAAGTCTTTCTGTGAATTCACCTTCTGCAGATCCCATGCCATGGAGATCATTAAAAGAACAGTGTTATGTCTGGAGTTCTAGAACTCCATAAATGGCTGAGCAATTCCAGGGGAGAAGAACCATTAAAAATGGCCATTAAATATTGTTTTGAGAAATGCCACTTTTTGAAGTACCTGGACATGTATTATTTGTACTGCTCATAAGCCTGGGCAACATCAAATTGTGCAAAGGTCTTTCTCCTAAGCGGAAAGAGTGATGGTTGATTCATGATAGGAGTTGGCTTTGGATAAGTGCTTTATGAAAAACCACATCAACTTCAGATCGTGTTGATGACCATTGGTAGAGATAGGATGTGTCTTGATTATATAATTCTGAGGGAAAAAATATATCTTTCTACCTTTTAGTGGGTTTGCGCCCTGGCTGGCGTAAATATGATTTTTCTCCTTTAAATCCACAATTCCTTAAAATGTGCCTTGGGAAAATGCCTAGATACTTTTCAATAATCAAGTATCTCTAATGGCATGTATACTGAATACTAGAATACAAAATTCCAAGAACATGAAGCATTTTCCTCTCAAGAAGCATTTGAGCCTTCCTCTCTCTGTAGGATGGATGAAGCTTCTCACTAATGGTGCCACACAGCACATTTGTAAACTCCTACTACAGCGATGTCATCAAGTCTGTGATTGTTAGACTTACGGACGCAAGCATGTACACAGACACACATTCACACAGACAAACCACTGGTTAAGGATCTTGACCCCAAAGATCCTAGTTAGAAATAAGTCATATCAGAGTCACCGTCCATCTTGTACACACAAAAATTTATAAGAATGGGGGTAAATGCTGCTGCTTGCTTTTAGTCTGTTGAGGCTGCTATAACAAATACCATAGACTGAATGGTCTGTAAACAACAGAAATTTATTTCTCACAGTTCCGGATGCTGGGGAGTCCAAGATCGAGGCACAGGCAGATTTGGTGCCTGGTGAGAATTTGCTCCCTGGTTCATAGTCGGCTGTCTTTTTACTCTGTCCGTGCACCTGTTGGAAAGGGCAAGGGAGCTCCCTGGGTTTTTTTTTCCCTTAATTAAAAAAAATATTTATTTATTTTTGAGAGAGAGACTGAGTGCGAGCAGGGGAGGAACAGAGAGAGGGAGACACAGAATCCAAAGCAGGCTCCAGGCTCTGAGCTGTCAGCACAGAGCCCGACGTGGGGGCTCAGACTCACAAATCATGAGATCATGACCTGAGCCAAAGTCGGATGCTTAACCGACTGAGCCACGCAGGTGCCCCTCTGGGGTTCTTTTCCTAAGAGCACTAATCCCATTCATGAGGTCTCAACTGTCTTGCCCTGATTGCCTCCAACTGCAAAAGGCCCCACCTCCAAATACCATCACACTGAGGATTAGGTTTTAACATATGAATTTGGGGGTGGCACAAACATTCAGTCTATAGTAGTTCTTAAAGCATCTTGTCTAGGGAAATTTACATATAACAAACTTTTAATCATCTTATGCTCAGGTTAATAGTTTAGTCTGAGCTCTTTGGGGAAATAACTTGCCAATTTTTTCTGAACATGTGGCTATTCTTAAAGAATCTGTGCTTGGTATTTTTGACTTTGCAAATGGAACATAAGTAAATTGTTCAGTGCCTTTGGTATGCCGAACTAATCTGAAGATGTTACTGTGTCTGAAGTTTCCTGTGTCTTATCAAAGAGCAAGAGAGATATGCTTCACATTATGAGGAGCACAGATAGTCTCAGCTTTGAAGTTATTTCTGTGTCATGTCCTATTGGATTATTTGGGCCACTGAAATAACAATTAATTCCATAAAGGAATATTATTAGAAGACTTTATTATAACTTTTATGCAAGGCTCAAGGCAGTATTTCTCAACTTCGGCACTATTGCCATTTTGGGCCATCTAATTTTTCCATTTTTTTTTTCAATTGAAGTATCATTGATTAGGTAACTATTGTGGAAACCGTAGGACGTTTAGCAGCATTCCTTCTCTCTACCCTCTAAGTGCTAATAGCTCCTTCCCCCATTTGTGACAACCACAAATGTCTCCAGGTGTTGCCAAATGTCCTTCAGAGGGAAGAATGCCCACATTTTGTACTGCTGGCTTCAGGGAATCCTGATTTAGGGCATGGTTTCTAGAATTAGTCTTAATGCCAGTTGCATAAATTGAAGATGCATAAGAACAGCTGTAGCATAGTTAAAATATGGAAATAATCTTCAACCAATAGCTAAATAAGTGCATATTTGTCTTCCTTCTTTTAAATCGTGTCCTCAAAGTGAAAATATAGAGTCAAAACATATGCACATTTTGCATTTTGGTGTATGTTATCAAACTGCTCTTCAGGAAGATTTGCCCAACTTACATGCTAATAGGGCGTGAGTTGTCCCCGTACCCCACATCTTAACTAGACACATGTCTTTGGAAATAGGTTTTTCGATATGTTAAGAAAGCCACCAAAATTTTGAAATCATGAATTGGTTTAATTTGACTGTTGAAGTTTGTGATTGTGTTTTCATAAGCCATGATCATAAAATTCAACATCGTCCCAAGTGAAATCAAGTTAACCTATATTAGAAGGTTTGAGGGACTCTAGAGAGAGATGAGAGTGAATTATATGTCTGGTTATTGAGACAAAAGACTGTATCAATATTCTTACGAGAATAGTGTCAACTCTGTAGTTGAGCTGATTTTGGTTTAAGTTTCTCCCTTAGAAATTCTGGTAAGGAGTGGTGATGGTATTTAAAGTATTGCATTATTTTTATCACATTCAGTGACAAAGAAAAGCCTCACCTTCACTTTATAGTGCTTCTTCTCGTGGAGATATTTTTGAATCCCTTTTCTTCAATTGCTTTTGAGAGGCCAGAGCCCAAGTGAAACACAGTTTGGGTCTGGGTTTGATGTGAGATGGTTTCCAGAAATCAGGCCAGTAGCTCTCATTTAAAAGATAATGATGCCAGCCAGGCTTAGAGCCCTCTCCTCTGGTGGAATAAGGCCTAGCCTAGGGCTGAAAGATAGCAAATGACACACTGGATTTTTTTTTTTTTTTTTTGTCCCAGGAAGCTCCTGTGAGAGAGCCCATCCTGTGAGACTTTGTTTCCTTCTTCCCCCTTCCCAACTTACCTACAAAGCCCAAAGGACAAAGGCAGTTTGCTTTCAGAATTTGCCTTATGAGTGGATCTCCTGTAACTCTGGGGGTGGGGGAGAGGGAGTAATGGGGTAAGGGACCAAAATTTATCGAACATGTGCAGCATTCTAGCCCCATACTGGACTTCTTTCATTTCCATGGCAACAACATGAGATAGTATGTTAGTCAGGGCTCTCCAGAAAACAGAACCATGTTGTGAGTGAGTGTGTGTGTGTGTGTGTGTGTGTGTGTGTGTGTGTGTGTGTGTTCAGAGAGAAAGAGAGAGAGAGATTTTATTTTTAAGGAATTAATTCATGTAATTGTGGGGACTGGCAGACCCAAAATCTGACTGGTAGGCTGAAAACTGAGGCAAGGTTTCTATGCTGCAGTCTTGAGGCACAATGATCTCCTCCTCCTTGGGAGAAACCTCAGTCTTTGTTCTTATGACCACCCATGATTTGGAAGGTAATCTATTTAAGTCAATTGGTTGCAATTGTTAATCATATACACAAATACCTTCACAGAAGCATCTGGACTAGTATTCGTCCAAACAACTAGGCACTGTAGCCTAGGCAATTTGACATACACAATTTACCCTCACAGATGGTTCTTGGAAGCTTAGACAAAGCAATAGCCCACACTAAATGGTGTACCATTTATAGATGAGGAAACCTTGGCTCAGAGAAACTATGTAAGTTCAACAAGGTCCTGTAGCTTGTAAGCAGTGGGACTGGGACTTAAATCTCTCTCTGACTGATTCCCAAGTCTACTGTGTTCATTGCATGTTCACGCCCCACCCCCAACATATACACCTACATGCATTCACACTGTGCACACACCCACATATTCATATTCATGCAACACGCTCGACCACACACACACACCTCCTCTGGCCCCACGCATTAACCTCTCTTACTCTTTTAGCCTGATCCCTGGAAAATCCACATCATAGAAAAGAGAAAGTAACCCCTATCAACTCTCATAATCACTGACATCTGAAGGGGGAGGATGCACCATCGAGTGGGGATAAACTGAGTCAGAAAGGAAAGCAGCTCTTACGCTAACAAACTGAAACCTCATGATTTTGTTTAGGCCGTCTTTTAAGAAAATATTCCGCCATTTTCAGACATATGAAAATTATTCAGGGATCTGTAGTTGGGGCTGAATCTTCTATGAGCAGAGCTTAAGAGGAAAGTCAATAACCCTATCAATTGTTTGAAGTATTCTAAAATATATGTATTTGGAAGCATCAGTCTTCATATGTGGGGAGCATTTTAGAACTTTTTAGACTCCTTTCTTACCCCTTCCCTCTTTTCAGGGAGATTAGAATATTCCATTTTTTATCAGCTAGCTATATCTTAGGGTATTGCGTACCCTCATACATTCAGTGTGTGTATGAAGAGCTGTATGCCGCTGGGAAATAAGAAATGTGAAATTTAAGCAGTTAGAAATCAAATGGCACTACTTCATTGGAATATAATCATTCAACCCCTAAATCATCATGTTTTGTCTGTGAGTTAGGAGGGGGCATGGTTATTTCAGAAAAAGGAAATTTGATTGCAGAGATAGCAGATTTCTTGAAAATGTCCACATTTATCTTTTTTTCCTTTGACTCACCTTATGAGGATAGCTTTGGGAGAAAGCTGGGAAATGCTATGAACTCTTGACTCAAGGAAAATGCTAATCTTACAATGGAAAACAGTGTAGCTATTTTCCAATTGGAGATCTCTCCTTTGAATGTTTCAGGTAGGTGAGCAATTTAAATGTGGTAATTGACATAGAAGACATTTGGTTGGTTTGTACGTTTTATTTAGTAATTGACTAATTTGTGGACAAACAATAATTTATATTCATAAACATAAGATGAATTCTCTAGATTTTAACATTACCTCCATATCCATCTGCTATGAATGCTTAAATGAGCATCAGACACACATACACACACCAAATTACTCACCATTAGAAATGTCGAAAGTATTGAAAAGTTACAGCAATAAACTAGAAATTTCTACTTTAGATGTGCACACACTCCTTAAATTCATTTTAAAGGGGAAGGATAATAATATTTCCCATCTTTACTTTGTATCTGCCCAAAAGAATGCACAAAGAATATTAAATATATACCACAAATTACAATACCTTTAGGGAGTGAAAGGTTCCCATGCTGCATGTCAGTTCTGGCAGAAAGCTAGTAAAACATTCCATAAGAACATTCATAAGATCCCAGGACTTACCAGTCCTCGTATACTTTTAGTTATTGGCACAACCTTTCTCGTCTCTATTCACCAGCCGTAAAAGGGATGAAATCAGCTGTGTATTTTTGTGTGGTAGCATAGAGATGATAAACATTCAGAATTATAGACAGAACCACACATAGACCCTGATTCTTCAGTCCAGGAAACAATAAATAGAGTGGTAGAATATTTCAGGGAGAAGACCTAAGGGCTTTTAAAAATGAAAACGAGGGGAGCCTGGGTGGCTCATTCAGTTGAGCATCCGACTCTTGATCTCACCTCAGGTCTTGATCTCAGGGTTGTGAGCTCAAGCCCCCATGCCCAGTGTGGAGCCTACTTTAAAAAAAAAATTAAGATGAAAATGAATATTTGAGACCTAATCTTATCCTGTGAAATTTTATTTCTCGGTGTGCCTCTCTGAGCCGGCTAAGAAGGGCTGGGTAGAACTTGACCGCAGTATTCTCCAGGCATAAGGCAGGGGACATTTAGAAGTAAAAAACAACTCCCCCTACCCCCCCCAAAAAACCACCCAAAACTTCAGGGAACCAGAAATCCTCCCTCTTAGCTTTTGCTCTTCCCTCTCCCAGTACATCCTTTTTAAAAAAATGTTTATTTAGTTTGAGAGATAGAACGCAAGCAGGGGAGGGGCAGAGAGAGAGGGAGAGAGAGAATCCCAAGCAGGTTCCATGTGCCCTCAGCACAGAGCCTGATGTGGGGCTCGAACATTTGTTTGGACAAATGTGTAATGGACATGGGTCCACCATTAGAGTAACATATATTAGTTTCACTGCCCTAATAATCCTTCCTAAACTCTGGCAACTACTGACTGTTTTATTGTCTCCATCGTTTTGCCTTTCCCATAATGTCCTATAGTAGAATCATATACTATGGAGCCTTTCTTTTCACATTGGCTTCTAGAAAGGGCTTTTTCCAACCCTAACATACTTGAGCCTTGCTAAAACCAACCAAGAAGCAAACGAACCACAGTTGTATAACCAAAAGGCTTAAGAAACAAAACCAAATGAAAACAGCCACCATTAAGTAAGTCACATTAAAAAAAAAAAACAAAAGGAAAACTCCTGGGTTTCGAAGACCATTATTCTTTCTCCCCGCGCCCCCCCCCCACCACCATATATTCTTTATTCAGATACACCAATTTTTTTTAAAAAAAATTTAATTTTATTTAAATCCAAGCTAGTTAACCAATATAGCGTAATAATGGTTTCAGGAGTTGAATTTAATGATTCATCACTTACATATAACACCCAGTGCTCATGGCAACAAGTGCCCTCCTTAGTGCCCATCACCCGTTTAGTCCTTCCTCCCACTCCTCTCCCCTCCAGCAGCCCTCAGTTTGTTCTCTATATTTTAGAGTCTCTTTCGGTTTGCCCCCCTCTCTGTTTTTATCTTACTTTTGCTTCCCTTCCCCTATGTTCATCTGTTTTGTTTCTTAAATTCCACATATGAGTGAAATTGTGAATTTCTCTTTCTCTGATTGATTTATTTCGCTTAGCATAATACACCTTAGTTCCATCCACGCTGTAGCAAGTGGCAAGAATCTTTAGATGACATGAGCTATGAGCCTAACTTTAGCTGAAGTGCACACACGGTTGTATTTTGTCTTTTAGTGGTCCTGTCAGCCTTAGGTGTGGATGAAGATCTTCTCTGCTTCCTCTGTGTTTACCTGGTAAGAGCCCCAGGCTGGCTGCTTCCTCTGATTATACTCAGCTAAGCCATTTCACCTCCCAGGATGTCAGCATTCCTGCCTCTGAGATAACATGTTCAATCTTAATGACCTATACGGTTGCTCTTAGGATAATGTGACCTGACAGTTGCATTTGATAAATTCCTACAATTGAATTTAATACATTAATTTTGTAGTGACTCGTGTTTTGTGTTGTTTTTTTTTTTTTTTCCTGGTACAGAACACGGAGATTACTGTAATCTCTATGAGTCAAGGGACCGTGCCCATTTTCTTCATTGCTAGCAACCCAGCCTTTAGTGTCTGACACAAAATATGTTCTCCATAAAAATCTGTTGATTGAGTAAATGCCCGAATGCATGAATAAGTGGATAAAAGTGATTTTAAAGTGGACGCCTACAAATGTACCAGGCTTACTTTTGGGTAACCTGATGGACTTTTCTATTTTATTCCCCTTCATATAAGTAGAAATATTGCCTCTACTATTTTAATTTTCACGCTATCTCATAGTTTTAAGGCCTGACTTACTTAAATCCATGCTGAAGACAAGTAGAAGCCAATGTTTTTATTTCCAAACCATATTTCAAGCCTGATGACATGAAAACAGTGCTGCCTGATTGGATTTTCCCCTAATGAATGGAGACCATAAAAAGGACTTATGTTCAATGTCAGTTATTCATATTCCCAACAACTTGTACACTCACAACTTATCACTGGCCTCTTCACCGACAATAAAATGAAGCTCCGCTTTGAATAGAATGCAGGTTGCTCTCAGGTAAAAATACATCCTGACTCGAACAATAGATATTTGCATCTGTCTCTTGGAGGCAGCAACGTGTGGCCATCACTTGGGTGAAACGTAGCAGTCAAAGCAAAATTGCAGTGAGAGAGGCCAATACCCTACTTGAGATATTCTTGCTGTGTAACCATCAGTCTCTGAAGTTCGAAAAAGAGAATAGAGGTGGAACGTTTACGACTCCCTTTGTTCCTCAGGCCGGCCAGTCAGCTGACATTGCTAATGGCATGTGTTAGGGTCATTAACTATCCGAAACATTAAAAATTAATGATGCTTCACGTAATCATGGATTTGTACCTTTTGGGTTGACTCGGAGGTATCTGAGGAAGATCTTGGAGAAAATATTGACCCCTGGGGCATTTGGGGCAGGACGATTTTTTGTTTTATGTGATTGCCATCTGTGGTGTACTAAATGTCAGTAGCATCTCCATAGACATAGTGTCACCTGAAATGCTACCACATTGTTTCAAAGACTCCCTGGTTCTTGGTGGTGGTGGTACCACCCATCATTCTGAATCATTCCCATCAGGGAAGGCTGTAGAGAAAAGGAGAAAAGAGGGAAGGAGAGAGTGTCTTGAGATGATCGCTTCAAATGTAAGAACTGTGGGCTTAAATTTAAAAACGTTCTCTTATTATAGCATTTGGGCAACGACATCCCATACCCTAGTTTGCAGTTCTGGAAAACACATTCAATGATGAATTTAACAGATACTTTTACTGAGTGCCTATATTTTTCCAGACATTTTACTGGATGCTGGGTATAGAGTTATACATTAAACAGACATGCCCCTGGTCCCGGGGAACTTACAGTCTAATGGAGAAAGGGGACAGAACAGAAACAAGTAAACAATATTTAAGTACATCTGGAGATAAGTGCTGTGAAGGCAGCACACGGGAGATAGCGCTGCAGAGCAACGGTAAGGCGCCGTTAGAGACTTAATCAGATCAGGTTGTTAGAGAAGCCCTAATATTATCATTTGGTATTTCAAATGAGATCAGGAAATAAGAAAGACGGGGCATCAGTATGTGCAAAGCACAGGAAAGGGTGTGGCAATAACACGCTGAACCAACAAGTGTGGAGAGAAGTGGCATAGTGCAGTGGATAAAAGCAATGACTTTGAGGTCCTGATGAGTTTGCTTATCACCAGTGACTTTGAAAAAGTCTGTCTATTCTGTGTCTATTTCCTCACTTAAGAAATAGCGATGTTACATGAAAATATCCTTATGAGTCTATGCAATTATTTTTATTGGCTTGTTCATTCTTGGAAGCTGCCAGAAGCTGCCAGAAGAAATTTGTTAGTTCCTCCTAGGATCACAGAACTAGAAATGATCTTAGAGGTCATTTAATCTAACACCTTTATTTTGTTTTCAAGAAAACAGTGGTTCTGGAGAATTCTTCACGGTCCTGAAGCTGGTTAGTGGTAGAGCTGGGACTAGAATTCAGGTGTCCTGCTTGCTTTCTCAAATAAATAGGTAACAAAACCCAGAGCAGTTGAGAAGAGACCTTTGGTCTATTTTAATATATTACATGATTCGTATTCAGATATATGTTCTTAAGAATGCATGTTTCGGGCACCTAGGTGGCTCAGTCGGTTAAGCGTCCAACTTCAGCTCAGGTCACAATCTCACACTCCGTGAGTTCAAGCCCCGTGTCAGGCTCTGTGCTGACAGCTCAGAGCCTGGAGCCTGCTTCGGATTCTCCCAATCTCTCTGTCATACTCTGTCTCTCTCTGTCTCAAAAATAAATAAAAACATTTAAAAAATTTAAAAAAAAGAATGCATGTTTCAGTCAGGACAAGAAACAAATGGCACACTCAAACTGGGTAATTGGAAGAGCCTTTAATGACATGTGTGGGTAGAGTATAGGGAAATTGCAAGTGGCTGCACAGTATACCCAGGCTAGTATCAGTGTGGAGTGTTACCAGCCCTGGGTCTGAATGGGGCAGAGGAAAGAGTTGGCAGAAACAGCTGCTTGATGAGTGAATCCCATGAGAATCAAGACTTCTTTGTAAGAGGCACAGCCCAAATAAATAACCCAAGTAAATACCCTATCCTATTCTTTGTTTTCCTTCTGCTCTCTTGAGGGGGCTCCCTGTTGGCCAAACTCAACCAGAAGCCCAATAGGCAAGGGAGCTCACTGGTGTAGTCCATACAGTATGACTCCCTGGGAAGAGATACAGGGAAGAGGGGTGGAGATTAGATCTGGATGGACAGAATGGGAGGTATGTGATACAGAAAGGCTTTATGCAAAGAGTATTTTTAACTTTTCTATCTATTCAACGTTTTTTTTTTCATCAATACTTTAGGTTATCTTATGTCATGCCATATATTTGCTTAAAAATTATTATAGATAAACATTTGGCCTTTATTTTGGTTTCTACTGACCTATCTTTAAGAACATGTCTACTGATTGCCAAAATGACAGTCAAATTCACATAAAAAATTGAAGTAAATAATGAGTCCATCTAAATAGGTTGATAAAGTTATTTTCTCAGTTCATCTGAATTTGACCAAACACTAGTTTCAATTAAGCTCTGCTTTATGGAAATTTGTTCTTATTTTTTTAATTTAAGTTTTTAAAGTTTATTTATTTATTTTCATAGAGAGAGAGCACGAGCAGGAAAGGGGCAGAGATAGAGAATCCCAAGGAGGCTTCGCGCTTGTCATCACAGAGCCTGATGTGGGGCTCAAACTCATGAATTATGAGATCATGACCTGAGCCAAAAATCAAGAGTCAGACATTTAACCAACTGAGCCATCCAGGCGCCCCATGGCTATTTGTTCTTTACTGGGAGACATACTTGGAGTCATTGAAACCACTGTATTTTGCTTGTAGTGCAGAATGCAGTTGCCCACTTTGAATTTCAACTGTTCATTCCCAGCATGTCCGAAAGTCTAAGTGGTAGAGCAGATCCACTGAGATTTTATTTGTATGAGAGATGATTAAGTCTCCTGGGCAAGTTTCATCTCAAGGGAGGAAAAGAGGCAGAATTACGTTCCCATAAAATGTCCTAGTTTTCAGAGAAGAGTAGAATTTTTTTTTAATGAAAAGAGCACAATGTCTGTCACTAGAATTTGTCCTACAGTTATTTCCTTGTAGATCTATGGTCTAAGTTTAAGGGAGAGAAAAGGATGCTAGGTCAAAAATGAAAGAAATAGTTTCACAAGATAGCCCCTGAGACATTGGGAACTGCTTTGAGCTTGGCATCTTCAGTAAAAGAGAAAGAGTTCTTTTCCCATTTAGCTCAGGGTACAACATTTTATTCGTTTGTTAAAAGATGGAAAGAATATAGGAAGCGCTAGCATATTGGGGTCTCTACCCTTCCAGTGGCCCAGGCCTCAAGGTGTCTGTGTCCCAACTTTATTGGAGTCCTCAGCCAGTAGGTTTCAACAACAGCCAGAGGCAGACATAGCACCCCAGTCATTCTCCAGGATAGTTCTGCCGCTGCAATAGTGGACAGTGACGATACAACACAGGATCTCCCGCAGCAATGATGGTGCTGGTTGCTGGGCACACCAAACCATCTTACCAGTGTCCCTAGCAGCATGGCAGTGCCACGTGACCTTTGTGCAATTTAGTGGTTGGCATGTCCGGTCAATAACCTCCATAAGAGAGGAGGTGCAGAAGATGCTACCTGATAACTGAGAGGTCCCAGAAATACTCTGGTGACTCCCAAATCTAATCACAGGTTATACTTTTCAGGAGTCTGGAAGTCCTACAATAACGAATGAGGCCCAGAAAGGGGCAATACCCTTTATTAGATTGCTCTGGCCTGGAGAAACGCAGACCTCATAAATATTTTAATTTTGACATTCATTCATATATAGCTTTGTGCTGGGCAAAACTACTTTATTCCTGGATTCCTGGAGAATGCTGCTGTTTATGCAGAATTATCTAGAAGACTATTACTGCCTTTTTCTTTTTTTTTTTTTTTTTTTTTTCTTTTTCTTTTTTTTCCAACGTTTTTTTTATGTATTTTTGGGACAGAGAGAGACAGAGCATGAACGGGGGAGGGGCAGAGAGAGAGGGAGACACAGAATCGGAAACAGGCTCCAGGCTCCGAGCCATCAGCCCAGAGCCTGACGCGGGGCTCGAACTCACAGACCGCGAGATCGCGACCTGGCTGAAGTCGGACGCTCAACCGACTGCGCCACCCAGGCGCCCCGATTACTGCCTTTTTCTTATTTAAACATTTCCCCTAACTCTTCTAACATATTGCTATTGTCTAATTTATTATTTTATTGCTTGTAGGTAATTTTCCCTTTAAAATTCTGCAGGGATCTTGAGTTTTTTTC
Organism: Panthera onca; assembly: GCF_046562875.1. NCBI lineage: Eukaryota > Metazoa > Chordata > Mammalia > Carnivora > Felidae > Panthera > Panthera onca. The sequence goes on along the minus strand of NC_138347.1, from coordinate 18,243,121 downwards.
TTTTACTTTTTGAATGTATAACAGAAAGCCAACAACCAGTTCCATAGGAATATTGAGATACTGACAAAGTAGATGCCAGTGTTCACAGTTTTCATATACTCTATCAACATTCATGACTGTCCCTTCAAAATCACTTAAAAATTTACATCACTCTGCAGATATCCTCTTCCTTTATCTCTCTCTTTTTAAAAAAAATTTTTTTTAACGTTTATTTATTTTTGAGACAGAGAGAGACAGAGCATGAACAGGGGAGGGGCAGAGAGAGAGAGAGACACAGAATCTGAAACGGGCTCCAGGCTCTGAGCTGTCAGCACAGAGCCTGATGCGGGGCTCGAACTCACGGACCGCGAGATCATGACCTGAGCCGAAGTCGGATGCTTAACCGACTGAGCCACCCAGGCGCCCCATCTCTCTCTTTTTTTTAAAAAATAAATATTGACTCATTCATTTGTACTGGTCCAAAGAAATATAGGACATTCACAGAAAATTCCGAGTGGTTTCTGTATTGGTGAAAGTCATGCCCTGAGAGATAATTGGGTGCAGGTGTCTGCTGGGACCAGGTGCTTTATCAGGGAACAGAGGGACCTTTTACTCTCCATCACATCGACAGTGTACATAAAAGTGGGAACTGAAGAAGAGAAAGTGATGAATTGCAACAGAAGGATGAAAGGAAGGATATGAGTCATTAAGATTGTTCAAACACGTAAAATTATCTGTTTAGAACCCAAGCCATGGAAAGGCAGCTTCTGTGATCAGTGACAGGATCACCACAGGTAGCTCTACAAGCAAAGAGTAAATATGGATATATTTCTTTGCATCATTAGAAATCTATTCTCACCGAAAGATGTTTTTTTTTTTTTTTAGGACTATGAAATGATACATTTACAGTTCCTAGATCTGCAAAATGAGGATGATAATAATACCTATACGATGAGATCGGCAGATTCAATGTAATTAAATGTAAAATGTTTAGAACAGTGCCTGGCATCAGAAAAATTATTATGATGTAAGGTAATACATTTCTAAGGATCCTTTCATTGAGAATCTTTTTACAATCGTATAACTGCTTTTTCAGAACTTGGATAAACGCACTAATGCTCTCTATACGTATCAAATGATAACGGCACAAAGGATAGCAGCCATTTTATAACCTATTTCCACCAGTTTTCTTTTTCTTTCTTCTTTTTTTTTTTGCTTCATTTCTGAATATTCAGTGTTTTCTTTTCTTTTCTTTTCTTTTCTTTTCTTTTCCTTTTTCTTTTCTTTTCTTTCTTTTTTTTTTTTTTTAACATACCCTGAGGAAATGGTAATGGGAAAACGATGAAATCTTATTTTAGTAAAAATGCCTTTAGCAAATCCTTTGGACACTGCTTGTGAAGTCTAAATTACATTGTAATCTGTTCTATGGGAAATGTGATTTATGAGACAATTATTTTCTGATATTTGGTTGGTATTCTTTTTATGTAAAAAATGAGCCCGGATTTAATCTGAAGAATTATAAGAGCACAGCTCCCAAACTGGTGTGTGGTCTCGTTCCCACTAAGTGAGTCAGTCAAGAGGAGCATGTTCATTTGCTTGAGTGACATGTGTTAATATCGTACTTAATGACACAATCCAGCTACATCTGGATCGATGTATACCATCAATTAAAAACTGAGACTATAGCCTTTGTGCCAGTTCTCTGACCCCTATCTTGGATTACGGACCCCACTGAGAATATGCTACTCACTGTAAACTCTCTTCTTCTAGTTCTTTTTTAAAAAAAATTTAATGTTTATTTATTTTTGAGAGAGACAGAGCATGAGTGGGGAGAGGCAGGGAGGGAGAGGGAGACACAGGATCCGAAGCAGGCTCCGGGCTCTGAGCTGTCAGCACAGAGCCTGACGCGGGGCTCAAACCCACGGACTGTGAGGTCATGACCTGAGCCGAAGTCAGAAGCTTAACCTACTGAGCCACCCAGGCGCCCCTCTTCTAATTCTTAAAAACAGACATTTAACAAATCTGTAACAAGGGATACAAGGAGGGTACAAACTAGGTAGAAGCAGGGGCAGAAGTGGGAATCTGTGAATTTTGACGGGAGAAATCATCACACTTCCCAGAGTATAAGCCCTTTTGCTACATGTGGGAAGATGAGCAGGGGGTCCACAGAACTGAGAAGCCTTTTGAAGAAGCAAGTTTGGGGGTGCCTGGTTGGCTCAGTCTGTTAGGAGTCTGACTTGGGCTCAGGTCATGATCTCACGGCTTGTGAGTTCGAGCCCCACGTCAGGCTCTGTGCTGACAGCTCAGAGCCTGAAGCCTGCTTCAGATTCTCTCTCTCTCTCTCTGCCCCTCCCCTGTTTGTGCTCAAACTCTCTGTCTCTCAAAAATAAATAAACATTAAAAAAAAAAAAGAAGAAGAGGAAGAAGCAAGTTTGTCTTGTGTGTTCAGGGAGTGGTGAGAGACCCAGGGCGTGGTCTCCAAATGCATTTTCATAGACAAAGCAGAAAGGACTGGACTTTAGCGACTTCATTCTTCTGAACTGCCTTCGCGTTCTTCCCAGTCCACCACGAAAATAAGGTGCAAGTTGTGTGATAATGGAGACATTAACTCACAATGAGATACAGAAATGGGAAAATCAGATCACTTGGTTCTATCCGTCCTTCAGATCATGGAGACAATATGAGATCTCTTATTCACGGATTGCCTATGACCAAATGTGATTCAGAAAGGGATCCCCCTGCCTCCCCTTTGCACTAATAGGAGGCGGGCTGCACACACTGGAAAGCTGCTCAAAGCTGGGTGGGAAAAGGGAAGGCAGAGCTGAAACAGGTTAAAATCGAAGGGTCTAGCTGAACATTTTAAAACCATTTATTTCTTAACGCATCCAGAGAAGGCAAAGTCCCCAGCACACGTTCCTGCGGTCGCAAACATTTCCTTAGATTTGTTTCCCATGTTTAGTGAAGGTATTCCAGATTAGGTTAGGTAGCAGCTTGGTCCACTGAACACTCATCTGGAAACTCGTCTGGGAATTCTCTTCTTAATGGAGATTAAATATCTTGGCACGAAGTTGAAACAAAGGTTAGAACCGGGGCCATGTTAAGACTTGTCCATAAGGTATGTGGTACGTGGTTTACTTTGTTCCCCTGCCAAAATTCGATGTGCTGTATCGCAGCTCATAGACGAAGTTCACGAGAGACACAAACGTTGTGGATCTTGGTTCAGTGTTCCTTAGGAATGCAACACTCACCCAAGTCAGCATGTCTCTGGGATCGTCGCGGCTCCTTTCTGCCCCCGTCAGCTCACTAAAAGCAATTTGATCACAGCCAAGCTTGGCCCTGTGATTCTTTCAGCTGTGGAGCTGGTACAGTCCTGTTAGGAAAGATTGCCTAAACTCCACATAATGGACCCACAGAGGATGAGAAAAAATATCCCTCCTGTGGTAGGCTGACTACTAAGATAGCCAGTGCTCTCACCTCCTGGTATTTGTGCCCTTGTGTAATCTCCTTCTCTTTTGTGTAGACTTGACCTGGTGACCTTATTCGAAGGAACTGAACGTGGCAAAAGTGATGGGACGTCAGTTCCAAGATTAGCGTTTAACTCTGTGACTCCCCTCTCGTTGGCACTATGTTTTGCTAGCGTGTTCTTTCGCCTTAGGGCTCTTGTTGCTTGCTCGCGCTGGGGAAGCAAGCAGACATATTTCAAGTTGCAGGTGGTCCCTGGCCAACAGCCAGTGAGTAAATCGGGCCTTAGTCCAAAAGCCCGCCAGGAATAGAAGCCTGTCAACAGAGTCCTCCAGGCACAGGAAAGAGCTTGGAGGCAGGCCCTCGTCAGGTGCACGTGGAGGTGACCCGTGGGAGTCCCTGAGTCAGAGGACCCCGCTAAGCCATACCCAGGTTCCAGGCCTATAGAAACTGAGATCGTTAACATTGTTTCAAGGTTGTAAATTCTCGGGTAGTTTGTTACGCAGCAATGGATAACTATTATATCTGCTCACAGAAGTGGTAAGGCTCAGAAGTGGGAGAACAAGCATTGGAAAGAGAATTGGCATATATATTTGTATCTGTCGGACTCAGCAACCCAGAGAGAATCTTTATGACAGCTGTTTTCTGTATACTGTTTATAATCATGGCCACAACCTGGCAAAGGTGGTGGTGTTCCCATATTTTAGATAAAACCGAGGTTGTGGAGACCAAGTTACTCGGCTCGGAACACGTAGCTAGAAGGCGACGGAGGTGAGAGAAAACACGGTCTCTCACTCTGAAGCCTTCATTCCTTCTTCTGCCTTAACCATTGTAAGTGGCAAGGGGTGTGGTGGGGATTAGGGTGGACATCAGAATCATCTGGAGGTCTTTTTGAATCCAGTTATGTTGCTTTCGTTTCTGGAGGTCCTGACGCGGTTTGAAATGAGTCATACCACACAGTGGGGTCGTACCAGAAAAGCACTGGCCTTACAAGTTCAGCTGTCTCCCTTGCAACTCGGCCCTATAATTAAAACTGCATTTCAACCACATTCAGATTGAGGATCTGGAAAGCGATTATGTGAGCATATGACTTTGGCATTGTGGTGTTAGGGTGTTTTAACTAAGTTAAAAATAAAGCAATAGCACCCAGCTCTCCACTATTTTGACAGACTCAACATAGTCTGATGCATCCTGGACTTGACCTCACTTACGGCCAAAAGTTGGCAAAATGGGTTTGGCTAAGCAGGGACGGATTGGGAATAGAATGGAAGAATGGTAAGCGCGGCTTTCATTTGGTGGTGGGAACAAGATTATGAGATAATGGAAAAGCACACCTCAGTGCCTCACCTTAGGAAGATACGTTTGGCCCTGGATGCTCCTGTAATGGCTTCCACAGTGGAGCAGGGCAGTTCAGCAGAACTGAGTAGACTTTGAGAAGGGCCTGTGGTTCTGTCTCCCCAGCTCCTGGGCCAGGGTCCCTCCTCTAGATTCAGCCCTTCAGCTCTTGCAATACCTCCCCTGCTTCTGGCCCTGAGGAGAGACCGAGTGGGCTTCTTGCAGACCCCAGCCTCACTTCCACAGCAAAGGCCTCTTTGCACATATTTGTGGAGGATGTCACCATTCGCTGGCAAAGCTCAGTTTCTCCTGGACGAGATGACTGTATCCTTCTTCATAACCTCCTTCCTGCTACCTCACTGCACTTTGCCTAGATTCTTCTAGAGCAGCACTGTCCAGTGTGGTAGCCACTGGTCACTTGAGGCTATACAGCATTTGAAATGCGTTAGTGAGACTGAAGACGTGAATTTTCCAAAAAAAAAAAAAAAAAGAATTTTTCATCTAATTTAAATTTGATTTATTTAAATTTAACCATATGTAGCTGGTGGCTAATGTGTTGGACAGCACGATTCCAGAGGCTGCTGTCCTTACGTTATTCTTTTGTTAACTTATTTTTGGTTAATATTTAGAGAACATTTTCTATGTGCCAGGCACTATACTTAGAATATTGCGTGTATCATCCAATTTTCACAAAACCTGATGAACCTCGTTATATTATTTACATTTTCCAGAGCAGAAAGTTAAATTTCATAGAGATGAAGTGGCCCCTCTCAAATAATACAGGCAGGAGACAGGATTCAACGTAAAGTCTATCCGGCTTCAGCTCTGTGTTTCTGTACAAAAGAATGAGGCTAAATCAGCAGAAATGGAGGGTGAAACAAAATGGACACAAGACAATTAAAATATAATCCTCGGTATAATGAGTCATTTCACTTTATTGCATATTGCAGACACTGGCCACAGCACACACATTGGTTTTTGAACAACCGTAATTCAAAGCTTTCACATTATATGCTGTTTTCCTTTCAGATGTATCATCTATGAAAATATCAGTGAGCTCCAAAAGTCTATACTGGTAATGTTCACCTTTATGCTCTTGTGACACTAACTACAAATAGTAAAAATAGACATCGGTTGTAGGTCTTTGGGCCTGTGCTGAGCCTTAAGGGTAGCCGTAAAACAACTCAAAGAAGAGATATGGTGTGGACTGAAATGGCTCCTATGGGGGTAATGTTTGCAGAACATAGGAGGTACGCAGTAAATGTTTATTGATGGCGAAGATGATGAGAATTCAATTTCCGCTGCTCCTTTCCTCTCCATTTTTCCTAAGGAATTTACGGTTCATTTGCAACCAACACTGTGAACGTCACAGAGACCCCAGCACTGAGTCACATAGCTGCGGTGTAATTGGATGTGATCACACTTACAGGAGAGAGATAAAGCACATGTACTGTTAAAACTATGCTAAAATCTCAGTCACTAGAATAGGCTGGAGCTCTTGAATGCTTTGTGTCTTATAAGCCAGAAAATCGTCAGTGCCTAAGACTCATCAAGCAAGTACATTCAAAACAAATCCAGCTTTTAGATCTTACTGACAGAGTGCATTTCAGTCAGATCAATGTATTTGAAAGAAAAATGTGCTATGTATATTAACTACTAAGTTTCCTAACTACGAGGACCGGAACCGTAATTTTAAACCTTAAGGCATTTCTTTTGATTATTTTATTCAGCAAAATTCTTAGTGTCATTTTGGGATTTCACCAAATTATAATAATGACGTTGGATTAAACTTTTTAGATTTAACTGCCAAATGACACAAACATTTGATCATCTGCTCCCAGTGTTCTTTTAGGCATGCAGTGCAGTGTTTAGGCAGACTTGTAATAAAGATCTTTCTAACCAGCTACTAGGAAGTTATGATTATCACAGTGTTCTTTCAATGAATAGAAGTGATACACAGTTTTGTTGTTCAGTTTTATTGAGAAATAATTCACATGCATCACTGTGTAAGTTTAAGGCACACAGCATGAAGGTTTCATTTACATATATTGTAAAATGATTACCACAATAGGTTTAACTAACATCCGTCTTCTCATATAGATACGATAAAAGGAAAGTAAAGAAGAATAAAAGAAAAAATTGTCTTCTTATGATGACAACTCTTGGAATTTACTCTCTTAACACCTTTCCTATATACCATACAGCAGTGTTAGCTCTAGTCATTACGTTGTACATTACATCCCTAGTGCTTATTTATCTTAAACTGGAAATTTATAGCTTTTGACCACCTTCCTCTTATCCCCCCTCCTCCCGCCTCCCACCTTTGGAAACCACAAGGCTGAGCTCTTTATCTATGAGTTGTTACTGTTTTAAGATTCCACATATAAGTGAGATCATACAGGATTATTTTTGTCTTATTTCACTTAGCATATTACTTTTAAGGTCCATTGTTGTTGTCCCAAATAGTAGGATTTCTTCATTTTTTAATGGCTGAATGACATTCCATTGTGTACACACACACACACACACACACACACACACACACCACCCTACACCCCATACCTTCCTTATCCATTCATCTATTGATGGATACTTAGACTGTTTACATGTCTCAGCTATAGTCAATAATGCTGTTATGAACTCATATGAGGGTACAAAATATCTTTTTTGAGGTAGTGTTTTCAGTATCTTTGGTTATGTTCTTAGGAGCAGAATTGCAGGATCATATGGTAGTTCTATTTTTAATTTTTTAATGATTCCTCCATATTATTTTCCATAGTGGCTGCACTAATTTATGTTCTAACAGTCTCTTGTGTTCCTTTGAATTTCTATAATAGCTGTAATGTTTCTTTTTCTATTTGTAATTTTGTTGATTTGTTTAATTTTTTTCTCTTATTTCCTTGGTTGGTCTGGCTAGGATTTTGTCAATTCTATCTTTTCAAAGAAGAACTCTTAGTTGGTTTATCTTTTCTATTGTTTTTCTATTCTCTATTTCCGTGCTGATCTTATTTCCTTTCTTCTGCAAACCTTGGGGTCAATTTGTTCTTCTTTTTCTAATTCCTTACGGCATACAGTTAGGTTGTTTGAGAACTTTCTTACTTCTCATGTAGGCATTTATTGTTATGAACTTCTCTCTTAGAACTGCTTTTGCTGCATCCCATAAGTTCTGGTGTGTTGTGTTTCCATTTTCATTTGTCTCAATAAACTTTTATTTCTCCTCTAATTTCTTCTTTGACCCACTGGTTGCTCAGGAAAATGTTAATTTCTATGTGTTTGTGAATTTTCCAGTTTTCCTCTTATTACTGATTCCTAGTTTCACACTACTGGTATGAGTTCAGTCTTCTTGAATTTGCTGGCCTGTTTTGTGGCCTAACATATGGTCTGTCCTAGAAAATGTTCTAGGTGCTCTTGAGAAGATTGTGTATTCTGCTGTTGGACAGAATGTTCTGTGTACATCTGCTAGGTCTATTTGTTCTATAGTGTTGTTCAAATCCACTGTTTCCTTATTGATTCTCTGTCTGGATGATCTATCCATTGTTGAGAGTGGGGTATTAAAGTTTCCAACTATTATTGGATTACTGTTTATTTTTCCTTTTAACTCTGTTAGTTTTTGCTTTATGTATTAAAGTGCTCTTCTCTTGGGCACCTAAATATTTACAATTGTGTATCTTCTTGATGTATTGATTCCTTTATCATCACATAATAACCTTCTTTGACTCTTTTTTTATTATTTTTAAAGTTTATTTTGTCTGATATAAGTGTAGCTATACTTGCCTTTTTTGTCTTTTATTTAAGGTTAAAGTGAGTCTTTTTTAAGGCTGATATTGTTGAATTTTTTTATCCGCTCTGCCATTCTTTTGATTGAAGAATATAATCCATTTACATTTATTGTAATTATTTATAGGTAAGGGCTTACTATTGCCATTTTGCTAATTTTTTTCTCATTCTTTTGTAGATCCATTGTTCCTTGTTTCCTATCTTGCTGTCTTTTTTGTGTGTGTTTTTGATTTTTTTTTTGTATCAATATAGTTTGACTTATTTATTGTGTTCTCTTGTGTTATTACTACAAGATTTTCCCTTGTGGTTACCATGAGGCATGCATAATATATCTTAAACTTATAACACTCTATTTTAAACCTATATTAAACCTATTAATAACTTAAATAGAATTTTTATACTTTACATTTTTATTTCGGCCCCTCACATTTTAATGTTTATTTATTTTTGAGAGAGAGAGCACGAGCAAGGGAGGGGCAGAGAGAGGGAGACACAGAATCTGAAGCAGGCTCCAGGCTTCAAGCGGCCAGCACAGAGCCCAATGCAGGGCTCGAACTCACCAGCCGTGAGATCATAACCTGAGTCAAGGTCAGATGCTTAACCAACTGAGCCTCCTAGGCTCCCCTCTGCCTCTCACATTTTAGATTATTGTTGTTACAATTTATGGTTTTTTTATATGGTGCAAAGAACAACAGGTTATTGTATTTATGGTTATTTTTGCTACATTCTTAAAAAATATTTTTAAACTAGAGTTGTGAATGGTGTATCACTATTACCAAATTGCATAATCCAATTGTGACTATATATTTGCCATTGTCAGTGAGATTCATGCTACCTTTTTGTGTTTTTATTTTTGTGTTAATTATAAGGGGAGTTAAAGAACTCCCTTTAGCATTTCTTGCAAGACAGGTCTGGTTGTAATGAACCCCCCTCAGCTTTTGTTTGTTCAGGACAATCTTTATCCCTCCTTCATTTTTGAAGGACAGCTTTTCTGGGTATAGAATTTTTGTTGACAGTTATTTTCTTTTAGTATTTTGTATGTCACCCCATTTTCTCCTGGCCTGAAGAGTTTCTGTTGAGAAATTCACTAATAGTCATATGGGGGGTTCCTTGTATGTAAGTTCTCTTTTCTCCTGGTGCTATTAAATGTTGTTGTTGTTTGCCTTTTATTTTTGGCAATATAATTATAATGTCTCTTAGAGTAGCCCTATACCCTTAGGTTCAACCTATTTGGGATCCTTTGGGCCTCATGGATCTAGATATCCATTTATCTCCCCAAGTTCAGTAAGTTTTCAACCATTTTTGCTCTAAATAGACTCTCTGTCCCTTTCTCCTTTTATTCCTTTGGAATTCTTATGATGCAAATATTGTTGGTTTTCATTATCCTTTAATTTCCATAGGGTTTTCTTTGCCGTTTTAATTTCATTTTTCTCCTTTGACTGGGTAATTTCCAATGCCCTATCCTTCAGGTTGCTGATTTGATCCTCTGCATGTTTAGGTCTACTTTTGAAACTCTCTATTGAATTCTTCAGTTCAGTTATTGTATCTTTTAACTGCAGGATTTCTGTTTTTGTTTTGATTTTTTGCTGGTTGCTATTTCTTTGTCAAACTCTTTTTGTTCCTGCATTGTTTTCCTAATTTTGTTTAGTTGTCTGTCTCTGCTTTCACATCATTCACTAAATTTCCTTAGGAGTATTATTCTGAATTTTTTGTCTGATAGTTTATAGATTTCCATTTCGTTAGGGTCAGTCACTGGGGCTTAATTTGTTTCCTTTGGTGGTGACATATTTACCTGATTTTTCATGAGACTTGATTTCTTGCATAGGTATCTGAGCATTTGAGTAATTAAAAAAATTTTTTAATGTTTACTTATTTTTTTGAGAGAGAGAGAGAGAGAGTTGGAGAGGGGCAGAGAGAGAGGGAGACACAGAATCTGAAGCAGGTTCTAGGCGCTTTCTATCAGCACAGAGCCTGACGTGAGGCTTGAGCCCACAAACTGTGAGACCATGACTTGAGCTGAAGTCAGACACTTAGCTGACTGAGCCACCCAGGTAGCCCTGAGCATTTGAGTAATTAACCTCCTTTTCCAGACTTTACAGGTTTGTTTTGGCAGAGATAGCTCTTCAGTAGTCAGCTCATTTTAGGTGGGTGTGTCTGTTGGAATGCCTTTGGGCAGGTGGGACCTGCTATTATGGACTTCTTTGGGCAAGGCATCTATTCAAACACTGAAGAGAGGGATGGAGTGTGTTTACCACTGGCTGAAAATACTTGGATATGATTGCTGGCTTGGTTCCCTATCCATATGAAGCTATAGGATGGGGTCCTCTGTTGTCTTATTCTCTGCTCAGACTTACTAGATGTTTGGGACTGGGTCTATATTCAGTAGTAGATGGAGCTATCTTACCTGCTTCTCTGCTCTGGCAGGGCAGCAGCCAGGGCTCAGGACCCATACAAATCATTGTTTGGGGCACAAATCAGCCCTGAGTGTCCACTGAATTCCCTTGTCAGGTGATGCTCTGCAGATGGAGGAAGCCAAGGGCTGCACTCTCTTCGAGTCCCACGGTATGTAGGGCTGTTAGATGGGCTGTGCAGCTTCCTGTGTGCTCTGGTTAAGCTCCCTGCTCAGATAGGCTGCAGGCTGTCTTCAGCAATAAGCAAGGCTATGAATTAGATTCCCTGCCTGGATGCAAGAAGAGGAGCAGCTCTAAAACCAGTACAGCTCTTTGTTGCCTTAACTCAAGCAGACCCACACCACAAGTTCCCTGGCCAAATGAGGCCATTGGCTCTGCAAACTATCACCTCTGTCTGCTCTTCTTTCAGCTCAAGTGTCACTCGGTCACGCAGCTTCCAGGAGTCGTCTCTAGCCCTTCTGGTCAGATGGGGCTGAAGGCAATCTCCACAGTTGGCGGGGCTGTGACTCAGTACCCTTCCTGGGTGTGAGAAAACTGGGCTGTAGGGCTGACAAACTTCTTGTTTGAGGATGTGAATAAGGCAGATCTGCACCCCTCTGGGTTCCCTGGTCAGAGTGTGCTCCCAACTTGGCTCTACAGATGAGCAAAGCCCCTGGTTGAGATTACTATTTGGGCACTGCCAGTATGAACTTGGTCTGCCAACATCCATGGGCTGGTTGTTGCAAGCTCCTCCTCATTCTCTGTCACAGTTATATTTACAGTGGCTGAGCCCTGCAATCCAGTGGTATGAGATCAGAGTAGGGGTTGCCACAGAGTGATCCACCATCCTGGGGTGGGGGTGGGGCAGTTAGTCCTCCTTTGGGTTCTCTTTTCCACTGGAGGAACTGGAGGCTCAGGAGACATCTCTTCCCGTGGTGCTGCACTGTCCTGAGGGAGGGGCAATGCAGTCAACATGCAGTCGCTTCTCTTACCCCTCTACTACAGTCTGTCTTGGTCTCTGAAGTTCAGGGGGTGCTTCAGCCTCACTCCTGTGTTCTAGGATTCTCTCAGTGGTGTCTGGTTTTGGATAGTTGTTACTTGTTCTTCTTGTGAGGGGGAGCAAATTCAGGAATGATGTATGTCACCATCTTGGTGACATCCCTCTCCCCCAATATTTTGTCAATGTAAATTTTAAAAACATGAAAGGACCCACATAAAAATATAAATGCTAAGGTTACTTGCAGCAAAATATGGCACATTAGAATTATTTAGTAAAAACTTTTATGGTTGAAGGTAGGCACTTCGTAACATTTGGATTTTGGCAAAAGGCAACCGTTTGGTGTCACTATCATAACCTTTCTATTAACTGTATAACTTTTTCAAGGGAGTAGGTTTTTAAAGTATTACAAAAGAAAAGGGAAACAAATTTGACTAAGCTACATATGAATGGAGTTCCACAGAACAGAATCCAAATTTTATTTTCCTCTCTTCTTTTTGTAAATTGTTGTATATCTTTTTTGTCAAGTTCTACGAGTCTACTCCTTGATGTAAAATCCCATGGGAATATTTGGCTTCTAATCTCTTAATCTGAAGAGAAGTATTTGTTGCTTGTGGAACTCAATACGGGTTTCCCCCCCCACAGTTGGAATAACCTTTTTCGTAATAAAACACTACTTAAAGTCACATGATTTTTAGATAGCAGTAGCTAGCACTTGGCTTTAAGCAGCTGTTGAGTCCCTTTGATCCTGTTTTAGCTGTCAAACTCAATAGAGAAGATTCAACTCTTCCAGTTGTTTTAATTCTTGGAGGCATAGAGACTTACTTCACTCTTGCCTAAAACATGAACAGAATGTTTGGGGCCCAGTGGATCCATCTACCATTTGATTTAGCTGTCCTTTCTAGAGCATGTCTCTATCAGATAGACAGATTCTGTTTGAAGTCTTGGTAATAGAGAACTTCACAAAACAATCTAGTGAATAAGGAAGCTCCAACTCCTCTTTCTTATACTGAAACCAAAGTTCCTTGTTCTCATCCAGAAACCAAAGTTCCTGTAGCTTCCATCCAGTGCTTCACAAACAGTGGAAGACACAGAGTGAGCTCTTAGGCACTTGAACAGTATTTATTGATGAACGAAAGAATGAATAATTCTTGTTCCAACTTTTAAAGCAGTGCAGAATATAGTTGTCTCCTTAGGTAGTCCAGGCTGTCCTCCTGTCTTTCCTAATTCTTCTCTTTTCCAGGATCAGTATTGCAATTTCCTTAAGCAACATGATTTTCAGATGTTTGGTCTATCTTGTTACTCTTCTCTGAATGTGCTTACATTGACTGGTACATCTCTTCAAACATGATACCATCAAATCGAACAGTACGTCAGATGGGGTCAGCTCAGAGAAGGATAAAAACTCAGTGTTTCTTAGCCTGGACATTCCACTTGACATATTGTTTCACCCAAAAATGTATTCCTTAGAGCAAGCCTTTTATTCCAAGCAAGATCTCTGATTGGCACATATTCTGTTCTGGGAGAAGGACTGTTTTCTTGAATTTCCAGGGTAAGGAGGGGGTGGAGAACGCTGCGCGGAAGCCTGTGGGGTGGGAGAGTAGGGAGGCGGCAAGTCGGCACAGTATTCCATCTCATGGTCATAACTATAGGGCGGTGGTGCCACTGAAAAAGGAAAGGTAAAGGGCGTCAGACATTTAGCAAATACTTAAGTGTCTACTATGTTTCAGCCACTGGACTGAGCACTTTGGGAGGTGACATAATTTTTGTCTGAAAAAAATCTTAGTTTTATTTGAAGATGCACGTATATGAAAGGGTAGGTGCTATAAAAAATGGCGCCATTGGCCAAAATGTTTAGAATTGGCTGCTTAGGGAAGTTTCTTGGAATTATGTGAAAGGGCAGATAAATTAAAGACTAGGGGCTAATTCAAGACTGAGCAAAAGCACAGAAGCAGAAGAACATTTTTGTTGAAAGCAAAAAGTACATGGAGGGTGGAAATGGGAAAAAGTGTTGAGGAATCCGATTGTAGCATCATCATGGAGGGCTCTGAATATCACATAAGGAGTGTGTGATGTGCATTTACCAGATATATATATATATAATATATATGTATATATATTATATATATATATTTAAATATATATTTATATTTATTTATAATATATATAAATATATATATTTAAAAATTTTTTTACATTTATTTATTTTTGAGAGACAGAGCACAAGTGGGGGAGGGGCAGAGAGAGGGAGGGAGACACAGAATCCGAAGCAGGCTCCAGGCTCTGAGCTGTCAGCATAGAACCTGACGTGGGGCTCGAACTCACAAACCGTGAGATCATGACCTGAGCTGAAGTTGGACGCTCAATTGATGGAGCCACCCAGGCACAACAGATATATAAATACGTATATATATATATATATATATATATACGTGTATATATATATATACGTGTGTATATATATATATATATATATACACGTATATATATACACGTATATATATATATATATATTAATATGCTGGTAAATATGCTTTGGGAAGGTGATTGTCTCAGCCATATGGATTGAAGTGGGCAGAAGGAAAGGAGAAATGATGTAATAGCATATGTGAAAGAGTGTAAGGGAGTCATGGCATTGAGTGAAAAAATCAGAAGAGATCTTGAGCAGCTGAGTGCTTACTTGATCACTGGGTAGGTGAAGAAAGAGATGGAGAGTGAAAGAAGGTGTTCAGGTATTGGGCACCCTTTATTGGGCTCCTGCAACTCAGAAGGTCATGGAACCATTATAGGAATAAGAAAAAAAGTGAGGGTTTTTCTCGCTTTAGGCAAGCACGTTTGTGAATAGGAATGAAGAATTTCGTTTTCTAAGTATTGTTTGAAAAATTTTCTTAATTTCTTATTGTTAATATATGTCAGTGTGTTTTAAATCACATTTAATACACTTTATCATGACTCTGTATGGATGTCTATTTTGTAGTGTGCCAATCCCGTGTTGAGGGTTGGAAGAGAAGCACCCCTTATGTACTCCATGTCTTCAAGAACCAATCATTCTGCAACATCTGAGCAACGCCTCTGATGATTTGGCAGTAGTTGAATGATCACCACGATCATGATTCTAATTGGAAATTGACATGCCTTAATGGCTTACTATGAATGTAGCCTAAATCACAGGACTACTGTCATAATAATGCAAAAAATGGCATTTGCATAATAATGCAAAAAAACGTTACAATGGAAGAAAAGAACAAGCAGCATTTCAATAAACTTATTTCTAAAATATCTTCCAGGGACACCTGGCTGGCTCAGTTGGTGGAGCGTGTGACTTTTGATCTTCAGGTGGTGGATTCGAGCACCATGTTGGGTGCAGAGATTACTTAGAAATAAAATCTTTAAAAAAAGTCTTCTAAATTGTGCTCTTACCAATAAGATTACGATAGTGTTCTGATTGATATGCGTGCACAAACATAGGGCTTCACCCTGTATGCAACACGAACAATGTTTCTTCTGGATCCCTTTAACTTGGCTTGCTTTACCAAGAGCTTGATGACTTGAACCACTTACTGATCTGCCTGTACTCAGGGATGTGAGGACACAGGACTGAGTCACCTGAGAAAAGAGGAAAATGGAGACACAGAACTGGGCAGGATGTCCTCTGAGGACTGCTCTCCTGAGCAAAGGCTTTGCCAGTGTCTGGTGGGCTCTACAGGCCAAGGCCTCATGGCAGAGGACACAGCTGTATACAGCTTCTCTAAGCCTGCTTTAATTAAACATTTGGAGTCTGGGCTATCACAAGCTTTGTTTTCTATAACAAAATGGAACAACCCCTGTGGACTCAAAGCACACACTCCCGCTGTATTACACCCACTCCTTTGCTTCATTATATCTAGGAAGACTGAGACAAAGAGATTTATAATATACTTCATCCAAGCCAAGAAATGCAGGCTCCATGTAAAACAGGAAGTTACAGCTGGATATCCATTGAACTGTTTCTTATAAACGTGTGGTTCTAAGCTGTTTTTATACGGAAGGTTTCCCTGCCTCCCACTCGAGGAGCACACGTAGAATGATTCTACAGATTGACTCTGCATCATTCTCTGTCATGAAGCGGTGACAGTGTCTATTTATGTAACAAAGTGTTTATGTTTTGCCATCTGCATTAAAACTGCTAGAGGACATTTCAGTGAGATTCCCTATGGTTTATACAGCTGCATGCTGAACATGAAAATTTAAGACATGATTAGAGCCATATAGCTTTCTACTCATACAGCCTTTGAATTTTGATAAAGTGATAACATAATGCAGAAGAGCAATATTTTGAGGACTGTCCATCATGAAATAAACATGGCACATCTTTTATAATACCAGCTACTGGAAGATACTTTGAAATAAGACTTGTATAACTGTGGACTGTGATAATCTTTCCTTCTTGCGATAATAAGGTTTCACTAGGAAGAAAACTTTTTAAGGTATCAATTCTAGAAAATTCCTGACTAACTCTAAGAGGTTTTGTTCTTAAAGGTCAATCATCTTTCAAAGATGTATGGATGCAGCTGGAGGGATGGTGCCTTTGAAATTCTTTCATAATCAATACTCCAATTCTATGATTTAAGTAGGGAAAATATGCCATTTATCCTTTTTTAAAATTTAAATTTATCTATTTTATTTTGAGAGAAAGAGAAACCACGGGGAGAAGCAGGGGAGGGGCAGAGAGAGAGAAGAGAGTGAGAGATCCAAGCAGGCTCCACATTGCCAACATGGAGCCCGATGCAGTGCTGGACTCACTGATCGCGAGATCATGACCTCAGTTAAAGTCAGATGCTTAACCAACTGAGCCACCCAGGTGCACCTATGCTGTTTATCCTTAATGTCATTATAGTTTTCTACAATATTATAAAATTTACAGACGTTATGTAATTCATAGAAGAAACATAATGCTTTTCATCCACTCAGGCCAACATCTCTAAAGCAAACGTAAAGGGGAAGATGCACAGTGTTACCAAAACATATACAACATTATTTTAAAAAATTTGGAAGCAGGAAAATCATCCATAATTTTGTCGCCATGATTTAACAACTATCTTTATATAATCTCTTCTAGTCATTTATGGTTTTTATATCCTTGTAGTCATGTAAAATGGGTATATGCTTTTTTTTTTACTTTGTATTATAACATAGTCTTTTTCATTCTACTACATATTCTTCATAAACTTTATTGTTAATGTCTGCATATTATTCTGACTCTTCAGTTATTTTGAAATTAACAATTTTTTATTATTATAAATAATGGAGTGATGACTTTCTTTCTACACATAGGTTTTTTTTGTATTATTATTTTGATTTAGTTTGTTAAAATAAAATTCCAAGAATCAACTAACTGGCTATCACTTAAGACTTTGGTAATTTAATGGTAAAAACAATAGCTCTTTATTTTACATTTCTTTGGTAGTAGCTGGATTTCACATTGTTCTATAACTTGTTTGCTGTTTGTAGTTTATATTGGGTGATTTTTAGTTTGTTTTAGGTTGGTAATTTAAAAAGTGGGATCTTAATTCGAATCAAGATATAATTAACATAATATGATATGAACAAATATACAGAAGTGTGTATCTTTTCTAGGTATTTTTCTAAAAATAACTGTCAAAATGATTAATTATATTTTTTTACCTTGACATACCACAGTTGAAAACTTGTACTTAAAATATATGCTTCATCTTTTTTTATCTCTTCTGTGTTGTTTCTAAACTTAGACATTTATCTCCTCTTTCAGATATCTGATACGTAACCAAACTATTTCTGAGGTTTTCCATTTAAATTTATGTATTATTTGATTTGGTGTATATTTGCATCAAAGTTTATTTTTTCTAAATTTAAAATTTTTGGCTAAGCCAAATTATCTACGTGCCTTCTTAATCCTCATTTTTCACATTGCTTTGTTGTCTCTCCTTTTGTTTGTGAAATTTTAATCTATTTGTTCTATTCCAATGAACAAGGCATGTATTTTTGTACTAATATCCCATTTAGTTATTATTGATTTTAAATGGTTTTAATAGCTGGTAGGCCAGGTGAATCTCATGACTTTTTTAAAACATGTTTCAAAAAAATTTTTTCTTACTAGATAAATTGACATATAGCATCATGTAAGTTTGAGATGTACAAAATGTTGATTTGACATGTTTATATATTGCAATATGATTACCACCTGTGAAATTAATTAAACAAGGAGCCCATTACACTGAGGTGACTCCACTGTCACGGTAAGCAAACCAAGATGTAAGCCTATAAATGCTTCAAAGTTACAAAAAGGCAACCAATCACAAAGAGCCAACTAGGATTTAAGCTGTAGCTGAGCATTTCTTCACTTCCACACTTTCTCTATATAAGGCAGGGTACTCCTAACAACTTCTGGTTGGTGCTGTCTGATTCAAATCAATTTTTGCTCAGATAAACTCTTAAAGTTTTAATATGCCTCAATTTATCTTTTAATATACTTTAGTGTTCGCTTACAACTTATTTTTAATTTTTTAAAAATGCTTATTTATTTTTGAGAGAGAGAGAGAGAGAGAGTGAAGGAGAGCAGAGAGAGAGAGAGAGACAGAATCTGAATCAGGCTCCAGGCTCTGAGCTGTTATCACAGAGGCCGATGCAGGGCTCAAACTCACGAATCACAAGACCGTGACCTGAGCTGAAGTTGGCTGCCTAACTGACTGAGCCACCCAGGGCTCCAGCTCACAACTTAATTTTAAAGATAACTCCTAATATTATTGCTAGGAGAAAATCTTCTCCTCCATCGTCTCCCAAATCCCACTACTCACAATTTGCCTGAACCGTACTCAGAGCAGAAGCCCACAGAGCTCCCAGCAGGACCTCTCCACTGCTTCCATCCCCACCACACGGACCCAGTCCTGCCCACTTTTTCTCAATAGTGGCCTAAGATGCACTTCCCAAAAAGATGATATTGTTAGAAGCTGTCATTCCCCTTCCCCTCAGATGACATCGAGACCTAGTCCAGTCATGTTTTACATCTCTCTGTTACCAGAGAAACAAGTTACTAGACAAGCTACGAGAACATCCTTCATTGTAGACCTCTAACTCCGGAAGGCTTTAGGCATGAATTTAATTAATTTTCTAAACTTTCCCCACCCCCTTTCACTGTACTCAGTAGACCACAAAGTCTGTCGTCAGAAAAGCCCTTTGTATCCTCACCTTTTCATCCCTTTACACATTACTCTAGCTCAGAATATGAGGCAGTCTTCTTCTAACTGTGCCTGTTTTCCAGAGAAATGAGATCTGCTGAGAGCGAGAAAAATAAAGGGGTTTTTGAGCTTTTGAGAAGAAGGAAGAATACAGGAGATAATTATCTCAGGAAGTGAACATTCACTTTCTGTTTTCATTCAAGTCAGATCTGTCCTGAGAGGGCAGCTTCCTCTACAGCAGTATTAAATCAGAGGTCTTCTTTTTCTCCCGTATCCTACGTCCTATAGGGCCAGCAGGTGCACTGGGTGTCTTCTGGGATTCTCATAGCCATTTTTCAAACCGTGGCTTATGTTCCCTCTTTAAAAACCTGGGCTCTTTTGTAGCACACACTGTGAGATTATACTACTTTCTACTCCTCCTCGTTATCAATACCTGTGGTCTGCTCTGCTCTAGACTCTCATCCATTGAAGATTTAGCATCTGGCCCATTATCTTTCTCCACATCATGACTTCTATTAGCATGTTGATGATTTCAACATTCATGTGTTGAAGTTAATTTCTAGCCCCAAGATGGAGCTTACTTCTGCCCAGGGTGCTATGGCAGCAAACCAAAGCTTAGATAACCATCATGTCCCTACGAAGCTCCACTTGACCTGGAACTTAGTAGATCCAGTCAGCTAATCCCCAAACCCCAAGCCAACTCTGGGCTCTATACTTACTTCCTTTTCCTTCTCACTCCAAACAAGGTTTATGCGGCAGCCAATCAGATATTTCCTATTTTTCTCTTCTTTGTTCTTTATTTTTTTATCCTCTAAAAGCTCCCTTCCTTCCACCTATTTTGCAGCTCTCTGCATGAAGACTGTCCACTTCATGAAGTGTTAAACAGTATTTTTCACACTTGAACTTTTTTGCCTGCAAAAATCTTTTTCTCACCCTTGCTGTAACCAATAACGGAATGGTATGTATGTAAATCTGACCGCAACTCTTTACCTTTCTAGAATACGCACGCCAACATATCTTGAACTTCACCTAGATTTCCAGTTTCACTGATGGCATTTAAAAAAGTTAATTTAGGGGCGCCTGGGTGGCTCAGTCGGTTGGGCGTCCAACTTCAGCTCAGGTCACGATCTCACGGTTCGTGAGTTTGAGCCCCGAGTCAGGCTCTGGGCTGATGGCTCAGAGCCTGGAGCCTGCTTCCGATTCTGTGTCTCCTTCTCTCTCTGCCCCTCCCCCATTCATGCTCTGTCTCTCTCCGTCTCAAAAATAAATAAACATTAAAAGAAAATTTAAAAAAAATTATAAAAAAGTTAATTTAAACTGATGTCACCTCTTTCCTGTCTTCCTATCTTTCTTTATTAAGCTTAGATTTATCATCCATCAGTAAAATTATTTCTGTGCATTTATCAACTTTCTTATCTCTTTTTCTCCTCATTGCCTGATAAATATCCAATCTTGATTAAATTCAACATTTTGGCTCTCCCAGACTGGTACCTAGGAGCTTAAAGTGGCTAGAGAAAAATGAACAATTAAAACAACTGATTTCACTTTCAAGGAATGACTATATTCTTAAGTGTGGAAACCCTTGGCATTGCTTGGAAATTATGTATTTCTTTAGGTATTTCCCTGCCCCTCTGAGATTCCTTAACTATAAACATCTCCTCAATCCACTTTCAGAACAAGACTTGTTTCTAATTTCTGTAAGAATATAGGCACAATCAGAAGATACTATCCTCCTATCACCAAATCCTTTGATAAGTATATGAAAGTCTTTGTGTGTTCAGTGCAAATACTAATAAGGTTACCCTCATTTGTGAATTCAATGATGCAAATAGATTTTTGATTTCTTTTTTTGAATGTTTAATTACTTTAAAAGAGAGAGACAGTGCATGGGCATGGGAGGGACAAAGGGAGAGGGGAGAGAGCAGGTTCCACTCAGCACAGGACCGGACACAAGCCTTCATCTCATGAACTGTGAGATCATGACCTGAGCTGAAATCAAGAGTTGGCCGCTTCAATAGCTAAGTCACTTAGGTGCCCCTAGAGTTTTGAGTTTTTTTAAATTCTTTAAAAGCTTTATTTATTTATTTTAAGAAAGAGAGAGCATGAGCAGGGGAAGGGCAGAGAGAGGGAGAGAAAGGATCCCAAGCAGGCTCCGCACTGTCAGTGCAGAGCTTGATGCGGGGCTTGAACTCACAAACCGTGAGATCATGACCTGAGCCGAAATCAAGACTCAGACGTTTAATTGACTAAACCTGCCAGGCACCCTAGAGTTTTGATTTCTTAATGAAATATTTCCAGGAGATTTTAAAGACCATAAGTCAGTTATTTTATGGAATGCTTCTCAACTTGGCTTTGTCAGATTTTTTTTTTCATGCTTAGATTCAAGCTGTAAACTTTCAACCAGAATCCTACACATATACAATTGTGTCATCTTCAGAGTAACTAATACCCAAAGGTGCAAGATGTCCATCTGTCCTTTTTTGGTGACTTTACTGGCTGGTCAAGATGTTGTTTGATTTCTCTACTGTCTGGTTTCTATCTTTCCCCTTATAACTAGCAGCAAACCTGGGAGTAGATACTTGCAAATGTCCTGTCCCCCTGCAGCCTCTTCCCCCAGATTCAGCATCATTAATGACTCTTGTCCCAAACTTTTTTTTTTTTTAGGTTTATTTGTTTATTTTGAGAGAGGGAGAGAGAAGCATGGAGGGGCAGAGAGAGAGGGGAAGAGAGAGAATCCCAAGCAGCTCCACACTGTCATTGCAGAACCAATGTGGGGCTCAAACCCACGAACCATGAGACCGTGACCTGAGCCGAAACCAAGAGTTGGCTGCCTAATCTACTGAGCCACACAAGCACCCCCCCAACCTTTTCTTATGATGGTTTTAAAGATGATGATTTTTTCCAATTCCACAACCCCTTTCTACATGTATCCTTTGTCATTTTTCCATTTGCAAGAACTTCCCCTCCTTTTCCACTGTTTACCCAAATCAGTCTGTCTGTCTATCTATCTATCTATCTATCTATCTATCTATCTATCTATCATCTATTAGGCAATCAGCAGGGGACTCAACAATGTACTTCAGATCTCAGACTTCTTGATAGCATTGAAATTCCCTGCTTTCCTTTTGTTGATTTTTATATCTTTGCAAAGCCTTCTGTTGTGGTCTTTCTGTATTCTTTTCTTTCAAGTGTGTATCATCCAAACCTATTTTTTAAAAAAGGGTTAGCACGATCACTTTCCTTTGCTCACAATGAAGTTCTGGAAAGTAGTGGAAGTTATAAGACTTGACAAATAATTGTAATTAAACTGGACACTGTTCACTCTACCCAACATGGCAGGAACAAAAACTATTTTGGAAGGTCATTGTCCAACAAAGTATTGGGGGTGGCAGACTACCTTTTCTCAGTAATCTCTCTAGTGCACAGAAATAGCATTCACTGCAGGTGTCCTCACTGAGCCCTTTCAGCAAGGAATAAGATGGCCTTGGCCAAATTATTTTCTACTCATGCATGTGGCCCTCGGGCTGTAAGACTATACAATAAATTGGGTGGTTGCCTCATTTATCACAAGGTTATTTCATTACTGTGAGGAAAAATATGTAATATGTCTACAGATGAAAGATTTTGAAAAGCATTCAGTACTACTCTGTGTGTTTTCCTATCTCTTAAGTAAAAGCTTAATTAGTTACTTTGCGAAGGAAATGAGAAGTGATCAAGCACATTATGTTTGTGAAGACCTAGCCTTTCTGCAGTAAAAATGCTTCCACCATAAGGCTTATTATGTTTCTCACGGTATTCGGTTCCCAGAACAATGCATTTACTGAAAATGCAACATGCTGTCGTGATCTGCCAGAATATATGACGCCACTCAAAAACATGTATCCAAGCATGAAATAGAAACTTCAAACCCGAGAAAACATAAGCCCTCACATTCAAATATTTTGTATTTTACATTCTACTTTTATAAAAAATATTAAAAAAAAATTTTTTTACATTTACTTATTTTTGATAGAGAGAGAGCACAAGTGGGGAAGGGGCAGGGAGAGAAGGAGATACAGAATCCGAAGCAGGCTCCAGGCTCCGAGCTGTCAGCACGGAGCTCGACGCGGGGCTCGAACTCACAGACCGTGAGATCATGACCTGAGCCGAAGTCGGATGCTTAACTGACTGAGCCACCCAGGTGCCCCCCAAAATATTTTTTAATGTTTTAAAATGTTTAATGTTTAATTTAAGCTTTTTTTTGGTCAAGCAAAAGTGTATCTGGGGGCTCCTGCGCTGCTCAGTTTGGTTGAGCGTCCAACTTTGGCTCAGGTCATGATCTCCCAGTTCGTGAGTTCGAGCCCCACGTCGGGCTCCGTGCTGAGAGCTCGGAGCCTGGAGCCTGCTTCGGATCCTATGTCTCCCTCTCTCTCTGACCCTACCCCACTTGCTTTCTCTCTCTCTCTCTCTCAAAGATAAATAAACATTAAGAATTTTTTTTTAAGTGTATCTGGAATATTATCTACAGAGGGCTTCTCCTTGTCTTCTTTCTAGTTAATGTCTCTCTCTGACTCTCCTCTGTTCTCTTGAGTTATGGGCTGACCAGGTAAAAACAGGGAGATGTGAAGAATAAAAAACAACCCCCCCTTTTCTCCCCTTTCCTCGAGTTCTAACATCATTACACTAATCCCAACAATATTTTTACTAAGTTGGAAAGAATCCACATTGTGAATTGCTTTTGTGTGAGTAAAAGCTACATATTCCAGGGTGGAATTTAAAGTAAATTCTCTAGGTTTTTGTATATAACTACATCAGATCTTGTCATGAGTGGTGTTCCTCTCTTGTTCAACTACATCTGTTTAAATGGCCATTATGTGCCAGTCCCGGTATTATACTTGGGATTGAGTGGTGAACAGAATAGACAATGATTTCTTCTTTGTGGAGCTAATATTCTAGAAGGAGGGGATGGACAATAAACAGTAAATATAACAATGAGATAAACTATATGGTATCTTAGAAGATTAAAAGTACTCTGGGGGAAAAAAACTGGGTAGAATAAGGACACAATGGGGAGGGACACAATACACTCTTAAATAGAGTGGGCAGAGCAGCCCTCAGTCAGGAGGTGATTTTTGAGCAAAGAGTTGAATTGAGTGCGGGAGTCCGTGTTCTAGGCAAAGGCCTAAGATGGGAGTGTGCCCTGTTGTGTTCACAGAGCACACGGAGCCTGTTTCTGTGTTCAAGGAAGAGTGTGACTAGAGCCAGAGTGGCAAGAGGGAGTAGAGAACGAAATGACGTCAGACAAATAAAAAGAGGAGCCAGTTCATGCATTGCCTTCTAGCCCCCAGTCAGGAATTTGCCATTTACTTTGGCTAAAATGAGGAACCCCTGGCTTTGACTGTTCCTCTGGAGAGGGTACCCCGAGGTACCCTCTTTTCTAAAGGAGCTGAGAGGGCGCCTGGGTGGCTCAGTTGGTTAAGCGTCCGACTTCAGCTCAGGTCATGATCTCACACTCCGTGGGTTCGAGCCCTGCATCGGGCTTTGTTCTGAAAGCTCAGAGCCTGGAGCCTGCTTCAGATTCTGTGTCTCCCTCTCTCTCTGCCCCTCCCCTGCTCATGCTTTGTCTCTCTCTGTCTCAAAAATAATAAAAAAAAACATTAAAAAAATAAAAATAAATAAAGGAGCTGAGAAAGAACATACAGTGGATGGGAATTTATCTTTTTAAGAATGTATTACATTTAAAACTTGACTCCTCTTTATATGTCAAAATGTACATATACAGACTGACCTAGAAAACTCTACTGTGTAATCACCTAATGTAAAATGGAGTATTTGGTTATAGAGTCATATGTATTCAATATGTTTATATGTAGAACTTCTAGCAGATTCTCGTCAAATACCTGTCAAATTATTAATGTATTACCTTTGTTGAGAATTTTCTTTGTTGAGAAGTTTGCTATTATGTTAAGAGGGTTTTCCTTGCATAAAGAGGACACGTAAAAACTTTAGTTAATACTTTTCCTTAAGACATACATACCTACTAGGTCAGATGCCAGTTTGTTAAGACATGTCACTTACACTTTCTCTAGAATTATTTGTCAGAACTCTGGCTGGTAGACACAGTGGGCGTGAATCGTCTATTTCTCTTAACTCCGGCTGATTGGGAATTGCGGTCAATGAGACAGGCATTAAAAATACGAATACCTTCAGATGTGAGGTAGATTTTGTTACCTGGATCTAATTAATCTCCATTGAAAGTTAGAGCTTCAATCTACGTTAATTTAGAAATGCCCTACCTTCTTGGAGATGATTGTGGTGGCCTCTTCAATGTTTCCTCTCTCCAAGGCATAGAGCATAACTAACAAATCTGACTCTTCCTTCAGAAGGAGTAAGTGATTGTGCTTACCAGGATAGGAGGAGATGGCATTGATGTGGGTGGTCCTGATGACGCCCACCCGGGTCCCACGGTTGTTTTTCATGCACATGCAGATACATATGGCAATCCCAGCAATGACCCCCATGATGAATACAATTCCAAACACGATGCCAGCAATTGCGGTGCCCCTAAAAAAGAAAAACAAAAGTACATTTGTTGAAAAGGCTCAAAAGTCTTTCAAATACAGCTCCATGACTATGTGACTAATGCTCCTTTACAAATCTTCTTAAGGATAATGTTAAAAAAAAAAAAAAGGTAATTCCCTGAATCAGTCAAGTGAGTAGTCTTGTGTATTTCAATAGATAGGAAAACGTTATAAGCCGACAGGGAATCCTCTTTCAGTACAGTAAAACTATCATTCAGATTCTGGTTTTAGAAATCCATATATTTATACAAAACACAATTATCCAGATATGCTCTCGAAAACAATGATTAAAAAAACATTCTGCTGTGTACTTCAGCAGCAAAGAATTTACCTATTGTCTGAGTACACATTTACTGAAAACAATTTGATAAATACCAAAATATTAAAGAAGATTTAACGTTTATCTTTATTAAAACTCTTCACAAAGTAGAACTGGGATTTTTTTTTTCTTGACAAAACAGAGAAAACCAAACCAAACTTTTTTTTTTTAAGTTTATTTATTTATTTTTGAGACAGAGCGAAAGAGAGCATGAGCTGGGGATGGGCGGGGAGAGAGATTTTGGATTCCAAAATCCAAAATCCAAATCAGGCTCCAGGCTCTGAGCTGTCAGCCCAGAGCCCAATGCGGGGCTCGAACCCACAAACTGTGAGATCATGACCTGAACTGAAGTTGGACGCTCAACTGACTGAGCCACCAAGGTGCCCCCAAACCAAACAGTTTTAAAAAATTATTCAGAAAACAGTTACGACAAACAATATTCTCATTAAATTTGGAAACAATGCAAGCAACACCTTTGTTCTTTAACGTTATGTTTTTCTCTGGAAGGCTTTTATCTCTCACAACAAAATCATAGAAGGGAAAAATACCGCATGAAAGAATCGCCATTATCATTATGTGCACACGGTATGATTTGTAAGAGTCTACATTTGTCCACATTTTGGAAAGTAATGGGGGAAATCTTTGTGAAAAGGTAAATTTTCAACAGGCAGCATCATTTCTAGCAATGCTTTCTGAGGAAATACAGCACGTGTGGGCACAAATAATGTAACAAGGGTATTTCTCAATGTGTTGTTGCTAATAACAAAATATCAGAAGCACCTTAATATCCATATCAAGAAAATTACAAAAAGAAAAAAAATGTAATGCACCAGAGAATGAATCCTGTATAGTGACTTAAAAAGATGAAGAGGTCCACATGGATTGGGGTGAAATGTTCATGGTACATGGTTAACTTAATATTACAAGTGAAAAGGCAAATGTTCGCAGAATACCAGTATTGACAGATGATTGCAAGGAGAAAATTATATTTTTATATTTCAAAATTTTGAATGTATATCTAAAGATTTATTTTAAGCATATGGGATCAGTGCCTGGGTGGCTCAGTTAAGCGTCCGGATTGTCATTTTGGCTCAGGTCATAATCTCACAATTTCCTGAGTTCGAGGCTTACGTAGGGCTCTGCGCCGACAGCATGGAACCTAATTGGGATTCTCTCTCTCTCTCTCTCTCTCTCTGCACTGTCTCTGTCTCTCTCAAAATAAATAAATAGACTTTAAACAAAAAACAGTGTATAGACATGGGACAATAAAGAAAAATTTCACTTTCTAATTTGGGTAACTCCCCAGAAGTAACCATTTCAACTCTTTCAAACATTGTTTTAGTACCTTTCTTCTTATTTCTCATTAATACAGTTACATTCCTTTATTGTTTTTAAATGTTTATTCATTTGAGAGAAAGGAGAGAGAGAGCATGCACAAGTGGGGGAGGGGCAGAGAGAGAGAGAGAGAGAGAGAGAGAGAGAGATTGAGAGAGAATCCCAAGCAGGCTCCAACATGTCAGTACAGAGGCAGATGAGGGGCTTGAACCCATGAACTGTGATTTCATGACCTGAGCCGAAATCAATAGTCAGACGCTCAACGGACTTGAGCCACCTAGGCGCCCCTTTATTTTTATGGATTATCTATTGGCTCCTCTTACAAGTATTTGGGAATTTCGATCCCACAGACAAACTTGATCCATGGTTAAATCAGTCATCAGTATTGACATTTACCATGACATCGCTTGCTGCTGAGTCAAGCAAGGTACATTGGTAACTTTCATCTCTCTTACACTTACTTTGTTTATGGAATTTCCATGAGTTCCCATCTTTCCATATGCATGTTGCTATTAGCCCCCACCCCCAAATTCTTAAGAAAATTTTCAAACAGTTACCAGAAGTTGTTAGCATTTTCTTTTCACTAGTATTCTGAAGTTGCATAATGTGCTTGGATTTTTTTTATAAATTATTTTTCCAGTCCCTTTGGATTTTTCATGTCTGGAGACTCATTCTTCAGTTCTTTTTTTTTTTTTTTTTTTTTTTTTTAACATTTTATTTATTTATTTTTGAGACAGAGAGAGACATAGCATGAACAGGGGAGGGGCAGAGAGAGAGGGAGACACAGAATCCGAAACAGGCTCCAGGCTCTGAGCCATCAGCCCAGAGCCCGACGCGGGGCTCGAACTCACGGACCACGAGATCGTGACCTGAGCCGAAGTCAGACGCTTAACCGACTGAGCCACCCAGGCGCCCCTCATTCTTCAGTTCTTAAAATTGTTCCATACATGGATGATTTCCGTTCCACCATTTTATGTGTTTCTCTTTCTGGAAGCTTTTTCTGAAATAACTTCCAGGATAACTTCTCTAAGTTTTCTGATCTCTGTTTTCTTGAACTACTTTCTGGGGAACTTCATTGACTTTACCTTCCAAAGTTTTATTGAATTTTCAGTTGTCATATTTTTAATTTCTGGATGCTCTATCTTATCGTCCATTGCACCCACCCCCTTATTGTATAATGTCTTGTTTTGCTTTCATGGATATAGTTTCTTCTAATCTCTGAAGGTACAAATAGATGCTCAACCAACTTGAGCACCCAGGCGCCCCTTTATTTTCATGTATTATCTATTGGCTCCTCTTATAAGAATGGTGTACAATGATGTATAATTTTTTGAAATGTTCTCTTCTACACTTTGTATTTCTTCCGTCCTGTTTAGGTTCCTTTTTATGGATGATTTTGATCCGTTTCATGTTTGGCATTTTCCTTAAATGTTTGGTGATCCTGAATTTTCTGCTCTTTAAAAAAGAAGCACTGATTAGCTGCTTGAAAGTTCAGTGTGGAAGGCTACCATTGGACAGATGAAATCCACGGTGTAAGAGCACCCATAGTTTTTTCTTTGGGGCTGTTCATGGTGCCCAATGAACAGGATCCTCCAATGTTATGTATGAGCCAGCCTGACACTTTCTTGGAGCCTAGAGTTTTGCCTCTAAGGGCATGAACTTCCACAAATCCTTGTGCTTTTAACTTAGAGACTGCATCCCACTCTGTTGCGACAGCGGAACCATTCAAAATTAGTCTTCAGTAACATAATTTTTGTGGTTCAAAAGAATGATTTCTAAAGCCAGACTGCCCGGGTTCCAGCTGTAGCTGAGTAACCTTGGGCAAGTTGCTGAATGCCCCCCACCCATCTAGTTTTCTTACTAATTAAACGGAGGTCAGCATGGTGATTATCTGACTCTTTTCTCAGATTTCATATCACGAAATATCTGTACTCCTGGACTCATTTGCCAGATATATATCTGGCATATTTTCATGCCATATAAATATCTATCCTATACTTTTATTTATTTAGTTAGTTATTTCATTAGTTTTTGAGAGAGAGAGTGTGGGCATGATAATCAGGGGAGGGGCAGAGGAAGAGTAAGAGAGAGAATCTTAAGAAGGCTCCACACTGGGTGTGGAGGGCTCAATCGCACAACTGTGAGATCATGACCTGAGCCAAAATCAAGAGTGGGCAATGCTTAACTCCCTGAGTCACGCAGGCATCCCTCTATCCTTTTTTATCCTATACTTTGTTTCTATCCTATAATCTGTCCTAGACTTTTCTAAGACAGCTCTGTGATTCTCGTCCCAAACCCTTGAGGCCAGATATTTCTCTTAAATCAGAAATTTTAAGATTTTGTAAAGGGAATATAGTACATACACCCTATATTGTAGGATACTTCTTCCAGGGCCAGTATCCTGAGCACATACACATTTACATTTCCTTAAAAATTTTTTTTTATGTTTTTATTTTATTTATTTCAGAAGAGAGAGAGAGCACCAGCAGGGGAGGGGCAGAGAGAGAGGGAGACACAGAATCGGAAACAGGCTCCAGGCTGTGAGCTGTCAGCACAGAACCTGATGTGGGCCTCGAACCCACAAACTGTGAGATCATGACCTGAGTGAAGTCAGATGCTTAGCTGACTGAGCCACCCAGGCACCCCCACATTTACATTTCTGCAGTAAAGGTGAGAATATTTTTTTAAGTTTATTAGTTTATTATGAGAGACACAGAGAGAGATAGAGAGAGAGAGAGGTTGAGAGAGAGGGAAAGAGAAACCCACGCAGGCTCTGAGATGTTAGCGCAGAGCCTGACGCACCGTGAGCTCATGCTCTGAGCCGAAATCAGGAGTCGGACGCTTAACCAACTGAGTCACCCAGGCGCCCCAGTAAAGGTGAGGAGATACATACATTTGTCATTGTTTTGTTTGGAGGATTTCAGAACTGCAGGTCAGGAATTGTGAACACGTATTTGTTCTTTTCAGAAGAGATTTCCTTTTTATGACTTTTCCCGCTCTTAAAAAACAGAATGCCACTAATAATTCCAATAGACTCCAATAGACTTCTTTAAAATATTCCTACATGTTGAGGCACCTGTGTTGCTCAGTCGGTTAAGCTTCTGACACTTGATTTCAGCTCAGGTCATGATCTTGTGGTTTGTGGGATTGAGCCCCGCATGGGGCTCCACATTTGCAACGTGGAGCCTGCTTGGGATTCTCTCTCCTCTCTCTTTGCTTCTCCCCTGCTCATGTACACACACTCTCTCCCTCTCTCAAAATAAATAAATAAGCATTAAAAAAATAAAATACTCCTACATGCATCTTAACTTTGTTAGTAAATTATGAAAGCAGAATGTGAGATGTATTTGGATGTGCCGTTATTAGTACTTAAAGAATGACCGAGTCTAACAATTTAATACATAAGTCTTTTCAAAAAAGAAAGATTTATCAAAGGAAATAATTTGAAATAAGTAAATCAAAAGTCATCTGGAAACCTTTTTATTGTAATTTTGAAGTCCAAATAAGATTGATTTGGTGGGCTTAATTTATGCTTCAGAAGTAATCAATGGCCCAATTATGCAGGCATAGAGTTTCCGAAATAAGTGTGATGGGAGCTGTTAAGGTATCAAGTCGGTACATATTTATATTCATTAATTCATTTTTTAAACAGAGGAAAGTAGAAAACGAGTCACATTTCGTTTTCCTGTTAGCAGCTCCAGCAAAAGTGCCTGCGAGGTCACTACTGAGGGTGCAACTAATGTGTTAAATGAGGTTTCTGATTAAATCATGATTTTGGTGTCCTTGATCTTTCGACACCCATTAGCAACTGTAAATTAGTTATTAAAGACATGGCAAGTAAAACATTTATAGCATTATTTACTCCATTATTAATTAAGAGAAACAATAAACAAGCAGTAACCTTCTGGCACATAAATAATTTGGTTCCGTCAACTGTCGGAAAGAGAGAAGCTATTCGTGTGAGAAATTGGGCATCATAAAGATCTTGAAAAAAAGTGTAGGGAATGTACTTTTTTTTGAAAGAATGGACTGCCAGGTGTACATATTTTCCTTTTTAAGCTTTTATTTTGAAATAGTT
Organism: Panthera onca; assembly: GCF_046562875.1. Lineage (NCBI taxonomy): Eukaryota > Metazoa > Chordata > Mammalia > Carnivora > Felidae > Panthera > Panthera onca. Next base: position 18,211,696 of record NC_138347.1, on the reverse strand, counting down.
ATAGATTCCTAGAAAGTTGTAAAAATAGTACGGAGAGATCCTTGTGTCTCTTCCGCCCGGTGGCTACAGTACGACATCAAAATCAGGAAGGTGACATTAGGATGAAGCGTGTGCATAGTTCTGTGTCATTTTAACACAGGCAGAGATCATGCAGTCACTATGGCAAGCAAATATTTTGCCCACAAATATTTTCCCCGTGCTGTTTCTTTATAGTTAGACCCATCTCCCTCCTCCCCACCGTTAATAACTGCTCAAATCACTAGTCTGTTCTCCATTTTTATAATTTTGTCATTTCAAGAGTGTTATGCAAATGGAGTCACGTAGTATATCACCTTTTGAGATGGACTTTTTTTACTGAGCATAATACCCTTGGAGCCCATCCTAGCTTTTGTGCATACCAATGCATTCCTTTTTATCATTAAGTAGTATTTCCTGGTATGGATATAACAGTTTGGTTATCCAGGACCTATTGTAGGGCATGTTGGTTATTTCCAGTTTTGGCTTTTGCAAATAAAACTGCCATGGACAATCATGTACAGGTTTTTGTGTGGGCATAAGTATTCATGTCTCTGGGACAAATGCCCCAAAGTGGGATTGCTGGGTTATTTGAAAAGTATACGTTCAATTTGAAAAGATACAGCCAAAGTATTTTCCTGAAGGGCTGTACTATTTTACATTCCTACCACCAGAGTATGAGACATCCAGTTTCTCTACATCCCTGCCAGCATTTGGTATTGTCATTATTTTGTATTTTAGGTTTTTTTTAAATAGGCGTGTAGTGATATCTCATTGTGATCTTAACTTACATTTCCTAATGGCTGAGGGCAGGGGTATAAACATCTTTTCATGGGCTTAGTTACCATCTGTGTATTATCTTTTTTTAAAAAATATGTATTTATTTTTGGAAGAGTGCAAGTGGGGGAGGGGCAGAGAGAGGAGGACAAAGGATCTGAAGCGAGCTCTGGGCTGACAGCCTAACAGCAGCGAGCCTGATATGGGGCTTGAACTCACAAATCGTGAGATCATGACTTGAGCTGAAGTCGGACACTCAACTGAGTGAGCCCCGCGGGGGGCCCCCTATTGGTGGATTTGTTTTTCAGTGAAATATCTCTTCATGTCTTTTATTCATGTTCCAATTGGATTGTTTGTGTTTTTACTATTGAACTTTTAAGAATTCTTCATAAATTCTAGATAGAAGTCTTTTATCAGATATATACTTTGCAAATATTTTCTCAGTCTGTATTTTGTCTTTCCATCCTCTTAACAGTCTTTTGCAGAGAAAAAAAAAATTACTTTTAATAAAGTCCAGTTTTTCAATTTTTTCTTTAATGGATTAAGCTTTTGGTGTCGTGCCTATGAATTCTTCACCAAGCCCAAGGTTCTGAAGACTTCACCTATGTTTCTTTCTAAAAGATTTATTAGGTTTATGTTTGACATTTAAACCTATAGTCCATTTTGGTTTAATTTTTGGATAAAGTGTCAGGTTGAGGTTGAAGGTAATTTTTTTGCCCATGGATATCCATCCAACTGCCCCAGTACCATTGATTGAAAACACTGTCCTTCCCCCATTGCATTGTTTTTGTACCTTTGTTAAAAAAATTAGTTGGCCCTGGGGCGCCTGGGTGGCTCAGCCAGTTAAGCGTCCAATTTTGGCTCAGGTCACGATCTCACAGTTTGTGGGTTCGAGCCCCATGTCAGGCTCTGTGCTGACAGCTCAGAGCCTGGAGCCTGCTTCGGATTCTGTGTCTCCCTCTCTCTCTCTGCCCCTCCCCTGACTCATGCTCTGTCTCTCTCAAAAACAAATAATAAACATTAACAAAAATAGTTGGCCATGCTTATTTGGGACTATTTCTGGGGTTTATTTTTCTGTTGTTGAATAGGGTGTTTGGTAAATGATTAGATTCAGCTGGTTGATGATGTTCAGTTCTTCTGTATCCTAGTTGATTTTCTGTCTAGTTATTCTACTAATTGATGAGTGAGGATGTTGAAGGCTCCAACTATACTAAATATTTGTCTGTTTCTCCCTTCATTTTCATCAGTTTTGCTCCATGTATTTTGTAGCTCTTCTGTTGGGTTTGGGCTCCCCGTTTGACCTTTACTGGTAGATGTTAGGATGGGGCTGTATTTGTTTCCTTTGTTGTTTTGTAGTCAAATTGTTATTGTCTAAAAGATTTCTGTCTTGCGAGGCTGCCTCTTTACTGGTGCTGCGGCTGGAAAGATTAGGCTTTTGTTGGGGCTTTTATTGTATGTGTCCACTGGTGTTTCTGGGTTGCCGGTTCCCTCCAAGTCTGGGATAAATGAGTCAAGAGAAAGCACAAGGAATTCACTCTTGTGTTCTTTAGGCATGGGAATCCTAGCTGCTCTAGCACCTTCTCTTCACCTTTCAAACTTTTCTTGTTTGTTTTATATATAACATCTAGGGTTTTCAAGTTGTACTTAGAGGGAAGAATAGGAAAAAGTAGGTCCAGTCAGGCAATGGGGCTTTGAGAAATAAAATACTGGCAAAAAAGGTAATTGTTTAAAATTATAAAGTGATTTTTTAAAGCGAAATATAGAAACACCTTTTTAGAAGAGATGAAAATGTGATAAATATCTTTAAAGATATAGCTGTTAATTTAGGCTGGCAGGGCAAAAATCGTATGTTATTGGCATACATATATGATTCCAAACCTTTTCCTGTGCATATTAGAGGTGCTCAAAAAATCTTCAATAAATCAATGAATGAAGCTATCTCACATTTCTTTAACTGTGATGGAAATATCACCTATAAAATTCTTTCCCTGTAATGAAAGTATTTCTTTGTTTAATTGAAACGCAATTGACCTACAATGTGCCATTAGTTTCAAGCGGTCAACGTAATGATTAGCTAACTCTATGGTTTTGCTACACTCAAGAGTAGCTACAACCTGTCGCCATACCACGTTATTGCAGGGCTACTGACTATATTCCCTATGTTGCACCTTTCATCCCCCTATCCATTCCATAACTGGAAGCCTGTGTCTCCCCTCCCCTTCGTTTACTTTGTCCACTCCTCATCCCCCTCCCCTCTGGCAACCATCAGATTGTTCTCTGTAGTTATAGGTCTGATTCTGCTTTTTTTGGCCTGAGGTTCATTTGTTTTGTTTTTTTTTAGAGTCCACATAGGAGTAAGATCATACGGTATTTGTCTTTCTCTGTCTGACTTATTTCACTTAGAATATTCTCGAGGTCCATCCGTGTTGCTGCAAATGACAAGGTTTTACCTTTTCTTGTGGCTGAGTAATATTTCATTGTATGTATATGTATGTACATATATACATTAATATATCAAATAGGTAACATTTATTATATACCATATGTATCAATATAAAAATTATATATATTTTAAAGAATTTCATACTATTTTCATACAGTGGCCACACTAACAGGGCCCAAGGGTTCCTTTGCCTCTACATTCTTGCCAACACTTCTATTTCTTCTCTTTTTGGCAAGGGCAGTCCTGACAGGTGTAAGGCGGATAACTCACATGGCTGATTAGTGAATGATTAGTGACGCTGAGCATCTCTTCATGTGTCTGTTGGCCATCTGTAATGTAATGGAAGTACTTCTTACTGGCACTTCTTTATTATTAAATTAAACCTGAAAGGGCAGTTTTCTTGAGAAAAGAAAATGCTGTTAATTTTTAATATTTTTAAAATTTTTGATGCTATTAATTTGTTAAATTTTAACTTCTGATTTCTGGATTATAAAGCACAATTTGAGGGACCGCTGGGTGGCTCAGTGGGTTGGGCGTCCGACTTCAGCTCGGGTCATGATCTCATGTTCGTGGGTTCGAGCCCCGTATCGGGCTCTGTGCTGACAGCTCAGAGCCTGGAGCCTGCTTCAGATGCTGTGTCTCATTCTCTCTCTGCCCCTACACTGCTCATGCTCTCTCTCTCTCTCTTTCTCTCAAAACTGAATAAACATTAAAAAAAATTTTTTTAAAGCACAATTTGGGTAAATATGTATGCAAAGACAATTTTCTGTTCTCAGGAGACTACTGCAAAACCTTTCATGAATTCTAAAAAATTTCAGAAATAATTATCTTCTCACAGTATTTAATAATTCTGTAAGCTTAGTAATAAACAAAAACATTCAGTTTTCTTGGTTATATACAACAATCAATAGGCAAAAATCCAAGTTTGTTAAAGCAAATTATTTTTTTTAATTGTTCATTTTAATCATTTATTATAGTGAATGCTGTTTTACTCAGCCTAGTCCTGCAGTAGGCAAACTAAGGCCATGCCCAGTTGTTTTAGCAAATAAAAGTTTTATTGGAACAAAGCCCAACCCATCTGTTTACATGTTGTCTGACTGGTTTGGTGCTCCAATGTCAAAGTTGAATAGTTGTGAGACCACATGGTCTATAAAGTCTAAAATATTTACTCTCACCTGTTGCAGAAAAAGTATACTGATGTCTGATTTAATTCACTTGCGAATAAATTAATGTTGGTTTTTCCTAGATGACTTTTTCTAAAACGTTATGCCACTAATGATATTGTAACAAAGCAAGTGGTTGCATAGGCCGGGCAATTTGTACTGAAGATCTAACAGTCTATGGTATTTGGAAGATCTTTTAATTCTATTAATTAGAAACTCATGAGAGTTGCCAAGTTTGAATATACTTTTTGATTACCCCTACTGATATTTACCGTAGTTCATTTCTGTTGCTACTTCAATACAAAAATTACTCCTGCTTTGTGGTATAATAAAAAAAAAATAAACGTTTGGTCTGGTCCAGGGTCCTGGCATACAGCTCTTCAAACCCTTAGAATCTACAGAGTGATAAAAGTGTCTTTTGTATGCTAATGAGATCTCTGGTAGCTGGAGGCCCCTAGACAGCTTTAAGAAGAGGGCTGATCTCTACAAAAAGTCCTAAGCACTATTAATGGGTTGGAACTTTCAGCTCTACTTCTGACCTCGGAGAAAGTGGCCTGGGGCTGCAAATTAGTTAATCACCAATGACCAGTGATTTAATCATGCATGCACAGGGAGACCTCCAAAAAACCCCTATGCGATGGGTTCAGAGAGCTTCTGGGTTGGTGAGCACAAGATAATGCTGTAGAAGGGGGAGTATCTAAAAAGTGCTTGGAAGTTCTGGAAGCTCCATGCCCCACCTCCCCCCAGACCTTGCACTACGCAGCTCTTTCATTTGCTGTTCCTGTATTGTATCCTTTATGGTAAGCTGGTCATTCCAAGTAAAGTGTTTTCCTGAGTCCTGTGAATTCTAGCATTGATTCAACCCCGAAGGAGGAGGCTGTGGGAATCCCTGACTTTACAGCCACGTTAGATGGAAGTGTGGCTAACCCGGGAACGTGATACTGGTGACTGGCATCTGAAATGAGGACAGTCTTGTGGGACTGAGTCCTTAAACCTGTGGAGTCTGACGCCAACTCAGGGACTTAGTGTCAGAATTGAGTTGAACTGTAGGACACTCCGTTGATAGGAGAAGTGATTCCTGTCAGGAGGAAAGACACCCCACATGCTTCCTTCTCTGTTCTCCAAAATATTTGTAAATGCCTATTAGTGTGTATTGTTTAACTCCATGGGTAGATACTGACCACCTGCTGATAATGAAAAACTTTTGAATGAAATTATAGATTGAAAATCTGTACCAAAATGAGACTTTATAAGTAAGATATTAAATGTATTTGTAGTGGCTCTAATGATACTATAAATCTGTGGTCTATTACAAGGCTCAGAGATAATATATTTCATTCCATAAATAGCTTTTCATAAGTCAAAAAGATTCTCATAATGTTGCCATTGGCACAGTAATACTTATGACACACTTTTAGGGTCAGCACTGTTATCTAGCAACTTAATACAGATATCTTGACATGGTTTTACAATTAAATAATGTTTGAGGTAGGGGCGCCTGGGTGGCTCAGTCTGTTAAGCGTCCGACTTCAGCTCAGGTCACGATCTCACAGTCCGTGAGTTCGAGCCCCGCATCAGGCTCTGGGCTGATGGCTCAGAGCCTGGAGCCTGCTTCCGATTCTGTGTCTCCCTCTCTCTCTGCCCCTCCCCCGTTCATGCTCTGTCTCTCTCTGTCTCAAAAATAAATAAACGTTAAAAAAAAATAATGTTTGAGGTAAGTAATAGATATGAAAAAATACCACTGTGATATTTCTTTTCTTTGACATAACCAACTTACAAATGCATTTTATAAAACAGCATAATACAAAGAACAAGTGAATATTCTATGCAATAATCTAATAACACCAGTCTCGATAAAATAAGATAATAAAAAGGGCCACAGAAATATTTGATGCCCATATAAGATACAGGCAGAGCTACAGAATATTTCCATTAGGAGAAACTTTGTATATGGACAAAAGAGTTTTTAAGAAGTACATGAAAAATAAGGAAGAGACAATTTTTAGAAGAGGGAGTTTTCTGGAAAAAAAATGACCACGATTTCAAAAGAATAAACTTAAAATGGCTTCATCTCCTATTACAATGAAAATTTTAAGTGAAACAGAGGCCCTCTTTATTAAAGAAGGGACTACTAAATAATCCTATTTATTTATGATGATCCATATGCAATGAGTTAAAGCAAAGAAAAAAATATCCCAACTGTAGTGCTGAAAGTAAAATGCACACGTGGACAGAATAAAGCTTGGCAAAATTTTTTCCTCAATCTATTATTCCATTTGCTCAATAACTGTTCTTTTATCCAATGCATTAAAATATTTTGGTATAATATTTTCATGTCCGGAAGTCTTTAAAACCAATATTTTATTCTAAATGTATTGACAATCGATAAGGTATAGGATTTAGTAAAATTCTGAACTACTTAATTTAAAAATGATGCATTTTCTTGCTTTGATAAGTTATTACAGAATGTTAAGAAAGAAAAACAAACCCAATGGAGTATGGCTTTCAATATTAAAAATATTTAGTTCTGTAACTTCCATTAGTTACAAGAGGACCCCAGAACTACATATATCTATGTTTATATCTCTCTCTCTAGCCAGCTACACGTACACCTATAATGTAATAAAGAATTTATATATTCTCTTATATATAAATCAATCAGAATATATAAATCAGATATATATATCTGATATAAATATATAAATAAATATATACAGATATATTTATATCTGATATATTTATATATGTATATCATTTATATATATATTTATATATATATTTATATTTATATATATATATCATCTGATATATATATATATATATCTGATATATATTTATATCTGATATCTGATATAAATATATAAATATATACAGAATATATAAATCAAGTAAGACTACTATAATTTCAAATGGTTAAAGCATGACCAAATATTGTTATAACCCTATATATAAAATGCTTATTTTAGGAGGGTAGAAACATCAATCCATAAGATTCTCCCAATAAGTCTATGTTACTTGCAAAAAAAAATCCTGTAAAATTCAGATATGCTCAAGATAATTTATTTTGCCTTTTATCATGCTAATCTTCTTTACTAACTTCATTCAAATTATCCTTTTGGGAGAGGTGGTTTACCAGTAACTTCTTTGTTATCCTCATAGTCAAATTAGAACCTAGGGGCATCTGGGCGGCTCGGGCAGTTAAGTGTCCAACTTCGGCTCAGGTCACGATCTCACAGTTTGTGAGTTCGAGCCCCACACTGGGCTCTGTGCTGACAGCTCAGAGCCTGGAACCTGCTTCGGATTCTGTGTCTCCCTCTCTCTCTGCCCCTCTCCCACTTGCAGTCTGTCTCCCCCGCCCTGGCAAAAATAAAATAAGCCCTAAAAAATTTAAAAAAAAATTAGAAACTAATGTTTCTCTGTATATGTGCTGCCAAAGTGAGCACAATGTTTCTCTACATGAATAAATCTACCTAATCTCCTGACTCAATCCTGTAGTAGAGAGTTGTCTACTTCAGTATTTGTTCTGTATGTTTCCCTTAATAAAAGAACTCTTGCCGGTTAACTCATGCCTACCTGAAATAAATACTATTGCTTACCTCCCTGATTCTTAAAGCTGGTCTTTTTTTATGTGATAAAGTTCTGGAAAAGTAAGTTGTAAGTAAAATATTTTGTGACATCTCTCAAGAAACCTCCTTAAAAAATTGCTTGAATGGGTTTTTTGTCCCTCCATCTGTCCTGCTTTCTGAAATGAAGACAGCCCTCCTCGGGATGGAAGTTTGAAGGAGATGCTGTATCAGCCTTGAATTGCTTATCTCTGGATTTCATGAGAGAGAAAGAAATGCCTTAAAAAATTATTAAAACCTTTGTTATTTCACTTTGTGTGTGTGTGTGTGTGTGTGTTAAAACCTTTGTTATTTCACTTTGTGTGTGTGTGTATGTGTGTGTTTTGTGTGTGTGTGACACAATCCTTGACCCAAGCTTACATAATACAGATCCTTCGCCAAGATTAGCATACAGTATAAACAAAAAGAAAACTTCAATATGGAGGAGCAGTTTTAAGTAGCATACAGGTACTCTGACATCCCCGTGAAAAAGTTCCAAAAAAGCATGTCAAAACCAAGAAAGCATGAGAGACTACATCCAACTTCTATTAAATTGGGATCATTCATCTTGCATCTTATATACAGCTAAATTTTAATGATTCAGTGAGAGACCTTCAAGAAATCTCTACAATGCCTCGATGTCAAAGAGAATACAAAATGAGAATGACAAATGATCTTGAATGTGTTGTGACTGGTAGGGTGATCTACACAATAACATTTTATCACTGGAGTTCAATGGTAAATGATTTGACCGATGAAGAAAGCAAGAATAATTCAAACCAGAAGATACCCTTTGAGGATTGGTTGCTTTTCAGTTATCTCCACTGACCAAATTTTCTGAACAAGTTCCCCATACCTATATTAGATTTATGAAGTAAGTTCAATGAAGATCAAATGCGTGTAATAAAATAATAGTAATATCAATAATAACGGTTATTTATAAATATAAATATATTTGACTTTCATTTAGGAAAACAGCAATCTGATTGAAGATTCCCTAAACTATATCCCATGATATGTTCTATACAGTGTGTGGATTCCAAATATCATTTATCCGATTAGCTGCCAATACAGACTTGGGATAGCACAACATAATGTACTGTCAGTCAATGTCTAAATGCAACAATTCATAGTTACAGAAGGTCCTAGAACCTTTTTCTTGCAAATGCAGAAAACGTTTCATTTCATTGTTTATAAAACAGCAATATCTCAAAAAGTGGTATTGATCCACAATTAAATCAGCTTATTTTCCAGTCATGCCCTTGAGGTGTTTGATTTAGTTCTAGCATTATGCCTGCAATTCTAAATGGCCGCTGCTAGATAGCAACATTCATTATTCCATTCATGAAATATGTTCTGAGCATCTAATGTGTGGTAGCCACTCTTCTGGGTGCTGAGATAAAATCTGAATGATACAAAAAAAATTTGAATGATATATGGTGCCTGCCTTCAAGAATTTTAGACCCTATCTGTAGGCATATAAGATGAAGACAAGAAAATAATTAAAGGATATGATCAGACTCAGCAAAAGAGAACTGTTGTTGTTTTTTTTAAAACAGTATAAATGTCATAGACTAAAGACAGCAGCAATGATTTCTTAATACTTCTTAGTAGCATATAAAAGTTTTTGATCCGCAGGGTACCGTTGTGAAATAGAAACGGACCCACTTGTTTTGCAAGTGAGAAAACCAAATCTGTGAGAGGTGAAGATAAAGATCTTCTAGCCAGTTTCGTGGTAAAGAATAGAGCTCACTGGTCCTAATTCCCCCTACAGAGCTGGTTATATTCCAGTGGACTGCCTGCTCTCATTGTCTCATCCATTCAGCAAAAGTTTACGGAGTCCCTTCACTCTACTAATAAGCACTAGGCATATAAAGATGAACAGTCTCGGAGGAAAGCAGAGAAGGAGAGGAGAAAGGATTCCTGGAATGTGTGGGAAATTGAAGCTCTAAGACCTGATGACTGATTGAATTGGAGAGTAAGCAAGAGGCCAGAGTGCAGAATGTCTTCGGGGTCATGGCCCCTTGCTGCATGAAATGCAGTTCATAAAAATGTGTTGAAATGAAGACTATATGAGATATGCAATCATAAGCTAGATTTAAATGGATACATTACCATAGGTTTCCCTATGTCCACATAAGTTTGTCTTTCAAACCTAAAAAATTTCCAATTGCTTGTAGATATAATACTCTCATTTATAGTGCGTTGGCACAGTTCACCGTTTTGAAGTAACCTTTGCTGGAACTTCATACTGAGCTAATTACCTTAACTTGCTTATGATAATTACTTTAGGCAGGACTATCTTTTTCTTTCGGTACTTTTTTTAAGTCATATTTTGAGTGGGGAAAAAAATCACAAACCAGTTTCTTAACAGTGACTATGGGGATTTCTACTGAAAATGTATTTGTTGAGATTTAAGTCCTGAGAGCATCTAAGATGTAAGAGAGTGAATCTGAATATGAAAATTCAGAGCCCTCAGAGTAATCTGTTTTCCCTTTCATTGACTCCAGCATGGAGAGAGGCCAGTTATGGACCTGGTAGAATAACAGCTGCCCTCCAGGCATAGACTTCTAAAAATTTAATAAGGTTCCCATAGGACTTGGGTGGATGTTGGAGGTTGTAAACCTTTCCAAATTAACTGCTGAAGCTGGTAACAGACCTTGATATTGTAATGGGTCGTTGGTAGCGAGCCCATGTGCTGCCTAGCCTGGTGTTTCCTCATGTGGTTTTACCAATGGCTAGACTATACATTATACGTTGGCCTTCCCACCCAAACAACTGTGATCTTCTTCCTGGACCTTGGCAAGTCCCCATCCTCAGCTGAGACAAGCCTGCAACTGATCACTGTCTGCTGGGGCCATCTTGTGTTTTAGGCTTGTCAATGATTTGCTCAGTTCTGACAGTTAGTATCGGCCAACAACTCTCACGAGCCTGGGACTGCCCAGACCCAAGAGCTGCTGTTGGATCACACCTCTCTGAACGTCTTGCTCACAACCTCAGCTGTGCCAGCCTGATGTGGTTGATCGGAAGTGTTACACTTTGGCTTCTTTGTAGGATCTAGCCTCAGGCTCATTTTAATGACTCTTAAAGTCATGCACAATCAATACATCCTTACCATAGCATCAACATCATTCTTTTTCACTGTAGGTGGCTGCCTCTACGCAGCTTCAAACAATTTCTGAGCTTTATGGCTTACAATTAGCCATGAGAGAAAAACTGATTTCAACAATGTGTCATTCCAGTAGTTACACTTCCAGTGAAGGAATGAGATTGACCTAGCTGGAGTTGGGGACCCACCTCTAGATCAATCCACTTGCCCACAGCCAGGAATATCACAATTGGCCCAGCTTGGGTCGGATGCTTGGCCCCAGACCTGCAATATATAACCAATGAGGAAAGACATGGGGGAAATAGAGATGGTCAATTCAGGAAGAAAGGAAAAGTTTTGGCATACAATGACACAGACTGTCACACACACTATAACTCTGTGTAGTTGACATGATTAGGATTCCAGGTCCAAGTTTGAATTTATGAGTATGAGCTACAATGATAAAGAATGAAAAAGACAAATGCCCTCAAATCCTGGTTTTGTCTGTCCTGCATCCAAATATATTAAAGGTGCTACAAAGTCAAAAAGGTAGCTTCAGGCAGGTTTGCACGTGTAGAACTATGAGGATTTCTAGTGGCCATCTATTCTGGCTGACTTTATTTAAAAAAAAAATAATTTAATCTCAAGGTTGGACAGAATCATGAATTATGCAATATCAAACACTTCTTAGCATCTCTTCTGGCTTAGATACGATGTCGAAGGTTCAAGAAACACAAAGACTGCGAAGACACAGACACACATGCATGTAGTCATGCATGGCATTAGGTGCAAATGGGGAAGCCTAGTCCAGGTTCCGTGAGAGCAGTCAGTGCCGATTCCAAATGTGTTAGTATTCGTGCTAGCATGTGTGGGTAGAGATTGGGTACGTGTGAGAGTGTGAGTGAAAGAGGGTGCAGTGTATAAGTGTTTGGGGGGTGTTTGAAGATAGATTCCTGAAGGAGGTAAACCCCTTCTGATTACTAAAAGAAGATTAGGACTTAATCAAAGGGAATTGAGGAGATTAGAGCAGAAGCCCACTCAAGATCAAAAGAACAACATATAAATGCCATAGGAATGTAGTGTATCATGATGTGTTAAAGGGATTATGAAAAGTCAAGGGCTGCTGGACCAGGAAAGAGGCAAATCTCTTGAAGAGTAAGCCATGATTTAGGGAACAGATTGGGAAGATCTTCATTGATACTGCCGAGATCTTGGTTTTTTATTGTAATTTATGGAAAACAAGTGAAAAGCTGTAAGCACAGGCCAAAGAGTAATGTGGAGTGGAGTGGAGTTGATGGGTACCAGCCTGTGTCCGGGCAGTCCTATTACAAGATCTTTGTAATTATCTGGGAAAAAGATGTCAAGAGACTGAACCTGACCACAGTAGTGGGATATGGAGGAAGGCAGACAGGAGGGAGTTCAAGAACAGCATAGAAAGTAGAATTAGCAGTGCCTTAAAGTCATCAAGTTCAAACTCTGAAAGGATTATCATAATTCTGTGTTATCCACCAGTCATCCAAAGCTGTTGGACATTCCCAGGACTTAGAAGTCATTGAATCTGGAGGCACCTGATTTCACTGTGCAACGCTACCCTGTAAATGTGTGACACTTCAGTGGGATTTAGTTCACCAGAAATCTTCTCTCTCCCAAAGAAGAGACCTGTCACAGGGAAGAAGGGAAGGGTCCAGCCCAGAAGGTGCCATACCAAGCGCAGGAGATAAATTTTCCTGGTCTGTCTTTAATCAAGTGTGTTTGCCAAAGATGAATATGTTTATAAAAGGCATATCTGCTCCGTAATATTGTATTACGTAAATTTTTAACATAACGAGCATGCATGGATAGAAGTTTCGCTTTATTTGTATAATCAACGAGCTCTTAACCATCCTTCTTTGAAACAACTGTCTTTAAACCTCTGCAAAATGTATATTAAAAATAATAATCTTTGAGTCTTTCTTAGATTGCTTCATGAAATCTGATCTTCTTATCCAGGTCTTTGTACAGTTAGAATCTAACTGGATCAGATGATGCCAGAGGTCCGGACCTCCAGCTCCCTACCACCACAACCAGTTAGCAGAAATTCCACTTTAATCACACAGCGGCTGCAGGTCAAAAAAAGGAAAGCAAAACCAGAGGTGGAAATCTCAGCCTAATGAACATTGAGAAAAGATTAGAAGAGGGTTAAATTTCAGTGTGATAATTAATCACACTCCAACAAGAACAGAATTTTAGGAATGTTGGCTAATTGTAATTCAAGCTATATTCATTCACACAAATCTCTTTCCCAACATCGCCTCCAATTCTGAGGTGGAAAGAGACTATCTCTTTTCAGTATTTCTTATCTCATTTATAGTTAATACAAACAACACTCTCAAGTCTGTGGAGATGTAATTAATTATCAAGGTAGTATTACATATCTTACATAAGTAATTATAACTGCATGTACTCATTCATATTATCTAATCAGCTCTTAATTGATTACTCCTACTTTGGATGTAGTTTTATCTTAAGGATCTTGACAAAAAATGGTTATACCATGACACAACAGAATAGAAGATATCTTACATGCTATTTTTTAATAAAGAGAATAAAAGACCCAAAAATCAAGTGGATTCTGCACATTTTTAAGAGTAACTATTACAATGTGATTGAACATTTCACTGTATTCTTTGACATTCCAGTAGGCCAAGGGGCTACTCATTCCTAGAGCCATGCAACCTACAGGGAAGGAATTATGCCTGGTTTGAACCATCTGAGTGAACCATCTTTTTGCATGTCTCAGAAGTCAGGCAAACTTCATCCTATCCCATCTATTAGGAAAAACTAAAGGCAGGAGGCGTGGCCTGAGAAATAACAATTCTACCAGCAAGAAGAAAACTAGCCAATGTAAACGGTGCAGCCTGGCAGAATACCTATACTTACTCAAGTAACTTCTATTGCCTGTGTGGACAGGCAGAATAGCAAATTACAGTGTAAGTCATTACTGTAGATTAAAGATTCTTCTTTAACAATTCTTCTGACAAATTAATGCTGATTGGACAGAAAGAAGCAGATCCAATAAAGAGCAACACAGCCACAGGAGATTAAGGAAATAATAATCTTTCGTTCCGCAGAGGCACCTAAGGCAGGCAGTTGCTGCAGGAATAGTAACAGCCACGTGCTCCTCTCCATTTCTCATGTTCTCCTGCAGTTTGGAGAGGAGGGACTGTGTGAATAATTCTTCCCGACAGAATCTTAAAGGGAACGATGCATCACTTCCTGTCAAGGTTAGTTAAGATTTGGTGTTTCTTCTTCACCTCTTCCACCCTAGCCTGTCTCTGTGACTCGAAGCAAAGGATTCTGGGATGGTAAGCTCACAATATGGGAGGAGGCTGAGTCACCGAGGCATGGCTTGAGACAGCCACGCAGGTGAGCTGCGGATGTGATCAAGAAATAAAATGGTGTTGGGCCAAGCCATTGAGATTTCAGGGTTTATCAGTTTCTGCATAATTATCCTGATTAATGCACTGGTGTGAGTCAGAGCACAGGATATGAAATCAGCATACCAGTTTTTGAATCCCGTCTCCATTATCAATGAGCTCTGTGACTTGACCTCTCTGAAATTCTGTTTTGGGGGCAAGAATCTTGATGATAGAAAGAGACATTGTAAGGAGTTCCAACTCAGGAAACAAAATGAAGCCCATGGGTGGGTCCTGGAAAGACTATCTTCCAAGAGAGATGAAACTTCCAAGGACCCAGGTTATCAGGCTCCCAGAATTGTAGAGCTGAATAGGCCCCACAGGGCACCTGACTTGATACAGAATATGAAAGCCAGTCTCATTTTGTCTTGGAATGAAGGCTGCAGTCAACTCTGGATCCGCATTAGATTTAAATTACATCACAAAAATACTGATGCCCAAGCCCTAACCCAAATCAATTAAATCAGAATCCCTGGGGATGAGATCCAGCTAGGGGTTATATTTTTTTAACGTTTATTTATTTTTGAGACAGAGAGAGGCAGAGCATGAACAGGGGAGGGTCAGAGAGAGAGGGAGACACAGAATCAGAAGCAGGCTCCAGGCTCTGGGCCATCATCAGCCCAGAGCCCGACGCGGGGCTCGAACTCACGGACCGTGAGATCGTGACCTGAGCTGAAGTCGGCGCTTAACCGACTGAGCCACCTAGGCGCCCCTAGGGGTTATATTTTTAATGTTATCCTGGTGGTGCTAATATGAGTCAAAGTGGGTAATCAATGACTAAGTGTAACAAAGAGGGTTTAGAGCTGCTTAAGGACTTTCTGCCTCAGTTGAAATTGGTTCAGGAGGTGAAGGATGGAGCCCAGGGGAAAAGTCAGGTGGATTCAGTGATGTGGAACTGAGGAAAAAAAGGTGATTTTAGCAGCAATTTCTCAACAAAACAGAGACAGTAGTTTAAGTCAACACATTTTCATTTACAGAAATTAAATGGATGGGGTGCTGTTATGAATGCTATTATTATTTTCTTTTCAGTCCTATTTCAGATTCTCAAACCTACTAAATGCACTTAAAGTGTGGAAAGAAGTTACAAAATTAATATTCAATAGAGAAAAGTATTTGATTGCTTATATACAAAATTAGTAAAATATTAATAAAGTGGTACAGAAATTAAACAATGCTTGCGACCTTTACATGTATAGCCATTAAAAGAGATGTTGGGCTATGAAAATAGGCAGATTGCTGTTTCCTAAATGAGGAGAAAATTTAGCCCGGCAATCTAGAAATTGCCATACTGATTCAATCCCATTGTTTCAATGTCCTATTCTATTTATGATCAACCCACATTTAGCAAGGAAGATCAGTTTCCTACCAGATGTGAATGAATCTTAATGGGAAGGTGACCCTTAATTTCCTATAGTCATTTATAACCGTTACTCAGATTTCTCCTGTTTTTGGACTGCTAAGGTTCAGTGAGATGACAAACTCAAAACTATCTGCTGGTAACGACAGGTATTGATTGGACAGTGACATATTAATTATTTGCTTTTGATGATGTACAGAGGTTCCTAAAGAATACCCAGCTTATGTAACTAAGTTGCATCGACACCAAAGCTTTCTATTTTTTCTTCTTAACTTAAAGTCAAAGTCAGCAGTCTTAATAATTTTGAATGGTCCTTAAAATATTCACACATCTGCTCAGATTTAATTTAAAAATGATCCTTTCTCACCAATGTACCCTCATTAGGAAATACAAATCATAAAAAGTTTTAGGGAACAACACCAATAACTGATTTCATGCAAACAGTTTGGGATCATGCCCATCAATTCACCATTTTGTGATTTCAAAGACTGTTTTATCAATCTTCTATCACTCAAGTCACAGAACATAAAATAAACCATTAACAAGAATTTGGATTTTAATCTATAAGACAGACAAGGTCATTTTTTAAAAGCAAATCAGCTAGCAGGAGTGCTGTGGGAAGCATGCCTACAAAGAAAAGTAGCCATTAAGCCTTTCAGCTCCATTCCATAAATCTTGACCTCTTTTATTCCCTTTTGCTACTAGAGGATAGTTTGCTTCTCATATCATTCCCTAAGGGAAGTTCTTGCACCACATGAGGCTAACAAATATAATTTGGTCTTTTACTATTTTAAGTTCAAGTTATTAAAATGCCATGGACTCAGTGAAGTGTGGCTCATGTCACATGACCAACCTGAGAAGGAGTCATACATACTGTCCCTGACAACAACATTATGACAATGTGAAACTAATAATTGCTTTTTGGGGGATCAATCAATTTAAGATCAAGGTGCCTGAATGTTGTGTTTTAAAACATAAGAAATACATATTCTTTTCTACACTGAAAGCCAAGCAAAACATGGTTTTTTTAGGGAGACCCAGGTGTAAATATTGACTTTATGCTCTCCATTGAATTAGAAAGTCTGAATTGAATCTCACGTTTACTTCCTTTATTTCACCTGTGTCATATTTTCATTTGGTTCGAAATTTGAGCAGCTAAATTTGTCATCGGCTTTACGAGATTTCCATCTTTTACATTTGATAAGTTCTTGAAAAAGTGTGATGGATATATCTCTTCATGTATTCATCATCTATGGATGAAGTACCTATCCAGGTATACGTCTAGAAGGTGTGGACACAACAGTGACATAGAAGGTGTCTGAGTGGCCTCTCTACCAGGAAAGAAAGACAACTAAACAAAAAGACAGTAAGAAATATCAAGGAAGTAGTAATTAAAATGAGGTTTGAAAGGTGAGTTAGCCCAGGATGAAAAGAAAGTACTCAGGAAGAAGAAACAACCTGTGGAAAAGCAAGAGAGAGAACAGGGCATATTTCAAAACAGAAAAGTTCAGTACAGCAAGCACTGTATACAGTTTTGATGGCAGGAAGATAGCTGACTAGCGGTTGCACGTGAGTTTGGTGAGCTAAACTGGGATGAGATCATGAAGGGCTTTGAAAGCCATGGTAAAGGGGAAACTATAAAGCAGAAGGGTTGGTAGCAGGAATAGGGTTGTGTTTCAGGAAGATGTCAGAGAATATGGAGAGGCAAAAATGGAGACAGAGATGCTACTCGGAAGGTTGCAAAAGAGACGAGGGAAGTAATGGGCAAGTATAGTGGTTGGAATGGTGGTCCCCAAAAGATTATGTCCATGTCCCAATTCCCAGAGCCTGTGAACGTTACCTTATTTGGAAAGAGTTTTTGCAGATGTAATTAAATTAAGGATTTTGAGATCACGAGATGACCCTGGATTACCTAAATGGATTCCGAATCCAATGACAAGTATCCTTATAAGAGACACATAGGGGAGATTCGGCAGACCGAAGAAGAGAAGGCAATGTGACCATGGAGGCAGAAGTTTGAACATGAGCCCAAGGAATGTGGACAGCCATGAGAAACTGGAAGAGGCAAGGAAGAATTCTCCTTTATAGCCATCAGAGGAAGCACGGTCCTTCATACACCTTGATTTTGGATTTCTGCCCCCAGAAATATGACAACAAATTTCTGTTGTTCTCTGTTAAGCAACAGTTTTTGGTAATTTGTTATAGCATCCACAAGTAACTAATACAACAAGGCAAGAAAAAGACACATGAGGCGGAAATACAGTGCATTTGGGACACTGAAAAAAGCCCATAGAGCAGAATCCAAGGGCATTTGTGAGTAAGAGGCCAGAAATGAGGTTGGACAGCCAAGCAAGAGGCTGTATTAGTGAAAAGATCCTGGGTCTGAATGCACATGGGATGCCAAAATATCAGTGAGTGGATCAGACTGGCTGAAGAAGAATCATGGTCTTGAGGAATGGGAAGAGAAACTGGAAAGAGAGGAAAAAGGAACAAAATGCAATACTTTTTGGCAGAAAGGGGGTCTGTGGCAGTGCAGAGAGGGAGGGGGAAAGGGCTGGGTGTGGGGAATTTGCACCCCAGCAAGTACAGAGCAGTGTCTTAGTCAACTCAGGCTTCAATAAACATACCACAGACTATGCGACTTAAACCACAGGCATTTATTTTCTCGACAGACCTTTCTGGACTCTAGGACGTTGAATATCCAGGTGTTGGCAGGTTTGGTTTTGGGCGAGGGCCCCCCTCCTATCTTGTTCCTGTCTTCCTTCCCAATGAATCCTCCCACGGCAGGAAGAGAAAGCTCTAGTGTCCCTTCCTCGTCTTAGAAGGGCACTAATCTCACCATGGGGGCTTCACCCTCATGAGCTCATCTAAACCCAGTCACCTCCCAAAGGCCCCACCACCTAATATCATTACATTGAGGTTAGGACGGCCGAGGAGAAGCTCTAGCTCCTTAAAAAAACAACGTTTATCTATTTTTGAGAGAGAGAGATTGAGAGAGAATGAGAGAACGAGTGGGGGAGGGGCAGAGAGAGAGGGAGACACAGAATCCGAAGCAGGCTCCAGGCTCCGAGCTGTCTGCACAGAACCTGATGAGGCTTGAACTCATGAACCGTGAGATCATGATCTGAGCCCAAATCGGATGCTTAGCCGACTGAGCCACCCAGGTGCCCCGAGAAGCTCCAACTCCTGAAGACTGCTGTCTGAGGGGCCCAGCACAGGGTAAGAAGCCGGCTAAGTATTAGGAACTGAGCTGGAACTTTCCTGTGCCCTTCTTTTCACTCTTCTGTCCTGCAGCTTTCATACCAGTTGGTTGGGTATGCACTGGGGGGTGGGGGGTGGGGGGGGGGAGCTGCTGGGTGGGAAACGGGTGGGAAAAGAGCACTTGGCCACATTTCTCCTTCCAAACACAGGTGACCCACCAAATATTGTCCACAGTGAGAAGATGGGGAGAAGCCTGGGCCGAAGTTTGAAAGGTTTGCATCTTAAATTAGGCATTTAAAATTTCCTGGGGCGCCTGGGTGGCTCAGTCGGTTAAGCATCTGACTTCGGCTCAGGTCATGATCTCACAGTTCGTGAGTTTGAGCCCCGCGTCGGGCTCTGTGCTGACAGCTCAGAGCCTGGAGCCTGCTTCACGTTCTGTGTCTCCCTCTCTCTCTGCCCCTTCCCTGCTCATGCTCTGTCTCTCTCTGTCTCAAAAATAAATAAACATTAAAAAAAATTTAAAAAAATAAATAAAAAAAATAAAATTTCCAAACAGGAGGGGCGCCTGGGTGGGTCAGTGGGTTGAGCGTCTGACTTCGGCTCAGGTCATGATCTCACGGTTTGTGAGTTCGAGTTGCCCCGTGTCAGGCTCTGTGCTGACAGCTCGGAGCCTGGAGCCTGCTTCGGATTCTGTGTCTCCCTCTCTCTCTGCTCCTCCCCTGCTCACACTTTGTCTGTCTCTCAAAAATAAAGATTAGAAAAAAATTTTTTTAATTTCCAAACAGGAGTGTTTTGAATTTAGAAGATTTAAGGACTAAGAGTGAGCAGGAAAGTCACAGATCCACCAGAAAAGCTTCCTGTGAAAAGGTAGTGGGTTAGAGTTGAATTTTGCTTATCAAACGTCCTGCTTGTTCAATATACTGTTTAGACATTTAAAGAAAAAGACAGACATTTCCTCTAAGACATCCCAGTAATCAATGTATTTCCTCAGAATACAATCACTAAGGTGGTAAAGGTCCACTCTGAACAGATGCTTCCCCAGTTCTAGTGCTAAATTTAGGATACTTACATCATGGTGTGATTATTAAGCAATGTTTTTCTTTAACTTTGCTACATCTTATCATTCTTAAGAGAAATTTTGGTACAGGATGCATCACACACAGGTTCCATTTGTTTTCCCTGGCCAAGGGGAAGGTGTGCAACCAGGTAGATACAAAAGACGTAGGGTTGAGCAGCAGAACTGAAAAAGCTTTTCCATTCCATTCACACAGGCTCCCTTTTCCTCCTTGGTTCACCACTTAATCTTTTGGTCTCCTTTCCTTCATCTGTACAGTGGTGGTAATGAGTCTCAATTTCATTTTGTTTTCCTGATGCATGGATTCCCACAGTTAGACCAAATACAGTTCTGGCCAGTAATGCCCACTTATCTACCTCCCTGAAGTGTCATGAGAATTAATGATGGTCTGCAAAATGCACTGAAGATGAAGAGCACATCCTAAGGGAGTTGTTAAGTATCATTTAAAAGTATCAGTCGGCTCAGGTCATGATCTCGCGGTCCGTGAGTTCGAGCCCCGCGTCGGGCTCTGTGCTGACAGCTCAGAGTCTGGAGCCTGTTTCGGATTCTGTGTCTCCCTCTCTCTCTGACCCTCCCCCGTTCGTGCTCTGTCTCTCCCTGTCTCAAAAATAAATAAACGTTAAAAAAAATTTTAAAAAAAGTATCAATGGATAAGGATATTTTAATAAACATGGGAAATTCATGCAGCAAAAGGATCGTGGCTTGCTTGCCGTAATACCTCAATGAGTTAGGGTAGAAAGGAATATACATATTATCCAAGTAGAAAAATAAAGCAAAACAAAATAAAGCAAAAACAAAACCTGACCACCCATGACCGTAAACATATGAATAGAGAGATACTCGTTGCATCTTAAAAAATCTAGCTAACTTTTTAAAATAAAGCACTGGTTTAAACACCCACGATGTAATGTATGCCTTGAAATTTTAGAATAGTCTGTACAGGAAGGCAAGGGACTAAAGACAGAGATGTTCAGAAATAAAACCAAGGCAAAGAGATCAAAGATACTTTCCTCCCCAGTTCAAAATGCGGCATGGGCAGAATTCATCTGCTGTGTATAAATTTGATAACTGCTTTTATTGTTGTTGGTCTTGCAAAAAGAGATGAAATGGAGATATGAATATTGCTTACTTTGGAGGATAGTCGGGGAGCAGATGAAAAGGCACAGCAAGTTTGACAGTAGTAAGTTACATTTATAGAGCAATAAGAGACGAATATGTTATTTATGAATCTGAGCATTTTAAAAGAAAGTTAAAGTCACTGTTTCTTTCCTGCACGCTAATTATTCCAGGCTGTAAAGCCCTCAAGCAAACTGGAAATATTAAATTATTTTGGCCTTTACAATTTCTCTTGGTCTTTGCACCCAGAAGCATTAGATATGGCAGTGTCTGTCTTTTCTTTGAGAGGGCTCCAATTCCTTGTATACTTTAAAATGCTGTCTAGGTCCATTCATAATATATTTAATGACAAATTTATTTTCTCTCCCATATTGTTTGTCTTTATGTTGTAATGCACCAGTGGGCTGTAGCTAATTTTAATGTTAAGACGTTTAGTTTAAATCCTCAAAAAATTAAAAATAGAGCTACCCTATAACCGAGCAATTGCATTACTAGGTATTTATCCACAGGGTACAAAAATGCTGATTCAAGGGGCGTCTGGGTGGCTCAGCTGGTTGGGCATCAACTTCAGCTCAGGTCACGATCTCAAGGTTTGTGAGTTCGAGCCTGGCGTTGGGCTCCGTGTTGACAGCTCAGAGCCTGGAGCCTGCTTCAGATTCTGTGTCTCCCTCTCTCTCTGACCCTCCCCCACTCATGCGCGCGCGTGCGCACGCTCTCTCTCTCTCTCTCTCTGTCAAAAGTAAATAAACATTATGTGTATTTACTTTTGAGAGAGACAGAGTGCTCCGAGCTGTCAGCACGGAGCCTGACGCGGGGCTCAAACTCACAGACCGTGAGATCATGACCTGAGCCGAAGTCAACCGCTTAACCGACTGAGCCACCCAGGCGCCCCTAAAAATTTTTTTTAAATGCTTATTCAAAGGGGCATATGTACCCCAATATTTGTAGCAGCACTATCAACAATAGCCAAATTATGGAAGGAGCCCAAATTTACATCGACTGACAAATGGATAAAAATATGTGGCATACACACACACACACACACACACACACACACACACACACACACACTGGAATATTACTTGGTGATCAAAAAGAATGAAATCTTGCCATTGCCATTTGCAACACTGTGGATGGAACTAGAGTGTTTATGCTAAGGGAAATAAGTTAGTCAGAGAAAGATATTATATGATTTCACTTATATGTGGAATTTAAGAAACAAAACAGATTAACATGGGAAAGGGAAGCAAAAATAAGATAAAAACAGAGAGGGGGCAAACCGTAAGAGACTCTTAAATACAGAAAACAAACTGAGGGGTGCTGGAGGGGTGTTAGGTAGTGGGACGGGCCAAACGGGTGATGGGTATTAAGGAGGGCATTTGTTGGGATGAGCTCTGGGTGTTACACGTAAGTGATGAATCACTAAATTCTACTCCTGAAAAAATAAAATAAGGTGAAATAAATTCTCTGATTTTTAATACCATGTGGAACAGATGGTGCTGTGCTCTTATAGATAAATATTTTTTGTGATAAATTTTTTTCTTTTTCTTCTTTATTCACATATGTTAGTTTTTTCCCCCAAATGTTTGTTTTTTTCCCCAAATATGGTCTCAGTGTATGTGCTGTAGTTAGAGGTGTCTGTTTTATACTCAATTCTGGAGGTAAGTGAACAATGAAAATAAAAGTAGGTGGATCCTAATTTCAGTAGGGCAGTTTTATCACCATTAAAAGCACTTGGAGATACTATTATAATGGAGAGAATATTCCGGGACTTCATTTATTTTGGATACTAGTGACATAATTTAGAGTCTGTTCTTTCGCCGTGGGACACACTTTGAAACATGTAAGTCCCGCCTTCCTAAACTGCTTATTTTAGTCTTTAAAAAGGATAAAAGTCACTTGAGCATTGGATCAAATTGAATCAAAATGATATTTTCAGAGTACTCTGCATTACATTTTACTGATAAAAATGTAAATGCTATTAAACAACTCCTGAATAAATGATTAAAAATGTCATCTAACTTAAGAAATAAATCCTAGATTAAAATTTTTCTCTCAACACCTATCTCCAAGATACTAGAAAGTTCTGATATATATCTATATATATCTCAAATACATCTACATTTCTGCTGAATTCTTCCTTTCTTCAAACTAACCGTCTCATCTCATTTCTGTTCACTTTTGTGTCCTCTCTCTGCAGTAACTGCCAGGGATCCCGTTGCCTGGAGACCACTCTTGAACATCCATTGCTGTGGCCTCTTGGAGATTTAAGGCATCTAATAAGGAGCTGACAGAAACCATCAGCTTGCTCCTGAGAAAGTAGCATTTTTTTAAAATCACCATAAAGCACTTGTCTGGATATTACGTATTTCAGGTAACCGTAACAACTAAAGCATAGGATACAAAGAAGAAAAAGTACCTTTAGAAAAATCTAAATTCTACGAATCCATACAAAAAGGAGGTGGGACAAAAAACCTAAATGTGCACTTTTTAAAATTTTTTTTTAATGTTTATTTATTTCTGAGGCAGAGAGACACAGAGCACGAGTGGGGAGGGTCAGAGAGAGAGGGAGACACAGAATCTGAAGCAGGCTCCAGGCTCTGAGCTGGCAGCACAGAGCCCGACGCGGGGCTCAAACTCACAAACTGTGAGATCATGACCTGAACCGAAGTCGGTCACTCAACCGACTGAGCCACCCAGGCACCCCAACTTTTTTTTTAAATAGAAGAACGTTTCCACTCCCCCCAGTTTTTCAAACTATTTTTTTCGAACTATTCTTAAAGGCTCTACTATCTGTATTTTTAGCTCTGTTATTTTTCTATTAACATTCTTGTTAGCCGAAAGGAGTTGTGAAGCAGAAAATTCAATAAAATTGCATAAGGCCAACTGTGAAAAAAAGTGAGTGAAGGAGATAAAACACAGCTATAAGAACTCCATATTGCAAAATCAACAAAATGAGAAGGCAGCCTACAGAATGGGAGGAAATATCTGCAAATCATACATCTGATAACAGGTTAATATCCAAAATATATGAAGACTTCATACAACTTAATAACGAAAAAGAAAATAATCCGATTAAAAATGGGCAAAGGACCTGAATAGGCACTTTCCCAAAGAGGTTATTCAGATGGCCAACAGGTACATGAAAAGGTGCTCAACGTGACTGATCAGGCAAATGCAAATCAAAACCACTCTGAGATATCACCTTACGCCTGTTAGAATGGTCATCATCAACATGACCAGAGATCAATGCTGGCGAGGATGTGGAGAAAGGGAAACTTCTCTGGGTGCACTGCTGGTGGAAATGTAAATTGGTGCAGCCACTATGGAAAACAGTATGGAGGATCGTCAAACAATTAGCAGTGGAACTTTCATATCCAACAATTCCACTTCTGAGTACATACACAAAGGAAATGAAATAACTATAATTAATGCTGTATGGTGTACTTGAAAGCTGCTAACACAGTAGATCTTACAAGTTCTCATTACAAGGGAAAAAAGCCTTTTGGTAACTACATGAGGTGACAGGTGTTAAGAATGATGACATAAAAAAAAAGAATGACGACATAATTATAATTTTGGAATATAATAAAATAATACAGATAAATCCCGTAAAGAAAACCCAGAAGAGCCTCATATCACCTTGGGACATTCTGATTAGGATCGAAGAGTGCAGCACATCTTAGTGGTGTCCAAGGATCAAGAAGAGATTAATATTTGGTGGAAGGTATGCCCTGTTTAAGAAGCTAGGATGTATTTGAGTAATATTTTGCATTTCTGGCAGATAAACTATTTTTTAAATGTTCATGCTCAAAGGAAAAAAAAACTTTTGTAAAGTAGAAATTTAATGTGAATTAAAACACAGCTCAGAGATGAAATTAGAAAGAAAACAATGGCCCTTCTTTGCTAAACATTTATGGCTTTGATGCTCTTAATTACACTTCGTTTTTCATACAGTGCCTCATGGTTGCCAAGGTATGGTACGTTATTTAGAATTAACATTTCCTCCAAAATTCTTTATCTCCAAGCAAGTAAAAGGCCATACAAGCCTGAATTGCAATTAAGATGTGCCTCTCCATGAGCATTTGGAGGCTGCTGGGAGGTGGTACATTCCAGAAAGCTTAAGATTGTGCTTTAATAACAGACAAAACTAAATTTCTGCCATATTTCACAATGTGACCATGTATTGGCTGTTCAACCTCCCTAAACTTCATTTTTCTTCTGCAAGAAAAATGCACATATTTATTGTATGGAACTCCTAAGGTTGTTATGAAAATCAAATAAGTAGGTATGTAGCCAGGTCCCTGGAACTTTATAAGCACTTAATAAACAGGAGCTATTATCATTATCATTCCTATTAAGTTATATTAAGCCAATAGGATCATAAAGTTCTGAGACTGAGTTTGAGGGCAATGACAGAGTCACATAGCTAATTGTGAGCTGCTGTTTAAGAAAATAAAAGGAAGCTATTGTCTACATAGTACCAAAGAGTACATTCTGAAGAAACTAGGTTAAGATTAGGAAAAAAAAAGTGTTTTTAATGCTTTTTGGAGATGTGAGAGAAGAAATGGCGGTAATGCTGCATTAGGAACTATTTATTCTTGGGAGAAGTATAAAATCAAGGTCCTGCACAGTTCTATCCCATCTGTTTGTTTTGTGTGTGTGTGTGTGTGTGTGTGTGTGTGTGTGTGTGTAGGTATAAGTACATAAAGTACATAAGTACATAAATATTAAACATACTGCTTGATGAATGATTTTATGCATATGTCATGTAAACCCCTACTCATCAACATGTAGATCTTATCCACCATCTCAATAAGCCCCCTTGTGCTCACTAACAGTCAAAACACCATCCAGGCCCCAAAGGCAATCACTCTGTTGATATGAGGCTTCGGATCCCCTTCCCAATCTAGAAAAGGGGCTTGTGAGAAATTCAAAGCCTTCATTCTGTACCCCAACTAGACTTGACTCCTAATCCACTGCCTTTACTTCACCCACCTTCAATGTCCCCTTGCCTCTAGCCAACAGTCACCTTGTCATCAACATGCCCTTAATCTAATTAATCTGTACTATGTTAAGTATTCTCTAGACAGGAACAGCTGATGAACTGTGTGACATTCATCTGATATTTAGGGGACTTTCCCTCCACTATACATTAATGATGTTTCATTGCATTTTTTGATTCACAAATTCTACAACCATCATTGCACTGTATTTTCCAAAGCATCCTGGGCCAATGCTAAGAAGGTGACAGAGAAAATAAGCTTTAAAAAGACCTGAAGGTGAACTGTACAGGTAGCTACATTTTTCTTTTTAAAGTTTATTTATTTATTGAGAGACAGCCAGAGAGAGAGAGAGAGAGAGAAGGGAGGGGGAGAGAGAGAGAGAGAGACAGACAGAGAGAGAGAGAGAGAGAGAAAGCATGTGGGGGAGGGGCAGAGAGAGAGGGAGAGGGAGAATCCCAAGCAGGTTTTGTGCTGTCAGCACAGAGCCCGACATGGGGCTTGAACCCACAAACCATGAGATCATGACCTGAGCGGAAACCAACCGTCGGTTGCTTAACTGACTGAACCACTCAGATGCCCCCGGGCAGCTACATTTTCAAACTCAAATTCCCCAAAGAAGATTTTCTGGTCCTAGTTAGAGTTAAATCATGGTGCAACAGCAGAATGAGCTTGGTGTTCTTGGTCTGAAGCAGCTCTCCACACGTTTCTATCATCAGTGTGTTCTATGCTCCGAATCTTACCTTGGATACCTGACCCAGGTGCCCAGCCTGGGAATCCTTCCATTTTAGGGAAAAGAAACAGGCCCAAAAGGTGCACTGACCTATGTAGGCTCCCTACCCAATCTAGGTGGGTGCCCACTTGCCAAAATGACACTAACCCCTCATTTAAGCACTAGACCACTGATGACTGTACAAGAAAATAAGCCCATAATGAGCAAAGGATCACAGTTTATAGACAATCGCAGAAAAACTCAAATCATTTCTAATATCATCCTCTTCATAACGGTGCTAGTGAGTTCTGAGCTTGGATTTTTCCACTTGCTGCATGAAAATACAAGGACTATAATAATACAACTGGGTCAAAAATCAAATAGTAGCTACAAAAACCCTCAGCCCTCGGGTTGCCGTGATTTTCACTTGAGTGCGCTCAAGGGTTCATTTTACGTTTGACTTTAAAATTCACACTCAATTTTGACACGAGATGTATGACTCAGTTCTTTACACTACCATCCTGTAAAAACAGATGACTCAGCTGCCAGTTCTAACAGCAGATTATTGCAGTCATCATCCAAACATGCCTTATGCTGACTAGAGAGGGCTTTCAAGTTAATGAGGCAAAAACAGCAATGTCCCAATAGAACATGCGCTATCCTGTAATAAGAAAAAAATATATATATATATAAATACTAAACAATGTGGTATCATTAAAATGTAGTCCTTAAAAACTCAAGCATCTTTACTTTTTTCCCACTGTTTGATTATTACTTTTAGAGTAGCTGCTCTCTTAACTCAAGTCTATTTTTACACAGTTTTAGAATTCAGATCCCCGTAGGAACCAAGAAGCTAGAGGCTGATTTTTCTCAACAGGTTTCCCCTTCATAGTCAAAGCGTCCGCTGGACAAGAAAATGAGGTCAGCCCTAAGAAGAATGGTAATCATTTAATAACATCGGTAATCATTTAATAACAAGCCAAAGAATTACAAAAGTAAGTCAATCTGAAGCAATAAAAAGCCAAAAAAAAAAACAAAACAAACAAACAAACAACCCAGAAACCCGAGCAAAAACAAATTCAAAATTAGTGTTTTTTTTAATCAACTTACCCAACAAACTACTTAAAGAAATTACTACATTTTCCCTCAAGAAGGATGTGATAACACAATGCCATTTTTCTACCCACCGAGCAGCACAGGATGCGGGTCAACATACAGATGTGACATCCCCTTAATTATATTAACACCAGGCAATAGAGTCAGAATGGTATTTAGAGTTATTAATTCATTCAACGTGGACTTATCACCTCCTATATATATCCTTTCCCTCTGTCTCAGGGGCTTGGCATATAAAGTATTGTGTGGTGTGGGCAACAGATATGAGTTCTAAGGCACCACTGAAATACAGTTACATCTGAGGGGCCCTGGAGGCGGGGTCGGGGAAGGCTTCACAGATGGTGTGACCTATAAGCAGAGGCTGAAAGCGGTAGGAATTTGTCAGTCAGACAAGGTGAAACGATATTCCAGCAGAGGGCACGTGCCAAGTCACAGATGTGTGAAGTGGCTTAGGATTCTGGAAAACAACAAGCAGTCTTGTGTAGCTGCTGTAAAAATTGCAATCTAGAAGTGACAAGAGATGTGGCTAAAAATGCACGCAGGAACTTGATGGTACGGGATCTTTAAGTCCAAAGAGTTTAGCTCATCCTTGCAAAGAGGGGAGTGACACAATCAGATTCGTGTTTTAGAAAGATACTTCGTGTAGCTGTGTGCAAAGAATGGGACCTAGGAGATCCATTATGGACTGTTCCAGCAATTTGCATGAGAGGGAACACGGGCTGGCTTCGAGGTCGCACTGGAGAAAGTGAGGGGAAAGGGTTGAATTGTGTAGGACAAAGAACTTTCTAGAAATGGTTAGCAATCTCTGGGGTTTCTGACTTGAGCTACCAGAGTAATAAGGGTTTTCTGAACAAAGACCAGGAATCCAGTGGGCCTAGGTTCTGGAGTAGTAGACTGGTGCGAGTGGAGAATGGTTCTATTTTGGGAGACACTGAGCCGAAAAGTGTCTTTTGAATATCCAGATGGAAATGACAAAGCAAAGAGTTTGGAAGATTAATGTCTTCATTCTGTCATTGCCTAGGACACTTCAAGCGCTGGTTTCAGTGCTTCAAAGTGCTGGTTTGAAATTATATGCAAGTATTTTTGATGATTTACAGTGGAGGTTCAGGAGAATAAGGACTCTTGCAAGGATTTCTTTGATAGCTTTATGGCAAGTGTTTCAAATAAGGGCACTGTAGTCTAGGGTGTCACTGGGAACCTTGATAGAGGTCTGATTGTCATCCATATAATTTGCAGTGTGAGTTAACACCACCAGCGTCGGTTTGGTGTGAATTAGTCATGTATCCAAACCCCACATCCTGAAATCAGGGTTGTATTGCAACAACATCATCCAATGTAAATAACTGTTTAACGTCATAAATAGGCTTTTAGCAAACAATCTTTTAAAAATATAAATTAAACTATGTCACTACACTTCCCGGTGGTTTCTGCTTTCCCTCAGAGTAAGAGCCAAAGTCCTTATGACAGCCCACAAAGCTGTCCATGATGTGCCTCTTTCTCCTTAACTCTCTGACTCCATTTCTCATTACTGTCTTCCCCCAGTCACTGTATTCCAGCTACACTGGCCTCTTTGCTATTCCTCAAATGTCAGAAACGTGACCATTCCCTTTTGCTGATAATGTGTTTCCTGCAGATTTATCTGCATGGTTTTGACTTATTGGTCAAATGTTATCTTTTAAGTGAGTCCTTCCTTGACCATTGATTTTAAATTGTGGCAGCTAATTTTTTTACCAATCCCTATTACCTTCTTTTTTTTAAAAAAATGTTTATTTATTTTTGAGAGAGAGAGAGAGAGTGAGTGAGGTAGGGGCAGAGAGAAAGGGAGACACAGAATCCAGGTTCCATGCTGCCAGCACAGAGCCCGACCCAGGGCTCAAACTCGCGAACTGTGAGATCATGACCTGACACTTAACCGACTGAGCCACCCAGGCACCCTGATATTACCTTCTGCTTTATTTTCTCAGTAGTGCCAAAGTATAATTTTTGTACTCCCTCCCAACATCATAGCGGGAGATAATGGTGATAGCATCTGTTGATAGCATCTGTAGAGAGGATCTAGATGGGTTTTAGTAGAATAGGCTGAGCTTGTGCTGCCTTGACTCACGAGCCCAAAACTCAGTGGCTTAACTGAGATAGCTTCTTTCTTCCTCAAAGTCTGTTTAAGTCAGGTGACTAACCATGATGGCTCTCCTCCATGCAGTGACTCAGGAGTCCAGGCTCATTGTAGCTCATGGCCCCAATCGGTCAACATATGGCCTCCATGCTTGCCCCCAAAAGGAAGGAGATTGTGTTGAAAGGTCCCACAGAGTCTTTTACATAACTCAGGCCAGAAGTGACATACATCACTTCTGCTCATGGTCCAATGGTCAGCTAGTTCCATGGTCCCACTTAACTATAAGAGGACTGGTTGGGAAGTGTAGTCTTCTAAGGGCCCTTCAAGGAAAGGAACCCTGGGCATTGGTGAGCACTTCTCAAGTTTCGCACAACAGCCAGCTTTGGAATGGCTTCCTTAAGATGGAGAGAGCACAGGAGTAGGATCCAGCAGAGCTGAGCATAGATCTTGTTGAACCAGTCACTACCCATGTTGCCTTGAGTAAATCAATCATTACCTCTGGGTCTCAGTTTTCAAATCCACCAAATGGGGAAAATAATACCTACCCTGCTTGTATTAGCGAGACTTTTTAGTTTCCGCTACAAAAGTCTGCAAGCAGAATTACCGTATTTAGGCGACTGTTCAAATGCGAGTACATAAATAATGCAGTATGAAACCTAGAAAGCCTGTCTGGATGAGATATAACGAATTATGCTGTTCTACATCAACATTGTTAGAGCCGTAAACAACGGTACCATGTCCAGTCTTGCTTGCTTAACGGCTGAGATGCCTAAGCAGCGAAGTAAGGAGCTGTTTACGTATCGGCACTGGTGTATTTTCTATGTACGGAGTATGAAGAAAATGCAAAGGAAATTATGATATATGTTAAACGTTAAAGATTACCCAAAACACAAGTTTGGCGGCTCTTGTGGTATCTGATGCTCTGTTGCTAGAGAGCGTCTAGGCCACAAAGCCGACCCTATGTTCCAAGGATGGATGTGTAGTTAGGACAGGGTATAATACTGGCTAACTGTCAGCTATTTGAAAAATTTCATTACCATGTATTTGAGGCGATATCAGTCTTTTAAAGACACCAATTTTTACAGATTTGGCTAATTAATGAGTATATTTGTTGTCAGACATCAAACGGTACTGAACGTACATGTAGTTATTTTGTAAGTCACCTCAAGATTGCTCGTGATGGTGAAATTTTAATGGTAATAATGATAATCATGATTATTGATCATTTTTCCGTATGCAAAAAATGTCATCAATAGCAGGCGTAATCTTATAAATAGATGTCATGCAAAATACTCAAACGTGTGAATTCTACTATTAAAATATGCTTTGGGTTCTCTGGAAAACTCAGTGAAATCTACAGCATCATGACAGAAAGAGTCCAAGTCACCTGTTTTAAAGTGACAAACTGTCCCTATAGAGAGCTTCTTTTTAACTCAGCCTGCCATTTATTTTCTGAGAAAGCTCATTCTGCCTGCATGTATCTATGTCTGATAGACGAGTATTTCCTACATTAAACAGATGGGCCTCCACAGAAGCTCCCCCTATGATTCTAGTTCAGAAAACGTTTCTTGCTGCTAGTAATAGTATTATACACACACGAAACATTAGGAACACCTATATGGTCATTGAAAGGTCACAGATCGGTTACAGCCTAAAATATTAGAGTCCAGGAACCAGTCAGTACTGTGGTAACCAACCCACAAAAATCCACATAAAAAATCTGCTAATTGAACTTTGTCATGGAATTTTTCTGCCTGGTCATTGGCCCACCTAACTCTACGGTGACGAACAAAAGAAATGGATCCAATAAAGCCAGCTGCAAATAGATACCCACGGCCACGTGCTGGAATGCAGATAGCATATCAACAATGAGATAAAGCCTTCTGAAGCAGAAGGTCACCGAACCAAGATTTCTGACACATGGCC
This sequence comes from Panthera onca, assembly GCF_046562875.1. Lineage (NCBI taxonomy): Eukaryota > Metazoa > Chordata > Mammalia > Carnivora > Felidae > Panthera > Panthera onca. Next base: position 18,179,534 of record NC_138347.1, on the reverse strand, counting down.
AAGTGCTGGCTTTTAAAATGGAGCGTAACAGAAAGCACAGGGAGTGAATTTTATGGGATGTTTTATGTGACGCTATGATAAAATAGGTCCGGGCTATTGCCAAGCGAATGCTCCTTTGTTTCCTTTTGCTAACAACTTCTATGTACTATTGCCTTGACTCAAGGGTTTGGGTTGCTTCCCACCTCCCACGAAGATTACAACCTCGAGAATGATTCTTTTTCTTCTCTTGAAACACTTCTGCTGCTCTCGTGGATAAAAGACATTCACAGAGCTGGTCACAGTTCCAAGTTGATGACCATACATTGTGTGGACACTTTGGAATAGAGAGTATAGAAAAATAAACAGTCCGAATCAGAAGGAACTTTCTACATGGCAGTTAAAAACTGTGTCCAAAATAGCGCACGTGCACACACAAACACAGATACACACAGCTTGAACTATGATCTCTTATCTCTCTCTTCTTACTAATCTCTTTCTTATTCAGATTTGACAGTATCGTGCTTGTCTTTAATAAATGCCATCAATGGTTTTCAATCATGGCCTGTATCTTAATTCCAGGAGTATCATTCACATGGAGTCTAGATTGAGGTCGGCAAATAATAACCTATGGGCCAAATCTGGTCTGCTGCCTATTTTGTATGCTTATTAGCTAAAAACATCTGTTTTCTTAACGTTTATTTATTTTTGAGACAGAGAGAGACAGAGCATGAATGGGGGAGGGGCAGAGAGAGAGGGAGACACAGAATCGGAAGCAGGCTCCGGGCTCTGAGCCGTCAGCCCAGAGCCCGACGCGGGGCTCGAACTCACAGACTGCGAGATCGTGACCTGAGTTGAAGTCAGACGCTTAACCGACTGAGCCACCCAGGCGCCCCTTAAAACATCTTTTATATTAAAAAACTGTTTATTAATTTTGAAAGAGAGGGCATGAGCGGGGAAGGGGTAAAGTGAGAGGGGGGCAGAGGATCCAAAGGGGGCTCTGTACTGACAGCAGAGAGCCCGATGCGGAGCTTGAAGTCACAAACCATGAAATCATGACCCGAGCTGAAGTCGGATGCTCAACTGAGGGAGCCACCCAGGCGTCCCCCCTTTTTTTTACATTTTTAAATGGTTGAAACCAATCAAAATAATAATATGCTGTGAAACTCAAATTTCAGTGTCCATAAACAAGGTTTTATTGGAGCACATCTATACTCATTTGTTTGTATGCTGTCTGTGCCTTCTTTTGGCTGCAAAGGCAGATTTGAGCAGTTGCAACACAGACCACATGGTCTGCAAAGCCTCAAATATTGACTGTCTGGCCAAATAAAACAGAAGTTTGCCAGCCCCCACTATGCAAATGGGACCTCCTGGGGTTGAGTGGTACCTAGCCTGTGTGGCTGTCTACTACACCTGATCTCTAATACTCATCCCTTTAAGTGCTTTTTCTCGAGCTTAGGCATTTAAGATTTTCCATAAGCTAGGCCCAGACCAGATTCTCTCCAGCCTTCCCACCCACTACTTACTCTTTCCTCGGTACCCTGCAGCTTTTTATGTTGCTTCCATGTTGTAGCTGTGTGTTGACATCTGTGTAGCTTCATCTGTCTGTTGATATCCAACCTGAAATCCCAGCTCAGATGTCACTTTGAACCTGGCAGCTCAGAAATGCGTCTACCTGATAGGATTCCTCGCTTCTGTGAATTCGCAGTGTCTTGATCTTCTCTGACACACTTACCGTATCTTGCCCTGCACTCTACTTAGTCATACTCTTGTGTCATTTCTCCTACTTTGTCCTGCAATCCTTGAGTGTAAGGACTTGCCTTAGGTTCCCTTTGTACCTTTACGAATGGTGTGGGTATGGACAGGCCTGGTGACGATCCCGGTCGACTGAGGGACAAATGCCAGCATCCATCCAGGCCTCTGCACACGGGCAATCACGTATTTCCTTAGTTGCAGTGTCCAAGGAAATTCCAGTGGCATGGCAAAAGACCCAAGTCAGTGCTCTAATAAAGCTGCTATGGGGAGGGGTGGCTCAGTTCCATAAAAACAAACAAAATCTTGGAAGGGCACAAGCCCAGGACCCAACCCAGAAGCAGGCAAATACACCGAAGAACAGACAGGCCCTAAACATCGGCAACATTCAATAAGTAGTGAGATTCCATTCACCAGACCGGGGTCCAGGGCAACAGAGCCAATAAAAAAGGGGATAAAGTGAGGCTGTGGCGTTTGGCCAGGAGAAAATAGCAGCCGGGTCTTAGAAAGACCGGAGTTGTAAAGAGGTGACTGGGCAAAAGTCCAAAGACAGAAACACACTCAAGGTCAGAGCTAGGCTACTACCAAGACAATGACTGGAGCTGAGTCCCAAATATTGTGTAAGGACTCCTTAAATTATTCTTGCTTAGGTTTGGATTTAATTCTGAGATTTATGGAGCAGAGAAATCTATAAAGAAGGCTTAAGTGGCTCTAGCAGTGGGGGAAGACAAGAGACGCAGAGGGAGGGGGAGAGCAAAGCCTGGGAAAGGCCAGGGTAGAGAGAATTAAATGAGCCCTAACCACACGTCAGGCCTTGATAAGGCTTTTACTTACAATACCTCATTTGACATGCATAAGAGCTGCAAGGAAGCAGCATATCCCCATTTTACAGAAGAAGAAACTGTGGCTTAGAGATTATTAGTGGAGCTGAGGTAAGAAGGCAGCCATAAATGAAGCCACACCAATTCCCCCTGCTACCTACCATTGCCCGTCACACTTTTTCAATAAATATCTATTAAATGAATAATGCAGATAGAGAAATGACAAAACGGTCTTTTTACAGTTCAACATGGTAAATGTGAGAGCACAGATATTTGTCTCTTTTATTACTGGCCCATTGAACTCAAACTCACAACTCACTCATGGGTACTCTGTGTCTCATGTGCCAACCTGCACACGAAAAAATCTAAAAACATATTGGTTGCTGTGGTCAGGTGCTTTGGATTTCTGGCCTTCCAAGTCATTTTCAGAAACATGTCCAAATTCCATTTCCAGATTCATTTTAGTTTGCTCAGTCCCCCTGGGTACTCACCGTCTTCCAATTAACCCTGGTACACCTCGTTCCCTGCATGTTAAATGTTCCCTCAATAAAACCCTCCTTGATCTCTTTATGCAGAAATGGTATCTCTTTCTTTCCTCCACTCTGATAGACATTTCTTTCTATGCCATTTATATGGCTCTATCCTTAATCTGAAATAATAGTTGCATATAAGCTCCAGGAGCTTTAGAGTTTGTTTACATCTTTTTGTCCACCCCCCACCCCCCACCCCAGCAACAGTGCCTTAGAATGGCATTCATACAAAAAGTGTTCAAAAATGTATTAAAGAACAATGTACACACGAAATTTCACTTTCTTAGGCTCCTCAATGTGGGCATTTTTTCCCTCGGAGGTTTGTTCCCACACTCACCTTATGTTTGACTTGGTTCTTTTCAATTAATACAGTTCTTTCCGGTCACTGGAATTCTTTCAAAGAAGCAGTTGTATGAAATGGAAGACGACGGTATATTGAAGGTAACTAAGGCTTTTCATTTTATACCAGTTCCAAAGCCAATGCAAGGATCTGAGTCTAAAAGTACTTTTCACTACCAGTAGGATATACAGGCCTATTGGCATACAATCTGTTTTTCAAAGTCTTTAACAAAAATACTGATTCGAGTATTCTTCCTCTGATCGTGTATTCTTCTAAGAAGTGCTATTTAAATAACTGTATAATTTCTTTTATTGTATAATTTACATCATTGTAACAGTCTGATAGTTCACAGGGACCCCTTGAAAGACTTATATTTAGAACATTTTAAAAGCATATTAAACGGTATTTTTTTCTCATTTGATAAATATTAATGCATTTATTGATGGACAACCATTTAGGGTTGTCCTAAATTATGAAAAAAATAATCTTGAGTGTGCAGTTATTATAAGAAAGTTAACTATTACTAAAGCTGAAAATATAAAATATATTCTTCTGGAAACTGCACCTGAAAAATATTAATGAGAGAATATCTGATGGTTTCTGCTGGATAAGCTCCCTCGTTTTGATAGAGGCCTCCCAAAATGCAATCATTTTAAATTGTCTGTGTAAATAGACAATATTATGGCTTAATATACATAAAACTTAAAGCCACTTATATTGGCCTCTAGAATGTGTTAAATACTTTAAGGATATTGCTTTAAAATTCTTTGCTTAACTTAATATGAAGATTATTCTACAAGCCAGCAAGTAATGAAGGGATTCTATGGAATAATAAAAGAAATGTTTAGCCAGGATTGAAGAATTCACTAGGATAATCTAACCAATTATAATATTGACTACGATTAAGGCTAAAAATAATGTACCTATCAAATAAAGTGAATTATAAGAAAGAAATAGAACACCCTGTATAGGATTATCTAAGCTGATTCTTTCTAGAATCCATTTTTTTTTTTTACTTTTCATGTTATATGCAGTTTTAATATGGTATTACTTCTAATCTTTCAAGTACTGCTGTCAGATAAACCTAATTATTTCCTAGAAATGGCTTGCTACTGAAAGAAAAATGTAGCAGAAAACTTAGTCGCCCATTTAGATATATTCAGTTCATATTAAAATATTTCCTTCTTTATTTTTTTCTCTAAAAGAAGACTCAAGTGGATGAGGTATCAGACATATTGGCAAAAGTAAGATGAAGGTGGGTAGAGAAGGCGTAGCAAATCCCAGGACTTGACACAGACCAGACAATTCTTCATTAAATCTCTAGGAGCCCCGGAAAATTTCCACAGATATTTCTTGGGGACTATTACGAATTGAGTATTTGTGTCCCCTCAAGATTCGTATGTTGAAGACCTAATCTCAGTGCAATATATGTGAAGGTGGGGCCTTTGAGAAACAATTACATTTAGATGGGGTCAAGAAGGTAGAGCCCCCATGATGGGATTAGTCCACTTATGAGCTTGGTCTCTCTCCCCCCACCCCACCCCCGCCTCCAGTGGAGAAAGAAAGCAGCTGTCTCTAAATCAGAAACAGGGGCCGGACCAAGCACTCAACCATGCTAACTGATTTTAGACTTCCCTAGAAGTCTAGACTTCCTAGAGCTAGAAGAAATAAATGTCGATTGTTGAAGCTACCCAGTATGGTATTCTGTTACAGCAAACTGGATAGAGGATAAGGATTGTCAGTGTTCCTCTCACGTGGCCCTTGAAGTCTTGGCCGACAAGATCATGAATCTTGGTGTCACAGCACCTATGCTGACTGCACACAGCTGGCTGAAGATGTTGGTGCCACTCTCTGAGCATTTGGGAAGGCAATGCTGAGACGTGTCTGGTCCTACATCTGCAATCGTCTGAGATTCAGACTTAGACACCCAGCATGGTTGTCTAGGACACTAGTTTTTGAAGCTATTGTTTTAATCTCATTATGAAAAGAAGAAATTATGCTACTTTACTCCTTGTACATCCGTGTTTTACGAGGCTCTCAGACTATTATCCTCCTAAAGTTCAGCCTGCTGACATACCAACAAATGGTAGGATTTAGCTTTACACCAACTGATTACCTTAAGAATGGGAAAGGGCTCAGGATCATGCCTCACTCTGAGTTCAAAAATTAGGCAGTAATTTACATTCTTGAAGTATCATTGAAATCCTTGCAACAGATGTCTTTTCTCCCAAAATTGAATAGATGTGGTAGAACCATCCCTGTTCCTTTACTCAGGGCTGTCTGTGGTCAGTGGCAAACAGTTTAACATAGATCCTAATGGTAGAGACAACATCGGTTAGTTTTTGTACAGGATCCTGTCTTCTTATTCATTGTTGTATCTTCAGAATGAATTAATATGTAAATCTTAGGCTGTATAGTAATCAATTCATTCATTTGATTCAACAAATATTTATTGAGAGCCTACCATGTGCCAAGTACTATTTGAGATATTTGGAATACATTATTAAGACACTTGTCCTTGAAGAGATTACATTTTGGAAGGAGTGGAGGAACAGGCAATAAACATAACAAAGTACAAATATTGTCAGAAGATACTAAATTCTACAAGGAATAAAAGGATAAGTCAGCAGGATAAGGAGGATCAGAGGAAGGGATACAAGAGAGTTGAGATACAACGACTTGAAGGCAGTGAAAGAGTTGGCCAGGCGAACACCTGGAAAAGGGCACTCCAAGCAGATGGCACAGCCACCAGAGAAGGAGAATAATTTGGGTCTCAGTCAAGCAAGGAGGTCAGCGTAGCTGAGGGAGAGTGCCGCAGGGGGAAAATGGTAGGAGATGAGGTCAGAGGTTAGCAGGTCAGGTCCAGAGGGACTGGGAGACCATTTAAGAACTTTGGCTCTTACTCTACATGGACATAGGGTGCTGCTAAAGGGTTCCGAGCAGAGGAGTGACATGATCCAAAACTGGGTTTTGGAAGGAATCCCTCCGGTTGCTGGGCTGACAAGAGACGGTCAGGAATGAGGTTAACCTGAGAAAGAGAACTAGGAGGCAATGGCAGTAATCCAGGTGAGAGGTATTTTTCAGAGATGAAATCAGCGACCTTGGTTCTCCATGAGTTAAGTTACCGATGCTAGCTAGCCCAGACTGAAACGACTTTATACATATGCTAAAGAAATCTATTTAGATAGATACAGCTCTGCCAATACATTTCACCTCGAGAAATGCCCGGGTATGTTTTTTAATTCTTACATTTTGTGAGCAGGTGGTACAATGAATGGACACCAACTTCACACAAACTCCCATAAGAACCATCAGGACTAACTTACCCGAAAGGAACATTCAAATTCACATCAATCAATAATAGCTAATAATGGCCTCCGTTAATTTGTTTTAATTTTGACCAAGTGATAATATTGCCATCATTTTTTTTTTTTTAAACAATCCTTGATGGGACTGCTACCTCTGTTGAACTCTTGAGTGTATCTCGTCCCAAAGAGAATGATCAACAAAATCAGTCCTGGATACACGCTATACATTCTGTTATACCTACTCATAGCTCATCTGTGACATAGCTTCTGAATTAAAAGCAAAGAAAAAAAAAACAGGAAGAGAGAGAATAAAATATTTGCTCACATTTGGGAAGAATTCAACTAATTTCTTTAGCTGATTAAGGTGGGATTTCAAATGTTTCTCTCTCTCTGTCTCTCTCTTTTTGGAGCTCCTTGTTAGCTGTTTTGCCCTTCAGGAAAGGATCTGTGGTGGTACGGATTGAAAAGGTTACACTGTGATCATTTGCAAATGAATTCTATCTGGAATGAAAATCCACATAGTTTTATACTGATGTTGTAATGTTCTATGTGATATTTTGTCAAAACGATATGCTGCCTACAACATAATATTTCACCTTTAGTTATTAGCACATTGACACATTATGAGAGCAGTAACAGTTGGCAATGTGAGCAATATTCCAACTATAGAGAAGATTTACCATATATTTTTAAAAGCTTACAGAAGATACTTTCACCTAGTCTTGATCTATCCCATGAGGGGATTTTAGTGGGCTTGAAAGCCTCCAAAATTATTTGCAAAGTTGTGTGTTCATATGAATTTGTGAAATGATCCAACAGTTTTTATCACACTCTTAAAGGAACCTGTGACATCACCCCTCTTTGGAAAAAAAAAAAAACTTAAAAAAACACTGACGTGGAAAAATGCACAGATGGTACTTTTTAAGGGTTATTTATATATCAGAAGAATACTCTCAATTTATGTACAGTTTGATTGCTCACAAAATTTAGTTTTGTTTTGATCAAAATGGACCTTTTGCTTTCACATCTTGATTTTCTAGAGAAAATATTTTATTTTACCTGTCATTATTTTTTTATAATGAGACAGACCTTAATTTATTTCAATCAGCACTGATGAGCCCCTACCATACACTGAGGGATACAATGATGAGAAAAGATAAAAAGACCAGGTTCTTGACCTTGAGAATCTCACAGTCTATTGGGAGAGATGGAGACACAGCTATTGAGCATATATTGTGAAAAACATTATTAGGGAAATGAATTCAATGGTGGTTTTATCCCTGGGATAACTGATTTCCCAGAAAAGATCTGGGTTATTGGCACTGGGAAGATGACTATGCTTTTCTAGGCCAGGAAGAAAGTTAGAGTGTTCTGGGCACAAAGAACAACAGGTATGAAAGCGTGACCATTCAGTTTTGTGAGAACACAGGCTTGGGGGACAGGGGTGGAGAGCTTGGCTGAAAGGAAGTCTGGAAAGATGAGGCCAGGCTCCAAAGAGCCTTGGGACCATCCTAAGAGTTTGGAGTTGCATATGTAAGGTGAGGAAAAAGTATTGAAGGTGTCAGATAGAGGAGAGAGAGAATCGAATTAGTTTAGAAATCTGACTCTGGTGGATAAGATGAGGCCAGACCAAAAATACCAGGAAGCTCCTGGAAAAAAAAATCTTGAATTAGTAATAGAATAGATATTCTTGTCCCTATTTTTTTTTTATTTATAGAAATTTCTTTTTTATCGTAGCCTATAGAAGGATCACAATCATCTTCCTCTCTCTTGTTCCCCAAAGTGGCTCTGAACTGGGGTCCCTGCTTTCTCTCTCGCCCCTTACAATCCGGACTCCACATGAAAGTGAGTGGCCATTTACAATAAAATACAAATCAAATCATTCTCCAGAGGCCTCAGCCCTGATGAACATCCTGACTAACGTCTGTATATTTCTATTTCTTTTTCTCCCATCTTCTTTTTGAGCCCACTACTACAACTCTGTTTTAACTAAGTGACTGTAGGAGCCTTATGGGAAACACGTCACCTCTGTGACTCTTGGTTTTGTTTGTTTGTTTGCATCTTTAAAGTGGTGTCGGAACTCTTGTCCTTACTTCAGGGTTCTAGATATCAAAGGAGACAGGAAGGTGAGGCATTTTAAGATTCAGGAACCCCATCTAGAGAACAAATCCCATGTCCTCCAAGCACTGCGGCCCTGTTAATTCTCAAAAATCTGAGCGAAGGCATTCCTTTCCGTGCACAACATAAGCCAAGAGTTCAAGTCAATCGCTTGCAATGAATTAGACAGTAAAGAAAGTTGACTCCTTCAGTGAAGAAGCTCTGGACACTTCTATTGTTTTTTATTTTTCTTGCAAATATTGTGTTTATGACATGAATGATCAGAAGTCAAGGAAAGGCTGCCCTCACATAACTTTCTTCTGTCCAGGAAACATAGAGAAGGGCATTTGGACACTTGAAGCAAATTAAAGCCAGAGCAAAGGCCAGGAGCACTGCCAGCTTCCTACTTTTCTTTGTCCACAGGCCAAAATATTACCAAAACAAGTGTTTCCTGTCAATAAGCTGCAAGCACAACTTCTAAAATATTACGGTTTTTAATTTTTTTTCAGGCATGAAGTTCCGTAAGCTCATTATATTTTAATTATGTAGCATAACCCAAGTTACATAACAAATTAAAGTCAAACCACTGTTACTTTTCTCAAGGAATGCTGTATAAACCTCGAAGGTTAGAAAGTCAACCAAAAAAGAATATCTAATAGTAGTTCTTTATATTATCCACGAATTTAGAAATCTTTCACTTTAAAATTTTTTTTATGTTTCTTTATTTTTGAGAGAGAGAGAGAGAGAAACAGAGCATGAGTGGGGTAGGGACAGAGGGAGACACAGAATCTGAAGCAGGCTCCAGGCTCTGAGCTGTCAGCAGAGTCGGACGCGGGGCTTGAACCCACGAACCATGAGATCATGACTGGAGCCGAAGTCAGATGCTTAACCAACTGAGCCACCCAGGCGCCCCAGTTACTTGATTGTTGAATGGTTCCCACTTTCATCAAGTATAACTGGCTTATGTTGGGATGAACGTATTCCATTTCGTTGCTGTCTCTGTACATTTCTTTTAGTTTGCATGAATATGGCCAGATGAATCATACATAAAGAAAGCTCAGCTCCTCCGGAGCACTGCTATTTTACTAAGAGCTCCACTGCCAAATTCAAAGCTAAATTCAGGTTTTGGGTATCAGAATCTCGCATAGGTCCCCGAGAATATTTTGTTCAAATAATGTAACACCTCAGCGATCAGAGGTTCTGTTCACCTGTTGTGTCTTTAGAAATACGATATTTTACGAAGTCTGAGGTAATGAATATTAAGGCATTATTGTTACCTTTTTTTAAAAAAAAAAGCTCAGACAAAATATAGTTAGACAAAGGAGTGGACTGTTTTATGAAAACATCATACAGAAATGTCAAGAAATAAACTTTAGCAATTCTATAAAGAAAGGGTAAAGGAAAAACTTAAAAATCTGGAAATGCTCCGGTAGAAATATGGTTAACTATCAATCAAAAAGAAGCAAACCATTTTGGCAGAAGAGAAATAGAAATATTAATTTTGAGCCAACATGTTACCATTTTGTTAGTTACTGAATTTCTGCTTTTAGCTCAAAAGGTTTACAATTAAAAGCCTTTGGTCTCTTTTTAGAAATTCCTGTAAATAGCATTTGCTAGAAATTTGTTGGAAAGACCCTAAAATGGGGGAAAATGTGAAAATAAAATCTAAGATTCAGTTCAATCTACTGAGATGGTATCTTTATTTATATAATCGGAAGAAATGTCCGAATTGGAAATCAATTTGCCTTGTTATTGAGGAGCTCGGTTACTGAGTATCTGTGGCCGTCAGACAAGAAAGTGTGTAAGAGAAGGAAGCACATTCAAATAAATCTCTCATGAGCCTTTTCAACACAGGTTTTCTGGGACAGGCAGGCTAAACCATAAAGTTTTGTTGGTTTGGTATCTATTTCACACACACCTCGTCCGTTATTAATAGCAAACAAAGGGACATAAAGAAATTAAAATACTGAGTCCTTCCTCTCTATGTTTTACAAAGCTACTTTACTCATTTTGCTTATTTCTCACAACAATCCAATAGTTGTGTATTGTCATTGCCACTGGCCATACAAAGACAGTAAGGCTCAGAGGGGTTTACTAAGTTGTCTAAAGTCACCTGGTGAGTAAGCGGCAAATGTGCGATTTGAATAGAAGTCTACTTACTGAGTTCAAAGCCCATTCTGTGTCACATCAGATTTTGTTACATATGCTCCTTTTGCATCGTTTTAGAAAGGTACAAGAGTTTCATGAAATAAATGAGCTTCTGATAAACTGGATACAAATGACCTTTTATAGGTTGAGTCATGTATTAATATGGAACACACACATGTAATTCATATATTGAATTAATGAGTGTTATGCATTACATTTGTAAAGCATAAAATGCGTGAAGAAAACAGATAACCACAACTTCGAACTGAATCTTAGAATACAAATGATCACTCTCGGCTTTGCTTCAAATGGGTGAAATGTATACAGAACACGGTTTTGCTGGAGCCAGCAGCAGCCGTTGGCGCGGGCTGGGAATCAGGGCACACTACTGCAGACCCGGAGGCTGGCTGGACTGACAGTGTGGCACAAAAAGACACAAGATCCTGAAGGCACAGGGAGACACAGCTTGCGACCGTCAGGGACAATACCACCAGTCTCTATTTTACTTAATTTAAAATTATCAGCTGCAGGTGATGTTGTTTTTGACAGAGGTCACTGTGGTTCAGTGCTACTGGATTTTACGTGATTAAGCACTTAAGCTGTTTGCTAGAATGATTGAGGAGCAGAGGTATATTTGGAGGGAGTTAGCTCTTAGCCCTTTGGTAATAATGGGTCTTCAAAACAAGGAAGCAAAAGATCTTTGGAAGATCCTTGCTTTTTTTTTAAATTAATTTTTTGGGGCGCCTGGGTGGCTCAGTCGGTTGAGCGTCCGACTTCGGCTCAGGTCATGATCTCGCGGTTCATGGGTTCGAGCCCCGCGTCGGGCCCTGTGCTGACAGCTCTGAGCCTGGAGCCGGCTTCGGATTCTGTGTCTCCCTCTGTCTCTCTGCCCCTCCCCCGCTCATACTCTGTCTCTCTCACTCTCAAAAATGAATAAATGTTAAGAAAAATTAAAATTAATTTTTTCTTGAAGTATAGTATCGACACACAATGTTACATTAGTTTCAGGTATACAACACAGTGATTCACCTTCTCTATCCTGTATGTTGTACTCACTGCCAATGTCGCTACCATCTGTCACCATGCCATGACGTTACAAAACCACTGACTATGTTCCCTGCGCCGTAACTTTCATCCTTTTGATTCATTCATTCCGTAACCTTCTACTCGCCTTCATCCATTTTGCCCACCCCCCACCACTGCCCCTGTGGCAACCACCAGTTTGTTCTCTGTATTTATGGGCCTATTTCTGCTTTTTCTTTGTTCATTTGGTTTTTTTTTTTTTTTTTTAGAGTCCACATATGATTGAAATCACACAGTAACTGCCTTTCTCTGTCTGACTTATTCCAGTAAGCAAAATACCATAGGTCCGGCCATGCTGTTGCAAATGGCAACATTCTTTTTTGTTGCTGAGTAATATTCCGTTGCACATATTGTATATACACACTACATCTTTATCCATTCATCTATCTCTGGACACTTAGGTTGCGTCCATATCTTGGCTATTGTAAACAATGCTGCAATAAACATAGGGGTGAATGTATCTTTTCGAGTTAGTGTTTTCATTTTCTTTGGGTAAATACCCATGAGGACTCCTTTCTTGACAGTTTTAGGTTACTGCACCCATCCCATTTTTTCTAGTGACAATGATGAGTTATGGCACAACACTGGTATAGATATCTTCAGGAATACGACCATGTATTGGTCAACAGCTCTACAATGATGGTGAGTACATGAACAGATCTTCCATTGGAGACTAACAAACCCACACCATATCATTTGACGTACACTGTGAAGCTTAGGTCGGTCAATCTGCTTGTATTTGTGTGTTGTAAAAGTCGTCGGAGCTGAGAAATGCTTATGGAATTCAGCTCTTCATAATCAGCCCGCACGATCGTTTTCTGCCGCCATCAAGTTATGTGTTGTTAATGGAGGAATTTTACTGGTATAGAAGTTGAGTACCCTGTCACTTCGGCCACACGGCATGCAGCGTGTGCCAGAACTGGTCATGACAAAACATCAACTAGGCTGTCGCTGTTGTCATTGGTGGTGGTGGTGGTGGTAGCAGGGTGTGTGTGTGTGTGTGTGTGTGTGTGTGTGTGTGTGTGTGTGTGTATTTTGTGTGCGATGCTTGGGATTGGTTCTGAGAGGGGACCAATTGCAAAAGTGAATGTTAGCAAACACTGGTCATGGAACATAACCAGCCAAAGCCACTTACTCTCTCACGGCAAAAGGCCTAGAAGGTTTGAAGAATTTAAAACTCAGATGTATTTGCTCTAAGACTGATTCAAATAATATAAAATTTAGTAGCAAATTCTAAGTACATGGAGCTGTAAGCACACCTGTCATGCTATTCACCAGTATTTCTGGCACTCTGTCGGCATGTGTCTCAAATCAGTGTAAGGAATTTGTCAACCAGAATCTCAAAAGAATGACCTTGTAAAATACGTTGTCAATATTTCACTAATATCACTATGATGTGTTGTCAGTTGCTTATTTACTTGTCTGATTGCCCCATTACAACTCCTTGTAGGCAGAAATCATGCTTTATTTCTTTGTATGCTCAGGACCTAGGAGAATCCTTTTACAGGATGGGGGCTGAATAAAGGGCTAATGTTAAATGAGTGAATCAATGAATAGGAGTCACCGCTTTCTTACTTTATCACACTCAGCTTCAGAGTCGGTGGCCATGCATTCCGTCTCTACTCTGTGTTAATATACTGGATATTTTCTTATCCCTCCTGACCCACCTTCCAGCCCTCTCCGTCTTGCTCAATAGTCAGGAAGGCTGACCCATAACAACTGTGCCAATACACCAACTTGCCTTCCGACGTATGCTTGGGTTTGGCCAAACTGGATAGGGGGGATTGGAGGTTGAAAGGAACAGGAGAATGAGTCCTAGGACGCTATGGCTATCCCTCCAGTCAGTTGGCTGCCTTCCAGGGATAGCCATAGCTCTGGTGGGAGGTCCTTTTCATACAGGTACTCTGTCTGGACTTGGGTAACTACTCTCTTTCCTTGTCCCTCTCAGTCTTAGAGATTGGGAAAGGCTCTCAGCTGTTGATAGCCTAGAACATTGCACCATCTTTTCTTGGTTTCTCCACTCCCCATCTGCACCTTTATGAAAGATCCTTTTATTAAACTCTCTCCAATCTCCCCTTTGAGTGTGCTGCTTCCTGCTAGGAACTTGACAGTTACCATATGGCTGCTTGCATAACTCTTAAACAATTAATGTTACTCTTTACGCTTGCAAGGAAAATAGGACTACTCCCATTTCAAAGAATGGCTGTGACAGAAATACACTCTACCTAGAACTTGCATTATTTCCATTCACTCATTCATTCTTTGTTCATTTTGTTTCCCAGAAGCCACTGGGCATTTGTCTGTGGACACTGCAGCTGCTAGGTGTAATTCCTGTTAAAACAGAGTGGCACAACACAGCCTGGCTCAAAGTGAGTATCTCTTTTGGATAAAAGAGTAAACTAGTTTAAGGGAGTAAACTAGTTTTGCTGAGTGAGGGAAAAGAGCAGGAGGGGGAAATTTATAAAAGGAGGAATGCAGAATACTTTAGCTATTATAAAAAAACAATACTGGGGCACCTGGGTGGCTCAGTCGGTTAGGCATCCGACTTTGGCTCAGATCATGATCTCATAGTTCCTAAGTTCGAGCCCCGTGGTGGGCTCTGGGCTGACAGCTCGGAGCCTGGACCTGCTTCGGATTCTGTGTCTCCCTCTCTCCCGCTCTCTCTCTCTCTCTCTCAAAAATAAATAAAACATTAAACGAAGAAAGAACAGTACTGTTGGAGTTTTGCTCATTCTATTCGTTTGGGTGGAGAGAGACAGGCTTATGAGACCTTTACTATGGCTATGGAGGAAAGTCAATGAGCTTTAAATCGGGTTTTGTTACAGCACCCTTTAAAATGTAAAAGACTCTCTAATTTCATTCATTATATACGCCCTGTCAGCATTCTGAGGGTTGTCTGAGGGCCACAGTAGGTCAATGGTCACTCTCAGATCCCACCCTCCAAGGGCTGCTTCAGTTTCTCTACCAGGCTCAAGAGTTGAGTGAACTCTGAGGTACTTTCACGTGGAGATATTTGTAACTTGCCTCTCCAGTAGACCACCAGTGCGTTTGTATGTCTCCTTACGTAAGGCTACTTAAGACTCAGAGTTTCCAGAGAAGCATGAAAGAGAAAGAAGTAATATATCGTTGAAAGCCACACAGGTCTTAAGCTCTGCTTTTCTATGAGCTGTTTTATTATGCTTTTAACAAATGGGCATATGTATGATCTATTATGAATTAAGAAATAGTGTACATTACCAGAGGAAGGCAATATCAAATTATAGAATTTCAAAATCGGGTATGGCAGGAACTTGGGATTTTTTTCAGATGGTGTAAGTCTCCTTACTTAGTACATTTTAAACAGCATGGCCTCCATACTTCAGAGGCTTTCGTTTTAGAAAAGCATGGCAGGAGTCACTCTAATGTGATTATAAAGGGCCTGAAGGTTTGCTTTTAAAATTCAATACGTAGGTAGAAAGAAAGTGGTAACGTTTCCCCTTTGATTTCCAGTCACTATTTTTATAACACTGGCAGCCCTGAGACCCTGGAATGGAAATGGACCTGCTTCTGGATGTTATCTGAGCACCACCACACCAGCCCTTCGACTGGCTCTTTGCATCTGTGCCTTGATCTTTATTTCTGCATTCCCCCAACACATCATTTCTATATCCTCCAGACTTATTCTCAGCTTTCTTGACGTTAGGTGCACTTGTTCCGTCATTCAATAGATATTTATGGAGAACCTACTGTGTACCAGGCCCAGCCAAAGATCCTGCACTCAAAGAATCATGCGAAAGAGCCAAGAATTTGTAAACGCTGTGAAGGAAAAGTACAAGGGTAGGAGCATATAGCCAGGGAACCTTACATGATGTGTGGATTCAGAGAAGCTTTCCTAGGGGAATTATTGGAAAGGACTGTGATGGATAAGTGTGCTAATTAATTAAGTGAAGGGTACAGGAGAAGGCCTAGGGAGAGCTTATCAGATAGAAAGAATGGTATAGGCAGGGACTCAGAGACCATGTGGTGCTAGAATCAGGTACTGATGTATGTAGTGTTTGACTTAAAACCACTGGGCTCCAGGTAACTTATGCATAAGATCAGGGCTCAGATACCAAAGGGTCCAAGCTGGCTTCTTCTATGTCGTTCTTTGGTGTGGCGTCGCATCCCCCTATGGTTCACCACCCAGAACACATAAAGAGCAGATGTAAGACCGAAGTAAGCCACAGGGCAATGCTTGACCTCAAACTACGGAGAAGGAGGAGCCTACCGCCATGAGGCTGGTAGGCAGACAACTAGAAATATCTGGTAAGAACAGTAGCGGTCAGCATAGAGATGAACTTTCGTTTATCAGATACTGTGGTCCATGGAAAGAGCAAGTTACTGGTACCCTGCCTAAAACCAACCCATTTTCTGCCCTCTCATTGTCAACCAGCTGCCCCTATATAGGTGAATAGGTGTGGGTGGGGGCATTGTAGGGGAGTGATGGGGTGCAGAAGTGGAGATCAGCAGGTGTTCACTAACCACGACAATGATTTGGAAATGGAGACTAGGCAGAGCAAATAAAATACCATTTTCATTTCTTTGACTTTTTTTCCCACTTCCTGGAAGAAGGAAAAGAGTAATGTTGTCCTTAATGTTATTTTCCACACATCTGTTGAACATTTTATTGAAGCTATCTTTTTCTTTTATTTTAGAGGGACACAAGAAGAGAGAATCTTTTTTTTTAATGTTTATTTATTTTGAGAGAGAGAGAAAAGTGCACAAGTGAGCAGGAAGTGGGGAGGGACAGAAAGAGAGAGGAGAGAGAATCCCAAACGTGGGGCTCCATCTCATGAACCATGAGCCAAACTCAAGAGTCGGGTGTTCAACAGACTGAGCCATTCAGGCACCCTTATTGAATCTATCTTAATTGAGTTTTCAAGAAGTCCTTTGGATTCTTTGCTCCTTTGTATGTGTATTGTTCTGGTCTTGTTTTACAGATGAAATAGAGTCTCTTAGTTCTCTTTGGATATTAATCATGATGTTCTTTTTTCATGAGTTTATTTTACCACTTTGTTCCTCTCCCTTCTTTGTTTCTCCCTATTGTGTTTTGTTCTGGTTCTACCTTTCAGAGTAGAAGCTGTCCTTAATGTCTGGTCTTCCTTAGCTGTCAAATCATATTTAAAAGTGAGGCCCAAATGAACTAGACTGGGAAGCATAAGTGTAGTTTCGTGATCTGTGCATCTCACTATGAGATCATTTGTTTGGCTGGGGGAAATCTCCAAATGCCTGTATCTGCATTTTAGGGGTTCTTAACTTATTTTGTGCCATGGCAGTCTGGTGAAGCCTGTAGACCTTATTTCAGAATGTACTTAAATGCATGGAACCAATTATAGCAAAGTTTTAAAAATAAACCCGTGAAACAATAATGCGTGCTTTTTATTAATGCATCATATAATAAGCTTTAGAGTTCGATCTAATAACTGCTGAAGTAATGATGAATGAAAATATTATTTCAAGATATACGCGATGGATAATGTGATAAAAAAAATTACCGTGATTCCTACCGGTGACAAAGTGACGGGTACTGCGATTATTACAATGGTTTGTAACCTACATTCAAAAATGACAGAGATGCTAATTTTCAGGTTAGTGGAAACAAAAATGAATTTTTGTGCTCATGGACCCTATGGTTAAAAATCCTACTGTAAGTCTATACTTTTGAGTGGATCAATTTTCTTCCAGGAGGCAGTTCACCAATCTCCAACCTCAAGTATGTATGCCTGGCTGCAGGCCTTTCCAGAGCCATGCAGGGAACAAATCTCTCTTCAGTGGGAAGATTTTCCCATAATCCCTCTGATTTCAGCATAGTAACTCACCCTCCAACCTCAACTCTTCTTGCTGTCTCCAAATCCAGAGGCTATCTGATCAAACCTCTCTAAAAATAGATCCCAGGTTTTGTTTTGATGGAGCCAGGGTGGAGAGGGAAGATGGGAAGTCTGGCTTCTCTTTTAAAGATGTTCGGTTCAGAGGCACCTGGGTGTCTCCGTCGGTTGAGCATCCAATTTCGGCTCAGATCATGATCTCCCAGTTTGTGAGTTCGAGCCCCGCATTGGGCTTGCTGCTATCAGGGCAGAGCCCGCTTCAGATCTTCTGTACCCCCACCCCCGTCCCTTCCCCACTTGTGTTCTCTCTCTCTCTCAAAAATAAATAAATCTTTAAAAAAATGTTTAGTTCACACTCCAGATTTCAGCCCCATTTTTTGCACACCTGCGTTCCAAGCACTGGTTGTCTCCAGTCTGAGTATTTTCATAGTTTTATGCGAAAATGGCTTTCTGGCTTCCTGCCTCAACAGACTCAGATTGCTGCGTTCTCCAGTCTAAAGCAGCTACCGGTGGTTAAACTATTTCCCAGATTTCAAAATGTTACTTTTGTTGTCTGCTGTCTTCTTTTTGTCCTTGTGAATTTTTTTTCTCTTAATTCCTTTACTGTCATTGCTTTGTGAAGCTTTAGGAGGAAGTTCAGATAGACATTTGCATTCAGCCTATGCTGTTTAAACAGCGCTTTGATGCATTCATAAATTCATAAGTAGCATTTTATTGTGTCTGGGATTCACATCTTTTTTTCTGCTCATAGTAGCATATCTCCTTCTCTCTGATTTAATATAAAAGTGAGACAACAAGGTTGATATGCAATGCCACTTTAAGGAAGACATCTATTCTGTGTTTTAAGGAAATCATTTCTTAACGAACTTTTCTCAGACTCTCCCTAACTGCTTTTAGTGTCTCTGCTTAGGACACTACACTGAGTTTCGCAAAGTCAACATTCAGGGATGTGGGCAGTTTTTTCTTCTGGTACAATGGTAAACGTGGAGTAGCTCTTGTGGGTACAACCCTACCACAGGTAGCAAGTGAGTTATTCGTCAATATAAAACACATCTCCCTGAAGTCACTGGAGGGAAACGAAAAGCAGGCATAAATTGGAAGAGAGTCAAAACTTGGAAGAAGCGAATAGGAACTGGTGAGTTTCCTGTTGATCAGGATTTTTGCTAAAGGGCATGCGCTGGTCAGATTAAACAGATTCACTAAATCTTGGATAGACATCTTTGCAGTGTACCATTTTTAAGAATTAGAGGTCAGAATTTAGGACTGTCAAAGCAGATGGAAAATGAGGGAGGAAATCAGGGAAAGGAGAAACTCTGGGGAAAGGGGGAAGGGGAAATATCAAACCGTGCACGTAAATTCTGGAAGAAAAAATCAGGATGGCATCTGAACTATGCATGCATAAACTGTGAGCAGCCCTGAGGCTAAAAGAATTGAACAGATTTTAGCAGATACCCACTGCAGAAGTGACAAACATTAGGACTTGAGTCCTGTCATGTTAACTGCCTGATGAAACAAACAAACAATCAAATACTCAGGGAAATACCGGAATTTAATCTCTATCATGTATTTTTCACAACATCCAAGATACATCTCAAATTACTAGACACATAATCGAGAGGAAAGGCAACTGAGATGACCCAGACGCCAGAATTAGAGCACAAAAAATTTAATTTAGCTGTTATGAGTATGCTCAAGGATATAAAAGAAAATATATTTGTGATGAATGGATAAACAGGATATCTCAACAGCGAGATAGTAACCATAAGAAAAGAATCAAACGGAAATTCTGGAAGTGAAAAATACAGTATCTGAGACAAAAACGTCATTGGATAGGCTGGACAACCATGTTGGAAATAAAAGAGTCAGTGATTGAAGATCACTCCACTGAAATTATCCAGTGTGGAGAACAAAGAGGAAAAAAATGATAGGAAAAAACCTGAGTCTCAGTGATTAGTTCACTGTATCAAAACAGCAACTACATATGGAGTTTTAGAAAAAGATGAGAGAGAGAATTGGGTAACCCAACATTTGAAGAAAGAATGGACAAAAGTTTCCCAAATTTTATAGATTCAAAAACCTCAGAGAACTCTATGTGGTATAAATAGAAAAAAAGCAAACAAACGAACACAAGAGTTGGAAGGGTGACAGTTATTAAACAAATGAAAACAAAAAATAAAGAAAATCTTAAAAGTTTCCAGAAGAAAAAGGGACACATAACATATACAGGGCAAAAATACAAGTTACCAATGACTTCTCTCAGCAGAAACACTGGAGGCCAAAATATAGTTGAATGACACCTTTAAAGTGTCAAATAAAAACAACAAATTGTCAACCCAGCATTCTCCATGGAACAGAAATAACTTTTAGGAATAAAGGTGAAATAAAGGCAGTTTCAGATTAACAAAAACAAAGGTAATTCTCCAGCAGACTTTGCGTTCAAGAAAAGCTAAAGTAAGTTCTTCAAGCGCAAGGGAAATGATTCCAGATAAAAATTCAGATTTTAATTAAAAAATATTTATGACCATTTAAGGTAAAAATACTAGTATGCATAGCTTGTGTAATAAACATGAGAACTATAACATAAATTACAGGGTGTAAAAAAACCTATAAGATTGCACTAAAAAAAACCAAAAAGATTGCAAAGTTACATTTTATGTTATTAACTTCCAACAGACTGAAAAATCAAGGACGTTTGTTGTACTTTGTAGATCACCACTAAAATAATAATACAAAGAGGTAAGCAAAACAGCCACTTGATAATTAAAATGAAATTTTAAAAGCAATTTCAATGAACTCAAAATGATAGGAGAAGAGGGACAGAGGAACACAAAACAAATGGGAAAAACAGAAAACAAATAGTAACCACGTTGACCTAATCCAGCCACATCAAAAGTTACATTAATTACAAATTAAATACTCCAATGAAAAGGCAGGAATTGTCAGAATTGGTTGGTTAAAAGGCACTATATGCTGTCTGCCTGGAAGTTACTTTAAATAAAAAAATTCAGTTAGATGTACTCTGAATTCAAAGACTTACTTAAAGGGGCGCCTGGGTGGCTCAATACGTTAGGTGTCCCAACTCTTGATTTTGGCTCAGGTCATGATCTCATGGTTCCTGAGTTCAAGCCTTGCAATGGGCTCCCCACTGACAGTGGGGGAGCCTGGTTGGGATTCCCTCTCTCTTTCTCTCAAAAATAAATAAACTTGGAATAAAACTTTCTTAAAGACAGGGAAGAAAACATATAAATACATAAATACTTTCATAATGCTAAAATAAAAATTGAACAGAAGACTTAATATTCAGAAATGCCTTTGCACTTAGAAACAAAAAGTTTCAAAATTCACAGGGCAAAAATTAGTAGAATTAAAGGGAGGAATAGAAAAATTCACAATTTTGGTTGGACTTTTAACAACTTCTCTCAGCAGTTAATAGAACAACTATGTAAGAAGTCAGGAAGAATACAGATCGCCTGAACAGGACTATCAACAACCTTGAATAATTGACATTTATAGAACACTGCACCTAACAAGTGTAGTATACAGCCTTCTTTTCAAGTGCACAGGGGCCATTCACTAAAGCCACATGTTGGACCAGACACAAATCTTTTCTAAAAAAAAAATTTTAACCTTTATTGTTGAGAGATAGAGAGAGTGCATGAACATGAGGAGGGGAGAGTCAGAGAGAGAGGGAGACACAGAATCCGAAGCAGGCTCCGGGCTCTGAGCTGTCAGCACAGAGCCGGACGTGGGACTTGAACTCACAAACCGCGAGATCATGACCTGAGCCGAAGTCGGATGCTCAACCGACTGAGCCACCCAAGCGCCCCCACAAATCTTAACAGAGTTTAAAATTTGAAATATTCCAGAGTATGTTCTCCAACCAAAAGAGAACTAAATTAGAAATCAATAATAAAATGATATTAAGTAAGAAAACTTACAAATATCCGGAATTCAAGAAACACACTTCCAAGTAACTGACGAATCAAAAAAACAAGTCATCAAGGAAATTAGAGTACACTTTCATGTCAATGATCATGAAAGTTCATCATAACATTTGTGGGATGTAACTCTATGATGCTTGGAGAGACACTAATACCTTTAAATGGCTATATTAGAAAAGAAGTTATAACATCAGTGATCTAAGCTTCCAACTTAAGAAGCTAGAAAAAGAAGATCAGTGCAAACATAAAATAAATACGAGGAAATAACTAAGACCAGAAATCAGTGAGTGAGAAAACAACAGAGAACATTAACAAAGCCCAAAGGTAAAAACCAAGGAATGAAGGGCTACATGGAATCTGGGCAAGGGGACTTAAGTCCTCTTTGGCCGAGAGGGCATGTCTGAGAGCCAGGCCACTCTGTTCTTTACATCCCTGGCCACTCTGCCCAAGAAAAGGAAGCTGCCCACTGCCTCAGGTTTCTCCAAGACTTTCCACAGGGCTCCTTCCAGGAACTAAGCCCACGAGGGCAGGGACTGTGTGGATCCCAGGACCTGGCAGATGTGACTGCTCAAAAAATAGTTGCTGAAAGATCACCCTTGCAAACCCATCCTCAAAAAAACTTTTTTCTTTGCAAATATCAATAAGATTGAAAAACTCCTAGATAAGACAGGCTAATTTAAAAAAGAAAGAGAACAAGAATACAAATTAGCAATACTTAGAATAAAAGAAGGTTTGGGGCGCCCGGGTGGCTCAGTCGGTTAAGCGTCCGACTTTGGCTCAGGTCACGATCTCACGGTCCGTGAGTTCGAGCCCCGCGTCGGGCTCTGGGCTGATGGCTCAGAGCCTGGAGCCTGTTTCCGATTCTGTGTCTCCCTCTCTCTCTGCCCCTCTCCCGTTCATGCTCTGTCTCTCTCTGTCTCAAAAATAAATAAAAACATTAAAAAAAAAATTAAAAAAAAAAAGAATAAAAGAAGGTTTATCACTAAAAATCCTACAGATAGTAAAGGATAGTAAGGGAATATTATGAACTCAATAAAATTAAATTTGAAGATTCAGGTGAAAAGAATTTTTTAAAATATATAAATGGAAATGGAAAATTTAAATAGCCTCATGAATATTAAAAATTAAAATTAAAGTCATTATTAAAAATATTCCCCCAAATAGAACTGTGGACTCAGATGGCTTCACTGATAAAATTCCATCCAGCCTTTAAGGAAGAAATAAATCAATCTCACAAAATTCTTTCAGCAAATAGAGATGGAAAGAACACATCCTCAGCTGTTATATGAGGTTGGTATAACCCTGAGCACACAACAAGACTTTACAAGGCAATAAAATTACAGACCAATTTCCCTCATGAGCATAGATGCAAAAATTCATGACAAAGTCTTTACCAAATTAAAGCCAGAAACATATAAAAAGATTTTCTTAAAAAATCATGACTAAGTAGGGATACTCCCGGGAATGTTAGGGTGGTTTAAAATTTGAAAAACGATATAATTCCCATTACAAGAAAGCTAAGCATACAATCATTTCAGGAGAGGCAAAAAAGTATTTGATGAAATTGAACCCACAATCATGAGGAACAGAAGAGAATTTCCTCAATCTGACAAAGAAGATCAATGAAAAAAAAATTCAGTTGTCATACTTAATGAATGTTGCTTCTTCCTAAGTTCTGGAGCAAGGCAAAGATATTCAATATTTCTAGGGCAATGAAGTAAGAAAAAAAAAGCATACACATAAAGGAAGAAGTATAACTCGGTTTGCAGATAATTTTTTACATGGAAAATCCAAACTACCGTACAAAGTGAGGTATTGGTGAATTTAGTAGGGTGGTTGACAGGGTTTATATACAAACCCTAATTATATTTTTATATTCTGCCAGCCAACAGAAAACAAATTTACAAACAATTCCGTGTA
Organism: Panthera onca; assembly: GCF_046562875.1. Taxonomy (NCBI): domain Eukaryota; kingdom Metazoa; phylum Chordata; class Mammalia; order Carnivora; family Felidae; genus Panthera; species Panthera onca. Next base: position 18,155,775 of record NC_138347.1, on the reverse strand, counting down.
TTCAAGTGTTAAGAAACAAGTTACTACGTAGGGGTAAATTTAACAAAGGCAAGGACTGAATCATGTTTACCTGTATTTCCACAGTGATTAGCAGAGTTCCTGGCAAACGGAATTTTTTAAATAAAATGTACAATATAAAAATAACACATTTAACGCATAAATATATAAAATGTAATATTTATTAAATGTGCGCTATAACAGAGATTTAATTAATGTCTTAGGATGTTAGAAATTGTTTTCTCCCTCATCTATCTGTCATGGAATAAGTGTACCAGACAACAAAAGATAGCATCATACGGGGGGGCTACACTCCTTCCTTCCCCACTTGGACCTGAACCACTTTTGCGTTCCAGCTAGAGTATATGTACTGAAATTGTACTTATCACCTCTGCCCATGTACCATTGGCTGTAGGTTAGTCACATGGTCACACCCAGCTGCAAGGAAGACTGGGAAATGTGTTTATCCTGGGCACATATTGTGCTCTGTGAAAATTACATTACTACGGAAAAAGAGAGTGGATACTTGAAGACAATTAATGGTTTCTGGCACACCAATCCTACCCTGGCAGGTACAGTCAACAATGACTTTAATTTTAATATTTTATTGTTCTTCCAGCTACAATACTTTGAAATCATCATTGAGTTTAGAGTTCATTTCTATAAACTCACTCCCTAGAATACAGAGCAAGTTCTATTCAGCTGCTGTATTTGTTTAATCGAATTATATGCAAATTATCCCTTTTAATCATTAACACCCTAAAATATGTACTTCTGAGACCCACTGTAAATGCAGAACACTTAGAAAACTGAACACCTACACTGACCAGGATTTATGAATTACGGGCTAAAACAGAAGTCACAGAATAAGATTTATGCCTGATCAAATTATAGATTTTAGCATACCGACTCATAAATCAGTCCCTAGAATCTCAAGGGCAATGAAAGGATTTATAAATCAAAACTTATTTAGGATTTATTAGCTGAATGTTTATCATAAGAATGCAATGTTTATAAATCTTGTCTGACTTACACAACTAAATTTATAAGCTCTTTGTAGTCAGGGTCCAGCTCTGATGACACTTGTGAGGGGTATAGATTGTGATGTATACTGGTGATACTTAGGTTACATTGATTAATGACAGGATCAGAAGGAAAGATAATTTTATTAAATTTGCTTAACATTTAAATGGGTTTTAAAGGTTAACTTTGTAATTAAAACACAGCATCTATTTATATATTTTTACTATTATAGACAGATGGGTTCAAATATTTAGAGAATAAAATAAATTATAATTTGAGTATAAAATGACACCAAAAGAACAATTTAGCTAAATGGCAAAACCATTTCAGAACAGGTTAAATGTTCCAGAAAACATTAATACGACATTTCTGTACTATGAATTCTGGTCTGTATTTAATTCCTAATTTGGAAAACAATTCTATGTTAAAATTTTAAATTTTATTACAAATACAAGATATTTGCACTATTTCAACATACGTTACTTTTAAAGTTCTGTTTTCTCATTTATCACATTCTTTCAGGGTCTCCAGATCTGCCTCCCACCTGGTGAAATGGTATTCTTTAATCTAGCTGACTTCCTCATTTGGTTTTATTTCTCTGCTCAAATATCACATCTCTAGGGCCCACCCACATCGCTCTCAAGTTAAACTTATTTATTTATTTATTGAAATAAATATTTATATAATTTAGAAATTATATATACATTTATTTATTGAAAGATACTAAGAAGCAACTAGAAGGTGGGGGTGTCTGGGTGGCTCAGTCGGTTAAGCGTCCAACTTCAGCTCAGGTCATGATCTCGCGGTTCGTGAGTTTGAGCCCCGCGTTGGGCTCTGTGCTGCCAGCTCGGAGCCTGGAGCTGCTTGGGATTCTGTGTCTCCTTCTCTCTCTCAGCCCCTCCCCCGCTCATGCTCTATCTCTCTCTGTGTCTCTCAATAATAAACACACGTTAAAATTTTTTTTTACAAAGAAGCAACCAGAAGGTTAATTCCCAAATAGCAAAGTGAGTGAGTGATTACACATGCAAACAGTTCTATGGTGAAGTTTCTACCTCCTGGTTAACTCGGTACTCCTAACAAAGTGAAAGATGGTTCACCTCATTCACTTTTCAATAATGAAAGCTTAAACAGATACTTTAAAATAATTTGAATAAATGTTGACATTAGGTGTTTTCTTAGATGGACATGGGATGGACCTTGCTACCTTTAGATATTAGAGATTTCCGAAACAAAATAAAGCTGGAAGAAATTGTAACTATTAAAACAGAACGCAATTTCAGTAAATATATGAATAAAACTATGATCTGCTTAGTCTTTTTTTAAATGTTTATTTATTTTGAGGGGGGGGAGGGGCAGAGAGACAGGGAGACAGAATTGGAAGCAGGCTCCAGGCTCTGAGCTGTGAGCAGCACAAATCCTGACGCTGGGTTTGAACTCATGAACTGCAAGATCATGACCTGAGCCAAAGTCAGACGCTTAACCAACTAAGCCACCCAGGCACCCTTGCTTAGTTTTTAACTTAAGAAAAAGTTAGGATAATATTTCTATGTGCTTTAAGTCTCTTGATTTTTCTTAAAATGTGGTTTTAAAAATACAGTATAAAAAATTTTTTTATTTTTTTATTTTTTTTTTTTAATTTTTTTTTCAACGTTTTTTATTTATTTTTGGGACAGAGAGAGACAGAGCATGAACGGGGGAGGGGCAGAGAGAGAGGGAGACACAGAATCGGAAACAGGCTCCAGGCTCCGAGCCATCAGCCCAGAGCCTGACGCGGGGCTCGAACTCACGGACCGCGAGATCGTGACCTGGCTGAAGTCGGACGCTTAACCGACTGCGCCACCCAGGCGCCCCCAGTATAAAAATTTATAAATAAAACATAAATACAAAATGACTTTAGGAAATCACTTCCTATTATCGAACAGGTTTGGTTCAATATATCCCCCTCCCCTCATCCCAAGGTCCAATAATTGCATTGATAACAATAATAATAATTAATAATGGTAATAATATAACAGCAACTGATGTTTCTGCTAGAACATGATGTATGTAGTCCTGGGTTATGAAAAGTTCTACAATATCATGAATTAAAAATTAAAAGTAATAGGACTACAGAGTATAGACAGGTCAGTTAATCAAAAACCAGCGGTAGGTAGATCAGCGTTTCCTGGAGTCTGAAGCTTGCAGACTTTTGAGGACCCTTTATTTTCTTTTCTTTTTTTTTTTTTTTTAATTTTTTTTCAACGTTTTTTATTTATTTTGGGGACAGAGAGAGACAGAGCACAAATGGGGGAGGGGCAGAGAGAGAGGGAGACACAGAATCAGAAACAGGCTCCAGGCTCCAAGCCATCAGCCCAGAGCCTGACGCGGGGCTCGAACTCACGGACCGCGAGATGGTGACCTGGCTGAAGTTGGACGCTTAACCGACTGCGTCACCCAGGCGCCCCGAGGACCCTTTATTTTAAAGAAGATACAGTTGATTAACTGACTGACACAACTCAGCAGAACAAATTCCTTTGTGTTTTACTACATTTTGTGGCTGCAAATTCTTTGAGCTCCTTTTCATGTAACAGTAACTCATAATATCTTTTCCTAGACAGAGAAGAGAAAGATAATGCAGTCTTTCCTCTAACATGATGGATGGGGCTGTTTGATCATTTGGGGGAAGCGTTCCTATACAGAAATGGCTAACAGTTACAGCTATATATGGAAGTGACTATAAACCACATAAATATATACTAAACTTAGAAAAAATATATCCTACAATTCCCGTTACCTCCCAGCTGGTCCCTAAAACGGTACAGCCATTCCAAAGCCCCTGAGGGAGAAGTAATTGAAGTGGAAAGATTGTGGTCTTAAAAGAAACAGTCAAAATATCCTACTTTACAAGTGCTACAAAAATGCACTCCCTTCGATGCAATGAAGGGGCCCATGCAAAAAATAAGAAAGAAAGCTTCATTAGGGCCACCATAGATTCTACTGAGCTCAGACTGAGTATTCCAGCAACAATAATGGATGCTCAGGAAATAACTTGCCCAGCTCAGGCAGGAAGCTCACTGTGGCCGGAGGCTGCCTCAGAGGATATTAAAAAGGCACAGGGGCGCCTGGGTGGCTCAGTCGGTTGAGCATCCGACTTCGACTCAGGTTATGATCTTGTGGTTCGTGGGTTCAAGCCCCGCGTGGGGCTCTGTGCTGGCAGCTCGGAGCCTGGAGCCTGTTTCGGATTCTGTGTCTGCCCCTCCCCCACTCAGGCTCTATCTCTGTCTCAGAAATAAATAAACCTTAAAATAAATAAATAAATAAATAAATAGGCACAAAAACCATCAGGTGGAAATGTCAGCTCCCCAGCACTGAGGCAATGCAGATGGAAGCGTAATCTACCAAAAGTCAAGAGCTGAGCAAGGCTGAGAGTACATTTTTCTAGATGGGGAACCCCAGGTGCAAAGACTCATTTTTATTTTTCTTACAATGGAGCAAGAGAAGGTCTCCCACGTGCAGCATTTAAGCTAAGGGTCTTGGCCTTTCCTGGTGAAGACTGTATTTATATTCCTGCGTTTTTGATTCTCTTTGCCAAGGAAAAAATGTTTGAACCAGCACAGTTTCTGTGTCACACTCATGCCATTACCTGCTTTGCCCAACATGGAGCATATAACTGATAATGATGGAGAAGAAGAGATAGTAGCCAAAAATTATTGAGCACTAGCTCTTGTTCTAAGTGGCCCATAAGTTCAAACTAATCTATTCTTCGTAGCCACCCATGGGACAGATTCTAATATTATCCCCATTTTACAATCCGTTACTGTTGGTAACGGTAAAAGCTCTGTAAGTATGACTGCTGTGGGCTTACCAAGAAGTCATTGGTCATTCCTTCTATTCAATTACTTTGATCAAACCTAAGTAAAGCTTTATAGCCTTTTATTTTCAATATAAATACTCCTGAAAACACTTACCATAGTTATTTGAACTGTCTTTATTAAGTCTGCATAAAGGCAAAGAAGTTACGGTTCATTATATGACAATTCGATTCTATTTCTTAATTTGAAAACTAAACAGGATAGTAGAGTCCAAAATGAAATGTACTTTGGTATAGTTAACTTAGACTAGTGTAGCCCAAGGGCTATTTGTTGGTTAATAAAAATATAGATTTCTGGCTCCCATTTTGGACCTACTGAACCTGAATTTCTACATTAGGTCCTAGGAAAAATGTAGTTTTAACAAGCACTCTCAGGTGATTCTGATGCATACTGAAGTTTAGGAACCTCTAATTTAAACTAATGTAGGGGCGCCCGAGCGGCTCAGTCAGTTAGGGGACTAACTTCGGCTCAGGTCATGACTTCAGCTCAGGTTTGTGGACTGGAGCCCTGTGTCGGGCTCTGTGCGGACAGCTCAGAGCCTGGAGCCTGCTTTGGATTCTGTGTGTGCCTCTCTCTACTCCTCCCCTGCTCATGCTCTGTCTCCCTCTGTCTCTCAAAAACAAATAAATGTTAAAAAATTAAAAATAAATAAACTAATGTAAATGCTGTGAAATCTCTACTTTCCTATGAACAGACATAATTAATGTCTGGTGTTTACAACTGCAAGACATTTAAAAGCTTGGGTGTGATTTAAGAAATGGATAAATACGTTTTTGTTTCTTGTATGCTAATATAGCCTTAAAAGCGTTATTTGAAATAAATGACGCAGCACGGGGGAAAAAAAAAAACCTACAAAGTTGTGCAGGTCTTTAAATCATACTATCGATTAATGGAAACACCTGGGGGTTAGTCTTCCTAATAGCATAATCTGAAAAGTAGAACAGATTTTACTGGCTTTGGATAAATCATTTCAGGATAAGCTCTTTTCCCTCATGAACTACTTTCTTCCTGCACCAGGAAAGGAATGAATTTTTGGGTCTTGCAGTTCCTGGTGAGTTCTCCTTTCTCATAAATATTTAGATTAGAAGAGAAAAGCCAAGATCATTCTTTTAAATAGTTTAATGAATTTTTTTTTTTAAATGTACGAACATAGTTGGGAAAGCCTGCCACTGATTAGATTCTTGGTTTTAATATTCTATTCTTTCTCTTTCCGAAATTCTCTTTTACATTTCATGAAGTAATGTATTTCTCTTAATAAGCCTAAGTTGAAATTCATTATTGTAGTCACTTTTACCACAAAATTCATTTATCGATTCTCTTCATTTTCTGTTGCTTGTGTCTTTATCTTCCTTTCACGTCATCTGCAGGGCACTCTGTCTATCTGGTACTTTTTTTTCCCCCTTTAATGTTTATTTATTTTTGAGAGAGAGAGAGAGACACATACACACAGAACGTGAGCAGGGGAAGAGCCGAGAGAGAGGGAGACATAGAATGTGAAACAGGCTCCAGGCTCTGAACTGTCAGCACAGAGCCTGATGTGGGGCTTGAACTCACGAACCGTGAGATCATGACCTGAAGTCGGATGCTTAACTGACTGAGCCACCCAGGCGCCCCTGCATCTGGTACCATTAAATTAATATCTCTGCCATCACTGCGACGGGTTTTTGGTGTACCACACGTGTGGGCCACCTCCTTAAATATCTCATTTCCTAGTTGAGGTGATTACACATAAAAATGCCAGGAATTGCCAAGTTTTAGGTTGGTTTAGAATTAGAATACAGTAAATCTAAGCTTCCCTGGTATTATCTACAATTCGCTGACATGACTCATAATTAAAAAGAAAAAAGATGAACAAAGGGAAAATGCAAATAATTTCATCTAACCCTGTATGTACGTCAAGAGACACACACTGCTCTCTCCTAAGATGCGCTTCAGCAACAAATAATGAGTCTGTTTGCTGTTTACGGAAACCAAACATGTTTCTCTTTTTGATGGTTATGTCTTCTTGATCGATGGACCCTTTTCTCACTGTGCAATATCACTTTTTGTCTCTGGTAATACTTTCTGCTCTGGACTTTACTTTGTCTCACACTCATGTAGCCACACTAGCTTTCTTTTGGTTCAAGTTTGCACGGTCTGTATTTTCTCTATCCTTTTACTTTTTTTTTTTCTTTTCATGGCTTGATAGCTCATTTCCCAACCCTCCCCTGCTGTATTAAGAGGTAATTAATTTAAAAATTGCGTAGATTTAAGGTATACAACCTGGTTATTCAATATTTTCATATATTGTAAACTAATCACGACAATCAAGGTAATCAACATATCCCTCATCTCACAGTTACCTTTTTCTTTTGTGTGTGTGTTGAGAAAAATGTAAGATCTATGCCTTTAGCAATCACACAATAGAGTATTGCTAACTATAGTCACATGGTTACACAGCAGACCTCCAGGACTTAATTCATCTTGTATGCCTGAAACTTTGTACCCCTGGACCAACATCTCCCCATTTTCCCTCCTCCCATTCTTTTAAGCTACCTATATCATTGTAGTTGAAGTATCAGGTAGACAGGACAAATTTCTGTCAGTTAAAAAAAAAATCCATTCTCTGTCCTTTAGTTGATGTGTTTTGACCACCCATGTAATTACTGATACGTTGGGTCTATCATGTATTATTTACGTTCTGTTTGTTTTCTTTGTTTTTCATTCCAATTCCCCTTTTCTCCTGCCTTCTTTTAACTGTATTACGCTATAGGTTTTTGCTTTGGTTCTTTTTTTTTTTTTTTTTTTTTTTTTTTGCTTTTTGTTTATTTTTAAATTATTTTTATTTACTTTTTTTAGTGGATGCTCTCAGGATTGCAGAACACATACTTTTCATCATCGCTGAGAATCACTTTTATACTTTAGCTGGAAGGCGGAACCTCACTGTCTTACAGATCCCTTAATCTCTCCGCGTTACGCTATGGTTGTGTTATGCATAGCATTTCCCTCCACTGAAAACACAAACCTACAATGTATATGTTTCTGCATCCAACAGTCTAACATCTTTTAAAGGACTCAAAAGGGGGAAATTACGCTATTATATTTACCCAAATACATGCCAATTTTGTACTCTTCTTTCCTTTCTGATATTGCAAATTTCCTTCCGGCATCATTTGCCTTCTTTCTGAAGAAGTTCCTTTAGCAACCCTTTTGGATCAGGTCTGACTGCTAAATATTTTCTTAGTTTTTCTAAACCCTGCAAATGTCTCGGGGCACCTGGGTGGCTCAGTTGGTTAAGTGTTGAACTTCAGCTCGGGTCATGATCTCACTGTTCGTGGATTTGAGCCCCTCATCCGGCTCTGTGCTGACAGCTCAAAGCCTGGAGCCTGCTTCGGATTCTGTGTCTCCCTCTCTCTCTGCACCGCCCCCCCCCACGCCCCAATCGTTCTTAAAATAAGTAAATAGACTTTAAAAAATCTGAAAATATCTTTATTTCACTTTTATTCCAGAAGGATATTTTTGCTAGTTATAGAAGTGTGGACTCATCTTTCTGTTCTTTCATCACATAAATCACATCACAAAATGTTGACACTTTGTCCTCCATGGTTTCTGATGACAAATGTGGACTCCTTCAAATCGTAGCTCTTCAGGAGGTAATTTGTTGCTTATTTTTTAGCTGCTTTCAAGATCTTATTTTCTCTAGTTCTTAGTAGTTTGATTAGGATGTGTCTGGTATGGATTTCTTTAAGTTTAGCCTCTTGGGAGTTTATTGAATTTTCTTGAATATGTGGTTTCTCCCACTTGGGAAGTGTTAAGCATCGTGGTCCTCTTCTCTTGGACTCTGTGACATCAACGCTAGACTTTTCCCTGAGACCCTGTTCTTTTCTTCTTCTTCAATATTTTTTCTCTCTGTTGCTCAGATTGAGTAATTTCTACTACTCTGTCCCCAAGTTCACGTATGCTTTACTCTGCTACTGAGCCCATCCGGTGAATCTTTTAAACCTTAGCTCCTGAATTTTTTTTGTTCTGAAATTACCATTTGGTTCCTCAGGTTTCCCATTCCTTCTTTTTTCTGTTTCAGTCTTCTCATGAATTTCAAATAGGGTTTGTCCTTACTTTTTGGGTCCTATTCCTCATAGCTGCTTTAGAGGCTCTGTCAGAGAATTCCAACCTGTCTGTTGCTTGAGGACTGTTTGCCTTTTGAGTTAAGATTCCTTGTTTGTTTGATTGTTTGTTTGTATGCTGGGTGCTTCTGAATTATATCCTGGACTTTGAGTCTTATGCTATGAGGATTTTGGTGTGACATGTATGGAGAATTCTGAGATTTTTGTTTCAGCAGGCGACCAACCAGTTTCAATTCAGACCACAAGCTTCAGTCAGACTGCTGGTTGTGGTTTTAATGTGAGTTCCATTTCCAGAGCCTTTGCAGTCAGGTTTGGATCTAGTTGCTAGTTGCCTAGCCTGTCTGTGTTCAGCTCTCAAGTTCTGTGGATACCATTTAGGGTTGGATCCATGCATTAAAAAAAAAAAAAAAAAATGAAACGCTGCACAAATTTGCATGCCATCCTCACTCAGGGCCTTGCCAATCTCCGTTTTAGTACGTGTGCAGCCAAAGCGAGCACAAAGATCTCACCGGTACTTTCTGGTTCCCTGGGACAACACTTGCAGTTCTCTGGTCAAAAAAATGGGCTTTATTTACTTTGCTCTCTGCGCGTTTCTACAAATGGGCTCATAGCCGGGGTGGACCCCAGGAGGACAAAGACAGAAGAAAAGCAGTGGGGATTTGCCCCATCGTCCTGGTATAACATCACTCTGATCAGAAAGGAAGATTCCCCTTTCTTGGAATGTTAGGCTCCTGCTGCTGCCATTACCCCTGGCCCTGCTGCAGCAACCAAAGGATCACTTGGGAGCTACGCAAGAGAGCAGAGCAAAGAAAAAATATCGGGGTATTTTCCCCCACGGTCTTCCGGCACGCGGAGTCCTCGGTTACTTAGCTGGAGAGATTCTGCTGTATCTACTTGACTGTCCGTGTAAGCTACCTCTGTGTTTTGGGCTACGTTTAGTCCAGAGTGGAGTAAACAGAGGGGGAAAAAACAACTGGTAAACTCATGGCTAGTTAGGCAGTACTTTGAATTCTGGTCTTGTTCCCCAATCTGTTTGCTACTGTTTACTTTCCATACACCTGAAAGGGCTTTTCCTGCATCCCACCCCAATTCTATAGCTGCATTCAGCGGGAGGCAGAGAGTGGAGCACACTTTCTGTGTCTCCCCCAGAACTGGAGCCAATCCTTGCCATGAAAGGTAGTGAGATGAAACGATTGTACCACAAACGCGAAACGAAATATATAGCATGTGCAATAAGCTGGCTGTTTCAAGCCAACAAACTGAGTACACAGGAATTCATTTTAGGACTGATAGACCTCAGCTGATCCTTGCCATGATCAATGACTTTTTACTCAGCATACCATCTGGCATTTACTCGTTACCACCTAAAATATTTTCAATCTGGCGATGTGGCAAATGTAGGTTATGTACAATATCATCAGAGGCAAGTCATTGCCTTTTTAATTTTTGTCTTTTACGCACTAACTTACTGCTGATTAAGACATTTTTTAAAAAGCCTAATCAGGGCATTTCTAAGCTTTTACATGCAAAGGCACACTCAGATCTATAGAGTACTGTGATCACTGTTGAAATGGTCAGCTGTTAATGTCTATCTATTTTTGAGAGACAGAGAGAGACAGAGAGAGGGAGAGTGAACAAGCTGGGGAGGGGTAGAGAGAGAGACACACACAGACACACACACAGAATCTCAAGCAGGCTCCAGGCTCGAAGATGTCAGCACAGAGCCCGACGCCGGGCTCAAACCCACAAACTGAGAGATCATGACCTGAACCGACGTCGGACACTCAACCAACTGAGCCACCCACGTGCCCCTAAGTGGTCAGCAGGTAGAACACGTTTTTTGTGTATTAATTACTGACATGTCATCCACAGAGCTGAACCAGGCTTATGTACAATATACATTTCTGAAAAGTTGTGAATAAAATAAATTTTGAAAGGGGAATTAATTGGAACCCTATAAGGAATAGTTTAGTAAAACAAATCATTGCCTCCCCGATATTTGCTATTACCTGTGTGCTTTTTTAATAAATCAGGTTTATATATTTTTATTTGGACTTCCTTACCCCAGTGTTGAGTTGGCTTCTCTGATTCATAGGTCAGCCTAGGGCAACACGGAGCGTTTGTCTATCGTATGCACATGACTTTCTGGGCTGTATTACGCTTTTAGCAATTGCTGGGCGGCAGAACACTGTGCTTAATTAGTAGATTTTGCGGTTAAGAGATGGTAATCACGTTTGATTAAAAAGGTCGTTTATTTCATTCAAGGCTGAGGGTGCTTTCCTGAGGGCAGAAGCCTATGTTTTGGCCTGGAGGACCAAGGAGGTCTTACACCCAAAGTGGCACTCACTTTGCAGATCAGTCATGGATTTCTGAATGACCTTGGAGAAGTCACTTTGCTTCTCTCTTCTCAACTCCAGAGATTTGCAAAGCCCGATGTTTTCATTAATGACAGGGAAATGTGCACAGTTCTTCTAAATGTTTTAAGTTTATTTATTTATTTTGAGAGAGAGAGAGAGAGAGAGAGAGAGAGCAAGCGGGGAGTGGCAGAGAGACAGAGGGGACAGAGGATCCGAAGCAGGATCTATGCTGACAGTAGAGAGACTGATGCGAGGATCCAACTCACAAACCATGAGATCACGACCTGAGCCAAAGTCAGATGCTCAACCCACTAAGCCACCCAGGCGCCCCTTTCTAAATGCTTTTAATAACAAATATATCCTTTAGCTAAATTCTGAGAGGTAGGCAACTTGTTACTACCGTTCCCTCTTTACAAATTAATAAACCCAGGCTCGGTGACATTAGGAGAATAAAGTTTGCAGAGCATAAGAGCAAGAGAAACTCAAATGCATTTTTTTGTGAATCCAAACATTCTTGGTCTTTCTTCTACAAGTTCCTATCACTAAGACTACTATCAGTTAATAAGAGAAATCACAAAGAATTGTTTTTTGTTGAATTCCACCTGGCAAAGGGCAAAGAGGTCTATTTGCTTAACGTAAGGATACGTATCGCTCAGGATTGCAATTGTCAAGTGGCGTTTTCACCACTAACTTGATACATTTAAGTATTTCTTCACGTACAATACTTTGGAGGTTGACCTTATATTATTCCTGGTGTCTGCAGAGAAAGAATGTTGTATCAACGCTGCGCAGGTGATTATTTGCAACCACAGGCGGCACTTACTTTTTGCAAAATGCAGCTCAGGGAGATATAGTTCTGCCCACCTTTTTTAACAGCCTGAATTCATACAGAGTATGCTTGGAGTCATTTGTCATGTTTTGCTCTATTTTTGGCAGATTGGTGCAGGGGCATTAAAAAAAAAGCATTCTTGTTACGTGTCAGATCTTTCTTCTTCCTCTTTCCTTACAAATGAATACTAAAACTACAAATTCCATTTGTCTCTGAGTTACTATGGGTTAAACGGTCGAGGCTTTCACCCGTGGCCCTTTCAGTTGGAATCCTATGACACTTTATGAGGTTATCACTGCCCTCTGAAATTTTCATCAGCTGTGGATGTGTTCATCCTAACATTTTGTAGGCGGGAGACATGGGTTCTGGCCCGTAGCTGCCCACCAGAACTCGCCCAGGATAATCCCGTATAAAGCACCGTGTGTGCCTAATTCTTCCCTCCTCAATTTTGTCAGCAAAACATTTTATCTCCCCAAATTATGCAGGTGACTCGAGTCGCAAGGAGGCTGTTCCCTTACTAATCATGGGCTGGCATCCTGGAAGGAGCACATTCACACCACAGATGTGACAAGAGGTCAAATCGTCATAATCAAATCGGTCTTCAAAGTCTGATCCCTGTCATCTGATTATAATTTATCCTAAACGGTGTGAGTAGAAACTGATGCGTGGTTACATAGAGACCATTCCATTAATGACACCTGATTTATACTCCAGGAAAAGAAATTCTCTAAAATCAATAACATTTCCGAATTTGTTTTGTATTTATCCAGGTGATACATATTTGTGTAGAACCCACAATATATCCGGTTCTTCGGGAGCACATGAAGGACTGACCTGCATTTAAACAATCCATTATGGGGGCGCCTGGGTGGCTCGGTCAGGTAAGCATCCAACTCTTGATTTCGGCTCAGGTCATGATCTTGCGTTTCGTGGGTTCAAGCCCCACGTTGGGCTCCTTGCTGTCAGCATGGGGCTTGCTTGGGATTCTCTCTCTCTCCCTCTCTCTCTCTCTCTCTCTCTCTGCCTCTCCAATCTGTACCTCTCTCTCAAAAATAAATAAAAACTTAAAAAAAAAACAACAGCCCATTAGGGATCATTCAGTTGGTTCCACTCTCTACCTTTGATGGTAAATTGCCACACTGGCTTCTTACCCTCTCAGGGTCTAGAGTATGGAAGGGCAGAAAGATAATTTTGGAACCTGAGCTAAGCGATAAATAATAACAGAGTAGAGAAAGGATAATGTTATGGCAGCATAAGGGAGGGAATTTAATCCAGATGTTAGGGGTAAAAAAGCGCTCTCCCCAAAGTACGGTGTTTAGGTCTCCATAAGGTCTTACAGCAATGAGCAGTGTCTACTCATCCCTTTTGAAATCTTCAGATCTTCCGGAGCCAGTGGGGAGTGGCAGTAAGACGTCAAGCACACACAGTTTTAAGTGCCAGCTCATTACACGGTAGCTGTATAAAATTAGAGAGATTACCCAGCTCTGAGTTTAATTTCCTCATCTGTACAGACAGAAATAACAATACCTCGGTCATGAGGGCCATTCTGAAGATTAATAAACTAATATATTTTTAATTTAATTAATTTAATTTAAACTAATATATTTTAGATAATAAAACACAAAAAGCACATAGGAGAAAATAAGGACATTTAGGGTCCCCACCACGGGAGGTATAGTCAGGCTGATTAGTGAAGAACAGATCGATTTACACAGAGGCGAAGGAATATCAAAGGGATAGAAAACATTCCAAGGGAGGCTGAAATAGATGTAGAACACTTTTCAAAAGACTGATTAAATATAGAAAGGGAAGAACTCACAGTGTATTCCCGAATCTCCCCGGGGCTCTCTGGTTGGCTTGCTGTTCTCTTTCATACACCTCTCTCTACACCTTTTTCAACCAGCACCTCTAGGCTTTGTCCTCTCAAATCTATCTGTGCCTGCTCCAGGCTTCCCACGGAGTTCAGATTAGTCCATTTCACCATTTGAAGACCCACTGAATTGAGCCCATAGGCTATAAAGTCTATTACCGCTGCTCCCCTACTGGCCCGCCACTCAACATATTAAAAATGGAATTAATTCCCCTCTCGGAACCTTCTTGAATATTTCCTATTAGTTCCAGCACACCATCCACCCAATCATCCAAAGCAGGAGCTCCAGAATTAAATGTGGGCTTGTTCTTTCTTTTAGCCCCAGTCACTAGCCCCGCATGCCTGCAGTCCTCCAGTCCTAATCTCTTCTACCATTTCATTCCATAGGTTAGGACGTTGTCAAGTCACGCCAGCCTCCTCTACCCAAGTGTGCTTGGAGGCTGGGCTGCGTCGACAGCCCATCGGAGGTGGTGAAAATTGCAGAATTTCGGGTCTTACCCCACAGCTACCAAACCAGAATCTGCATGATAACGAGGGGCTGTTGAGGCTTATAATAAGAAATCTATATTTGGCCCTCCTTCTATTTCTGGCACAGAGCTCCCCAGGTGCTTGAAATTTCCTAAAGGTGTCTTTTGTTAGGTTAAAGAGGTGACTTTTGGAAAGCACCTGAGGATGGGGGCTGGTGGCCAGGGCAACCAACCTGGTAATAAGGGATGGAAAATTTTCAGTCCCACCCACCCACCTCTGGGGAGGGGAGTGGGGCTGGAGACTGAGTCCAATCATGCCTCTGGAATGAAGCTCCCATCAAACCCCCAAAGGACAGAGTTTGGAGAGTTTCCTGGTTGGTGAACACACAGAGAGTTGAGGACAACAGATTGCCAGGGGGACACAGAAGCTCGGAGTCTTCTCCCCAGGCCTTGACCTTTGCACTCTTCCATCTTGCTGTTCCTGAGTTGGATCCTTTTATAACCAAGTAAAATGTTTCTCTGGGTTCTGCGGGCCACTCCAACAAATTCGTCAATCTGTAGCTGGTCAGAAGCACAGCTGGCCACCTGGACTTGCCCCTGGTGGCTGAAGTGGAAGGATGTCTTGTACGATGGAGGCCTTCGCCTCTGGGATCTGAGGCTCTCTCCACACGGTAGCAGAATTGAGTTCATTGCTCAACGGTGTCTAGGCGACCAACTTGTCCCAGTTTGCCAAGGGCTGTCTCCATTGTGGCACTGAAAATTCTGCATTCCAGGAAATCCCTCAGTCCTGGGAAATCCTCAAATTCATGTATACCCTTCGCTCCCTCAGATATTTACACATTTACCACATGCCCGTGTTTCCTAAGTAATGCACAGAATTATTTTATGTGTTTAACTTCACACAAATAGTATCATGTTTTGCACAGTCTGTTTCTGTTAGCTCTTTTTCACATAGCATTACCAGTTTTGAGATTTACTATAGTGATGCATTAACATGCACGGATTTTTTTTAAGCTTATTTATTTATTTTTTAGAGAGACTGAGACAGCATGAGCGGGGGAGAGGCAGAGAGAGAGAGAGAGGGAGACAGGGAATGCCAAGAAGGCTCCGGGCTGCCAGCACAGGGCCCCACCCAGGGCTTGAACTCACGAAACCATGAGATGGTAACCTGAGCCGAAACCAAGAGTCAGACGCTTAACCGAATGAGCCACCCAGGTGCCCCAACATGCACGGATTCACTGTAATTTCTGGATCCCGTTCCATTGTATGAATATACTGGATCCATTTTCTTCTGATGGAAATTGAGGTTGCTTCCAATGTTTTGCTAGTTTAACACGTCTGCCAGTATTATAAATCTTGTTGCATATTTGGGAAATTTGTAGGGAATATACGTGGAAGAGGAATTGCTAACCTCCAAAGTATGCCCACGTTCATCTTTACTGTACTTGGTCAAATTGCTCCCCAAGTGCTGATAACAGGTGACGTTCTTTCCGCAGCAATGTGAGCTCCGTTCACCTCGGCTCATGCGGCTCACTGAACAGCGGCTCATGTCACACTGAGCAGCACTGCCAGCCTGAGGGGTGTGAGATGGTATTTCATTTCCCAGCTTTGGCTCGCTGGGTGGAGCATCTTCTGTACATTTATTGCCCTTCCACTTCTCTGCTCTGCTATTTTTTTTGTGCACACACATTGGCCATGCGGATTAAGGGTTAAGATTAAGAGATACAAACAGCCTGTCACAAAATAAAGAAGTCATGGGGATGAAAATCTTTTTTTTTTTTTTTTTTAATTTTTTTTTTCAACGTTTTTTTATTTATTTTTGGGACAGAGAGAGACAGAGCATGAACGGGGGAGGGGCAGAGAGAAAAGGAGACACAGAATCGGAAAGAGGCTCCAGGTTCCGAGCTGTCAGCCCAGAGCCTGACGCGGGGCTCGAACTCACGGACCGCGAGATCGTGACCTGGCTGAAGTCGGACGCTTAACCGACTGCGCCACCCAGGCGCCCCTGAAAATCTTTTTTAAAATGTATACAGTTCATTGGTTTTTAGTTTTAGTAGTTGTACTTGTGTTTTTACCTTTTATTTGAGAACTCTTTCCTATCCTGATACCATAATGTCATTCTCTCCCTTTTTTAAAAGCGATAAATGTTGGCTTCTTGCATTTATGTAATTAATCCAATAGGAACGAATAGACTTCTGGGTGCGGTGTGATGGAGTGAGCGAATTTAATGTTTACCCATATGGATAGCTAATGCACCATTTATTGAGTAACCCACCCACCTCCACTGGTCTGTAAGGCCATCTGTTATCTGTCAAAGCCCGATATATATATGAGTCAATTTCTAAGTTCTATATTCTATTGGTTTACCTGTAAACCAATATCACACAATTTATTTACTATAACTTTCTAATAAATCTTGATGTCTCCAAGGCATGTCTTCTCACTTTGTTCTTCTTCATATCTTTTTTTCTCACACCCTTTGCTATCCCATGAAAACGTTACACTCAGTCTATCAAACTCAGCAACAACAAAAAGAATGGTCTTGTGGGTTGTGATTAGAACTCCACTGAATTGACATACAGTTCAGGAAGAACTGACATATACCAGTATTGATATGCTTACAATATTCACATCTAAAATTTGATAGATCTTTTCATTTCTGTAGCTCTCTCTTTCTTCTCTCAAAATGTTTATATATTTATATTACTCCATAAATGCCATGCATATACTATTACTGGATCTCTGACTAGGTATCTTATCATTTTTGATGTTATAAATGAGATTTGGGTACACACATACATATTACATTGTCTGAATGTTGCTGCTATAGAGGGATGCACTAATTTTTGTACGCTGAGCTTATATACGGCAATCTTGGTGAATTCTCATTCATTTTTATAGTCTGAAGAGTACAGGCAATCATACCATTAATAAATAACAACTTAGCTCCCCCCTATCCAATTCTTATCACCTCTTTTTAACTTGTCTTGTTAGTTACACTGACCAGGATGCTGAATAGAAGCCCAAGATGCCAGCTTGCCTTACGGATGGCTTTAAAGGGAAAGGTTATATATAATATCGTACCACTAAGTCTGGTGTTTGACATAGGGTTTTTTTGTTTTTTGGAGATTTTTCTTTTTTGAGAGATTTATAAGGTGAAGAGACTTTCCTCTGTATTCTTAGTTTGCTAAATCTTTTCTTTTAACTCCAAGTAAGCGATGCATTTTATCAATTGCTTTTCTTTTCGAGGTTAATCTTAGAATTACGCTCCTTCAAGAAGCTTTCCTAGAACCCTCAAACTGGACTAAAAGCTTCTCTTCCCTAATTCCACTGCATTTTGCACTTTCCCCAGTAGATTAAACTATCTCTTTATAGGTCTATGCTCCCCAGTAGCTTATAAATAATTCAAGGGCAAGAACCATGTTTGGTTCAAGGCTCTATCCCCCAGAACCTGGTGTAGAACACAGAATCTCTCTCCACATATTTATAGATACAAATTCCTGAGAACCTGTTCTAGAAACTTCATCTATTTCTTTCTAAACACAAATTATGTTTCTGACATTGAAGCTTAATTTACAGAGGCAATTACGATGAAATAGAATGTAAGATTTGACAGAGAAGAGTTTTAGATTTCTAGATGTTTATTGTATAAACATCTTTATAAAATAACCCATAAAATAGAAATGTCTTCTGAGGCACACTGACGTTATTCTTAATCAAACAAAATTTGTTACTACATTTGAAGCCAAATTCATATTTGTTTTAACATTATATTAATTATTTATCTTTGTGTCATACTAAAGGTAAGACCCTCCCCCCTCACCCCACCAACTTTGGTTTGCTCAGTAAGCACCTTTCAGAGTTGTTTTTCTCATATCTAAGTACTAAGAATATTTTATTTTAATTACTTTAAACGATGTTCCCAATACCAAAGGGCCTTTCAAAATACATTATGTCCCAGTCAGTATTTGAAGAGCCCCACGTGTTTTATTCAGAACGTTCAGCTACTTAATGAGCATACGCTTCAAATGCCATTTGAAAATATGAAACCTTTATCTTTTAGCTCGGTTTTGCTTTCATGCGTAACATGGTTCTAAAATCACAGTGGTGATATTTATTAGCTGTCTTTGCAAAACTGTGGGCAATACATCTTTCACATTCCATTGAGGAGAAAAGAAACTTAATCCCACCAGGATCTCCATTATTAGTTCTCCCTCTTGATTTTTTTCCCCACGGGGATTTTGTGTTGGCCAGATGGTGCTCTGAGGAATCCCTCGACAGAGCTGTATTTTACAGAGGCACACTGGAAAAGCAAATATCTATTTCTGAATAAAAGGATTAAATCTTACATCTTGTTATCGGGCTCACTAAGTCCATCCTAGGCATTATTGGGCTCCTATTCGACACCAGACAATACTTTTTTTTACTCACATAGCAGTTTCCCTTCACGTCCAGTAAAGTTTTTACTTTATTCCATTACTGACAGTAATTAGCCACTCAAGTGCACCCTCTATCCCCTTGAATTCTTCCAATGCTAAAGAGTACTCTACAAACCACGTCTTTATGCTGGATCCTCTCCCTCAGGCATGTCAATTAAACTTCATCAGCAGCAAAAAATTGAAATATCCCTTTTCATATTCATCACGGATATTTATTTTTCACGGGGAAGAGTGGTTAAATGAAATGTTTGAGAATCATTTTGATGAGAAATTGTTTACTTCTTGAGTTGACCCAATTCTCATTTTCAAGCACAGTGAGGATTGTAATCTTCAGGTAATTACCCTCATGATGACAAAAAGTCTCAAAAAGGGAGAAATAATTCCAAGGTCACGTATCCTGTCATAAGTTGTTCTAAATAGCACAACATCTCAAAGTGTTTATTCCAAATCCTTTCTTTATGGCATAAATAAAATAATGTCCATTTGGTACCCTTCTCACCCATGTCCTTTGTCATAGTAGTACCTAAGAGTATGTCATTTCTATATAAAACCAGCTATCTTAATCAAGAAAAATAATACATTATTTTGTTTCAGTTTTGTTAAGCATGACCACTAAAAGTATGTGAACGTAAGGACCTATCTTTTGTCTTCCCTACTTATTCGTATGTTATATTTAAAGTTTAACCTTCCTTCTACAGCAACATTGAATAACATGGGTTTTCTCAAACTGACCGGTTCCATTCTTATATCTTTGCCTTTGCAAGTGACAGTCTCTCTCTGGAATGTACCTCCCTTTCTTGACTGTCCATTTATATAAATATCTTTCAATGCTCTGATCCAATTTCATGTTTATGAGACTTTCCCCAAACATTTCTTTCCAAACACTACACACAAAGACTTGGCTGTTTTCTCTCTTCCTGGCCCTCCAATAACACTTGATAGATTAATTCACTGAATCAGAATTAAATGTTCTTCACTTTCTTCTCTTATGAGATTGTGAGTTCCTAGAGGTCAAGGTATATCATTTATTCATCCTTGGATCCCAGAACCTAGCTCAGTACTGCTAGAGTAATTAATGAGCACTCAATATGTATCTGTAAATAACTGATTACATAGTATATGCTGACTTCTGTGAAAACATTCTTAAATTCTGGAAAATGGGACTATTTTTCTATATTGAACTTAGTATGTGTGACCATAATGATCAAAAATAAATATGCTATTTAAAATAGACTCACTGTGGTGATCATTTTGCAATATGTACAAATATTGAATCAATATGTTGCACACCTGAAACTAACATAATGTTATATGCCAACTATACTCCAATTAAAAAGTAGATATGCCATTTTAAAAGTTGAATTTTTAAAATTTTTCAGGAGACACATGTAAAATTAAAAATTCCTGACTGAAGGAGCGCCTGGGTGGCTCAGTCGTTTAAGCGTCCAACTCTTGATTTCAGCTCGGGTCACGATCTCATAGTTTGTGAGTTCAAGCCCCGTGTCAGGCTCTGTGCTGACAGTGTGGACCTTGTTTGGAATTTTCTTTGCTTCTACCCCACCCATGTTCTCCCTCTCTCCCTCTCCCTGAAAATAAATAAATAAACTTTAAAAAATTCCTAACTGAAAAAAGAAAAAAAATGTGGGGATGTAGAATCTAAATTTATTTGTCAAAATTAACTCATATTTAGAATGTAAAATGTCTAAAAACAAGGGACCTGAGTAATGTAAGTAAGGCTTTTCAACTAAAAGGTAAATTTAGCTCTTGGGATCTCTTTACAAATGAAGCTTAGTGGTTCATTTGTAAAACAGAAAAGGGAGTTGAAGGAAACAGAGTTAGGGCTGAACACTTCTCTCTGATTATTTTAGAGGGGCCTCAGCGATGAGGATTGACTGCACATTACCTTACTGATTTGTGAACAGTTTAGAATGACCCAGATTGTACTTTGCACTCTTTTTAGTTCATTTTAAGCTGAGCCAAGATATCTTCTATTTTGAAAACATACAAAAATAGAAAGCAAATTATAACCAATTTATAAAATTAGCCATTTAGGATACATTACATCCCATTGTGTTTACAGCTTTCTTCCTTATTACTTTTCTAATAAGGACAAAGATTTAACTTTCTGTTAAGATAATTAAAATGATTTTAGCAAGAATGTGCCTGGATACTTGGAAGAGAAGAAGGTAGTTTATGTGTTCCAAAATAGCAATATTTGAAAACATGTGCATGAAAGAACTTTTGTAAGCATTCTTGGAATGATTTTGTTTCTATCTCCTTTCCCCCCACAACTTAAAAAAAAAAAGCTTTGGGTGGAGTTAAGAACTCTTTTCAAATCTTAAACAATTACTGGAAATCCTGAAAATGTATTCTCCTTTATTCAGTGGGGGAAAACACTTTAAAGCTTCTCTTTTTTTTTTTTTTTTTTCTCCTGAGAATTGTTTACCAAAGGATTTACTTAATGGCTTCTATTCTGAACACAGAATTCAGTTATAACCACCTGAAATATAATGCCATCTGTGTTTATATTCCCCCCAACTCAAAACACAATTCTTCTCTTCAAATATAACCAGTCCATGGCCCTAATAACCCGGACAAATAGATCAATTCCACTAACTCTTTAACCAAGAGTAAAATTAAAGAGTTACAATGCATACCATAAAAATGTAAATCTGAATGCCAATATAAAACATACAAAGCGCATCTGTAAATTTAAAACTTTAAAGTTCTGATTTTAGTAATTTTTTCTTCTCTCTGTATTTCCCAGGGTGCAGTTAGCTGTGAGGTGACAAATAAGGACACAACGCACACAGTAATGGATATTAGTGGATGGGACCAGGAGCCAGGGGACCAGAGAATCACGGAATCACTCTGAAGCTTGTTTCCTCAAATCTATACCACCTTCTGAGCCCACCTGCACATCTACCTGAAACACCAACAGCTGGCATGTGGAATCCACTGGAAAATGAAATTGGAATTTAGCAATTATGTATTTTAAATTATTTTAAATTGCAAAATTTTTTTTAATGTTTATTTATTTTCCAGAGAGAGAGAGAAAGACGGAGCGTGAACGGGGGAGGGCAGAGAGACAGAGGAAGACACAAAATCCGAAACAGGTTCCAGGCTCTGAGCTGTCAGCATAAAGCCTGACACGGGGCTCGAACTCACAAACTGAACTCATGACCTGAGTTGGACGCACAACCGACTGAGCCACCCAGGCGCCCCTATTTTAAAGTACTTCAAGAGTGAGAAGTGACATACAAATGTGAAACATCCTTATATATTTATATTGAGCATATTCTGAGCTGATTAATCCTGTAAAAATCATTCTGACTGATCTCTAATATAAGAAGGAGACTTAAACCCTTTTTCAGCAAGACTTCCGGGAGAAAATGTCAAACATTTTATTTACAGTTTATTTTGCATTTCAAGAATGCTTAAATTCCGTTCATCAATCTTTATTATAGCCTGACAATTCTTAGAGCCATGTCAGACTTCAAGAGTATCCTGAAGTATGATTATTTTTGGCCTTATTCAGACAGTTATGATCTCCACTATCAGCCCCAACTTTGATTTTAGAAAGTGTATGTGGTGCCAGCTCTTCTGTCCTCAGGGAATGGAGAATGAGTTATCGTGATATTCACTTGAAAAATAAAAACTAAGGAGCTAGTCTAAAAGACTAGATCCTGGCTGTTATTTGAAAGCCACGTGTGATTTTTGACTCTGAAAAGTCTTACGTTCCTAATTTTCTAATTTCTTGACTTTAAGATCCGTGTAGAAGAACAAAGAATTGCAAACCTTTCAGACATATAACCCTGAAGGCCCTTCCAGCTTCTCCATGTCCCGTTGCCCAGGGGCATCTCCAAAATTAATTCTCAATTTGTTATGGAGGAATGTTAAACACAGTCTATGTGTGTTTGTTTCACTCGTGTTTGTACTTGGTTACCACTGTATAGGGTTGATGCTTAGACTTTCTTGGGCTCTAAGCTTACTTCCCGAAGTTGTTTGACATACATTATATAGAAAATTGACATTTCATATCTTAACTGTTTTTATTCATAATGTCTCTCATCTACTGAATGAGATAGACAAATACATGGCAAAATACACCAGCCATAATTAAATGACAAATTCTAACTTACAAATCCTTCAACAAAGCAGACAAAACCATATCATTGACAATGTTAAAAAATGATCAATAATATGCATGTGGTGGACTAAAAACATTGTTATTATGGAACACAAATTAAGCGTAAAAGAATACTTCTTAACCCTCTTCTAACAAAAGCAGCTTATGTTGCATGTCACTTTGCATATTTTGTTAGATAATATAACACTGTAGATAGTGATGAGTGTTTAATATCTCCAGGGAAGGCTTTACGTCAATAACCACTCTTTGGGCACCCGTGTGGCTCGGTCAGTTGAGCGTCCCACCCTTGATTTCAGATCAGGTCACATCTAGTGTTTCGTGTGATCAAGCGTTTCATGTGGTCTCAGCTCAGGTCACACGTAGCATTTCATGTAACAGCGTGGAGCCTGCTTGGGACGCCCCCCCACCCCCGCTCCTCTCCCTATCTCAAAATAAATAAATAAACTTAAAAAAAAATAACCCCTTTTAAAATTTCTTGCCCCTACCTATGTACCTTGGTACTTTGTGAACACGTAACTGAGGAATGGAAAGAGCGTCAGTATTGCCGAACTTGACCAGTACTCACGAGAGGATATTCCCAATATAGGCGTAGTAGGAACAACAGTAGGGCGTGGCCCCATCGCAGCAGTAAGATCTGCAGTCTTTGCCACACTGAGCAAGGCAATCCTCTGCAAAAGAAACACCACACACGTCCTTTACAGTTCTGAAATCACAGCTTCATGAAAAGTATTCTATTTTATAGCTCCATCGGTCAGCGACCACACTTCGGTGCATTTAGATATTCATTTTGCATACTCAGAATTCTCAAACATGAATAAGCATCTAAACTAGTCTTCCTTCCCTATTGGACGTAAATCCAGAAGAGGCAAAGACCATTCTGTTTTGAATTTCCTTCATCCAACACCATAACTGGTAGTTGAAAGTGCTGAATGGGACAACGGAAGGAGAAACGAATGATCCAACAGATCAGCCGTTCAATTTTGCAACAGAATTCTTATAACAATTTCGAAATGATAGTCTTTTGACTTGAGGGTCACATTAAGGTCCTTTGATGGAATGTGTTATTGACGTGTATATTGTCAACTGGAGATACTTTTTAGATAATGTATGTTTTTATGACAATGCATTATATGTTACTCTTTCTGTACATTTTGTTTTACCCTCATAATGACAGTTTGCATACATATGGTAACACAAATGAGTCTGCATATCCTGTCAATTCATCTGGACTGGAAGATAATGGGTTAGTTGTAGGAAGGCGTTTCCGTAGATAACTATCTCGTGAATAATTAGGAATTTATTTAATGTTAGATTTCAGAATCAACAAGTTATGAAACAGCACTATGGGAAGGGAAAAAGGTGCTTTCTGAGTAGAAAGGACATGTAGGAGCTGATAAAACCGTCTTTTTTATTCAGTATGTCTTTTTTCTTCCAGATGTTTTTGGCAAGGAAAATTAGACCCCAAATTTGAATAAAAATTGCCCTAGCTTTTAAAAATTCTTCGTGCCACCTAAATGATTTATGTTTAACAAGTTCAGATGATTATTTAATTACAATCACTGGTATAAATTATCATGGATATGTGAGTTTGAGGTACATGATTAGAAACGCACTAAATATAGTCTGGTAATTTAAGTTACATGTTCAAGAATCACAAAGGAAGTCCTTTCCAACTCAATCCCTAGAGGTAATATCCACTATTATCTAAATTATGTAACACTTTTGCTTGTCTGTCAAACCATAACCGAAAAGTACAAGATGTTACATTATGTCTGTGTGTCCAGGTGATTGATTTATCCAGAAAGAAAAATTTAGATTAAAAAAAAAATTAATGTATATTTATTTTTGAGAGAGAGAGAGAGAGAGAGAGAGAGGACAAGGTGGGAGGGGCAAAGAGAGAGGGAGACACAGAATCTGAAGCAGGCTCGAGGCTCTGAGCTGTCAGCACAGAGCCCGACACGGGGCTCGAACCCACAAGATGTGAGATCATGACCTGAGCCGAAGCTGGACGCTGAACCGACTGAGCCACCCAGGTGCCCCTAGATTTTGTTTTTAAATCACCTCCTTGACAGGATGATTCTTGACAAATGAATATCAGAAAGTAGCAAAGTTCATTGATCTTTTTCAATAATGCATGGCCTTTGCAGAACACGTGAAAACGTTCACCTTTTTTTCCCCCTCCATTTTACTTCTACCCCATAAATTAATAAACCTTAATGTTTTCTTCTGAGATGAGGTAAGAAGAAAGGAGAGGAAGAAATAATTACTTTGTAAGATTCAGTAACTCTACTGAAAACCACTGCTAAATTTTGAAGACAGAAGCACAATCTAATGACCTACTGACAGGGTATGCTCTTTGCAGAGTGCATCACACTTTTTAAGGCTATTTATCTTCTCATTTTTCCCTATGAACTTCTATAGCTCTCATTTTTAGTGCTGTTTAGTTAATTCAAACATTTAGATTAGTTAGTTGTCTCAAGAGGCTTAACAGGGATGTTTTGCTGCATGTTCTTTAAAGCCATTCGGGGGCGCCTGGGTGGCGTAGTCGGTTAAGCGTCCGACTTCAGCCAGGTCACGATCTCGCGGTCCGTGAGTTCGAGCCCCGCGTCAGGCTCTGGGCTGATGGCTCGGAGCCTGGAGCCTGTTTCCGATTCTGTGTCTCCCTCTCTCTCTGCCCCTCCCCTGTTCATGCTCTGTCTCTCTCTGTCCCAAAAATAAAAAACGTTGAAAAAAAAAAAATTAAAAAAAAAAAAAAAAAAAAAAGCCATTCGGAGAGCGGAAGAGCCGATGTCCCCATTTTTTCTGTGTGAGCAGGACAACCCATATGTAGGTAGCTTCATGGGGTGCCTTCGGAATGATGCCCTTGATAGTGACATCTTATTAAACTCTCCATGAATATCAAAGGTTCAATTACTATTATTGTATTCCAGTTACTACTATTATAAGGACGTGGTGTTATCAAAATATTTTGAACCAATGTTACAGGAAACCAAGCCCAACATCTTGTAGCCAACGAGCTGGATTACACCTGCAGCAAACATCAGGATCGTGTCACAAGTTGTTCCTTATTTTGATGGCATTTTCTAGCACTCCTGTCTACTTCCCAGAATTAAACAACTGACAAGGGCAGATGTAACAGTATGGCAAACAGATTCACAATCACAACATTCTCAAACCGAGGTTTTGACCACACGTCAAATCTTCTATGTTAGTTGCTCTCTCCAGTTTAGTGGAGAGAAAATTGAAATCCGATTTTCAATTCTGTGAAAATTGGATTTGGAAGGCACCAGAGCATTTTCTCACTTGTAAGGAATGGAACATTCCAATTGTTTCAGAAGATAATTGATATTACCTCTAATGTTCGAGTGAATATTCTTGAAAAGTAGCCAGTTCAAACTTTCTTCAGTGACTTGAATCAAAGGCATGATGTGGAAGAAGGTTCTCCAACCCTCACCCCCACCTCAAGGAATTCGTGGCACAGGAAAAGCGACATCTGGTTGCAAAGCACATGCTCAGAAATGGCTCTTGTAAGCTACAGCTGAGGATAAGGGAGGAAGGAAAGGGAGGGGACAGCAGTCACTGGCTGAGGCTGGGAAGGTAAAACCTTGGCCAAATCCTGTCTTTGTTGCCTGCGGTGGGAGTTGGATAACAGCATAAATGTCATCGGGTCTCTTTCCGAAGGTGGTTCCACAGCAAAACGTGATGCTTTAGGCACAGAAACTTCGCCCGTACCTCCTTATCAAAGGGAGCATGAATTTAGTGCATCTGCTTTGGGGGAAAATAATTCAGATTATAGGCAGTGCATCTGCATAGGTTTTTGTCCCATTAAAGCTGGAAATTTATTTAACAGGGTGTCTCAACTGTTAGATCGGCATTGTTTCCTCATCATCCCCCAGTCCTCACTTCCAGCCACATGTCTTAGTTGCAACCAAAATGAATTCTGTATCATTACAAATATATATCTCATGGTTTTTGCCTTTGTTCACATTATATCCTCCTCCATTTCCTTATGTCCAAGGCTTCCCTATCTAGTCCCTAAATTCCTCCTTAAGTTCAATTTCTCTGAGAGATTACTTATTGGGTTCTTCTTATGGGCCAGGTATTTTGCCAGAATCTGAATATCATGCTGAACAAAACAGACATCATCTTCATGGAGTTTACTCTCCTAAGCCAGCTATGAGGTTCCCTCCTGTGAACAGTTCTGGCACATGACTGTAATTCGCCTATGACACAGCCTTTTATACATTATAATAGGCCTCCTTTATCTCCCAGATGAAACTCAGAGCAAGGCCTCTGTCCTATATAACACTCAAAATGCCTCAGTGAATATTGGGTAAATAAATAAGGCAAGCATAAAGGGATTTCTGAAGCAAAGAGTTCGGGAGTTAACACCAAAGAACACATTGGCTAAATATTCCTTATCAAAGATAGTAAATTAATTTAGTATTATTGGCTTGTAGTTATTCTGTAGCTTTTGAGGGGGGTATGCCTAAGAAGAGAAGAAATGAACGCAGAAAAACTTTCTAAACTAACCAAACTTGTTGCCAGAAGGCTTTGCAGATTTCCTGAACCCTGGGGATTGTTCACCAAGCACAGGGTGGGGTGGGGGTGGAGGTGGGGTGGGCATGGGGTGGGGGAACAGGACGAAAGGAAGGAAAAGCGTGTGCATTAGAAGCTTTCAGTTTACAACAGGGAATAAAATAGACAAGGAGTCAGTTGTTGTTCAACTCAAGTTGTTGTGCTTGAGTAAAGATGAGTGAGGTTTTGTTCTATTTTCTTATTTTTATTTTTGTTTTTGGATAAACAGAGGAGGTGAAAAGAATCATTGCTTCAAATGAACTAATGGGAAGATTTTAATATAAAACCAATAACGCAATTGTTTCTTTTAGCTTCGCAAATTCTGGAATACACTTTAAGGTACAGAAATAAGCAAACGGATTACAATGCAGTTTCTCCTCATTAAGTAGGAAGGTCTTTTCCTACTTTGATGAATTTTTGCATTTGAAAGTCAGCGTTTTCCTTGCAATAAAATATCTTTTAAATAACTTATAGACAGCTACTAATTCACATTTTAGTGTATCAATTGAAAATTTCTATAGAAGTTTGGGGAGTCATTTCTGGCAAGGTTGAATGAGAAGTTCAATGCTCTTGACGTTCACGTTCAATAATGTTGAAGAACCTCTCCATGTCAGTCGCAATCTTCGTTAAGTATCAAGAAATAAATCACAGTGCTACATAAATTTACTATTGCAAGGTCACAGGTAAGCCTGTGATTTTTTTTTTTTTTTTGTCCTAGGAAGCGAGAGACATGAAAACATTTTACAAAGAACTTTGCTTTCAGCTTCTTTTGTGAATAGGAAGCAAATGCAAAACCACATGTGTAATTAACTTTATACATGAATAACCAGTGAAAAGCCATTTTGAGTTCCATATCAATCATGAAACAAGAAAACCGCTTTGCTCCATCAATTATTAGCAATTCTCAGGAAGAATAATTAGGAGGAGGGAAATGAAATTCCTTTCACCTATAAACAGTGCTTCACGAAATCGATGAAAACAGGATTAGACTCTGGGTGAATTTACGCCTCCCGAAAACCTCCTATTTGAACTCAAAGCATCCAATTATCCAGACTACCACACTTGAGAATCAACTTCTAAAGTGAAAAAAACAAAACAAGAAACCCGATGGTCTAAGGCTTTATATTTCGAAATACTCAGAATGTGGGGGTAGCAAGGAGAGGAGATAGACTACCTTGAACAAGGAGAGGAGATAACTACCTTGAAATGGAAAAGTCACCACATTAGTTCATGTTAAAACTTCAGCAAATACCTCTAAATCTTGGGTACTTTTTAAAAAAAAAATGCTTTTCTCCCACCCCTCAGTCTCTGCCCTCAACCCCCAGATTCCTGAGTCGTGGACAGGATCAATGGAACGCTATCCAGAGAGTGAAATCCTCTAAATGCGCGTTTGGGATTTTTAAATTGGACTGGGAGTTTTAAATTGCTTGCAGAGAGAGAAGGGAGGAGGAGAGGGGAAAGGGAAAGTTAAAGAAAAGGAGCAAAACAAAACAAAACCAAACCTCGGGGGAGGTCGAGCCGAGGGTCGCAGCACGCCGGCTTCCCTGGCTGCCAGGCGGGGACCACCCCGTCTCGGCTCTCCCACCAGGGTCCCCGTGCCTCCCGCCCAACCCGCGTGGCCAGAGGGCGACCCGAGCTCAGTCCCAAGTCTCGTTCCCCTCTCCCGCCGCCCCAGGCCACTGACCTGCGTAGACAAAGAGCAGGACCAGCTTCGGAAGCAAGATTCCTGGACCCCCGGGCAGCCTCAGCGCGTCCATCCAAGCCGGTGGCCGGAGGTTGCGCGCCAGGACAGACGGACAGACGCACAGACTGGAGAGAGGGCTGATGGGGGGGAGAAGGGAGAGCCCGGGCCGCGGAGGAGCCGGAGCGCGATCAGAGGGAGAGGGCAGCGCTCCCGAGAGGGGGGTCGCGCGGGGACCGGGCCATTGCCCTGAGCGACTTCGAGGGGAGCCCGGCCGGGGCGCGCGGGGCTGCGCTGGGGCCGAGGTCTCTTTGTCTCTGCCCGCGGCGCTCAGGCGGCAGGCGAGGCAGCCACTCCGGCGTCCTGGGCCACCCGGGCTCACATTTCATCTCCGCGGGTGGCACCGACGTGGGGCTGGGGGCGGGGGTGGCCCCGACTCCTCCCCACCCTCGGGTTCTTCCTTCTGTGGCTTGAGTCCTGGAGCAAGAGGGAACTTCTTCCAACCCGGTCCTCTGGCAGCTGCTCTTTTGAATTCCAGCCCTGCGCTCCAATTTTTCCTTTGGAGGCAATAGGTGACGAAGAATCTAACTTTTCACCTTTCAACAAAGGTAGGGCAGTCTCAGGGTTGAAGGTTCTGGACAAAGGAAGCCACTAAGGAAAGCCCAGAAGAATTGGAAAGTCAGAGGCAGTGTGTAGCTTCTCTGCTGAGAGCTGATAAAATGTTTATTTGTTAAACACCTAAAGCATTGTTAGTAAAGTGGAAAACACAACAAGAATGTACACTGTCATCGCTATTAGTTGATGCTGTTCTGGAGTTACTGGCCTATGCAATTAGGCAAGAGAAAGAAAAAAGTTATAAAAATTGGAAGCAAAAATTACCACTGGCAAATGATATGCTTGTGTATGTGGAAAATCAGACAGAATCAACTATACAGCTCTTAAAGAGAGTTACAGAGACTCAATCATTTTCTTTCATGCAAATTAGAATCGATTAGAAAGTTCTGTTTTAGGCATGAAAGAAAAAAAAAGCATGAGTAAATGAATAACGATAATTCTCTTTATTTATTAAAGAAATTCAAAAGAGTGATGAATGGGATAAGCCTCAATAGAAAATAACCATATTATAACATCACAATGATTGAAACAGTTTTCATTAACACTAGAATAGATAGGCTTAATGGAACAGACTGGAGAATCCAAAAATAGAGATACATATGCATAGAAATTAAATTTATAGTTTTAAAAAAGATACTTTTAAAGCAGAAGAGGAAGTGATGGGTTACTCAGTGAATAGTGCTGGGGCCTTAAGTAAGCGTCTGTGGATTCTTATCTCCTTTCATCAAACAGTAGCATACGAATCAAGTATTTAAACTTGAAGATACAATTATAAAAATATTGGATAAAAAATGGAAAGATGACATGTAAATAATTATGGAAAGCTTTTCTAAGCATTATATGATCGCAGAAGTCATAAAAGAAACAAATTGACCAATTTGACTCCATAAGAAATAAAACTGTCTGTATATGACAAGCCATACATTTAACTGGGAAAAATATTTACAATGCGTAGGATAGGTAAAGTCCTGATCTCCTTAATATGTAAGGAACTTCAAAATCAATAAGGAAGGGGCACCTGGGTGGCTCAGTCAGTTAAATGTCCGACTTCGGCTCGGGTCATGATCTTGCAGTTTGTGAGTTCAAGCCCCGCGTCGGGCTCTGTGCTGACAGCTCAGAGCCCAGAGCCTGCTTCGGATTCTGTGTCTCCCCCTCTCTCTGCCCCTCCCGTGCTCATGCTCTGTCTCTCTGTCTCTCAATAATGAATAAACATTAAAAAATTTTAAAAAAACCAATAAGGAAAAGAAAACCAATAGAAAACTGAGCAGGAATATTAATAGATTGATCTACCTATCTATCTATCTAGGTCTTCTAGTCTTCTAAACATCCTAACTCCCCAAAAAGAAATGAAAGTGAAAACCAAAATGACAGTGAGACATCATTCTTTCATATATCAGATCAACCAAATAAATAAATAAATAAATAAATAAATAAAATAAAAAATAAAAACCAACAACCCAACTTTTAAAAACAATGTGGCAATATGTATCAAAATTCAAATACACATTCAGTTTAATGCAGTTTGTCCTCCTCTAGGAGGTTAGTCCTATCAATATGCTGTTGCTTTGGTGTAAGAAGATGGGACAAAAAACCACCTTCAGAATAAATATAACCGGAGAGCCCTAGCAGGCTGTATGCTTCAGCGAAGGCCTAGCCATCCACACGTCCAATAAGAAGCCCGGTCAATTGCTCCTCTCTCTCAGTTCCAACAGCTGATCTATCACACAGTTTTCCTGATGGTGCGCCCAAACAACATTCAAATATATTTGCATTTTGCCTTCTATCTCTGCTCTAAGCTAGGCGCTTAGAGTCTCCATTACAACCAGTCTCCCTGCCTCCAAGGATATCCTCCAGACTGAAACTAGAATATTTCTTCTTAAGTTAGAGATTTTATCACATTCACTCACTGGTTTAAAACCCAGTGCACTCGTTTTGCTCTTGGGTTAAAATCCAGACATTTAATCCATGGTTTTTGAGAAGCTTTATCAGTGGGTTCTGTTGTTCTTAACCTGATCTCAACATTCTGCTGGGGAACACAATTGCTAAGTAGCTGGGAGAATTTGTAAATAACTGGAGGAAGTCTCAGGTATATAGGATTTTACGTCCTAAAAGAAGAAGATACGCATGTGAGCGAGTATTTGCAAAGCTGGAGAAGGATATTGAAGGTTTTTGGAATGGAAAGATGCTTTCCTCGGCAGATAACACTGGATGCAGAACCCTAGGACTGGGGTGGTGGGGACAGGCATCTGGAGATGAAGGGCAAGACTGCTCCCACCCAGTTGTTGCACACAGCTCTGGGACTGGCAGCTTGTTGCCAATGAGGCCAGTGGCAAGTGGAATATGTTGATCCCAGCTTGCTTTTGAGAACAGAGAACCTTGTCCTCATACATGTCAATGGAAAAGGCCAAGCAGGCTTGCCTGCTGGTTTGCCATTGCAAAAGATGGTCCACCTTAAAGTACTCAGGTGCTTTAGGTGCAAAATACGTATGTATATATGTATGTACATGCCTACACAAATCTATATGAAATGAAAACCCTTAAAACACAGCATTAGAGGGAAGAAAAGAGTTTCTGGAAATTAAAATAAAACTTGACTTGGAATTTTTAAAATATCACAGAAAAATTACAAAATTGTCACAGATTAAAAAAAAAAAACAACTTAGGCTGTTAGAGGGGATAGGCTCAAGGAGAGGGCATAATTCCTAACAGAAAAATATGCAAAGAAATACAAACCATGAATAAAAATATAAAAAATGCTACGGCATAAAGAAGAGACCGAATATGAAAATAATATGCAAGCTAGATGCAGTTTTAAAAGAAAAAAAAATGAAGAAACAAATATTAGATTATTGTTTACTATTCCAAGCTATAATAAAATTTGAATTTTCAAATTGAAAATGGTGAGTGAGTTCCAGGAAACCTTTTTTAAAAGAGAAATGCATATATACATGTCCTAGAGACCTATTTGAACTAGCATTAACTTAAAATAATATAAATTTTTCTACATAATAAAATAAGTTTGCTTAGAAAAAGCATCCGACATCAGACTTCTCATTTGCAACCTTAGAATTTAAAAGAGCAAAAATATTTCTGTACCTTTGAAAGATAAAGGCAATAGCCCAAGAATCCTATTTCCAAATCAGATTCCATTAACATTTGAGTTTGTTAACATGTTTATAACAGTATTTATAATAACTTTAAAACATGATAAAGAGCTTACATGTCCAGTTAAGTGAATTAGGATACATCCATATTATGGATTAATATCCAATACTTTAAGATAATGGGGGAAAGTCCTTGAGATATATAGTTAAGACGAAAAATGGGAAAGGGAAGTATCCAAGGGAAGTAATCCATGGATAAACATGTTGTGCTGTATATTCATACAGTGAAACACAACTTGGCAGTAAAAACAAGTTTGAGGAATATGGAACACATTGGATGAATCTCCGGATGAATATGCTGAGCAAAGAAGCCAGACACAAACAAATTACTGTATAACATTGTTTGCATGATATTGTAGAAAAGGCAAAATTGATCTATAATGACAGAAAGCAGATTAATGGCTGCCCTGGAATGGGGGT
The DNA here is from genome assembly GCF_046562875.1 of Panthera onca. Classification (NCBI taxonomy): domain Eukaryota; kingdom Metazoa; phylum Chordata; class Mammalia; order Carnivora; family Felidae; genus Panthera; species Panthera onca. The sequence goes on along the minus strand of NC_138347.1, from coordinate 18,122,231 downwards.
AGGAATATAAGTTTTATTGCAGAGTCTCGTGAGGGAACGTTTGGGGGTGATGGCAAAGTTCTATATCTTAATAATGGTGGCCATCACCCAGATGCATACATGTGCTGAAGTCATGGAAATGCACATTAACAGTACACTTAAAATATGCATGTTCTGGAGTATGTAAATTATGCCTCAAGGAAGTTGATTTTTTAAAAGCTATTGCTAATACATACATGGGAGATAAGAGTACACACAAATTTGTAAAAATAGCTATTTTTTGACGGCTAGAATTCTAATTAATTGTTATTTAATAATTCCCCCTGAATCTTCACTATAGCTATACATAGCTCATAGCATATAATAAATACTGGCTTTAAAAAGATGGTATCCAGGGGCACCTGGGGGACTCAGTTGGTTAAGTGTCCGACTCTTGGTTATGGCTCAGGTCACGATCTCATGGTTCATGAATTCAAGCTCCGTATCGGGCTCCATGCTGACAGTGCAGGGCCTGCTTTGGATTCTCTCTTTCCCATTCTCTCTGCCCCTCCCCTGCTTGCATGTGAATGTGCTCTCTCTCTCTCTCTCTCTCAAAATAAATAAATAAATAAATAAATAAATAAATAAACAAACTTTAAAAAAAAGATGGCATCCATTTTTGCAATATTACATTATTAAACTCATGTCTATGGAGAATAATAATACAGAAAAATGCTCATAGTCTTTCTAAGGAAGAAACAAAATTGTATTTCCTTTGAGATACTAATTTAGGGAACACATAGATAGATACATACTTCTTTATTCTTGCTTACGGTTTCCATATATCTTACAATAGGCGTGTATTATTTTATAGGGAAAAAAATGGGTTTTTAAATAAAATCTTTTAGTCTGGTCATGTCATTTAGAGTGGATATTTCCTAACAATATGAAAGCTTTTACATACTATCGCATTTTGAAAATTGAACAGTTTTATCTCTGAAGATATTTTAATTCCTGCCATAGTTCTGAAACTTTAAGAACTTTAAATTTGTTCTTTAGTGGGCTTTCTGAAACTTTGAGAACTTTAAGAAACTTTAAGATGTATATTTAGCAATGAGCATTTATTATGTATCATGTGTAATTTGATGTTGTTGGATTTATATTATAGTTCTGCCTTTGGATGATGCATGAGCCAACATTTCAAACGTCTGAAGATGATTAAAAAGCTATAGGTGACATATGAGAGGTGAGTAATGTTAACCTATAGTATTATTTAGAACCAGAGAGTTAGAAGAGAACAGGATTTCACAGATTGTCCAGGTCTGTTTCTGAGGCCCAGCAGTCCCCATGGGGAGAGGTCGTATATCGGATTTTGGTAATGATATGATAGAATATGTCTGAGTTTCATGATGGTTCCCTTTGAGTTCTTCTGACACATACTTTCTTTCTTCAGATAATATATTTCACCATAGAGTCAGATCAGTGTAACTCCTTGCAATTAGTTACTCATTAATAAGTAAAAAAAAAAGTGGGTACATTTAGGGTTCTACTTGTATCTGGTCTTTATCTTCATTAGAAGATGTGTGGATGCCAAGAAAAGCAAGACTCATACAAAGGCAAAAAAAATCTAGAAGAAAGCAAGCAGGGGGGAAGAAAAAGAGAGAAGGAGATAACCTAAAATATGGCACTCAGAGTACAGGAAGAGTATTGGATGCTTACTTTGTGTCAGAACCGTTTCTAAGTTCTTTAACACTGTAATTACTCTCAGCCTCTTGATGAAGTGGATGCAATTATTATCACCCTTGTTGTAGGAGCAGAGTCTGTTAAAACACAGATCTTTAAACCTATCCCGGATTCACACTAGGTTTAGGCAAACCACCCTTTAGAAGTCTTCATTTGTATGTCTCCTAAGGATATTTGACGGGCATCTCATAATTAAAAGTGGGTTTTGAGTTTGTGGGGGTCCTCACTCAATATGGCTATATCAGCTTTTCAAAGGAAATTTGGGAGAGAGTTCATGTAATAACCATATGCTTTGAAATATTAATTTAGTTTAAAAAGTCTGTCTATAGGGAAGTAAGTTCACTGAATAATACATCTTGGAAATCACTCCGTATCAGTTCATAGGGTTTGTCTTCATTCATTTTTTATTGCTCCAGGATTTCTGGGAAGATGGCGGAGTAGGAGAATCCTACCCTCACCTCGTCCCATGGATGCCCCTAGACGACAGCCACATCAGTGCACCCAACCCAGAAGATCACAGAGAGGAGGCCACATCAAAAGGATGAAAGGGGTGGAGACATGATCAGGAACTAAACGCCTAGGGAGATTAACCAACCCCACAAACCTAAGGAGGGGAGAGGAGTAGACCCACACCAGGCACCCCAGGCATGGGGGACCCACATGGGAAGATGAGTCTTCATAACATTTGGCTTTGAAAATCAGTGGCGCTTAACTTTGCAAGTTTTTATAACCAGCAGGCTTACCATCAGGAACTTTAGAAATTCAGTGGGCAGGAGAAAATCTGGGGGGGGGGGGGCTGGGATGGGAAACAGTCCCCTGCCCTTAAAGAGCCAGCATAGCAAACAACCTGCTAGGAACAGCATAGAAGCAGCAGTTTAAAAGGTGCCTGGGGCATTGGGAAGGATATTTGTTTACTAATCTCAGAACAAGTGAGGGGTGGGGATCTTAAGGAAACTTCTCCAAGGACAAAAGAGCTGGTGGGCACAGGTCCTTCCTACCCCTCACCATAGATACATGGATTCCTACAGCAACCAGCGCGAATACCCTCCATAATTTGTTAAGGCTCTATAGTATTCTGTCGAAGATGTGTACCATACTTTTCTAGTATGTTGTGGCATTATAGCTTCCAATGTACAATTACAAATAATGCTGCAATAAATAGCCTTGAAAATATGTATTATTGCTGTATTTTTAGGGTAAATTTAGAATTGCTGGGTTGAAGGGTAAATGCATATGTGCTTTTGTTAAATATTGCTAAATTCTCTCATTGAGAGAATGTACCATTTTTCCATTTCTACCAGAAGTGCGTATGAGTGCCTGTTTCTCCCCAGCTCTGCCAACATAACGCATTGTTAAGCTTTTGATTTTTGTTCTGTTTGGTCAGTTTGATGGGAAAGGTGGTATCCTTTGCATTTCTGCTATTATGAGTGACCACAAACATCTTTCTATAGGTTACTTTCAATCATTTTGTGAATTCGCTATTCACATCTTTGCTTATTTTTCTATAGGAGTTTGGTGGGGCTTTTTCCCCTCAATTAAAAAATTATTACATGTTTGATCTTTTAAAGTTACATGTTTTGCAATTTTTTTCTACCAGTTTTTCCTTTGTCTTTTGGTGCTTATGCCATGCAAGTTATTTTAATTCTTAAGAGGTCAAATTTTTTTACTTTTATTTTTTTTGGTATCTGACTTTTGAAGTCATGGTTAGAGAGCCTCTTCTTACTCCCAGGTTATAGAGGAATGCACCTCCAAAAACAGTCCTCGTGTGCTTTCATTTTATACATTTTGCTCTCTTTGTGGTTAGGTGGTTCAGTAGGGTAGCAGGATATAAAGTTAGCATGCAACAATCATTAAGCATTTAAGTACACAAATCAGAACTAGTTAGAAGATACTTCGCGTGTTTTTGTTGGTGTGAGGTTATATGAGGAGATTTGAAATCAGATGGTCACCATTGCTTTCCAATTGGAGATCTGATGCATTTGCTTTTAAAAGAATTAGGAATTCTTCAAGTGGATAATATCTTCTTTGTGGTATCGTGCAAAGACTTGTCTAGAAAAAGTAGTGTCTCCGTCATAAAACACAAACTGGAACTCACTCTGGAGGGTTAAACACAAATGCAGATGTGGCTCATATTATCAACAATTATATTATCAACAATTTTACCTTCTGGGCTGATAAAAATATCTCACCTTACTAAGAGGGTAGGCAAGAGAACTCTTTCAATGAACTGAAAGAAGTGTCCCAATTTATATTGTTCTAAAGTAATATTAAGTAAAATTATTCCTTTGGGAAAGGAAAAGTATCATCCATGTTCTTACTAGTATTTTCTTCTTTGATGTAGGTGGCATAAATTCCCATGTAGTCTTTGTATGCATATATAACTTCACATAGTTGAAGCATAATGTCTGCTCAATTTTATATTCCATGTTTGTGTCAGGTAATATTGAATTCTAAACATTTTCAGCATTTGTACAATTTTCATAATCATTACTGTCAGTAGCTGCTTAGAATTCCATTTGGTTGTTTTAGTATATTTTACTTAACCCCCCCCCCCTTTATTATTGCGATAGACTTTTTAGTGCTCAGCCCATACCTGCTTTGCTCATATTCAATCTGTTTTCCAAGTGTTAGCTTGGGTAGTCTTTTAGAAATGTTATAGAGGTGCCTGGGAGGCTCAGTCGGTTGAGTGTCCGACTTCAGCTCAGGTCATGATCTCGCAGTTCATGAGTTCAAACCCTGCATCGGGCTCCGTGCTGACAGCTAAGAGCCTGAGCCTGCTTCGGATTCTGTGTCTCCCTCTCTCTGCCCTTTCCCCGCTCATGCTCTGTCTCTGTCTCTCAAAAATAAATAAACATTAAAAAAAATAAAAAAAAAAAGAAATGTTATCAGATCCCATATTCTACTGATTGAAATTCTCTCATGTGTTTCCTTTGCACCTTGAATAAAATTCAGATTCCTTACCAAGATCGACAGAGCCATGCACAATTTGGTTCCTATCTGCCTTTCCGATTTCTTAACCACATTTTCATCTTTCTGCTCTGCGATCTGGCTACAAGAGCCTCTTGGAGCTTCTCGGAAGTACCGCTCATTCTCTTGCCTCTGACCCTACTTCCTACTATTCCTTCTCTTTGTGGCTGTCCTCTTCCCAAACCTTCACCTTCAGACCTCACCTGAAAGGTCACTTCTTCAGATTCCCTGCTTCATTCATCTCCTTCTGCCATTCTCAATGAAAACACTGTATTCGTTCACCATGCCTTCCAGGTAATTCTGATGCATATTAAAATGTGAGAACCACTGGTCTAGGAAATTGCTGTCCAATAAAATCATAACACGAGCCACATACGTAATTGAAAGTCTTCCACAGCCATGTTAAAAAAGTAAAATGAAAGAGGTGAAATTAACTTAAAGATATATTTTCTTTACCTTGATCAATCCAAAATATTATTAGAACACACCATCAATGTATAGTAGTATTAAGGTATGAGTAATTACTAATTATAGTATTAGTGAGATATTTTACATTCTTTTTTATAAGAAGTCTTTAAAATCCTTTGTATATTTGGGGCACCTGGGGGACTCAACTGGTTAAGCATCTGACTTTGGCTCAGGTCGTGATCTCATGGTTCTGTGGGTTTGAGCCCCGCATTGGCCTCTGCACTGATGGTGAACATCTTGCCTGGGCTTCTCTCTCTCTCCTTCTCTCAGTCCCTCCCCGACTCTCTCTCTCTCTCTCTCTCTCTCAAAATAAATAAGTAAACTTGAAAAAATAAATAAAAAGTAAATAAAATAAAATCCTTTGTGTATTTTATCCTTAACAGCTTATCTCGATTTGAATACTAAACTTCCATCAGACAATCTGATCTGGATTTTGGCTTCATAAAATTTATAGTTGAAAAAGTAGATACACATACCAAAAGTTGTTCTAAATACTATACTTAAATGTCTTCCAATAACTAAATGAAGTGGCTGCTTTAAAATACTAATTTATTTTTAGGGGGGTGGTGCCTGGGTGGCTCAGTTGGTTGAGCATCTGACTCATGATTGCAGCTAAGGTCACGATCTTATGGTTCATGAGTTCAAGCCCTCTGTACTGACAGTGAGGAGCCTGCTTGGGATTCTCTTTCTCCTCTCTCTGTCCTTCCATCACTCGTTCTCTCTCTGTCTCACAAAATAAGTAAGTAAACATTAAAAAACATAAAAAAACTATTTTGAGAAAGAGAGGGTGCACATGTGACTGGGGGAGGGGCAGAGAGAGACAGAGAGAGAGAGAGAGAGAAAGAATCCCAAACAGACCCTGTACTGTCAGCGCACACGAACTGTGAGATCATGACCTGAACCAAAATCCAGAATCGGATACTTAACTGACTAAGCCACCCAGGTGCCCCTAAAATACTACTTTAAATTAATTTTAAATTTAGTTCATCAGTTATATGAGCCACATTCTGAAAGGTGGACAGATGCATAGAGCTATTAGCTACCATATTGGGTGGCACAAATCTAGAAAATGCCAAATTATACTGTAAGCCCGCCCAACTGGGGACTCTACACTTTGGGCACCAAAAACTAATATAAGAATCTCTATAAATTATTTCTCTCTGGCATGGATGACTTTGCAAAGCCATGCCACCCTCACCAAAAAAAAAAAAAAAAAAAGATTCTATTTATGCCTTCGTCTTCACAGTACCTTCTTCTATATTTTATATCTTAACAATGCGTGTGACCAGAAGGGCACAGTCATATGCCTGTGCCTTGGTTGCCAGAGAGGCTGAGATGTTGAGTTTTTAGCATCTTCCTGGAATCAGACCAGCTCATGTGGAAAATTTGAAAAACACCGGAAGGGTACTCAAAGAGTTCTGGGCAGTCACAGACGTGTGGTAAATAGCCACTGCATTTCTCCACCACAGCGTAAACCCTTAAAGGTAGGAATCGCATCTTTTCTGTTTGTGGATAGTCTACCCAGAGCTTTAAATGTAATTTGGCTCAAATGGCTGTGCAACGATTTTTGGTTTAGTACTCGAGTTTATGATTCACACCAGAGAATGTGAACTAAGAAATACAAAATATATGTTCATTTCAGTGTCCACAGAAAGTCAGTTTCAACACTGTTGTGAGGGAGACATATACTTATCTATTTGCTTTTGACCTCTGCTCCTGCCAGGACGATTTTTCTGATACCTTCCAGGGATTTCTCTGGATGATAAATTAAAAATGGAACATGAATGATAGCAGAGCTGAAGGGCAGAATGACTTTGAGTACACAGCAAAGGGTGATTCAGCTGGTGATTTCAAGAGATATGTCAGTCAGGAAGCTTGCTTACCCACAGGCTCTTTAAAAGAAACTGACGTGACTGCATTCGGGCTCTTCGGAAACTCCAGGCAGGTATTCTGGTGCTAACTGATCTTTTTCCGTCACAGACTTGATGACATTAGGAAAGGGTATCTGATGTACAAGTCAATCCCTGGACTGGCAAGCAGTTTATGGCATTACTTGGAACCAAAAGGTAAATTCAGCCCATCAGATGATTTCAAGTTGGGAAATACCACAATAATTAGGCAGGTAATAGTGGGAGCTCAAGGTGGAGGAGGTCGGACTAGGAGACAGCAGGCAACTCCGATGACCATTTGCTGGCCTGTGTCAATGAGGGAGAGGCTACTATGAATGAATAGAATGAGGAAGTAGACAAGTTAACATAAATGTGTGTGTGTGTGTGTGTGTGTGTGCGTGTGTGCATAGTGTCGTCTGGGTTGCTGTAAAAATATATAAGGTATATATATATATATATATATATATATATATATACCATAGATTGGGTGGAAGTCAGGAAGTCCAAGATAGAGGTGCTGGCAGATTCGGTGTCTAGTGAGAACCTGCACCTAGTTGACTGTCTCTTCACTGTGTCCTCACATGGTAGAAGGAGCTGGGGAGCTCTGTGGGGTCTCTCTCGTAAGAGCGCTAATCCCATTCCTGAAGGTTCCACCCTCATGGCTCAGTCACCACCCAAAGGCCCCTTCCCCCTAGTACTATCACCTGTGAGAGCTGGGATTTCAACATACGAATATTGGGGGGACACGAACATTCAGATCATGGGGCACATGCACACATGTGTATACACATACACACCCACATATATTTGGCACTGGCTCTTTACTTCTAGATTTCTCTTTCTAGGTCTTCGTACGGGAAACCTTTAATTATCTCCTGCAATTGTCTTTTGGGTTTTGAGTGAGATGTCACCTCTTTAGCGAGTCTTCCCCAATTTCCCAGTCTAATCTTGCCTCTCTGCTTCCTCCCCCACCGCCGTTAATTTCCAACACATTACGCCCTTTTATTTTCTGTGTAGCATTTATCACCACCCGAATTAATTTGCTTATTGATCAGTTTGCTATTCACTATCAGTTGCCCTGCATGAATATAAGCACCACGGAGGCAGCGTCTCTGAATATCACATACAATTGCTGTATGTGCAGTACCCTCAGTGGTCTCTGACATATGGAAGGAGGAAGTAAATATTCCTTAAAAGAATATGTGATAAATTAAAATCTTATATGCCATATATTGGAAGGTTGGTGACAGAAAACAAACACTTGGCGCTGCAGAGATGCTGAATGTTGTAAATCGTGGAACATATGTATGAAGATGGAAGGATCCTACTGCTGGGTTCCTCAGAGCCACCTTGGCGCTTTCCACTTCCTGCTTCTCCTCGGGTCTGATTTCCTTTTCCTGAGGTCATATGATAATGTAGAGTCAAAAGAATTTCCTTACTGAGGTATAACTGACATATGACTTTATATTAGTTTCGGGTCGATGACACAATAATTTGATATTTGCGGACATTGCCCAATGATCACCACCGAAAGTCTGGTGACATCCAATGTCACACACATAGTTACCAAAAATCTTCTTCTTGTGATAAGAAGTGTTAAGATCTGCTCTCTTACCAACTTTCAAACATACAACACAGTGTTATTAACTATAGTCGCCATGCTGTCCGATAATGCACCACTGTGACTTACTTATTTTATATCTGGAAGTTTATCTCCTTTTGATAGGGTGGAAAGTATGAAGATATATCTTGCTGAGAGGTTTTCTAAGTCATATTTTCGTGGATGAAAATAGAGGATCGTTCTTGTGTTTGTCACCCTCTCCTCCTTGCCCTGGTAACAGTACTCCCATTTTTCTCTAAATTGGTGGTTCTCAATCAGGGGAGATCTCCCCCATGAAACCCTCCAGGAGAAATCTAATGATATCTGAATGCATTTGTTTGTTACAACTGGGAGCATGTGTGGTGACCAGAGATGCTGCTAAATATCCTACAATGCACAGGACAGCTTCCCACAACAAAGAGTTCTCCGGCCCCAAATGTCAATAGTGCTGAGGCGGACAAATGCTACTCTAACCTATCCCCCCATTCATTGTTCTTACCCACATGACATCATATTTACTTTGCTAAAAATCCAGGGGTTTTCTGCCACTGGTAATAGAAGAGTTGGAATAGAGAAACCAAATAAATGGAAAGGGTACTTCCTAGAAATCAGGCAGATTGATTACACTCATGGATCTACTCTCACTCCCAACCTTCACTGAGGACAAAGTAAGAATTAAAAGTGTATCAATCCATAAGGCCAAACAGAATAGGAGAGAAGGCATCTGTAGAAGAGACTGCTGTGAGTTTTGGAAGCTAGGGAGTCCATTAGAGGAGAAGCACCTGACCTAGCAGAGAGAAAAGACACCTCCGCTGAAGTATCTGCAAAAGGTAACCCGGTTGCAATGCTCGGAACTTGGAGGTATCAGGTAAACCGGAAAGCAGCAGTGAAACAAAAGGGATTGGGTGAACGCGAATATATAAAAGTGGGTGCTCTCTATGTCTCCCTGCAACCATGAAATGCCCATTGCTATTCTTTCCTTCTCTCCCCGCTCTTCCACTCCTCTCCTCCCTACTTTCACGAGCCTTTCAGATTTGGACCCTGGACAATTTGAGTGAGAGAGTTTCTGCAGTGACTCCAAGCATGGCTGGGCTAAGACAAGTGGCGGAGGAGTGGGACGGGAGGGTGGTGTTGGACTCAAGCCTCATTAGTTTTGGCAGACCGTGGTGAGAAGTTCAAAATTCATTCTAAATATGGCAGGAAGACTTAAGAATTCCAAAAAGAGGGATGTTGTGATTCGATTTGTCTTTAAAAAAAATGACAGATTGCCATATGGAGAATGGATTCTAGAAGGATGATGAGATAAGCAAGGAGATAATTTTGGAGACTATTTTTTTTGTGTTTCATGGTGATTTGGACCTGTATGGTGCCAGAACTGATGAGAGAAATGAATTATTCCTCCCCCCTCATGGAGGTCAAAGAATAAGAAAAACTGTTAATGGGATACACGTAGGAGACGAAGGTAAGGGAGGAACAACAGATGACTTGTGGATTTTGAGACTGAATAGTGAGGCAGATGTCAGCCCCATACAATAAGACAAAGGCGACTTGGGGAGGTAGGACAGTTGATACGTTTTGCATGTGTTGAAATGCCCATTTAGATATCCAAGTGGGGATGCCAAGGAAGCAATTGGGAAATTGCTCAGGATCATTATAAAGATACACATTTGGGAATCATGAGTGTATGGATGTTATTATGGGTTGAACTGTGCCCTCCAAAAAGATATGTTGAAGTCCTAACCCCTAGTGCCTTCGAATATAGACTTTTTTGGAAATGTGGTCGTTGCAGATGTAACTAGTCAAGGCAAGAGGACTAATTTAGGATGGGCCCTAAATCTAATGTGACTGGTGGGTGTCCTTATGGGAAGGAAATGGAGAATAGACACAGAAATACAGACTCATGGGAGGGGGTGGATGCCATGTGTTGATGGAGGCAGAGATGGGAGGGATGGAGCTGTAAACCAAAGAAAACCAAGGATTGCCAACAAACCACCAAAAACTAGGAAGAGGTAAGAATGGATTCTCCCCTACAGGGGAAAGGGAAACTTGGACCTGTTGAAACCTTGATTTTGGATCTTTAGCCTTCAGAACCGTGAGACGACACATTTCTGTGGTTTTAAGCCCCCTGGTTTGTGGTAACCACCAAGGCTATGGCAATGCCAGGAAACTAGTAAGTTGGTATTTAAAGGCGAGGATCTGGATGAAAACATTCAGTGACAGAATATATACAGAATATATGCAGAGAATATATACAATAACTGAGCCCTGAGGCACTCCATCTGTGAGATTCTATGGTGTTGCCTCAGTTTCTGACTGGTTTCTGACCCCAGTGGTATCCAAGCATTTTCTTCCCACATAGACAACTTATGTTATCCTACGTAGACTCTCTGGACATTTTTATCATCCTGTTCCCTGCGGTTGCCCTTGCACTTCTGTCTTTTACACTGACTCAAACCAGTGCTCTCTCACTAAGATGAGAGAGAAAGGCTGGCCAACTCGTGAGGTACCATTTTTATCGCCATCTTGTTAAAGGGATTTATAGACATGTCTGGCTCACAGATAATAAACAACGGAGATGGAATATTAAGATAACAGAACTTCAAAACTCATTCTCTTTCCACCAGAATTCTGAGAGCAGGCAACCTTTCCAAATGGTGAATATGGTGCTATTTGGGAATCTCCTTCACAACATCTGATGCAGCTCATGTCCCATGTCATAGACCTAATGATTAACTGCCTTCAGTATGAGACATTCAAACTAATGAGGAGAGACTCTTGCCTTCTGTCTGCTTCAATTAGTGCCTGTGCTCTCATTATCCCGCAAGTATACAAGGCTTCTTGTATATATGGCCTCTGGCTCGTAGATAAGATATTATATGCCTGAGGGCTGTCTTCTACTTCTCCATGGCCACACATTTGGTATTTCTATGTTTTAATGGGACACATAAGCAGGGATACAGTGATACTTCTGTTTTATGAAGTTAATTCAAACTCAGGCCAGTGAAGAGGCTTATTTACTAACCACGCAGAAGTTACCAGTGGAATTGAAATAAATCTGCTGTTGGATCCTATCTATTCCCCAATCATATTAGAGGTTTCTGTTATTAGGTTGAAGTCTTTTCCAAGACCTCTATTTCCGAACCTTAACCAACTTTACCTTCTTCCCAAGTTCACTGTACCCATTCGTGTTCCAACTTCCATTTCATTCTGTTCCCTAATTAGAGTCCTCTTAAGAGATCTTTTTATCTGCATGGATCTCTTATTCTGCATTTTAGCATCTCCTTCCTCTCTGGCTCTTTTCCTCAGTATGTAAACATGACTGCAGATGTTATAAACTGAGAAACTATGTAGTCTCTTTGGTAATTTTAACTGTTGTGCATAAGTTTTTGGCAAAGCTATGTCTCTACAGATTTTGTTGCTTCTTTGAGAGATGTGTTTCTGCTTTATGAATATATTTATAATGTCGGCTGCTTGTATACTGTAATTTATTCTTTGAGATTGCATGTATTCTTGCTTGAGCAGCTGTTTTTTGGAATGAGAATCTCAGATGAAGACGACTTCAAGAAAGAGATACAGGCATAATTTTAAACTTGCACTGGAAAGAAACCAGGAAAGGAAGGACATTTGTTTTTGTGTGTGAACGCTTTTGTGGGCCTTTGGTTTCTTAGCAATGAGCTTGTCTAAGAGCTGAATGACCTGGATGCTAAGAAATGACTCCATGCAGGGCTACTGTGTTCAGGTACAATTGTCCTGTTAGGGCCAGAGGAAAAGGCTACGTCTCCGTGATGGGTGTGGGTAGGGGGAAGTGTCTCTTCTTGAGTTAATCAACTAGAAAAACTAGTTTCCGGTTAATCAACTAGGAAAAATGGAGAGTTGTGACAAGAAGACAAAGCTCACAGTAAGGTGAAAGGGAGATATTCTTTCAGTTGGGGTCTCGGGACAGGAGAGGCTATACTGAGAGGTATGATGATAAGAAGCTTTGTTAGAGATGTGAGTTGACACCTCCATGTTGAGTGCGGCCAGCAGTTAGGAACACTCTGTGACTCTGCGAATGACCATGAACCCAGGGTCTCTGAGGCCATGTATTTACAGCAGACACCAATAGTTATTCTGTGTTGTAATTTCCCCATTATTAGCCCCAGGTGGCTAAGCCTGGCAGAGTGGCAATCTTATGCCAAAGCATCAATGGCCAGCCCCACGGGAAGGACAGCATATTTAGAAAGAATCATGGAAAACTCACAGATGTAATTAGAATATTATTAAGTTTCCAGGAGGGTAGATATGGGCTCAGAGTTGTGGCACTTTGGGGCATTCATAGACATGTGACCTTCAAGCCTGGTGAATACATCACTATCTTTAATAGCTTTTCATTTACCTTCCTGTCTCATAAGAAACATGTCTTTCCTCTAACCCTGAGAATATGCATTGAAGAAATAATGATTGCGCTCTAAATCATTGACATGTTGAATGCTAAGATGATGTCAAGAAAAATGTATTAACTTTGTTTTACTTGAAAAATTGCATTCCATTTTTCTTCATAAAATGCTTCATTCCTCCTTTAATTACATATAACTTAAAGAATCGCCTTTGAAAAGAAGATCTCTGAGGGAGGATGTGCAGTGCAACTCTGTGTTATAGAAGGTTTATCTATTTCCATGGTAGTATGAACATCTCACTAACTGACAAAAAAAATGAAAAAAGAAAAAGGAAAAAGAAGAAAAGAAAGTGAGAGAGAATATGAAAGAGGAAGACATGAATTCTCTTTGGACACAAGCTGGCTTGGGACAAAAAATATTTTGCGATATCGTATATTTAAAAACTCTTTGTGAGCATATACCTCCTGGAAACATGCAGATGATTACCTATGCCCACCAGTGCATATGAGCAGATGAAAATCCACTCGGGGCACATAACCATTGCTGCTGATTCTGTAAAAGGTTTGTGGCTTCCTTGTTTTGCTGTTTTGTTTTTTTAATGAGGAAGATTCTCATCCAACCCACTGCACAACATTAACGTGTAGGGATGGGCATCTTTGACCTGTCAAGTAACAAGACTGGAGATCAGTTTGTGTATGTTGCTGACTATTCTTGAGTTTTGCCACTATTCTGGGAGATGAAATCTGTTGAGATGATGTCATTCCTTGCATTTAATTTTGTGACTATTTTGCTGTTGATTCAAGTCATCTGCCTTTTATTCACTTGGAATAAATATGCCCTGAATGATCATCTTGATTCCTGGAATCATTACTGACTGTTACAGATTCTTAAAATGGCTGGAATTGTATCAGTCTTGGAGATCCGGGATAAATTTAACTTCATTGCCATTTTATGCGAGAAGGTGTTTACCAGGTATCCATCGTTGTGGTTTCTGCATTTGTAAACACCCACTCCATTTTCAGGCTACCTCTCCTCACTCTTAGCCAGCAAGTGCATGGGGAATTAAAACTAATTTTAATATTGCACAAAGCAAAACATCATTAAGAAAATGTGTAAAAAATTAAAAAGCTGTAATTTTTATAATGCAATTCACAACTAAATAGAAATGATTTTTTAACTACATGCTCATTTGAGTTATGTGCCACAGATTCCCAAGAGAGATGTCTGTTTAAATCTAAGTAGTGACCTCAGAACTTCATTATTACACCATGTGTTGGTGCCCAAGAAACTCATATTCCCCCTCCTGGTCCTTCCTTCTTGTCCAGGTCTGGGGATAGAGTATGGTGAGGCTGTGATCCCCACTGTTCACAACCCAAGTCCTTTTCTCAAGAGTGTGCTCAATTCTGGGCCATTGGGTGAGGGAGGATCAGTGTCCGAACGGCCTCTTATAGGGAATCTCAACCATCCTTCCTTTTTTGAGATGCATCTGCCCACCACATGTCGGTCCTCAGCCTTTTCGTAGTTCTCTGGGGACAACGGATCTGCTTTCTGGAAAAGCAGGTAGCTTTCAGTTTTCTCCAGCCACCTGAATGCTTTATCATTTATCTGTGTCTTTTTCTATTTCTAGATTTCTTTTTGACCTGTCTGCTCTTGACTTCTCTACTACTCTCTTTAACCCTGTGGGATGATGGCTTTTACCTTTTTTTGTCTCTTTATTGTCTTTTTGGTTAGATTCCTGAAGGCAGCATGAGAAAATGCACCTGTCCAATCTGCCATTTTCAAACAGATGTCCCTGAGACAGTATTTGGAACGAGGGGGAAGTACGTCTTTCCTCTTCGCCTTTCTTTCTATGTCTTCTTCCTATTTCCATCTCACTTATGCCCTGAAAGGTACCTATAAAGTTCTCAACCAGCTGTCAGTTCATCTCCATCAAGACATTAGTTGATAGCAGCTTAAAGAATTAGCCTATCTAGAAACACTGCATATATTTTTTCATACTCTAAAAGGAATGCATTCTCTTTGCCGCAAGAAAAAAAATACAGACAGATACAAAGAAATAGTGGAATTTCTTTTAAGTGGAAATCTAAAAGACCAAAAAGACTTTTAGACTACCAAGAAATAACTCTTGATTGAAATTTCAGGCTGAGACAAGTGCTTGGGGATAGACGATCATCTCCAATCTAATCTGATTAATCTGGGTCAGTTCAGAAAACCTGCTCTTCCCTGAGATACTAGCAATTGGTTTTAGCATTTGGTATGATATTAACCAAAAGTTACCTATTGTAGATAAATAACTGAGTGAATCAAAAAAGATCATAAAAAGGAGTATATTTTTTCCAACAAAGTCATTATATTTTACAATGGGGCTACTTTTTAATTAAGTTAGGTGGAATTTCTAAGCCATTTGTTTATACTCCAAAAGATTAGGGGAAAAAACTCCTCCCCCCCTACAAATTTCTAAGTGTCAGTTCAATTTATGAAAAATGCATTTTTAAAAGCATTTCAGTTGAGGGCATAAAGAAGTTAAGAACGTCATCTGATAGTCAATTGTGTGGGATCTCTGAAAAGCAGCTCTCTTTTAAATTACTGTTTGTATTTCCCGTGCCTTGAAGCCTTGGTAGCTGGAAAGACCACGGAACCAACATAAGAAACAAGTTCTTGAAAGTGTTCATAAATTCTTGAAAAATAAATTGGGTATGTTATTTCTTCATAAAGTAGACAGAAAATGAAACAAACCTCCCAAATCCCAAGGAAAAAATAAGCAGTAATTAAAAATCTATTATTAAACAGTGAGAACAGCAAAATTTATTTTTATGGCTCTCTGGAAATAATAGAAGTGTTTTTTTAAGTTATATATATAGCAATATTTACTATAAGCCAGCTACATGTGCAGAACATTGCCAAATGAAAATTTTAGACATTTTATTGGATGTTAAATCTTTTAACAAAGAAGCTGAGATAGAAATGTTAAGTCCTCCTAGGAAGATCCCATCGGTCAGGCTGTCATCCTTTTTAACTTTAAACAAGAAACTTCTGCGGTTAGATCATCTTTCTAGTTTTGATCTAAGGTTAAAGAAAAAGTTCGCGTATTGAATGCCATCATTTAATGACTGTGGATGTCAGGGGTGCTGAGCTGAAGGTAATGATTCACAAAACAAAAATTCTTCTTAAATTACAATATTTCCTACATTATTTGAGGTTTTAATCTTGTCACTAAGTTTTTCTTAATTTGCCTTCAGGAAGAGTAAACTTCAAACAGGTCTGAAGTCTGCATGGGCTTAGAAAAGAGCCTGGAAAATTGACTCCTGACTTTCAGGAAACGTTTAGCAGCATTTAGTTTTGGGGGTTGCTTTATACTGGATTCATGCACCTGCTGAACAGCCAGAGTCATATTCTAAGACTTTCCAACAGTGAAGCAATGAGAAGGAGGTTCAAGAGGGCCCGAGACCTCTATGCGGATGTGCGAAAAACTTCTCTCACGTGGTTGTATGCTTTCTCCTCACAGATGAAATCATGCACAGCTGTCCATCTCTAGCTCTTTCCATGATAGTCCTGGGAATTGAGAAACTGTGCCTATGTGTAATCTCCCCCTTATGTAACCAAGTCCACACATTTCCAGATATTTTGCTATAGGTTTCTCTCTTTTAACTACTTGACTTCGTTCTATCAAGGATGTCATCATTTCATTGTGGTAACAATGTACTACCTCTGATTTAGAGTATTTGAGACATGGAAGCATTTCACTGGAAACATCTGTTTTCGAGAAGGATAAAACTTACCTTCTGAAATGCAGGAAAGGTTGTAAACTTGTACTTTTAGATCAACATGGGAAATACCCTTAACTTTCTCTAGTAAGATCCTATTCTCCGGGCGCCTGGGTGGCTCTGTCGGTTGAGCGTCCAACTTCGGCTCAGGTCATGATCTCACGGTCTGTGAGTTCGAGCCCCACATCGGGCTCTGTGCTGACAGCTGGGAGCCTGGAGCCTACTTCTGATTCTGTGTCTCCCTCTCTCTCTGCCCCTCCCCTGCTCACACTCTCTCTCTGTCAAAAATAAAATAAACATTAGAAAAAATTTTTTAAAAAGATCCTATTCTTCTACCCTTTTTTTCCCCTCCCCCAGTGTATTTGTTGAGTCACTCCGTATTCATTTAATCATTGGGGGAAATCTGGTATCATCTTGGGCAGTGGGTGACCTCTACTGTGTCAGACCTCTCCAACCGCTACAAGTCTTCTGTGACAACTCTTTCTGACCTAAATATGCCAGAGTCTGCTCATACTGGCCAACTGTGCACATCTCTTTCCAACTTTGCATTCTTCAGATCATTGATTTATGGTAGCATAAATCAACATTGGTGGAGTGTTTACACCACTGGAATGGGCCATTGCTACAAATCAAGCTTTTATTGCCCTCCTGCCCCTACACAGGTTGCTAAACATTTACCAGCATACCACTGCCCCCAAGTTATCTATATATTCATATTTTGATCTAATTAAATGTTATATTTGAGCACAACACAGTAAAAAGGATCAAACAGAAAATGTTTTCAAAGCAACCTCCCCAGTCTTGAGAAAAGATCAGATATTCTTTAATGGTTACCCAGTGTCTCGCTCATCATGCTTAACTATTTGCAATGCTGATTCACAGAATCAAGAATCTAGAATTTCAGCTACTTCGACCTCTCCCAAACATTCTGGCTTCAACTCTTTTTACTTTGATATCCTCTTAGGAATTTGTTGAATCACAGGGTCGCTTCTGAGTGAGTTAGTACCATGAAAGAAAATTTGCTATTATTAAATATTTCAGACATAATAGAAAACACAAGAGATATTATGATGATCACTCAGGTATCCACATCCCAGTGAAAAAAATTAGTTGAAGCTTTCTCTTATTCTCTTTTCATTTCTGCAAAGGTAGCTAATATTCTCCCTATGATGGTTACCATTTCTATATATTTCTTGATATATTCTCACATAATATATCTATTCTTTTATTCTTTTAAGTATCTGAACAAAAAGGATCATAACATCTGTTAAACTTGGTTTTTTTTTGCTCAATATTGCATTTCTGACAATTACCCAAGTAGCTCATATTTAGTTATTTTCATTGCTATATAATATCTAATTTAACGATATATATCACAGTTTATCCATTCTGTTGACAACACATTTGTGCTGTTTTAATTTTTTTTGGTCTTTGTAAAAAATGCTGCCATGAACATTTTTGTAAAGAACTCCTTACACATGAATCTGAGAATTTCTTCAAATGGTATAAACAGGAGTGGGATTACTGGATAGTGGTGAATGTGCCCCTACAACTTTCTTAATGATCACCAAATTGCTTGTCACAGTGATTACAATAATTTACATCCCATCCAGCAGAATGTAATTGTTCTGGTTGCTACATAATCTGCCCTAAATATGCTACTGTTAGACTCAAATGTTGGCTGGTATGATGGATAAGAAATTAACAAGGTGGTTTTAAGCAAAGGCATAATAGATGAATATGTTACTATACACAAAGTAGCAAGACAGCCAAAAACTGGAAAAGTCCAAATGTACCTCAACACGACAATGGATAAGCACGTGATGCTATATTCATACAGCAAAATACCACTTAGCACCAGAAGGAACAAAGTACTGCTACGTGAAAAATATGGATAGATCCAAAAATAATTATTAGGAATTATCATGCTGATTGGCTCTGTTAATTGCGGGGAACCGCCTAACAGGGGTGCAAAGGGGCTTTCCGGATTAATAGAAATGTTCTATAATAATACTGGGAATTGGTTACAAAGTGTATGTATTTGTCAAAACTCACCAAGCTGTACATTTAGGATCTATACATTTTATAGACTGTAAATCATAAATCAATTTAAAAGAAAGAATATTAGAAGAAAATAAGAGCGTAGATATCCGCATTAAGAGAAAGAGTCCCTTATTGCTTGAGTAGCTCCCTGGGATGCCTTTTTATTTCATATGGTTTTACATATGTAAGTTAATCAGAAGCATGCAAAGATTTAGGGAGAAAGAATTCGGAGGCGTGAGGAGGAGAGAGAAGGGAGATTAAGGGCAAATGCCTTGCCAAAGACACTGAAAGAGAGTCTCAGATAAAGAGATTTTAAACACATTTTGCTCAGAGTTAAAAATATAGTTTCTCTTTAATGCTTTCCAAAAGCAGCAGTAAAAAATTTAAATTGCCTTCCAATTTCTCTTGGATGTCGCAGTGATGCTTCATCTAAATGTATTCTCTCTGCTGAGATAGACCCAGGATACAGTGTCTCCTGAGACACCCTGGTGTAATTTGTTACATTTTAGTACATTTTATGGCTATTCTTAAGACACAGAAGTTTTAGCTTTTTTACAAATGATAAATGACATCTACCCATTAATTTCTTTTAAATTAATTATACACGAAAAGTGTGATTTAGAAATAAATAATAAAAATTAAATGATGCACTTTATTTTGAAGTCAAATGTATATGGAATATTAAGTATGATGGTATTAAATGTGTATAGAAGCCGGGCGCCTGGGTGGCTCAGTCAGTTAAGCATCCGACTTCAGCTCAGGTCATGATATCTCCATCCGTGAGTTCGAGCCCCGCGTTGGGCTCTGTGCTGACATGTCAGAGCCTGGAGCCTGCTTCAGATTCTGTGTCTCCCTCTCTCTCTGCCCCTTCCCACTCACACTCTGTCTCTCTCACTCTCAAAAATGAATAAATGTTAAAAAAAATTAAATGTTTATAGAAGCAACTTTCTTTATCTGCTATTGGGAAATCTTGCAATTTGTAATTTTTTTCTAATAATTCTGTGTTTTGTTTATAGGTGAACAAATAGGAGAGGCCATTTAAAATTATTTCAGTCATATTTTGCAAAATGCTTTGTGAGTTTGGGTAATCATTATTTCCAAAGACGTAAAGGTCAAGTTAGCGGTATTCCATCCAGGTGTTTTATCTTTTTAGCATTGATTTTTAAGCTCAAAGAATACATTTAAAATTCCAGTTAAGAATTTTGACCAGTTAGATGTAGTAAAGATCACCATGAAACAAAATTTTAGATTTTTGTCCTTCGTATGCTTTTCATTAAATTTCATTCATTCATGCTTCATGTTTCCTGCTTTTAATGAATGATCTAATATGGGTACACATTACACAGGATATGATCAAAATTAAAAGTAGTAAAAAAAATTAAACTTTCATACCCCTCAAAACTACCTTGGTGTCCAGTCAGGTACAATTGAGTCATACATACATACATCCGTGCGTGATACTCAAGGGCTTAATTACATCTCTCACTTGATCTCTACCAGCTCACTCCATGCTGCGTTACAAAGAAAACATTTAAAAATTTTGTTTCATGAATGGATTAACATTGGAGAAATGGAAATAGTTGTCATGAACTCTCCCAAGTGCTTTGACCCACTGTTGGACATTTACAAATCGTAGATTGTGAAAAGCTGATCTAGTTCATGCCCCTCGTCTCGGCAAGATCAAATCAGCCCTGTAAATAATACCCCTCCTCAGATTTCCTGGGGTTTATAGCCGCATAATGTGCAAAGATTAGGATATTGTAAACAGAATCCAAATGTGTGTATTTTTATATGTTTCTATTGATCAATAAGGATATTAAGGTATGTGTATAATAAGATCAGTAAGTAAACAAGACAATTCATAGTAAAGGGCACGTCTGAGTATGTATCCAAAAGAACTGAAAATAACATTTTGAACAGATACTTGCATTTTCATGTTCATTACAGCATTGTTTACCATAGCTAAGAGGTGGAAACAACCTAACTATCCATCAGTGGATGAATGGATAAAGAAAATGTGATGTATACACACAATGGGATATTATCCAGAATGGAAAATGAAGGAAAGGCCGTCATACCTGACAATACGGAGGACTCTGGAGGCTATTATACTAAGTGAAATAAACCAGCCACAGAAAGACAAATCTGTATGATTTCATTTATATGAGGGATCTGAAGCAGTTAAACTCACAGCAGTAGAAAGTGAAATGGTGGCTACCAGAGACTAGGGAAAGGGGGAAATGGAACATTGCTTCTTGCAATGGGTCATGCAAGATGAAGAAGTCATGCAAGGTGAAAAGTTCTAGAAATCTTCCATACAACAACGCTTATGCTGTTAGCAGTTCTGTACTTTTCACCCAAAACTTTGTGAAAATGGTAGATTTCACGCTATATGCTTTTTTAAAAAAAGTTTTTTTAATGTGTGTTTATTCTTGAGAGACAGACACAGAAAGTGAGCAGGGGAGGGGCAGACACAGAATCCGAAGCAGGCTCCAGGCTCCGAGCTGTCAGCACAGAGCCTGACGCGGGGCTGGAACTCACAAACCAAGAGATCGTGACCTGAGCTGAAGTCAGACGCTTAACTGACTGAGCCACCCAGGCGCCCCATGTTATGTGCTTTTTATCACCATAAAAAATTCTTAAATATAAACCATAAATATGATTTTGTGTTCATTATCTATAGGTAGTTGTTGATATGAATGTTAGTGGTCGTGAGGGAACAAAGTAGCTCCTTAACATGGGTAGCTTCATGGAGAGTTTAGTATCTCAGCGAAAGGGCAGTCTATTAAGCACAGGTTCCCTAGGAAGCTGACTGTGCGGCAGATTTTGGAGTTCAGGAAGCTGTCCCTGAGGAGTGCTCTCGGGATCGACTTTGTGGGAGAATGGAGGCAGTAAACTGGAAGGGGAGAGAAGCCCAGATCTCGCATAACCACAATCAGGTCTCTGCCAGGTTGGCAGGCAGCTAAAGCTGCCGAGGAGGAGGCTCCTCGAGAGTCATCCCAAATAGGGTCAGGGGTCCAGGCCTCTGTACCCTCACGTCTCCCAGTCACTGAATGCCGGCAGCCCCTGGGAAGGGGACGTGACTTGGATCAAGATGGCCTTCTTTTGTGGAGAATAACCACATAGAGGAGGCGGGCACTCAGTCCTGGAGTAGGAGCCCATCAGTCAGGAAGGAGGATCCATGAGCCAAACTAGAACATCTCCCAGCCAGGGTTGAGGGGAGTGAACATGGGCTATTTAGGGGTTACAGGGATGGAAAGTGAGATAGAGACAGGAGAAATGGATGGGTGGGAGGCAGGTAGCACTATAGCCCCTTCGAAGAATGGAAGATGTGGGTTGGAATCTCAGCCTATTTCCGAGTCCAAAAAGAAGTTCGCTCAAAGGAGAGCTTATACGCATTTCTGTCTTTAGAGTTGTGGCCTTAGTCTAGAACTTTGGTTTACCTGAATATGGCTCGATATGTTATAAACACAATTTATTATTGTTTTCCAAGCAAATGCCATTTTATATAAAATCTATTACTTTACGTAACTTTCTGCCTTTAGACCCACGGCTAAACATTTTTATTGTCTTGATAATTATCTATCTCCCTGATGTGTGTTTTACTTGTGTACCACAGGTTCTTAATGAAAAATTCTCTTCACCCTCTAATCTCTGTTTGGAGGTTATAATGGCAATTAGATATCCTTCTTGCTCATACATAATACATGAATACTGCAGAAGTAGGTTATTGAAGTATTTGACTTACCTCCTGCATCACCTTTTCGGCTGATGAGTAGTGAGTAGAAATTTAATATACAGATGTTATTCTACTTTTATGCTCCATTTACAGATCTAGGTTAGGTTTACATAAAGGAGAGTTTCAGGGCATTAATTTCTGAAGTCAACAGTGTGCTCGATTGGATTTCAGTCCTGCCTCTGCTATTAACTTTGTGTGGGATGTCGACCAAGCAGTTGTATCTCTCTGGGTCTCATTTATACATTTACTACATCTGCAAAGTGTAGTTTTGGATCGCATGTTCATGACGACGCTGTCCAGCCACCATTTCATTGGATGAATGAATATGTTTGAATGAATAGGGTTTTTTTTCCCAAAGAAAATGAATTTTCCCTCATTCACTATAGCCCAACATGCACAGATCATTTTGGTGCACAAATAACTTTCAAGCATGACACCTTCATTTGGTTTCATAAACTTGAACCCAGATCAGAGGGGTAGTAGGATCCATTATGTACACATATAAACTCATTATGTTATAAAGTGTAATAGTGTCATTATTTTCCATAACTGCTCAAGAATTCCTAAGAACCTTCCGTTGCCACTGAGGGCAAGAAAAAGTCAGACTCCCTTCCAGGCCATTCGCCTGGAAGCAAATTCACCATTGCATAAGCCTGAGCATGAGTGTCTAACCTCCTGTACATTCTTTTCCCTCCTCTTTCCTCAGGCTCTACATGGAACCTAGAAAGTCTCTCCTTCCCTTTTTGTCTAGCAGGGACTTCTCCTGTGTCCGTTCTTTCCTTCAACTTCCCAGAGTGGGATTCATCTTCCTCCTTCCCTAGCAGTAAGAAGGGTATTTCGGGTACTATTTGAATCATATCATTCCTATTGCAAAAGAATAATAGTTAAATCCCTTACAAGTGAAAACCAAGTCGCTGCCTCTTGTATTAGGAGAGGAAAAAAATTGCTTCGTGGGCCCTTTAATTCTGATGGCGACGTTTATCACGCTAGGCAGGGAGGTGCTGCTCTGAGCCACTTACTGGGTGACCCTCTGCCTGCTAAGCTGAAGTGTGGCCCAGAGAAGCTTCTTCAGCAGGTCCTGGAGGGCAAGCGACTATGCCATTTGGACCTTTTGAGCCAGCAGAATCAATTTTGCTTGAACTTTCTGCAGCAGATTGGATTGTTCCGTGGTTCTTCTAGCAAATCCCGGTAGAATGACTGTGAGGCCTCCAGGGCGGCATGCCTCACGCTGTGTGTTGTGACCCACCAGTGAGTTGTGAAATCCATTTAACAAGTCTAGAGCAGCATTTTTTAAAATATGAAAGAGGATAGGATAGAAAGGAAAATACCAGAATACATTGCCTGTAGTAAGGGCAACATTCATTAAAACTTGTTTATTTTGCTCAAGATCTTCTGAGTGTATTGGATTACACATTAAAATGCATTTCCTACAGCATCCTAAGGCCACGATTTTGGAAACCCACTTCTTTAGGATATTTGAGCGAAGTCATGCCCGCTTGGTCGAATAACTTGTTTTCTTTCAAGAAACAGCTCTGGGCGTGGTACTGGGAACTGGAAGATAGAGACTGAGTCCCTGATGGTAACACTGGAGGAGCATAGTACTCTTCTCGAACTGGATGTTCTCTGATCCACTGGTCCATAAAGGAGGGGCTGCCCAGGCCACAGTATTATTGAATAGAAATGGTATATATATGGGATCGGGTACCACCCGATCCAAAGCGCCCAACTAAATCATGGGAATAGATTGTTCTCACTCCTAGCATCCGTCATGCTTCACAGCTACCCCCTGTTCCAGAATCTATAGCTAGGGTCTCATGGGGAGTTCCATTTGAGATGTTGGCTGAAAATCCCTGTATAAATCCCAGTTTACAGATGGCTCTTCCCAAAATTCTAAAATGGGCTGTAAGTAGATGTGTAACATTACGATCCTACGACGTATGACTCTGAAGGAAAGTGCAGAATGGAATTCTTTTCAGAGAAAGGAAAGCAGGCAGAGCTTTCCACTGGATTGTCCATTTTTGCCCGGAAGAAGAGTCTGAAGTAAAGGTTAACATTATTTCCTTAGTTTTGTCGGTTGGTCTAGGTTATGAAAATCGGAGAGAAAAAAGGTTGGGTAGAGACATGTGGATGAGACTAAAGTATGGGGTTACTTGGGTTCCATGTGAATGCTCACTGCTATGGACTGAATGTTTATGTCCCTCACCCCCATCCCCCAATTCATATGCTTGGAGCACTAATGTGATGGTATTTGGAGGTGAGGGCCTTGGAAGGCAATTATGTCATAAGGGTGGAGCCTTCATGATGGAATTAGTGTGCTTACAAGAAGAAGAAGAAGAGAGCTGGCCCTCTTTCTGCTCTCTGCCATGTAAGGACACAGCAAGAAGACCACCATCTGCAAATCCGGAAGAGTTACCTCACCAGATATGCAATCTGCTGGCACCTTGATCTTGGACTTCCCATCCTCCAGAACTGTGAGAAATATATGTTTGTTTATGCTCCTCACTCTGTGGTAATTTGTGAAAGCAGCCTAAACTGAACAAGACATTCCCTTTCTAAAGAGACAGCTCTTAATAACCAGGTGGACAATGATACCCACTCTGTAGATGTCAGCCAATCTCATTCTCCAACAACCCCATCCCTGGCTCCGTGGTGTTAAAGGGACCAAGATAATAGAAATGCATGAGTTTAATAAGGCGGACTGCGCTGTACCGAGTCTTATCCGACGACTGGACGTCCAATTTGCCACGAGCAGAAGTAAAATCTGAGCCCATATGGCAGATGTCATTGATTGCCTACTCAAGAGTTATATCCTGACAGAGGAGAGATACAAAGAAGAAATAAATACCTGCCCTTTCTTTCTGCCTTTGGATAGCATCACAGCATAGCATGAAGCTCAGAACTCTGGCAACCATTTTACCACATGGTGAAGAGAGCCAACAGATTCACAGAAAAACTTAACCCAAACACCTGAACATCTTTGAGCTGCTGAATTACCTCTGGATTGCTGTGACACGAGAGGATAAATCTTTATTATTTAAACCACTTTTTCTTGGGTGCGTTAGTGTCATAAGCCTTCCGTAACAAACGACTACAAACTTGGCGGTTTAAAACAAAACAGAGCAAAACATTTATTCTCCTACAGTTCTGGAGGTCTGAATTCTACAATCAGTGTTGCTAGGCTGAAATCAAGGTGTAGGCAAGATCATACTTGGGGAGAATCAGTTTACTTTCCTTTTCTAGCTTTTAGAGCTACATTTTGCTATTGTTGTTGTTGCATTCCTTGGCTTGTGTCCCTCCCTCCATTTTTAAAACCAAATTTGTCTCTGTTTCCTCACATTGCTTTCTGTCACTGAGGCCACATCTCCCTTTCCCTTCCTCTTATAAGGACACTTGATGATTATACTTAGAGTCCACTTGGACAATCCAGAATAATCTTCCCTGTCAAGATCCTAAACTTAATCACATCTGCAAGGTCCCTTTTTTTCCATGTAAGGTAACATTCACAGCTTCTAAAGATTAGGACCTGAATATCACTGGAAGCCATTATTCAGCCTACATCTTGGGTGTTTGCTCTCTCACTTGCATCTGAAAACTTTCTAATGAATACTCCCTTTAATATAGAACCATACATGGGGGATATCAGCAATTTTCCAGGCTCCAGGTTGATTACTTTGGGCTCCTTCCATCATGGAAGGAAATAATTTGCCCTTTGTGACTTACACTCTCATCTTAGATTTGGATTTTCTATCTTTCCTACCATGCTATAAATACCTTCATCCTTGAAATTACCGAATACCTGAAAAATTCATCATAGTACCAAGTACAACATTGCTTCTAATCAAACAACTCATTTTATAATGAAAAAAAAAAAAAAAAAAGAAGAAAGTGAAGGCTGAGACTCATTGGATTCCCTAGTCTTCTTATGTGCCCTGTAAGTTAGAAGTTTCTAGTCTTCCAGAACAAAGAAAAGGATTATTGTGACCTAGTTATAGCCAAGCTGGAAGTGTATTTTTGCAAGATACAGTATGAATCAGAAGGTAATATATATTGCCAAATATATTCTGAGAGTAGGGTGCAGAAGTGAAGGTGGCAATTCTTATATTTACACATGCATGCAAAATGTTGTTTCTGTCCCCCGACTCTGGGATGTATTGCTTTGGAGATTTTAGAGCCCAAGGAATAAATGCCGTCATCATGAGACACAACAGTTGGTTCAAATTGAGACTGGCCATGTCAGACTTTTCAGCCACTGGACACTGGATGAACATGAAAAAAAAAAAAAAAAAAAAAAAAAGAAGGAGAAAAAGAAAAGGAAAAAAGAAAAGAAAAGAAAAGAAAAATGTGGTCTTTTCTGGGGTGATATACCCTGTCAGTGGGGGATGGGATAGGCATCTATATTTATTTATTTGCTGTATAATATGTATTTGTATATTATGTTATGTATACCCTTCCCAACTTTTGTGGTTAAAATGTAATTTAGGCCAGAGGTCCCTGGGTGACTCAGTTGGTTAACTGTCCGACTTAGGCTCAGGGCATGATCTCGTGGTTCAAGAGTTCAAGCCCTGCATCAGGCTCTGTGCTGACAGCTCAGAGCCTGGAGCCTGCTTCAGATTCTGTGTCTCCCTCTCTCTCTGCCCCTCCCTTGCTCGTGTTCTGTCTCTCTCTTTCTCAAAAATCAATCATGAAAATTAAAAAAAAAATTAATGTAATTTAGGCCATACATCAAAGAATATCAAAAGAAAACTGCGTAAACTAGACAAAGATTGCAATGTCCTAGAGATCCTGCTTGGGGAAAATGATCACTCCGACACACAGACTTTATGGAAATTATGGCTGATAAATTCAGGGGACAAATTTGTAGCAAAAGCATGAGTGGCTGTCAGGCTGGAGAACGCTCAATGACCATGGCCCCTTGAGCCCACTCAGGTCTTCGTTGGAGAAGATGTGGTGAGGGGCCAGGTGCCAGTTAAACATAAACATGAACTTTTACCAGTGATAGTTTCTGCATAATCACATTATTTGGTCGGTATACCTTCAAGGTAAAATTCATTTATACAATTACATCATATATAAACCCCAGTATTCAGCCATTTGGGGGAAATTTGAAAGCACTTTATAAATTAGAAGTCCCAGGGATGCCTGGGTGGCTCACTTGGTTGAACATCTGACTTCGGCTCAGGTCATGATCTTGCAGTTTGTGAGTTCGAGCCCCACGTTGGGTTTGCTGCTCTCGGCGCAGAGCCCACTGTCTCCCTCCTTCCCTCTCTGCCCCTCCCTGCTCATGTGCTCTCTCTCTCTCAAAAATAAATATTTTTAAAAAAATTTTTTTTAACGTTTATTTATTTTTGAGACAGAGAGAGACAGAGCACGAACGGAGGAGGGTCAGAGAGAGAGGGAGACACAGAATCTGAAACAGGCTCCAGGCTCTGAGCAGTCAGCACAGAGCCCGAGGCGGGGCTCGAACTCGCGGACTGCGAGATCATGACCTGAGCCGAAGTCGGACGCTTAACCGACTGAGCCACCCAGGCGCCCCTCAAAAATAAATATTTTTAAAAAGTGTGCATACTTAAAAAGTAAATAAACAAATTAGAAGTTCCACAATGACTCAATGTCAGAACTCATGTCCTGGTCAAGATATTATATATTTTATGTATATTATATAATATTATATATATTATATATATTATATTATATTATATTATATTATATTATATTATATTATTTATTATATTATATATATTATATATATTATATTATATATTAATCTTTTTATTTATTTTACAAATTTTTATATGTTAAATATTTACTATGTAATATAATACATTGTGTATTACATAGTGTATGTTCTCCCTGTCCTTGCAATTGACAACATGAAGGGAAATAGGAAGTATTCATGGAGCCTAGAAACATACAAGGGAACAGTAATTATAGAAACTCCATAGATGGATACTCTGCTGGTAGGTTTAAGAAAAGGTGAGGTTTTCTGGGACAAGTTTTTCCAAAGATACAAGATTTGCAGCACTGTTTAAAGGAGCCGTGGGCTGCGAGATAGCAGGCAGGATGGAAAAAGCTGTTTCAAGTGGTCTGGGGCTTGGAGGAAGACTCAGGTGGATAGGTAGAAAAGTGAGAAATGTGTGTAGATGACCCCCAAGCCAGGGCTGGCAAGGAAGGTGTTTTGGGGTAAGAAAAATGATAGGTATCAGAACAGATGGATGAAATGAGTAATATTGCCAGAGATAAGTAAATGCAATATAAGTTTCTGTTTGATACTAAAGAAGTTTCTATTTGGTTCAATGATATAAAAGATCCAAAAGTGCTTAGAGGGTTTTAAAAAGCAAACATATTAAAGTAAAAAAAAAAAGTTAGAATTATGTTGACAGATTATTCTAGAACCATATGTGGGTAAAATTATGTTACCATGTTATAAGCAATAAAGAGACTACATTTACTCAATGTATATTAATGTGTATTAAGATAAATAGTATTTGATTTCTTTTGGTCCTTTCATATAATAGGAAATGTTGCCGTGTGTAAATATTCCATATTCAAATAAGGATAACATCAAAGTTAGGTATTGATGTTTGCTTAACATATTTTTACAATCTTTAAAACTGGTTTGTCTTTAGAAACTCAATTTACTTCACTGACTTTGTATCTGTTTAGAATTTTTAGTTGTTGGTCAATTTTGCTGTATTTCATTAGAGTTGGTGATTTCTTGACGTTAATTAAGCTTTTTCCATTTTTTATATTTTTCCATTCTTCCAATATTCTTTGTGGACAAGTAAATTTTACTCTTCTCAGAAAATGTAAATCCTAACCTAAACAGTTATATTTTGTGCTTAGAAGCTCTATAATTGATATTGTGAGTTTTAATAAAATGGATAAAAGTGATTTTTTTATTGCTGTTGCCTAATTTCCTTCTAATAGCCTCAGCATAGCCTCAGCTCCATTATTTCCAAGCAAGTAACAGAAGAAAAACGTATGGTGTTAGAGAGTCTGTTAAGGTCTATACTATCTAGGTACTTGAATTTAATACTTTCTTCTGCATTTTTGTAACTGTAATTGATGCAAATTAACTTTAAAAATCTTTCATATCCAAACTGAGGGTTGATGGAGGCACATGGGTAGGCGATGGGCTAAATGGGTGATGGGTATTAAGGGGGGCACTGTTGTGATGAGCACTGGGGGTTGTGTGTTAAGTCATGAATAACTAAATTCTACTCCTGAAACCAACTCTAACATATGTGTTAACTAACTAGAATTTAAACAAAAACTTGAAGCAAAAAAAAAAAAAAAAGAGAGAGAGAGAGAAAATAACATGATATTTACTTGGAAGAAATATTATTTTTAAGAAAAATAGTTGCTTTATCAACATGAAAGAATTACTTGTTTCACTAATCACATAAAATATTCTTATCAGCATCATTCTGGTGTGTCTGATGTATGCACTGATTGGTTTAAAAACATCAGAAAATTTCTCACCTAATTATGGGTTTAATCAATGGACCACGAGAGTTCAACTCATTCTAGGTTATTGAGTAAACAAGCATTTATTCATGATGGAATTATTCCAGTCTCTTGTGTGAAAGTCTATTTTAGAATTTTTCAGGAAAAAAAGGTAAATGCACTTATACAATTGTAATACAATTAGAATCTTAAGATGCAGTTTAACATTAAAACCAGAGATGTTAGATATTCAGTGTTTGAATACTGAGAAGAGATAATTTTAAATTAGTAAGGAATTTCTAGGGATAATTCATTAAATAATCTAGTGAGTAAGGAATTATTGTCAATTGTTCCCTCGATTTCTTCCTCCACCACTATCTTTCATGAAGACCAAAAGAAAACATTTTAGAAACCAACAATACCTTGAGGGAGAATATAAATATATTTTTATTACTGAAAAACTATTAAACCTCTAATCATCCTCCTTCTCAACTTAATCCTCAAAGCAAGTGGAAAAACAGGAAGAGGCCAAATGTGTCCCAAGCTCTTTGGTCACGCAAATTGGATTGTACTTGACTCTTAAAGGAGTTCCTTTGTTGGATTTGCACAGTCATGTTTGAATAAGTAGCTCCCAAGTCCTCAGAGTGAGGGTCAAGTAATATGTTTCAAATTTCAGGAGTAGTTCACCTCGGATTTATCCCAAAGCCGCTAACACTATATACGTCTATTAGGAACTTGGTTAAGAGTATTATTCCACTTAAAAATGGACCCATCTCTGATGTCCTTAAAGCTCCTTTTAAATGCGATCAA
This sequence comes from Panthera onca, assembly GCF_046562875.1. NCBI lineage: Eukaryota > Metazoa > Chordata > Mammalia > Carnivora > Felidae > Panthera > Panthera onca. Next base: position 18,091,428 of record NC_138347.1, on the reverse strand, counting down.
AACTGTGTGAGGGCGGAGGACAAACAGTATACGGGGGGGAAAAAATGATCATCTGACCTTCGGCATTTCCATTAAAAAACAAAATAAAATGCAGCCTTTCTGTGCCTTGTGAAAATGATGTTGCTATGGAGACTGCCTTTGTGAATCCTAATGAAATCGATGTGAGCAACCCTCTTCTGATTTGGACTGCCCATGAGTTAAGACTGTTTCTCGTTCTCTCACCCTTTCTATTCTTTGTTTAATAGGCACCTCTAGGGCAGGAGAGCGAGGCATGTAAATCTGAAGGACAGTCGTCTTTTTACATAACAAGGTAGAAAACATGGAGAGAAGATGTTGGCATTTCTAAGAAAAAGGATGCATTTACACGTTGTATGGAAAATACACGTAAAAATAGCTTTTCGTACTTGTTCAGCGCACAGGGTAAGAGAAAAAGCCCAGGAAGTTAGAAAATTATTTTTGTGGTTTTTTTTTTTTTTTACAGCTTTTCATGTGGAAATACTGCATAAATAATATTTAAACCTGCTAATTTTATCTGTTGATTTACAAGAAATGCAGCATCCACGGAATTAAGTTTTCTCAGTAACATTTTTTCCCTCTAAATTTTATAATAATAACAGATGTCCTGTTCATTGCTTCCATAAACAAACACCAATTTCTCTTTCTAAATGTTATTGCAACCCAGGTTGCATTATTTAGGAAGATGAGAGAACTCCAAATCAAACCAAACGGAAATGAAAACCTGTTTCTTCAATGTAGAGACACTGAGGGCCACACTGGGAAAGAGCAAAAGGGCTTTCCGCGATTAGGAGTTTAATATAGTGTTCTACCCTAATTTTTAAAGCATTAATTTTTAAATATGTAGTCCCCTTTAAAAAATTTTTAATGTTTTTATTTATTTATCTTGAGAGAGAGACAGAGAGCATGAGCGGAGGAGGGGACGGAGAGAGAGACACAGATTTTGAAGCAGGCTCCAGGCGCTGAGCTGTGAGCACAGAGCCCTAACCCGGGGCCCAAACTCAATGACCTGAGCTGAAGTCAGATGCTTAACCGACTGGCCCCACCCAGGCGTCCCTACTCCCTTTTGCAGGTGATGATCTGGGGCGCCTGGGTGGCTCAGTCGGTTGAGCATCCGACTTCAGCTCAGGTCATGATATCTCAGTCTGTGAGTTCGAGCCCCGCGAAGGGCTCTGTGCTGACGGCTCAGAGCCTGGAGCCTGCTTCAGATTCTGTGTCTCCCTCTCTCTGCCCCTTCCCCTCTCATGCTCTGTCTCTCCAAAATGAATAAACGTTTAAAAATATTTTTAAAAATGTAAAGGTGGCAATTTGTTTAATATAAAAAATAGCACTTTGAGCATTTTCTCCACCAAGTTCTGATAGCATCTTGTATCTTTCTTAGAATTGCTGGCCCATTAAGGTGACGGTTTGCTCTTTTATTTCTGTCTTCTACAGACCGGGAAGCTGTCAAGACGCTGGACTGTGTGGTCATTGTCATTCTGTCCCTAGCATACTGCACAGTGCCTGGAAACTGGGAGGCACTCAGTCTTTATTGAAGAACACAAATCAAATCCCTGGCAAATACTTGGTGAATTCTTCTCGTGTCTTTTCTTAATGGTTTCTTTAAAATGTTTGTTTCTGGTGGTCGGTGAATGTAGATCTTTAAACTCTCGGGTTCTTCCCTTATTCGGAGAATGGGCTTACATTCTCGGTGAGACTGGATGTCATTTCCAACAAGGTTTCAGGGATTGTAGAGATATGAGGACAACATCTCCCGGAAGTTTTACTTCAATAAGACATAGAAAAGTAGAAAAAGAACGAAACAAAAAAGCAAAACTTATGTGGGGAGTACAGAAAATTTCCTTTATACGACCGTACCTGCTCTGGGAGATATGCATTAAAGCGTAAGTACTGTTTATCTTCAGGTACATTAAAATGACCAGAAAATCTTCATGGGAAAGTAGGGGGGAAATGTAGATTGTTTTCAAGTGGAGCTCCGTTCGTGACACTGCTGCTGATTTCTTAAAGTTTTTCTTCCTCAGGATCTGTAAGAGGACTTTTCTTCTCTTTCAGTTTTATTTTTTTCATCCATTTTCATATTCTGTTTCTTCTCAGCACAGTCTTTCCTCAGAGTTCTGCTCAAATCCATTTCCCTGTAACCCTGAATTCTCTGCCTCCCTTTTTCGGTTTCCTGCTGGTTTCGGTTTTGGTGCGTTTTCATTGCGCACGGGCTTCATATCGTCAGCATCAACCATCCTGATTCTCCCAAGGCTCCTAACACTTAACTCATTGTCGTCTTTGCTCCATATCTATCGGTCTCCCTTTTATCCATGCTTCGGATATGTCGCTCTCTATTCCCATCAGCCACCCAAGCATGAAGTCCAAGAATCATGTTAACCTTACCCTTTCCCTTCACCCACACATCCAAGTCCTCCCAATTCAACCTTGTTGTAAAAAAAAATTTTTTTAAACATTTATTTATTCTTGAGGGAGGGAGAGAGAGAGAGAGAGAGAGAGCGATCAGGGCAGGAGCAGAGAGAGAGGGAGACACAGAATCCGAAGCAGGCTCCAGGCTCTGAGCGGTCAACACAGAGCCCGACGCGGGGCTCGAGCTCACGAACCGTGAGACCATCACGGGAGCCGAAGTCAGCCGCTTAACGGACTGAGCCACCCAGACGCCCCCCAGCTTAACCTTCTTAAATATTTCTACAATCTTGTCCTGACTCACCATCTCACTGAGGCTCTGATTGACTCTCTCACCTGAACTTTTATAATAATTCCTTAATTGGTCTCCCATTTTTTCAGGCTTGACCTTTTTGAAATCCATCCACCACCAGAAAAAAAAAAAAAAATTATCCCAAATAAATGTGACCTTTTAAAAAATCCATCTAAAGATGCTCTTTCTCTGCCCCTATCATATGAAGTCCCCATGACCTGGCCCTCACCCATCTCAGGAGTTTCACTGCTTTAATTTGGGCCTGACATTTTACTCCTTGCACTTGTTACCCAACTAAAGAATTTATATTTCTCAAACATATAGGCTCAGCCTGTTCTCTCTGCCTGGAACGTCTTTCTCAGTTTAAAAATATCTGCCTTATTATTTATCCTTCAATATTTAACTAAGACATTGCTTTCTTTATGAAATCTTCCATTTATAACTTCGTTGGATTAAGCTTCCCTGCTCTTGGGAAGTCTTTTATCTTTTATTTATTAATTGATCCTTATATCTTATTTACTTGTTTGTTTGCTTATTTATTGATTTAAACGTTTATTTATTTTTGAAAGGGAAATTGACAGAGGGGAAGCAGGGGAGGGACAGACAGAGGAGGCACAGAATCTAAAGCAGGCTCCAGGCCCTGAGCTGTCAGCACAGAGCCCTATGTGGGGCTCGAACCCACGAACTCTAAGATCATGACCTGAGCCGAAGTCAGACGCTTAACCGACTCAGCCACCCAGGCTCCCCATTATACCTTATATCTTTATATCTTATTTATTACATTATAAGTATATTTTACTTGTATCTTTCCTGCTAGACATGGGATTTCTTGCCCCAAACTATTTCTTATTTACCTATCACATTGCCTAATACACTGTAGGAATTCAGCAAATGTTGTTAAACTGAACTGAGTTTAAAGAAGGAAAAACATTTGGTTAATATTTATCATTGTCTGTTAGGGTTTTGCACAATACCTAACAAAAAAGGCTACCATTTTGGGGCATGTATCACTGCTCGCCACTCTGTTAGATTCTGCACATAAAATGTTACTTAAATTTTTATCCCCATCACAAACGCAGAAGTGTCATTGGTACCGTTTTAGAGCTGAGGGAGCAACTTTAAAACTTATACAGAGATAAATCCTTACCAACACGGCCTCCAGTGGGGTAAGACATCTTTTGTTCAAGCTTTAAACTAAGGTAGGCATGCATTTTCCAGGAGGGTGAGTGTGTGTGTGTGTGTGTGTGTGTGTGTGCGCGCGTGTGCGTGGCACTTGAGCTAATCGTGTGCTAATTGTGCTGGTTCCATTTCTTTACTTCACAGAGTTTGAAAATTAAAATGTATCTATCTCCCTTCCTCCAAGGATGAGCTTTCTGAAGTATTGCTATAATGTGTAGAAAAGTGGTCAACAGGGATCATGCAAAACACCAAGCTAAATTGGTATGCGCTTCTGTGGTCATTTAAATAATTTCTACATGACTGATTATTCTCCCATGGAAGTTTACTATGATGACCTTGGATTAATGACCTTTTATGCTTGTTAAAGCCCTAGGCAAAAAGCCTCTGGCAGTTTCAGAACCTGGAAACCTCTAGAAAGAAGAAGAGACCGTGCCAATTATCCTGCACTTTCTATCTTAAATAAAATAAATGTTTTAATTTTTCATTGTGTCTCTATAGCATAATGCATAATAGAAAAGGATAATCATTATTTTATATGCTACACTTTCAAACTGTGCATTTTCATTCTGAAAAAGAATCGCAGTCCTGTCTATTGGAAATAATAGACCTTTTCTATAGAGCATTTTTCGTATCAATTTTGTATTTATATTTTATGCAATTGTACTACTGCATAGAAAATGATGGAGAAATCATTACAGAAGCAAACGGAATGCTAATGTCATGGAAGTAATTCAGATCATCTCCTGTTAAAATTTTATCAGAAAGCATTCAACTGAATACCAAATTTGGGTAATGTTCTATGTTTGCAGACTTTGATTTTTAAGACTTCAAAATATAATTGAAAAGTAAGATGTATGCATGTGAAAATGTCCTTTCTGCCTCCATCTCAGGGGTAAGTCACCAGTCCAATAAATTTGGTTAGTGGCTGCCCATGTGGTCATGCTCTTCTAAAGTGGTAAGAGAAAATCGAAAGGCTTTATCTCACAAAATACTAAGCTTGCAATGATAGTTATGAACTTTAGGAGAGCGTGATTGTGTTATGGCAATTATCCATATTGGAATACATCTAGTTCATGTTTGTAACTCTTGTTTCACATTACTTGTACGTGTGAATATACCACCACTCTTTTATTCGTTTACCTACTGGCGACATGGTCAGGGTTTTTGTTTGTTTGTTTGTTTGTTTGTTTTCTTTTATTTTTTTTCTCTGTTAGAAATGACGATGCGATGAACAATCTCATCATAATCCTTACAGATAAATGTCAGAACTCCTCTAGGTCAGATACCTTAAAGTAGAATTGCTAGGTCCTAAGACAGGGTGTATGTATGCTCAATATTACAAGATATTGCCAAGTTGCTTTCCAAGTTGCCGGGTGCTATTTGTATAACCATCAACGATGTATGAGGAGGGTTCCAGTTACTCCAGAGTCTTGCCTAGTTGTGATGGTTTGATTTTTTTTCTTTTTGATTTTGGGGATCCGACTAGGTTAAATGTTATCTCAGTGTTGCTCAGTTTTGTTTTTCTCAAGTTTATACGATTGGGCATATTTTCATACACACACTTTGGAATTTTTTATCATATCCATTAGCTATGTTTCTGTTGGGTTCTTTGCACTTTTCTTCTTGATGTATCTAACTTTTTGACACATTCTGTCGTCCAGTGTTTTTATGAATCATATGCACTGCAAAGATCATCTTCATGCCAGGGGCTTGCGGTTTTGCTTTCTAAACGGTATCTTCTGACATATTCTAATGTAGTCTAATTTATTCATTTATCGTTTATAGTTTGTCTTTCTTTTATTCTTAATAGAAAAATTTACCACACCTTGGTTTCAAATATCTGTATTCTTTCATATTTTCTTTAAAATTTTTCATGTTTTGCTTTTCACTTTAAGTCTTAACCCGAGGCGTCTGGGTGGCTCAGTCGGTTAGGCATTCAACTTTGGCTCAGGTCATGATCTCGCATTCGTGAGTTCGAACCCCATGTCCGGCTCTGTGCTGACAACTCAGAGCCTGGAGCCTGTTTCGGATTCTGGGTCTTCCTCTCTCTTTGCCCCTCTCAAAAATAAATAAACAATAAAAAAAATGTTTTTTTTTAAAAGTCTTAACCCACTTGGGGGGAGGTGTATCTGTATGTGTGTGTATGAGCACATGTGCACAGGCATGTATTTGTGTGTTACAGGTATTTATTTTGCTTCATTTGAATAATCAATCATCCTATCGCCATTTATTAAATGGCCCCATTACTTCTTCCTCATTTGTAATTTTATTTATTATTATTATTATTATTTTTAATGTTCATTTATTTTTGAGAGAGGGAGAGAGAGCGCAAGTGAAGGAGGGGCAGAGAGAGAGGGAGACATGACACGAAATTGGCTCTGTGCCGACAGCAAGAGGGCCTGATGCGGGGCTGGAACCCACATTTAGCCAGATCATGAAGTTGGATGCTCAACTGGCTGAGCCACTGTGGGGCCCCCTTATTTGTAATTTTAATACCATCTCTGGTTTATATCAAATTATAATATTCACACCAGTCTCTTTTTTTCCCTGGGATGTCTATTTTGTGCAATTGGTCTATTTGTTTATTCCTATGTCAAGGCTATATTGTCTTTATTAGTGTAGTTTTATAATGAACCTTGATATTCAGTAGAAAAATATGCTCTTCACCAGTCAAAATTAAAGTATTTCTTCAAAATTGTTTTGGATATATTTGACCCTTTGTTCTTCTGAATATATTTTTAAATGAGTTTGTTAAATTCATCTAAAATCCTGCTAGAATTTTTGTCATAATTACATTCAGTTTATCCATAATTTAATGACTCTATGTCTTTATGGTATTATACCTTCTTATCTGTGACTGTATGTTTCCATTTAATTTACAAGACTTTAAAAATGTTTTTAATAGGGACTCCTGGGTGGCTCAGTCCGTTAAGCATCCGACTTCCGCTCAGGTCATGATCTCACCATTCGTGGGTTCGAGCCCCGCATCGGAGGAGCATGAAGCCTGCCTAGGATTCTGTGTCTCCTTCTCTCTCTGCCCCTCCCCTACTCACTCTGTCTCTCAAAAATAAATAAATGTAAAAACAAAGTTTTTAATAAAGTTTTATGTTATTTCCCATACAGTTTTACTACAGATGTTGGTACATATTCACAGAAAACATTATTTATTATAATAATAAAACTTAACATCACACATTTTTTATTGATAATTAATAGGGAGAGGAGTAATTTTTATGTTAGATCCTTATGTTCAATAAACTCACCGATTCTTATTACTTCTAATGATGCTTGTGTTTGTCTTAGCCTTTCTATATACTTAATGATATCATTTGTGAGATTGAGTTCTTCCTATCTGATTCTTATTTCATTATCTTGTCTCACTACTCAAGCTGACAATGGTAAAATATAAGTAGTAAAATGTTGTAAGTGCTCAGTCAGATTTGACAAGCTTTAGTTTTCCAAGAAATTTTGAAATTCATTTAAATTCCCAAATTCATTCGTATGAAATTGCTCAATGTAGGATTTTGTCAGAGTGTATTTTCACTCCTATATTGTTTATTTGTGACTTTGCTCTTATTTTCTTAATAAGTTTTGCTAGATGTTTGTCTATGTAAGGAGCTTTTTCAGACAAATAGCTTTTGGATATATATCTAAATCTATATCTATATCTATATCTATATCTATATCTATATCTATATCTATATCTTGAGTTTATATTTTTCTCCTATATTTAAAATTTTATGCTATGATTATTATTATTATTATTAGAGAGAGAAAGAGAGAGAGAGAGAGAGAGAGAAAGAATCTTAAGCACGCTCCACATTCAACACAGAGCCTGACAGGGGGCTCAATCCCAAGACCCTGGCATCATGACCTGAGCCAAAGTCAAACATTGGTCACTCAACAGATTGAGCCACCCAGGTGTCCCAGCCTATCATTCTTATGTAGAAATTCTCTGTTCTGTTTCTAACCTCTTCAATTGTACATTTGCTGAGTGTTCACCACTAGTGTTCTGTGTTTCCTTTTTACACGAAATAAAAATTTATTACTACAAATTTCTAAGAAGTGAGTTGCCTAAATTCCAAAAAGTTTTATGTAAATATTTTCATCATTTTCAGTGTTGTGCTTTATAATTGCCACTATGATTCTTCACCTCTGAAGTTAGATATGTATGTGTTTTGTAACTGAAATGTTTGCATTTCCTCACATTATCCTCTGATATTATTAATTTATTTTATTTTATGTATTTATTTATTTTTTTGAAGGAGAGAGAGAGACAGAGCATGAGCGAGGGAGGAGCGGAGAGAGAGGGAGACACAGAATTTGAAGTAGGCTCCAGGCTCTATGCTGTCAGTACAGAGCCGGATGTGGGGCTCGAACTCACGAACTGTGAGATCATGACCTGAGCCAAAGTAGGCTGCTTAACCAACTGAGCCATCCAGGTGCCCCTAGCCTTTGATATTATTAATTTTATTTTAATCTCATGTTCTATGTGATGGCAGTATCTCCCCCCCCCACACTTTTTTTTTTTTTGAGAGAGAGAGAATGTGTGAGCGAGTGGGAGAGGAGCAGAGGGAGAGAGAGAATCTTAAGCAGGTTCCATGCCCAGTGCAGAGCCCAACGTGGGGCTTGATCTCACGACTATGAGATTGTGACTTGAGCCAAAATCAAGACTGCTTAACCAACTGAGTCACCCAGGCACCCCAATATTTTTCCTTTTTCAATTTTTTTAAAATTTTAATGTTTACTTATTTTTGAGAGGGAGAGAAAGAGAGAGAGAAAGAGACAGAGTGCAAGTGGGGGAGGGGCAGGGAGAGAGGGGTCACAGAATCTGAAGCAGGCTCCAGGCTCTGAGCTGTCAGCACAGAGTCCGATGGGGGACTCAAACTCACCAACCATGAGATCATGACTTGAGCTGAAGTCAGACACCTAAACTGACTAAGGACCTAACCACCGCAACATTTTCCTTTTTTAAAATAAGTTTTGAGTTCTAAAATGTAGTCAGTTTCAGAATTTCACATATATTCTGTAATTATAAGATGCAGCCATCTATACATGACCAATAGATAAAGTTTGTTAAGTTATGCTGTTCAACTCTTCTGTATCTTTACTAGTATTTTATCTGCTTGATTTATCAATTGCTGGGAGATTGTATAAAACTCCTGTTATATGAATTGTCATATTCTTGCTCATTCTATAAAAATTTGTTTGCTGCATTTTATTTTTTTATTTTATTTAAAATTTTTTTTAATGTTTATTTATTTTTGAGACAGAGAGAGACAGAGCATGAGCAGGGGAGGGTCAGAGAGAGAGGGAGACACAGAATCTGAAACAGGCTCCAGGCCCTGAGCTGTCAGCACAGAGCTCGATGCAGGGCTCAAACTCACGGACCGAGAGATCATGACCTGAGCCGAAGTTGGACACCTAACCGACTGAGCCACCCAGGCGCCCCTGTTTGCTGCATTTTAAAGGCTGCTTTAGTATGTGCACATAAGTTTATAGCTACTATTTGTTCTTGGATATATTATTTTTATTGTTGTGAAGTAACTTTTTTTACTCTATTGATTTATTTTTGTTACATATTCTAACTTGTCTGATGTTATAGGTGAATCATGACTCTTTTTGACCTTTATGTGTCATTAAATTTTAAATGTGGACTTCATAAATAGTAGACAGGTGAGTTTTAAGTTATATTTATAAATATCTACCTATTAAAAGCTATTTAGCCTACTTATATTATTGTAATGACTCATATATTTGGATTTATTTCTACCACCTTACTTTGTTCTTTCTATTTACCTTGATTTTCCATGCTTTTGTTATTTTTTTTTCTATCTTTCCATTAGACTAGTAAAATGTCTTTGTCTCTTTCGTTTCTTATTTTTATGGTGTGAAACTTATATTCATTTTTATATTTTAGGAGTAAGTCTTAAATTTTTAACTTGTATATCTGGCTTAAAATTATAAAATGTAGTATTATCTGTACCTTTTTATGAATAATTCAAGTACCTGAAATTGCTTTAATTCTGAAAAACTCTCTCCTTTTGTGAGACCGTTTTCATCTAAGTAATATAGGTCTAATTTAAGTAATATAGGTCTAACTTTGGAAATTTCATCTCATAAATGTGGAGATATGAAATAGCGGTATCATGTTCCAGTTATATTCAGATTACACATGAGAAAAATAAAATGTACACACACAGACACACATAGAAAAGATATAAAAAACATACAAAAATTAATTTACACAAATCTTTGAAAACAAATTGAGAACTCATACGAAATATATGCTTTTAAAGAAAAATGTAAGTTACCAATACTGAGCCCAGAAGGAAAGAAAAATAACTAGAAGAAATGAAAGAAAATGAGATACTTGTCAAGGAGCTAATACACACAGCAGGGAAAGGATAAGACCAGATAGTTTCACAAGATTATTGTTTGTTAGCATTAAGGAAAAGATCCTTCTAAATCTAGTTAAACTCTTGAAGAGCATAGAAAAAGAAGGAAAATGCTTCAATTCTTTTGTTTAATCAGCATAACGTTGGTTTCTTCTTTTCCTGGAATGTACATTTATTATAGCCATTTCATATGCTTCTTACACATGCTAATTTGAGAACTGCTTCTATGAAGAGTAGAGGGATATGTTTGATTACATTAAAAGATCATTATTTGTGGCAAAAGCGGGCAAAAAAATCATTCAAAAGTGTAAATGCGAGCAATGAAATAGGGAAGTTATTTGTATCTAACATGATGGAGAAACGATGAAATTGATTAGTTCAAAGGAGCTCATAGAAATCAATATGGAAAAGACCAGGAACTCCATAAATTCTGGTGTGGAATAAATAAACAGTTCAAAACAGAGACATATATGACCTATTGACATTAGCAAAGATGTTCAAATTCACTAATGATTTTTTAAATGAAAAATTTAAAAGGACATACCATTCCTTAGCTGTTAGAGAGATTTAAAGGCATTTTTATTACCTACGGTTGCCAACAAGGAAGGAGGGAAATGGGCATACATTAGTGCAGGCTTTTTAGAGAAATATTAGGTAATATTTTTCAAAATAAATATGAACATGGCATTTGATTCAATTATTTCACTTTGAGAAAAATTACAACTTTTGCACAGGTGCATCTAAGATATAGATACTAAGATATTCCAGTTAGTATTGTACAGAAGGGTTAAAAATAGAAGCAGCCTAAGTATGCACTAATAGAGACCAATTAAATAAATTATGGTATATCTTATTAATAGAATAAAGGCAATTATAAAAAGAATAAATCATTCATGACTTTGAAGAAATATTCATATCTAAAAATTACATAGAAAAAAGCTAAGTCCACAAACATAATTCTACCTTCACATTTCTGTCCCTATACAATATGCAAGTGTATTTAGTTTATGGGGGGAAGAACAGAGCGAAATACTAACAGCAATAACCAGTTTAGAAATGGGGGAAAGAGGTGGGAAAAGAGTGACTTTGTCATCTTTTCTGGTATACACTCTACAAATTGATTTGTTTTGTGGCCAGAATAGATTACTTTTCCAGTTACAAGTTTCAAAAGTACGGATGTAAGGAGGATTAAAGCAGAGCAGAGGTAGTTGGGAGGGTGTAGGCCAGTTATGCACTGTTCTAGGAGAGCAGGTGGAGATTGTTTAGCAGCAGGAGAACAGCTGAAGGTTTCTGAGCAGGGAAATAGTGTGCTCAATATTGTTGTGTTGGTGTGCTAGGCACTGAATGTTTGTGTCCCTCCAAAATTCTTCTATTGAAGTTTAATCCTGCTGTGATGGTATTTTGGAGATGGGGCCTTTGGTAGGGAGCAGACCCTGAATGGGGTTAGTGCTCTTATAAAAGAGATTCTGGGGAGATCCTTCATCCCTTTTATTCTACGAGATCACAGCAAAACGATGGCTGTCCATGAACCAGGAAGTGGGGCCTCACCAGACAATGAATCTTCTGGAGCCTTGATCTTGGACTTCCGGCTTCCAGAACCGTAAGAAATAGATTTCTGTTGTTTCAAAGCCACCCAGTCTGTGTTACTTTGTTATCTCTGTCTGACTTAACTAAAACATAGTGTTTAGCCGTTAATGCCACACCCCTAGGAGCCATTAGAGGTGTGGAGACCAGATAGAAGGTAAAAGTAATCCAGGTAGGAGGCGCCTGGGTGTCTCAGAAGGCTGAGTGATTGAGTCTTGATTTCAGCTCACGTCATGATCCCAGGGTTGTGGGATCCACCCTGAGACAGACTCCACACTGAGCATGGAGCCTGCTTCAGATTCTCTCTCTCTCTCTCTCTCTCTCTCTCTCTCTCTCTGCCTCTGCCCCTCTTCTCTGCTGTCTCTCAAAAATAAATAGATAGATGGATAGATAGATAGATAGATAGATAGACAAGATAGATAAATAAATAAATGAAACCCAGGGGAGGTAAAAAGTGTACCTGAAGTAGGTGACCACCTTGGCAATGGACAATTGCCATTAGAAGGAATAAATAAATCCTAGGTGTCAGAGTATGGTTGTAGGAAACAACAGCTTATGGAATGTTGGGGGGGACAGAGAAGGACACCATAGAGATACTTTAGAAATGGACCCAGCAAGGCTGAACGAGGGCCAGAATAGCTCCCACGGAATTTATTTTACTATCTTATGATGTTGGTCGTTGAAGCACTTTTCGTTGACATGTTTTTCTTTAAACACAAAAACTCAATAAGCATGACTTATGTTTCTTCTTTGGCTATTTTCTTTCAGAAGATGTATATCTTGCAGGACTTGTTAACAGAGCAATACCAGGGTGGGTAAAACTTTTCATATCATAAAACAGGAGTGAGGAATAAGGAACTTTTCCCCCCTCATCTATCCTGATGTTGATAGGGTTGAAATGATTACCTTACTCTTTTTTTTTTTTTACGTATAGTCACCATATAAATGGTTCTCTTAGAATATCAAGAAAAAGATAATAACAAGATAAAATAGAATTTCTTTGCCTTCTAAGTTTATTAAGCATTCAGTTCAAAGAAAGTCACTGGAGCAGTTATATTAACAATTCTTATCTTGTGATTTTAGTCTAGCCCAGAGGAAGCAGTTTCATCTCAGATGGGTGCAGTCAACAGAAAAGCTGGTTTTGTTCATGTTTGGTAATTTCCCTGTAGTGTGTTTTAGCTGAGATCAAAGGATAAAAGGGTTGCTTTTGGAAAAACAGAAGGAAAAAGAAAGTCTCTCATCATACAGTGGAGCCAGAATCATCCCTTTAGTTTTACATATTCACACACACACGCACACATACACACACACACAGCCCAGAATAAAATAAATAGGAGTAATCAATCCCCCCCCCCCCAAAAAAAACAAACAAAGATGTGGAAATAATTAAGCCAAGTTTAAAGTAAGCACACAGGAAAATGCATACTATATATTACTCACTTTACAGTAATACGGGGGGTGCCATGAATTTGGAAAGCAATGAAAAGCATATAACTGAGTCATGGTAATACACACACACACACACACACACACACACACACACATATACATGTATTTAAATTGGGGCAAAGTTTACATTTTGTGAAATGCACAGATATTAGGGATTAAATTCAATCATTTGTCACAAATGAATATACCCATCGAACAACATGACATTAAACATCACCATCACCCCCAAACTCTCTCAGACTCCATTCAGGCGATTCTTCCAGACAATCGCTCTTCTGATTTCCACCACCATAGGTTAGTGTTGCCTGTTCTTGAACCTTACAATAAAGGATATTTTCATAAAGATGCATTCTCTGGTTAATGCATTATTTGGTAAGAGAAAGTTTTTACATTCGTTTATGTTGCTGCATTATTGGTACTCGTGCTTTGGGGGGGGGGGGCGTTTGTTTGCTTGCTTGCTTTTGTGTGTGTGGGTGTTTGCTGTCAATAAGAAATGTATTTGTTTAAGAAAAATCAAAATGCTGGCATTGTTCAGAAAAATTTAAGAGGCTTATTTAGAATTGTTATAAAGATGAACTGCTAAACCATTCACTGAAACATTTTGACTTGCATCAATTAATGCTTTCGGTCCCTGCATTTATATTAAAAATTCACACAAATGAAAATGGAAACACTGGCAATACCCGATTTCTATCCCTTACTTTTCCAATTGCAATCATATACTTAGGGTACCTTTTGACCCCACGGGGTGGGGCGGAACATGTAACATTCAGAACTACCAATAATAAGATTTTTTTTAAGAAAGAAATATTTTCCATCATAGTGGATTCTTCGTCAGCACGTTCTTCGCGTCCGCGGCATGCCAGCTGGACGTCTTGGGGCACAAATGTTAATGCGTTTGACGTGGAGAGCACACAGGTTAGCGTCTTCCAGAAGGCCCACCAGCTAGGTCTTGCTTCCGGCGGAGCACCAATGGTCTGGAAGTGCGGATCTGTTTTGAGGTCCTGAGCAGTTTCTCCACCAAACGCTGGCAAGGAAGCTTGCGGATGGGAAGTTCAGGGGCTTTTCTGATCACTTCTCCTTTCCTTAAGCGCTTTCCCACCAGGCCAAGAACAGTGAGGTTTCCTCACCCGCCAGTAGAGGGCGCACTCTTGCCAGTTGCTTCCTTGGTGCTTTCCTACCAGTAGATTTGGGACCAGTGGGTTTTGGATGAGCCTCGGTAGAGAGACCACCTTACCTACCCCCCCTTCTCCTTCCACTGGAGCTTGGGGAGCTAAGAGGCGGCGCTGGCGAACACGATTCGAACATCCTTTTGTTTAACTCTTTTCTTATCACCAGCATTTTAGGTTATTCCCTGTCTGGGACTGCTTTCACTAAACTGCTATATTTGGGGTAAGTCTTTTGTGGACATACATTAATATCAGTTTTCCTGACCAGTTCTGTGAAACCAGAACCTGAAGGAAGTAGGGAGCTGGAAGCCTAGGAAGTTTGGGTATCTGGCGGGACACCGGGGACCACTGTAACCTTCCACTCCCTTCTTGAGGCAATCATCCTCTTCCAGTTGTTGTGACCCCGCAGCATGGAGGGCGTCCTGGAGGCGTTCTCTTCCTCTAAGGGGTCTGCCAGCCTCATCTCCAGCCCTTTCTCCTTTGTGCTTTAGGACGTTGCTGCAGCTCTGCCAGAAGTTCCTCTAGGCATTTTCTCCCTCCCTTGCTTTCTTGGGAAAGAGGGTTACCAGTAGGCTCTTAGGCAAATCTTTTATTCTAGCCCCAACTTGCTTACTTAAGTTATGGATAACGCTAATTTCACATCATGTCATTGGGACACTTCTGCCGTCTCGGATGCTGTTGTAGATTCTCTCTTATTTCTACATTCTTTTACATTTTTCTATTTTTCCATCCAGGTTCAGTGTGAAAAGCATTGGATGCCAATAGCATAGACATAGATTTGCCCAGATGTACTCTTTATTGAGAGGTTTTGGGGTTTTTTTTCTTTAGTATTTCCTTATAAGTTTAGTATTTAGGCATCAGTATTTCCATGTTACCGAAGAACGAAGGCAAAACAGCCGAGACATTAATTAGATTTTGTGTGTTTCAAATTCTGGCATAATACCCTTGTTCCAAAATGCCACACTGCTAGATTTCCCCCAATGTGGTTTCTGGCTCTGGTTGAATCTGAGCAATACACTTGAGAAGAGATTGCACAGTCCCTTCCTTTGCCATGTCATGCTTTGCATGTGGCATTTGATATTATTTTGTGTTGATCGGCTTTAAAAAGTTGACAAGATTTTCAATGAGGAAAGATCCAAAAAGGTTCAGTTAAAGAGTTCTACTTTATTATATGTATCATGTAAGAGAATGATGAGTCATAACCTTTATTTAGATAATTAGAAAATAGGCAGATTATTTTTTTATTTTTGTTTAAATTTTTTTAATGTTTATTTATTTTTGAGAGAGAGAGAGAGAGACAGAGTGCGAGAGGGGGAGGGGCAGAGAAAGAGGGAGACCCAGAATCTGAAGCAGGCTCCAGGCTCCGAGCTGTCAGCACAGAGCCAGATGCGGGGCTCCAACCCACAAACTGTGAGATCATGACCTGAGCTGAAGTGGACGCTTAACCGACCGAGCCACTCAGGCACCCCAGGCACATATATTTTATAATAGAGAACCTCATTGTATTGCTATATGTATTTAGAGTTACCCTAACAGAAATAGTTTTTAATATTGATTATGTAGTTGACATGCCTATCAGTGAAAAAAAATTAGATGAAGATATCATTGTTTTTAAATATTTTAAAAATGTAAAATACAACACACACATAAGGAAAAAATACCAAAAATTTATCTTAAACAATGATTAATAATGTTTTCACTGAAATAGATACGGAGAAATTTCACAAATCATAGTAGGAACACTCATGTAAACATGGTTCGAGTTCTGCAGCAGTGTTCATATTACCAACATTCTAGGTGCCCCCTTCAGACCTGCTCCAGAGCGCCGCCCCGATCCCTATCCAAAGGTCATTGCTATTCTGATTTTTAATATCATAGATTAATTTTGCATGGTTAAAAATGTTTTCAATACACTTTCATTGACTTAAGACATATGTTCAGAAAAGTGCACAAATCGAAAGGTTTCCTAAAGAGGGTAAATCTAGAAAAGCATCCCAGGTGCCCCCTCACGCCTCCTTCCGGAAATTCTTCCTCCAACCACAGGATGCCTACGGTACTTACTTCTCACACCACAATTTACTACTGCTTGTTGTATATTTGGGTAAAAGTGAAATCATACTCTATGTCATGTTTCGTGCTTGCCTTCTTTTATTCAACATTACGTTTGCGAGATTCCTCCTTGCCGATGCCCGCGGCAATATTTTTCATTGCCCAATGACATTCCATTCCATAAATACACCAAAATTCACAGACATTGGAGTTGACCAACATATGTTTGTGTTGAGTTTGGGCTGTTGCAAATGGCACTGCAAAATATTTCCGAATGAGAATAGGAGATTTGGCAGTGCTGTGATGCACACTCTCACTTTTTTGGCACGGATAAATACAGAATTCTGTTGGTTATATACCGATCTGTGTAATTGCTGGGTCGTAAGGCATGCATTTGCTAAGCTTTAGTAACTACCACCAGCTTTCCAAAGTGGTTACATACATTTACATTCTCATCAGCAGGATATGATGATCGCTGTTGCTTCATATTTTAGCCAATGCCATGTTGCTAGTCTTTTTAACTTGGGTCAGGACAGCATGTACTTAATATTCGTTTCCTTGTTGTTTGTGAGGCCAAGAAACTTTTTACAGGTCTATTGGTCATTTGAGAAGACGGTTCAAATCTTTCGCTCATGTATTTTCTATGGTATTCTCAATCTTTCATTGATTTTTAAAGTTAAAAAAGAATGACCCCAGATACAAGGCCTTTGTTGGTTGTCGATATTAGAAATGTCTTTTTGCCTTTCTATGATTTGTATTTTCACTGTATTAATGATGTCTTTTGGTTAGTATGTGTCCCTCCTTTACTATAGTCCATTTTTATTAAACCCTAATGGTTCATGCTAACTTGATAAGAAATCTTTGCTAGCCCAAGGTCAAGAAAAAATTCTCCTATGTTTCGATCAGAAATTTTATTGTTTTACCTTTTATCCTTAGAGCTATAATCAACCTGATATTGGTTTTTGCATGCAGTGTGTTAGCAAGGATAATTTATTTCCATGTAGATATGTTATTGATCTAACGCAATTTGCTGAAAAGACAGTATTTTTCCTCAGGAATCTTTAATTCTGTCTTTGTCAGAGTCAAGTACCCATGTATGTGTGGGTCTGTTTCTAGATCTTTTATTCTGATTTACTTGTTTATTTATATGTCACCGTGCCAATATCTCA
The DNA here is from genome assembly GCF_046562875.1 of Panthera onca. Lineage (NCBI taxonomy): Eukaryota > Metazoa > Chordata > Mammalia > Carnivora > Felidae > Panthera > Panthera onca. Next base: position 18,073,721 of record NC_138347.1, on the reverse strand, counting down.
TGTGTGATTACTAAAGATTTAAAAATTTTTGTAACTGGGAGGACAAATCTCTCCAGCTTTGTCCTTTTTGGTCTTCCAAGATTTTCTTGGATATTTTTCGCTGTTTTCAGTTCCATATGTATTTTAAAATCAGCTTGTCGTTTCTCAAAATTTGTCTGTTGTGATTTTGATTGGATTTATATTGAATAATAAGCCATTTGTTACAACTGCATTTGTAAATAGTCTTTCCATTAACACAGTACGTCCCTCTATTTATTTAGGATACCTTTAATTTTGTTAATAATGCTTCCTAGTTTTTTGTACAGAGTTCTTACACACTTTAAAAAGTTTTCCTTCCTACTTATTTGCAGTCTTGATGCTATCAATAATATTTTTAAGAGTTCCTTTTTCTCATTTTTTGTTGCTGATAGATAAGAATGTAAATGCTTTTTGTATACTGACATTATTTATGGTGATCATACTGTTCCCTTATTAATTCTAACGGTTAATCTACATAGTACATTGGATTTTTTGCATATACGATACTCATGGCCAGCGGTGAAAGTCTCTTGCCTTCATTTTTCAAAGATATTTCTCTTATGATTCTGATTCTGTTTTTTCTTGGGTTTTTTTTTTTAAATATTTTGTCTCTTTGTAGGCCTAGTTATTTTTGATTGATTCCAGATATAGTGCATAAACAATGTAAACATAATTTGAGTCTCTGAATTATCGTTTTCCTCTAGAGAGGATTTAATTTTCCTACTGGCAGGCTCTTGAGCTATTAGTTTATTACTATAATCTAATCAATCTAGTTAGGGTTTGAACAGGTTAGAATCTGGGCTTCAGTCCTTATAAGTGCTAGTCTATTTCTGGTAGACAAACTCGTAGGCTATAGTCTTTGATGTTCAAGTTGAAAGCCTTGGGAGTTTACCAGGGTTCCTTTTCATTGACAAATCTATTTCTATGAAGCTGCTCAACTTCCCACTCCCTTTACTATTTTCAAATAGGGCACCTGGATGTCTCAGTTGGTTAAGCCTCTGACTTTGGCTCAGGTCATGATCTCGGCATTTGGTTCCTGAGTTCGAGCCCAGCGTTGGGCACTGTGCTGATAGCTTGCTTGAAGCCTGGAGCCTGCTTCAGATTCTGTGTCTTCCTCTCCCTCTGCCCCTCCCCCACTCGCACACTCTCTCAAAAAAATTGAATAAAACGTTAAAAAAATTTATTTTAAATTAAATAAAATTAATTAATTGATTTATTTTAAATTAAATAAAATTCCCTTTTAAATTAAAAAAGGGAAATTCTTAAGGGGCAGGTGCACTAAATATTAAGCTCATCTCTCTTGACATCCTCTCAGTCTCACAAATCCTTGCTGGCTTGGTAGCCTTCTAATGTCTTCAAGTATATATATTTATATCTAAGTCTTCTTTAGTTTTTCTAATTGTTCTTAACGGAAATATTCACCAGAAACAAGCTAGTCTTCTATTGCTTGAAGAGAACATGAAATGTTTATCTTGTTACATTCAAGGCTTTTGCTACCATGTAGATATCTGTTAAAAGCTAAACATAAAAGAAATTAAATTGGAAAAATTATGTGACAATATGCTCTGTTTTAGATGAAAAAAAATCATAAACCATTCATTAAATAACAATTCACAAATACTGATAATTAAGTGCCCTTCATACACCCTACCCCAAAATGCCATACAATGAGAAAGCAGATAAGATTAAACTAATAAGGAAGAGGTTACATTGTTTCAGTGATAAATATTTTGTAAATCATATTATGAGACCATAGTACTACAAATATTATTAATGGCAACAGCCAAGAAGATAATCTTCTAAAGGTTTTTTGTGTATACACAGATAACTGTGCTATAGAGATTAGAACTAGTTTTTCACATTTACAAAAAAGGTACAGGGACACCTGGGTGGCTCAGTCGGTTAAGTATCTGACTTTAGCTCAGGTCATGATCTTGCGGTTCGTGAGTTCAAGCCCTGCATCGGGCTCTGTGCTGATGGCTCAGAGCCTGCAGCCTGCTTTCGATTCTGTGTCTCCTTCTCTCTGTCCCTCCCCCATTCACACTTGGTGTCTCTCTCTCTCTTTCAAAAATAAACAAAAAAAACCTGTTTTTAAAAAAATAAAAGAAAGGTACAAATAATAAATAAGAACAACGAAATCATAATTTTTTTTAATAAAGCAGGTGCCCAGGAGAACATATATTTTATCCAATGGCCTAAATTTGTATATCTATAGGTTATCACAAAAGTTGGGGCTATATAGGAATAATGCATACATTATATTTTATATAATGGTTTAGAAAGCTAGAAATATATAACACTTTTAAAAGTTATCAATGAAAAATTCAGTACCAAAAGGGTGATGTTCCAGTCATTTGGATATTTAACTTGTCTAGCATACTGCATTCTTCTAGAGAACTGGTTATTTGTGGTTTGATCAATACATTCAATAAATATTTTGTCGTTTGGTGACAAGTGTTTGTGTATGGTACTGAGGTATGGAATATCTGAAAGGAAAATTTTTATGTTAATTAATTTCATTGCAAACAATAATGGCTAATAGGAGATGTAGTCCCATGAAATTTAATGTGTCACTTATGAATAAGAGACATATACTGGCACTTGGAAACTGATTTCCACCTTGCACATGGGAACAGTATCTCCTCTTTTTCTGGGCTATTATCTCTGAGGTAGGATATGCAGCGATAGTAAGAACCCATAGGATACACACTGGACTTGAAACACTTCAGCGATCATTTTTCCGATCTGAATCCCGCCCAAATGAAAGAAGCTGATGAGCTCCAGAACCATGTACTCTTTGCTGGCTTTTGTAAAAACCATGCTGTGCTGACGGGCAGCTGGCTACTATGACTTGGCAATACATTCTTCAAACATAGAACGGGAATCTGGTTGACTCACCCAAGCACTTGTCCCCTCGTTATTAACCTGCTTTCAGGACTGTCACCACCAGTGACTAGATGACACTTAGGTTCACTGCATCTTATGTCTGTCCCTGTTGTACAGGCAAATTCTAGTGCTTGAAGGGGTAACCAAATATTATGGGGAAAACGGCCAGTGACTCTAATTCCAGGATCCCCAGCAAGTGTAAGGAGAAGTGGATAAATTGCCTTTGGTGGGTTACTTGACAGCTGATGTGCACGAAGGATGCCACGGAGTATGGTGAAATAACGTGTTCTATTTGTGGCGGACATAGAATAAAAACACACTAATGGGGTATTCTCAACAGGGCATTGTAGGAAATAAGACAAAAGTGAAACGGGGAAGCTCTCTTGGCCTTCTATTATGCATTCAGTAAAGCATGTTGGAGAATTGCTTCACAGGGAAGAAATCTTTTTTAAAGGGGTTTGAGGGGTGCTTGGGTGGCTCATTCAGTTTAGCGTCCGACTCTCGATTTTGGCTCAGGTCATGATCTCACAGTTCTTGAGATGGAGCCCTGCGTTGGGCTCTGACCCCCGCGGAGCAGAGCTTGCTTGGGATTTCCTTTCTCTCTCTCTCTCTGCCCCTCCCCTGCGCACACAGACACACACACTCTCTCTCAAAATAAATAAATTAATTAAAAGAAAAATAAAGGGGTTTTAGAGGCTTTCATTCGAGGCTTTTATAAAGTAATACACGGAGGTTGTATTTGTTTCTCACAGCAAAATACATTCCCACAAGATTGATTTTTTTCTTATTATAAAAGAAAAACCCATGTAATAAAGATATTAAAAAATCAAAAGGAAAATCAAAATAAGCTATCATCCCAGAAATAATTTAACATAGCCTTTCACATCACTGTATAAATGATTTCTGGGTACAGTATTTGTATATGTATTATTTTTAATGAGAACATATTCATTGAATATTGTTCATTTAACAATGTGTGGCTAATATTAATGTTAATGAAAACATGCTGTAATGGTCATTTGAATGGTTTCTGAGAATTATTTAGTTTTACTAATGGATCCTAATTCTGTAATCATTTCCTTGGTGATAAGCATTGAAGTTTGCTTTTTTTCCCCCTTAACTCGCCTTGTCTTGTTTTCTTACTTATTTTTGGTATAAGCCATGTTACAATGAAAATCTTAATAGCTATATATGTGATTCATACTTGATTACTCCTTATGTCAAATAACTAAAAATATAAATAATTGATCAAAGTATGTGCCATGGCCAAAATGAACAAATCAGGAGACTATAGATGCTGGAGAGGATGTGGAGAAATGGAAACCCTCTTGCACTGTTGATGGGAATGCAAATTGGTGCAGCCGCTCTGGAAAACAGTGTGGAGTTTCCTCAAAAAATTAAAAATAGACCTACCCTATGACCCAGCAATACCACTGCTAGGAATTTACCCAAGGGATACAAGAGGGCTGATGCATAGGGCACTTGGACCCCAATATTGATAGCAGCACTCTCAACAATAGCCAAATTATGGAAAGAGCCTAAATGTCCATCAACTGATGAATGGATAAAGAAATTGTGGTTTATATACACAATGGAATACCATGTGGCAATGAGAAAGAATGAAATACGGCCTTTTGTAGCAACATGGATGGAACTGGAGAGTGTTATGCTAAGTGAAATAAGCCATACAGAGAAAGACAGATACCATATGTGTTCACTCTTATGTGGATCCTGAGAAACTTAACAGAAACCCATGGGGGAGAGGAAGGAAAAAAAAAAGAGGTTAGAGTGGGAGAGAGCCAAAGCATAAGAGACTGTTAAAAACTGAGAACAAACTGAGGGTTGATGGGGGGTGGGAGGGAGGGCAGGGTGGGTGATGGGTATTGAGGAGGGCACCTTTTGGGATGAGCACTGGGTGTTGTATGGAAACCAATTTGACAATAAATTTCATATATTGAAAAAATAAATAAAAAATAAATAAAAAATAAAAAACAAACAAAGTATGTGCCATGGTATAGCGATCAGCTGGACTCAATAGGACACCAGAAAACAGCATCTTTAACCTTCCCACCACTGTCCTTTAAACTTCCATTGTGAACTGAGTCTTTCGTTCTACAACTGGATGAAATCTTGGGAAGGTTTCATAGCTTTTCATAACCCTCTTAGTTAAGGAACAGATCCTTTGTTTGACATTAAAAAGAACTGCCCAAAACCGAGACGATTTTTACTGTCTAATGTGATTAGGTGGTCCTTCTGGAAGTAATTACTGTTCCTGATAAAATTCTCTAGGAGTTTTGTGATAGGCATTGATAAACTTTAGAACCTCTCCTAAAATCCTAATGGTGTTCACCCTTAGGAAAACCTAACGTCCTCAAACCGATCTCGCAGTCTACAATGTTCAGCCAGCTGTTAAACTATTAACCACTGTCTAAGACTATTTTACATGATCTAAGACTGTTATAGCCATTTTCCTTCATGAAATGTCCTTCTCAGAGGAATTATCTGAATTGTCATGTTCATAGCTCTTTCCTTTCTGACAAATTTCAGGAAAAACTCTATGTGTATTTGTAACCAACTTGTCTGAGAAGATGCTTTAAGAGATATTAGATAGTTCTATCTACCAGACTGAATGGGGTTTGTTCCAGGTGGATAAACATCCAGGTAGATTTAAAAAAAAATCAACATAATTTGTTACATTATTGAATAAAAAGTAAAGGTCATGTAGATACAGAGAAAAACATTTAGTTAAATTCAATACTCATTTATGATTAAAACAAACAGAATTCTTTTTATGAATTAGAAATAGGCATTTTCTTAATGTGACAAAGGATTTCAGTAAATAACCCATAGCAAAAATCATACACTAAGGTGAAAATATCCCCTCAAGATTAAGAACAAGATGATGATAGCTCTTTTAGTCAATATTTTAATTAGGTCCTTAGCCAATAAAATAAAGCAAGAAGGAAAGGAAAGTATAAGGATAATGCAGAGGAAAATGAAGATGTCATTACTTGTAAAATAAGATGATCATGCACATGGAAATTCTAAAATACTTTTAAAACTATTAAATTAGTAGCAGATTGAGCAATGCCACTATGTTGATGATTAAAACAAAAAACAATTGTACATTTATGTACCAGCAATGAATTAATAAAAACAGTTGTAAGAAAGATATTGCTTATAATAACATCAGAGCCATCAGATATATGGCAATAAATCTAAACAGTGATGGGCAAAATCTCTTTACTAAAATCTAAGAATGAATTGGCAGAAATTAAGTGAAGCTTATATACATGGAAATATTTTTACAAGAAAGATAGAAAGATTTTAGAAAGATTTTTTTCATGAATTTTTAGAAGTCTCACTGTTATAAAGTATGTATGTATTTATTTATTTATTTATTTATTTATTTATTTATTTATTGTTTAATTGAGCTTCATGCATTGGTCCAGCGTGGAGCACAACGTGGGGCTTGATCTCATAACCCAGAGATCACCTTGAGCTGGGATCAAGAGTTGGATACTTAACTGGCTGAGCCACCTAGATGCCCCCACTCTGGTAAAGTTTTAAATTATTCTCATACTAACCTTAGATTCAATAAGATTGAGTAAAAAATAGCATGAATATTTGTGTATGTATCTACGTATGTATTGATTTACTGAAAATCACTAGGCTGAATTAAAACGCATTAGGACATGCAAAGGGCCAACGATGGTCAAGGCAATCTTTTACAAAACAAAGCTGAAAGTCTTATATTTTCTCTCTAGATTATTACAGAGCAGTTCATTAATTAAGGTGTTTTTAATAAATAGACTAGGCTATGTGGATATTCAATGTGGAAAAAATAATTTTGGCCCTAACTCACCTTACAGAAGAAAACATTTTTTTTTTCAGAAGAAAATTGCTTAAAAGCGAAACCATGAAGATATTAGAGGAAAATTCAAATGAGTATCTTCCCAATCTTGATGAAACAGGACAACCCCCCTCACTAACCATTAAAGAAGAATTTCTCTTAAAATTGTTTATCAAAACGCATATTAAGTCTTCTGCTATGAGAATAAGTGGGTTCTGCCATAAACAATGAGAATGCTGGGCAACATTGGTAGTGGTTTTTAGATATTTGAAAACAGAACACAGAACAGTGATCCATGAGTCAATGGGGAACACAGGAAGGGAGTGGAGGAACCCTCTGGTAATCTGTGTGGAAGCACTTTCTGGATCATGATGCAGGGAGTGGAACCATAGGGAGAGCACGATAGTCCCCTGGATTTGAGGGGATGGAGTCCAGTTTTGGAAGAATGAGTTAGCAACAATTTGCAAGGAAAAGTACTAGGGAGGAAGAGAACTGTGTGGAGGAAGTTCTAGAAATCATATAGAGATACCCTTGACTGAGTTGATGTCTACCAAGCCTTCTATGGATAGGGTAAAATGCCATGAGATTGGGAAAAGAACAACCAGGAGGATGTACTCCGAACGGTTCTCAGACCTCACCAAGGGCTGTAAGACACTATGTTTCAGCTTGACAGAAAGAGTGTCATCATTCAATACCTGGGACATCCAGTGAGACTGGCAGAATGGCCATGCCTTTGTAGTGGGCTAAGCGCCAGAATAATGGCTACTCTAGACCCACCATAACAAAGGTGAAAAAGAAGCTCGGAGAAGAGCAAGCTGCTTTGCAATGAACTTAAATACTTGACAGGACAAAGTTTAACACTCTTGGAAGGAAGATTACAAAACTTAGTCCTCATTAACATAAGCACACCATGTCCTAAATTACCGGACATGCAAAGACATGCAAAGAAGAAAAAAAATGTCACACATTCACAGGAGAAAAAAAATAGGTGATAGAAAAAAATCCTAAGTGGCAAAAATGATGGAATTAGTGGACAAGGACATTAAAAGAGCTTATATAAGCATTCTCAATGTGTTCAAGCATTTAAAGGGAAAGGAACATAATGAGAATAGAAATAGAATAGCACACAAAGAACATATAGAACAAAGAACATGCAAAACAAAGATCAGGAAACAACTCATTGGCTTAAATGCAGAATAGACATTGAAGTCTAGAAGTTCATTAGTAAACTTGAAAGGGAAGTAATTGAAACTCTAGAAACGTAGGCACACACACACAAAAAGACTGAAAGTCATGGCCCAACATGCTGTCCTAGGATGAATTGTGTGCTGTCCAGCCCCCGCCCCCCGCCGTTCATATGTTGAAGTACTAACCTCCAGTATCTAAGAATGTGACAATATTTGGAAATAGAGTCTTCGCAGACGTCATTGATTAAGATTAGGTCACCCTGGAGTTAGAGCGGCCCCTCTGCTGATGTCCTTTTAAAAACTGAGAAGTTTGGGCACAGACACCCAGGGAGAATGCCATGTGTGGATGAAGGCAGAGATCGTGGTGATGCATCTACAAGCCAAGGAGAGCCAGATCGCCTGCAGACCGCCACAATCCCAGAGAGGGCAATGAAACGGATGCTTCTACAGCCTTCGGAAGGAACCAGGTCTGCAGACGCCTTGATCTAGGACTGCCAGCCTCTGGAATTTCTTGTGAGACAATAAATGCCTATTGTATTAAGCTGCCCAGTTTGGGGCACTTTGCTACACCAGTCCCAGAAAATTAACATACATGCAAAAACCTATGAAAATGAAAAACCCCCAAGATTATCATTTGAAACAGGGGTCAGAAACAACTAGATTCATTCACAGGGCCTGCCGACAGTGTGTGTGCAGCACGGGTAGAACAGAAATGTACGCTACAGGAGATATTGACAAAAAGATTGAAGTTGACGCACAGGAGAAACACCTTATTTTTAAAAAGTCGGTGTCATCATTATATCATGAAACCGGTTTAAGTCACCTGTGCTTGGTATGTTTCTTTAAACGGAGAAAGCTTTTTAAAATACAATGCTGAGATATAAATGACACTCACTAGGAGCAGACTGTGAAGTACAGAAATCGAGTTTATCATTAATTGGGTTTTGCCATTAGGATCTCGCGTTTTGCTAGCTCAAAAACAGCACGATACCACCTCCAAAAGGTTTAAATTTAGCTTGAAATGTCTTTAAATTCCAGCAAGTGTCTTTAAATTCTATGTAATTCAAATTTTCTCTTTGTGTTTCTCTAGTCTTTAAGACTAATGGAATTGGCTGGTGAATTGTTATTAAAATGTCTTTCAAGTTTGAAGCATTTCCTCACAAGTCATTCAGAATGCGTGTTGTTATCCTTTAACCGGCTTGCATTTGTATGTTATGGGTCAGTGACTAAAATGTAGGATGCTCTGTAAGTCAGAGTGACTTCAATATAAAAGACGTTAAGGAAGCAAAATTGCGTGCCAAGCAAATCTTTATCTTAATTAGCTTCTAGAACATAAAGAATTTGCTCGTCTGCCCAAAAAGTAACACAGCTGCATACTTATGTGTATGTAGCCTTTATTGTACTACCCAATACAGATTTTTCCCCCATAGGTCACCCAAGATACTGAAATTTTAGAGGAGAAAAAAAAAACCTCCTTTTCTTGGGTGCAGTGTATTCTGCATAAGAGTGAACCTTGTGCATTTCCATTAGAACAGTACTTACCTGCTTTTTAAAATACGCCGTTGATGCTTCGAATTTGAGACCACAATTTTCAAATGGCAGGCAATTATTCATCTTTGTGGGGCAGAAGAAGATGTTCTTGCATCTGTTTCCCCCCAAAACTGGCCAGCACTCCCTTTTTTTTTCCATAGTGAAATTGAGGAAAGGAGGAGTTTGTGAATCTCTTTGGAACATGTTCATCCATATCATTTTAACTCTGCGAGACTACGAGACAGCGTCACAGCGAGACTACAAACTATTCCACGAGGCTTTTCTAAATGAATTCATTTGACAGAGGTGCTTTGCTCCTGACCCCACTTCTTTTGGATAGTGCAGGAATCCTTTACCTTGATCACAACTTTTAAAATACAGCATTCTGTATTATTTGTCCAGATCTGGTGGGTCATTACATGTGGACACAATGACTTGGAACTTGGAAACATTGTTTATGGAAATGCATACAAGATAAAAAACTGACAGCTGTGGCTGGGGACCTAAGAGGCAAGTTATTTTATGACTCTACTAGAGTTTACTGAGAATTTACTGTGATAAGACTATATGTGACCATATAGGAGATACCGAGACAAATTATTTCGGAAGTTATTGTAAGGGTATGATGATAGATTGTGCAGGTTGAATTCTAAAGAGACTACTCGTATTCCACTTCTGGAATGCCATTCTAAAGCTCAAATTGTCTGCCTTGGACTGAAAGATGGGCCCTGTTGTGCCTGCTGTGTGTCCTCATGTGGTTACCATTTTCGGTCTCCTATCTGCGGAATATTTTCCATTTTCTCCCCTAGTTCCGCTTTCCACCCTACTTATGCCCCAGGATGCTGGTCTAGACCACAGGTCTCCAGTCCTCTGAATTCAGGTTGGGTTCAACCAATGGGAAGCACAGAAATTAGGCTTTATATTCCTCAGATCCCCTCCTGAGTGTTGGTTATTTCTTCCCTCTACCGGAGGCCAAAGATTCTTCAGGAATCCCTTTCGATATTAATGTCCTTTTCAAGTTCAAATCATTGCTTCTGACCCTTCTCCTTCTAACCTAGGGATAACACCCCTCTAAGTTAGTGGAATCAAATTCAACACTATTCCTTACTAAGTTTCCCTAATTCCTGACAGCGCCTTTTAAATCAGCCTTTTATTAAACTCTCTTTAAATTAGTTTGACTGAGGGTTGATGGGGGGGTGGGGGGGAGGGGAGGGTGGGTGATGGGTATTGAGGAGGGCACCTTTTGGGATGAGCACTGGGTGTAGTATGGAAACCAATTTGACAATAAATTTCATATATTGGCAAAAATAAACAATTACCCCCCCCCCCAAAATAATAAATTACTCAGTTTGAGCATGGCTTCTTTTCTTACCAACACCCCTACTGATACAACAACTAAATCTGCAGTTTGGATATGTGTCTGTAAAGCCCATACTTTCAAGTTAGTAGACTTGTATTATATTATCATAAAACCAAGGATTCCACAATAAAGAACATGCAGAAAGGAGCTAGGTTGACATCGTTCACAGTTTTCCCAATTAGCAGAGATCCACGGGAAAGAGATTGGGCTAACTTCATGGCTTTATTTCTGAAAATGCTTCCTGATTTATGCAATCACAGTAAAATAAGTGTTAAAAACAGATGGTTTGCCATATACACTTGTAATAATTTTCTGGGTTTTAAAAATAGGAGATGAGATGTGTGTATGTGTGTGTGTGTGTGTGTGTGTGTGTGTGTGTACATACACAGGGTAGGCAACGAGGACTATAGTTTACCCAAGTCCCAGTTGTTGGTATGGAAACATAAAGAATTATTTTAATAACATGCAGATATATGCTGTGTTATTTGACATCTTGAGCCAAAACATTTCCCGAGTACTGGTGCTCTGAGAACAGATTGGACCATTTGAGCACAAGGTGAAAGGTATAAGCCTCACTCCCCTCCTTTCTAATCCACTAGTAAAGATGACAAGCTGCTAGATAGAACGAAAAAAATAATCCAGGAAGGATGTCAAAAAGGCATTTTTTAAAAAGGTATAGCAATACCAAAAGCATTATCAAGAAGTCAATGAGAAAAAATATGGTGCTTAAAAGAATTACTCTAAGTTCTATGGCACTGTAAATCAGGCAATAGGTAAAACCTTTTTTCAAGGAGGCTGATTCCAGAGCTGCTTAAATGGTAGTACCCAATGCCACAGGGAACAAAGGGGTAATTTGATGGTTGGAAGGATGATTCTGGTCTCTCAAGAAAGAGAGAACTATGCTTACTGATAATTTTCTGAGAAATGGCGCACGAGTGGCAAAGTGTATTTTATAGATGAGCTGTCTTCTCACATTAAGTATCTGATATGCAGCAAAGAAACTTCTGAGAGCGAACAAACCCATCGAAACTCCCATGTCTACTGATTTATGCAGAAACAAGTTCTATTATGAGAATGAACTAGAAATATTAAGGCAATTGAAATCTTGGAAGACAATTGATGACTGAGGCCACATGGAAATCTTTTACCTTTATCTGTCATGCAGAATGAAATTTTCCTCCTCAAAGTTGATGCAAAAATGCAATTTGGTTTTCTGCCGAATGATGTATGATTCCAACATGTCTTTTGAATGGAGTAGTCCATCTCATGAGTTCTGGAAAGAATGTGTTTGACAGGAAATTTGCTTACCTGACCAAAGGGACTATGGACATGAAATATGAGACAAAATAAACAACATAAAAAAAACCCAAACATGAATCTGGATCCTATGGAAAGCCACAGCTAATACAGAAAAAAAAATAACAATATGGCTGATTTGAATCAACGTCTTGGAGGAAAAATAATGTTGAGCTTCTGAGAGATCAAAGATAAAGGGTTTTTGCTTTCATCAACCAGAAATGTTTTCACACTAAATTACTGGGCAACCTTCTTTCCACCTATGTAACATCAGTGAGCTTGACCTAGAAATGGTATGGAGGTAATTGGAGCCATATTTCCATTTCTACACATTTCTTAATCATTCTTGGAGGCATAATAAACTGTATTCAAACAGTGTTTAAAGAAACTAGGTAAAGTTTAAATGAATAAATTGAGCTGATTTCTAAAGTGTGAAATTTTTAGATGACTGCTACCTGTGACCACAGACTTAGTCACTCATCTTTCGGACTTTTCACGCCCTTGCCACCTTCCTGACATTCCCTCTACCTTAGACATCTCACCTTAAAATGACTGGCTTTCAGGCTTCCGTAGGAAAATGATATTGTGGGCCAACAATTTTACTACCTACTGCGACTTTACGTGAAACTATCCTTAAATATGCTGGTATAATTATAGTAAGGCAGGCCGTGTTTTAAGTTATAACATTTTAACAGATCTATTTATAATTCTTGCAAAACTATAATGAAAAAATGTTGTACTTAGTTCTCTCTACGTGCTGACGGAACACATGGTCCGAAAAGAGCATCAAGCTGATTTTATTTGCAATTTCTTTCCTTGGAGAGATGCCATTTTCTTCAAGAAAGCAGCTTATTACTTTTGTCAGCAAGTATTGACTGCTCTCTTAAACAACCGGCTTATTTGTATTTTGCAGCCTGTGATCCATTGTAACCAGTGAACCAGTTATCTGATCTACCCTGGTATGATCATGGGATCCTTGTTTCTTGGTTGGCAGAGTAGAAATCTCAGGTCCTAATGAACATCTCACCTTTAGCCAGTGGAAAATTCCCACCAAAGCCATTTATTTACTATCCTCATGCATGGTTTCAGCTTATGGTTCCCAAATTTATGTTCCTTTCACTTCGTGTATTAAGTATTTACCGTCTCGTTGTGTTGTGTCTGTTTTTTGTAAGCCAGCCTGTATCCTTTTCGAATCAAGCTGATGTGCAAATAGACAGATAGATGATCGACAGGTGAACAGATAGATAATAGATAAGAATAGATAATAGAATTCAGTCTGCATTAAGTAGCAACAACTGCACATATGCGTGGTGCAGTAGCAAGGCTAAAACTGGAGAATCGCTGTTTGGTTCCTGTTCCGCCCTTAACTAGCCCTGATATTTTGTAAAAGTCATTACATTTCAATAATCCTCAATGTTCTTACATGCCACTAGGGAGAGAGATTGCAGGTGTAAAATCCATTCCAACTTTCATAATACAGTACACGGGACTGAAAAATCTCACCAGCCAAAGCTTGTAGAAAGTTCTAATGCAGAAGCATGGCACTGATAACCACTACCGTGTAAAACTTGTTGCTATTTTCTTATGCAGTGACGTTTTCTAAGACGGAGAGTAGAAAGCCCAGGAGAGCTTCGAGAGTGCCTCCTTGTAGAATGTTGAACACCAGTTTTGAATGGTCTAATCAAAGACGTGGGACTAATAGTGAATTTGAGTCTTCAGTCTGATTTTAAACTACCTTAGGTATGAAAAGGTTGGTGACAGATCAGTGGTAAAATCTAACGGAAATGATGGGAAAAAACTTCCAGAAGCAGCTAATTATCTCTAAAGATTACTTTTAATGAAAGGTTTTGGCTGATTTTCTACACGCACCCCATATTTAATATGCAAATTTTTATTTTAATGTAAGTATTTATTTATTTAAAAAAATTTTTAAGTAGGCTCCACACCGGACGTGAAGCCCAGTGTGGGGCTCAAACTCACAACCCTGGGATCAAGACCAGAGCTGAGATCAAGAATCAGATGCTTAACCAACTGAGCACCACCCCCCCGGTGCCTCTAAGTAGTTCCATATTTAAAGTTTTCTTAAAGTTCGGTGGGGTTCCCCCCTCCCCTCCTCTTCTAGAGATTTTGAAACTTCAAGACTGAGGAATTGACAGATGCCAGCAGGTGCCCCTACTTAATACATGTTCCCCTCCGTAAATTCTTAGGCCAAAGACACCAATAGACAGGTTTTATTTTAAGGAGCCAGTGCACCTGTGTCCCACTCGTGAGTGTTGGCCACCAATAGCCCACTGCGTCCGTCTGAGACTTGCCCTGAGTTGTTAGAAGCCACCCCACCTATCTGGGAAATCATTGAGGGCTTAGGCTGCACCCTAGGAGGTAGCATGCGACAAAGATGGAAATATGAAAGATTCAAAAAAGGCTCTTTGCCTCAAAAAAGGACGAGCCTGTAGGGCCATTCGTGGCCCAGAGCCCCTCAGGTGGTGGGGCTCAGGCTGGACTTCTGCTAACTCATCTAGGCTGTGGGGCGGGGTGCCTGTAAGCTACATTCCCCAGACTATCTGGCCAACCATGTTCCTGTTAAGTCCTGTTAGGGGGCGGTGTGCTGGCAGGTTAGAAGGAAAGGGGAGAGAAGAAGCATTTCGTTGCTCTCTCCAACAGTGGCCACACTTGTTGGTGTTTACCGTAGAGGCAACAGGGCCAAAAGAGAGAAAGATTCCAGCAGTCCCAACAGTGGAGAAACTTCTTTTGGTCAATTGCTCAAGCTAATGGGCTTGAACAATTTCCTGATTTCAGGATGTTTCCTTCCTTCCTTCCTTCCTTCCTTCCTTCTTTTCTTTCTTCCTTCCTTCCTTCCCTCCCTCCTTTCCTTTTCTTTCTTTCTTCTTTCTTTCTTTCTTTCTTTCTTTCTTTCTTTCTTCTTTCTTTTTTTTTCTTATCTAACAATTCCCCTTCTTTTTGCTTCTCCACCCTTTTTTTTAAAAATTTTTTTTAATGTTTATTTATTTCTGAGACAGAGAGAGACAGAGCATGAACAGGGGAGGGGCAGAGAGAGAGGGAGACACAGAATCTGAAACAGGCTCCAGGCTCTGAGCAGTCAGCACAGAGCCCGAAGTGAGGCTCAAACTCACGGACCGTGAGATCATGACCTGAGCCGAAGTCGGACGCTTAACCGACTGAGCCACCCAGGCGCCCCTCCTCCACCCTTTTTAACATCATTGTGAACAAGTTCTTGTATTAAATCCCTACTTTTTAAAAATACATAGAGTAGTTTTCTTTTCTCCCAGCTGATCCTAATAAAATAGCTAATATTTATATGCCATCTCCTATTAACCAGGAATTTTGCATAAGTTAACTCATTTCATCTTTAAAACCAACGTGTGAGACACTGTTATTTTATAGATGATGACCTTGAGGCACAAAGTTTAAGTCATGTGCTTAAGGTAACATGGCTGGTAAGTGGCACGGCTGGGATTTGAGCCTAGGCAGTTGGGGAGTGGGATTCATATTCTATCCTACGTGTTAAGAGGGCACATCATGTTCTTCTTGGTGTTAGTTGTCTGCTATCTATCTATTAAGGACTAAATATTTGTGTCCCTGCAAAATTCATGTGTCAAAATCCTCATTTCCAATGAGATGGCATTAGGAGGTGGGTCATGAGTGTGGGGCCCCCGTGAATGGAGTTAGTGCCCTCGTGAAAGGAACTCTCCTGATCCTTGTTATATGAGGATAAAGGGAGAAGATGATAGTCTGCAATCTGCAAGAGGGCTCTCACCAGAACCAGTCATGATGGCACCCTTACCTGTCACTTCCAGCCTCCACAACTGTGAGGAATAAATCCCTGTGGTTTATAAGCCACCCAGTCTGGGACTTTGTTATAGCGGCCTGAACAAAACAAGACAGCTTCTTGGGGCGCCTGGCTGGCTCAGTCAGTTAAGCATCTGACTTCGGCTCAGGTCACGATCTTGTAGTTCGTGGGTTTGAACCCTGCGTCTGGTTCTGTGTTGACAGCTGAGAGTCTGGAACCTGCTTCGGATTCTGTGTCTCCCTCTGTCTCTGCCCCTCCCCTGCTCGCCCTCTGTCTCTCTCTCTCTCTCTCAAAAATAAATATACATTAAAAAATTAAAAAAAGAGACAACTTCTAACATCCCTTCAATGTTTAGAAGTATGTGAAAATCATAGATAATTTACGCCTTTCATGTAGATTTACTGTATTTGCTTTCATGTATTCAGCTGTACTTGAAATCTCAAATAATCTAATGCTGGCTTAACACTTAAAGAGTTCCTCATTCTCAGGATTTTGTTGGCTGAAGTAAGCTGACTTTACTGTTGATGTGATGAAATGAAATGATACTGAAAATCTTAAGGGAGTATGTGTGAAATTATTTCTTTTGGTATCTGTTTCTTTAGAAACTGATGGTCTGAACAAAGGAAGGAGTAAATATTGAAGTACAACAACATTGATAGTTTGTGTAATCAATTTGTCTGTCAGTTTTATCAGTCAATTTTTTTGATCCACTTCTTTGAAAAAAGCCATACTTTTTTCTCTGACATACGATAAATTCTTAGGTCACCAAGGACTTTATACTCTTTTAAATAATAATGAGGAGAGGAGAAGGGGTTAAGTTTATCAAACTTCCAATACCCCATCTAGTAAATATATAGTAAATCATATTAGCCTATGTCAGTGATGAACCGGGTTGACATGACACATTTTTTAACCACGTCACAATGATTCTGTTACTAGCTAGAAAAATTATTTAAGTTTTCTGTCCCTCATTTTCACTGCTGAAAAATGAAGGTAATAAGACCATCTCATAGGGTTGAGGCAGTGATGAATTAAGATAAAACATATAAAATATTTGCCTGGCAGAAGAAAGTGATATATGTATTGGTCATTATGTCCTTTCATTCTCCCTCCCTTCCTCCCTCCCTCTTTTCTTTTCTCTTTCTTTCTTTCTTCCTTCCTTCCTTCCTTCCTTCCTTCCTTCCTTCCTTCCTCCTTTCCTTCCTTCCTTCCTTCTTCATTATCCTCACTAGGGCCCACAAACCTCCATTTTAGACCATTTTTCAACCTAGTATGTCCTCAGCAGACTCAATCTAGAAAACACATGCAGTAATTACTGACCTCACAACCACGGCACATTTTTTTCTGGACTTCAGTTTCTTAGACCCAAATGCCCAGGAAGCTCGGCTCCTCTACACTATTGCTGATTTCATTGTTTTGCTCTTTCGGGACTCCTATTTGCCAGCCAATGTCATAAGAACAGTCACACGGTCACAGCTGGGTGATCAGACGATGATAGAGCATTATTCTCCCAAGTCACAGGATGGCTAAGGTAAGAACTATTCCAAGAACACAAGCACTGGACAGTATTTTGTTGGACTGAGTGTAGAGCTATCCAGATACTCAAGTCTGCCTTTGCTTCAATCTCTAAGGAATGTAGTTTCTCTCCTTCTGCTTAAAAGAAGTCACTGACAACTCTACTATCTCTAAAAATTAAAAGTGGCGTAAAGAAAAGCGGTTTCAAGCAGTTCAAAAACCACCAAAAGGAGAGCGTGAAAGTGTAGAGGAATCTTTCAGTCCCACACTGCAAGACCTTCATGTTTTACAACACTGGAGATAAAACTGAGTATATCCTCCCTTAGGGGAGAAGAGCCCAGTGAAGCTCAAGTTAGGATGGAAATTATATTTCTTTACTTAGGTCTCATAAACATATTTGACTGATCATTTAAATTAATGAGGCAGGGGGAAAACTTCACTTTGCATTGCAAATGGAGCAGAGAAACCCATGATTCAGTGGGAAAAGAGACTGACTAGCTGTGAACATAAACCATATCACGATAAAGGTCAGAATACTGTTTTCTCTTCCCATAGCAAACAGAATCAAAACGTCAGGAAAGGCATTGCTTTGGTATTCCCAGATCATGTGATAAGTAGGAAGAAACCTTGGCCATAAATATTATGTTTTTAAAAGTCATCTTCCTTCCTCACCCTCGAACTAAAAAAGGGATTAATGTTACTTACACAGACAACTGATTTACATACAAGAAGAACTTTAGGCCTGTGGAAATTATTCTTTAAAATCGTCAGCATAAAGGGGCGCCCGGGTGGCTCAGTCGGTTCAACGTTCAACTTTGGCTCAGGTCGTGATCTCGTGGTTTGTGAGTTCGAGCCCCACGTCGGGCTCTGTGTTGAGAGCTCAGAGCCTGGAACCTCCTTTGCATTCTGTGTCTCCCTCTTTCTCTGCCCCTCCCCTGCTCTGTCTCTCTCTGTCTCTCAATAATAAATAAATGTTAAAAAAAATTTTTTTTAATTGTCAGCATATGTTATATTAACATAACATGAAACTCTCAAAGAAAACACTCATGTTTGTTTTGCTTCATTTGTATTAACTGGTTAAGCGCTTTTAAACGTTCTCTGTTGTATATGTTAAAAAGAAGTATTCAGAACCTAGAAGGTTGGTTTGACACAAAAGAAAACTGCAGTCGATGTAACTACAATAATTAGTTTATTTTGTGTTTGGGAAGAGTCTGAAATAATTAGAACCGTTGTTTAAAGATTGTCTTAATAACCCAAAAGGTGAAAGAGAATGGTTTAGTGGTTTTCCCAAATTGAACCAAAAAGTAACCTGTTTTAAAACTCTCTTTCTTTTGTAACATA
This sequence comes from Panthera onca, assembly GCF_046562875.1. NCBI lineage: Eukaryota > Metazoa > Chordata > Mammalia > Carnivora > Felidae > Panthera > Panthera onca. The sequence continues at coordinate 18,054,927 of NC_138347.1, read as the reverse complement.
AAATTACACATCCAATTAAGATAAATAAAAAGAAATAAAAATGAGCCAGGTTCTGCTTCGCTAATCTTAAAAGTCAGCCACTTGAGTATAACCAAGCTTAGAAGGTCAGTCAGCACGTGAGCTTGATTGGTTACTTCTGACCTGAAGACCAATGTGATGAAGAGAATATGAAACTCATTTCGATATTTCTTCCCCTGTTTTATCAGCTTGAATGAAAGAGCAAAACCTGAGAAAAGGTGAGACAAGCATCCTATCTGGTTTCGAAAAAATGAGCTATTTGCCCATCAGAACGTAGGCATTGTTGCTGTTTTACGCACCAGAAGATATTTCAGTATATCATTATCCAAACATCAGCCAAACGGAATTTATCCATTAACGTAAGGCAGCTAATGGTGTCCTGGTTGATATTGACTAGTCAAAAGAGGCAGAAATTCATCAACATACAAGCTGGATGTATTACTCTTGACGGTGTCTTAGTTTAATTAATGTGGATCAACTACCTTCTGAGTTCTTTTATTTTCAGAGATTTCCGACCCGAATCTTCAGAATCATAGGATTTCAGGAAACTTTCTTCTGGGAGTTTTTTAATAGGCCCTGGCAAATTTGTAGTCAGAATTCAACTAAACTTCTTGGTTTCCTTCCCCCATTTTCCTAACTCGTGGGATAAATTGTACTGTGCATCCCAGAGCTTGGACTTTAGAAGGTAAGACCTTTGACCATTCACTGATTGATGTCCTCTCTCCTTCGCTGGTCTCTTCATTTTCTCACTGTGGTTCAGGTCTCTAGCATTTTTCTTTCTTCCCGGTAGTTAATGTGCATTTCTCAATTTCTATCCCAGATTATTTTATATATGTATGTATGTATTTAAGTTATTTGGAGGGGAAGGGCAGAGACAGAGAGAGAGAGGGAGAGAGAGAGAGAAAGAATCTCATATAGGGGCTCGATCCCACGACTCAGGGATCATGACTTGAGTCAAAGTCAAAAGTCGGTTGCTCAACCGACTGAGCCACCCAGGGGTCCCAACCCCAGATCATTTTAGGTTCAGTTCAGATATAAAAAGGGTTTGGTCAGTTTTTACTTTGAGCCATGGATTGTCCCCCCTTTAACCACACTTGCGAAAAGAACTCCAAAGTGCCCTGCCTTTAGAAATGGCAAACATCATCCTCTCTAGACCATTTGGTGTGACTTTATTTCATGGAGAGTCACCTCTAGGTTTTGTCTTCCCTACATTTCGTGTTCTTTCTAGAGCATCTAGTCTTTGTTTCTTCTCTCTTTCCCACCCCCCGCCCCCCACTCTCCTGCTTTCCTTAGGTTCTGTTCAAATTAGGTATCTCTGTCTGTCTCTGTCTCTTTCCCCTCAGAAGGCTCAACTCCATCAACTGTCAGAAAACTATGCAAATAGTATAAGAAAGGCTTTTATTGTTCTTCTCAATGGGCTGGCAATCTAATCTTTCCACCCATGGGATAATGTACAAGCAACTATCAAAAAGTCGTATTAACTTGGCACGTGGAAAGAGTACTGGTGTAAGAGTCAGCAAACACAAACATAGCTCTGGCTGTTAGTCCCCTGACCTGAGTCGCTTAAGGCTTCTATAATTTCAGTAAGTCTGTACACAGCATTGGAGTAAAAATGTCATAATGCTTGTCTTTTAAGGTAGTTTGGAGCATGGACTTTTGAAATAAGGCAGGGGAAGTGATTGGTTAATCACAAAAGCTATACAGATGCAAATTATTGTGCTTATTTTATTATTTGCTTTATTTCTTTAAGTCGTGAGCCCGGACACAGCAGGGACTTTCTTCTGCAAGTTCTTTAATAGGCCCTGGCAAATTTGTAGTCAGAATTCAATGCATTTCCAGACATGGAAGTTAGCAGATGTTAAAGGAAATCGTTTAAGTCATTCCTCTCCTTCCAAAAACACACATTCCAGTGTGCTTAGCTTTCTGTAAAATTAAAGTAGCAGTGGTCAGGAACTAACAAAGAGTGGCTTCGTATATCTGTGTTTAGAAAATAAGGCTGAGAAGGCTTATCTGGGGAGAGCAGAGGGGGTATTGAATGTAAGTACGAAGCAAGAGGGAGAAGCGATGATGTTGTTCTACATTTCTGGCCTCATTACTCTGGAAGAACTTTCTTCTCCTTATTGCATCCATGCAACTCCCTGAATGTTAATGAAAGTGTTGTGTGCCCAATGAGGGGAGAAAAGAGCTAAAATTGAGAACCGGCACCAATGATGCACATTTAATGAACTGGTCTTACAGTTTCATGCACTATTTCTTTAAAATTCTGACTTCTTTTTTTTAAAGGTGCGTTAGCGGTGTCTATTTGGGACCCAGAAGAAGTTGAAGCGGAAGAAATTGCTCGTTTGAAAATTAAAGGGTGAATAGTTTCCACTGCACACAAACGCTTCTGGTCTTGGAGCCATTTTGGAAAATTCCCATTTCCGGTGATTGTTAGAGCGATGTGGGAAGTGACCAGTGGCGGTTCTTTTGAAACCCTGGCATGTGCACCAAACATTTCTTGTCCAAGTCTAGTCCATGTTTTTGTGCTTTTTGTTGCATTCTTGTGTTTGGAGAGGGGATCGAGTATCATAACTAGCTGAGGTTTTAGTCAATTATAAGATCATTTGTTTTGCCCTCCACTGTCATTTTGAATCTTTCTTCGGTTTGGAAAATTCCAGGCAATATGGCATCATCGACGTTGGCATAATGGGACCAAGAGTCTATTCCAACATTTTATGATATTACAGTAATGTACCATATTTCAAAAGCTTGTAATAGAGAACCATCAATTTGATCTCTTCTCAATGATTCAGCATATTACGGGACCATCTTTTCTCACAACCTACCCAGGATGTGGCTAGGAACATCACTTCCTTCAAAATTATATTCAGCAAAGCTAGTAAAGCAAATAATATATTGGAAAGTCAATTAACAATACCTATGTTCTCCACTCTTTTAGATAAGTTATATCATGTCTCTTCCTTCAAGTACCATGGATAGTTGAGAGATGGATGCCATCACACCTCACCAAAAGATACATTAAAAAAAAGAATCAATACCAGCATCCATGATGGGGTGATTTTTTTAAAGCAGTTTTTCTTAAAGTATGATCTTGTACCACCAACATCAGAATCATCTGGGTACTTTTAAGAAGATGTTTCCTGGTCACCAATTGTCCAATCTTATTAAGTAGACGCGAGAGGTATTTAATTTCTTTTTAATGTTTATTTATTTCTGAGAGAGACAGAGTGGGAGCTGGGGAAGGGCAGAAAGAGAGGGAGACACAGCATCCTAAGCAGGCTCCAGGCTCTGAGCTGTCAGCACAGAGCCCGATGTGGGTCTCGGACCCACAAACTAGGGAGATCATGACCAGAGCCGAAGTCGGACGCCTAACCGATTCAGCCAACCAGGCGCCCCGACGAGACAGGTATTTAAATGTTTTAAACTCCTTTTGGTCAAGCATGTTACTGGAAAGTAGCCATACAAAGAACCAAACATTCATGAAATATATGAACATTACTGGGCTCCAAACTTGGTAATTTGCATTTTATGTATGTATTAGAAAGGACATTGACTTTAATAGCAAATAGACCCATGCTTTTGCCATACAGATTGCAACATATATAGTGAATATTAAATTTTAATAGTTACAAAAGTCAGTTTTCCCATTGAAATGGTGCCAGAAGGGGCATCTGGGTGGTGCAGTCAGTTAAGTGTTTGACTCCTGATTTCGGCTCAGGTTTCTGATCTCATGGTTTCTGCGGTGGAGTTCCCACACAGTTGGGCTCTGTGCTGATAGCCCGGAGCCTTCTTGGGATTCCCTCTCTCCCTCTCTCTTTGCCCCTCCCCCACTCACACACATACACACTCTCTCAAAATAAATGAATAAACTTTAAAAAAAGAAATGGTGGGGCGCCTGGGTGGCTCAGTCGGTTGGGTGTCCGACTTCGGCTCAGGTCATGATCTCATGGCTGGTGAGTTTGAGCCCTGCGTCGGGCTCTGTGCTGACAGCTCAGAGCCTGGAGCCGGCTTCGGATTCTGTGTCTCCCTCTCTCTCTGCCCCTCCCCCACTCACTCTGTCTCTCTCTCTCAAAAATAAAAATAGAAATAAAACATTAAAAAATTAAAAAAAAGAGAAATGGTGTAAGGAAACAAATGATTTACTATCAAATCCAAAATGATTATTCTTCCTTAGGTGGAACAAATTCCATAAAACTAGCTTCCCTTTTGGCCCCTGAATACGCTCTGTTCATCAATTCTGTTAAAATCATATTTATTATTTTTCTGACATGACATGTTCTTTCACGCCCATGCTGTTGTTTTCATTCAGATTTTTGCCGTTCCCAATCTTACAGAAAATGGGTAGCCTTTTAATTTTTCTTCTCGGTAAATCTTCTAATGTTTTGGTTACCTAGGTCAGCCAGTCGTAAAGTCTTTGGTTTCAGAATTGCTTTTAGCAGCTATAATTTTATTTTACTTGATCCAACGTTTTGGTCTTTTATTTTCAGAGGGAGAATAAAAGTGCTAGTAAGGTGGATTTCCATAATTTCACGATAAATGGCCAACAAGGAAACAACCTTAGTTTCCATTACTCCAAATTTTTGACTGAATTCGTTTTCAATTCTCACAGCAAAAACCAGGAGGGGTGTAGGAACAGAGCTCGGGAAGAAAGCAAGATACTTTAAAAAACTTTGTTTGAGGAGCAGCTGGGTGGCTCCGTTGGTTAAGCGTCAAACTCTTGATTTCGGCTCAGGTCACGATCTCATGGTTGAGATTTGAGCCTGCATTGGCTCTGTGCTGAGCATGGAATCTACTTAAGATTCTCTCTCTTTCTCTGCCCCTTCCCTGCTCATGTGCTCCCCCTCTCTCTCTGGCTCTGTCTCTCTCAAAAAATAAAAAAATAAATAAAAATTAAAAAAATCATTTGAGGGGCACCTGGGTGGCGCAGTCGGTTAAGCGTCCGACTTCAGCCAGGTCACGATCTCGCGGTCCGTGAGTTCGAGCCCCGCGTCAGGCTCTGGGCTGATGGCTCGGAGCCTGGAGCCTGTTTCCGATTCTGTGTCTCCCTCTCTCTCTGCCCCTCCCCCGTTCATGCTCTGTCTCTCTCTGTCCCAAAAATAAATAAAAAACGTTGAAAAAAAAAATTTTTTTTTAAATAAATAAATAAATAAAAATTAAAAAAATCATTTGAGTAAATGTTCTATTTTTGCCTGTATGCCTCAGTGACTCAGCCTTTATAGAGTTTAGTCGACTAGATTGGGCGACTACGGACAGATGGAAATAAAGCTCTTCCTCACTCTAATGTAGTCATTAGGGGATTATGTCATCCATTCAGTCCTAAGTGCAAGTTCATTGTCATTTTAGTCCTAATCATCTATCTGTAACCAATGAGGCAAGCAATTTGGCTCTACCTAAACTTAGAATTGTGCTTCTAAGGGAAAGTAATGGGATGCATATGCTTCCTTTGAAACTTTTACAGTAGGGCATGACATTCTAAATTAAAAAATAGCCTCCTGACCGAAGCTTGCACCATGTTCTTGTTACAAGAGTTAGTAACAAGATGATACAACTATCAACATAAAAAGTACAGTTGTAGATGCTCATTTGATTCTGCATTCAGATCATATCTTCTATTTCCGTTGAAAATATTGAAACCATTCAGGATCTACTGTTACAAGTAGAGACCCATAATAATATCACCAGGGACTTGAAATTGCTTTATGCTGATATTCTAACCCTACGGAACTATATTTTCTCTTACTTTCATTTTGAAAAGCACAGCTTCCTGGAGATGTGTAACTTTTACCCACTCTTTCTTTTTTTGCATTTTTTGAAATATAATTTATTGCCAAATTGGCTAACATGCAGTGTGTATAGCGTGCTCTTGGTTTGGGGGGTACCTATTCATTCTTAACAGAAGAGAGTAAGATTGCCACTATGGTGGAAGCTCTCAATAAATGAAGGAATCAAGGGAATAGCAGTGTCTTTATTAAACATTTGGGTTGTAACCATGTCTACCTCCTACCCCAGAAAATTTTCTTCGTTGGTGTTTTCAAAGTGGTTTGCTTCATGGTACAGATGTTTTTTATAGACCAGCACCTGCATATTTATGCTCATTTTAATCTACATTTGCATGACACCTCTCACTCTGAAATCAAAGCGTCTTGAATCATAAACTGGAATAAACTCAATTAGCCACATTGAAAAAGTTTGATAGCAAAAGTGTTCCAGAGACTGGAAGAATCGTTGAGCCTTATGCATCATCCCTGCCTCTCCAGGAACAGTTATCCGTTTTAAACCACAAAGTCGTAGATGTTGTAGAAGTTGTTAAAAATAAAAGGCTAAGGCAGAGTGGCTGTCCTCGATGTTGGCGTAAAGCAATCAGGAATTCCAAGCCCACGTGACACCTTCCGTCTGTGGCAGGTGAGTTATTGTGTGGCTCACTGGTGGCTGGAGCAGCTGGAGAAGGCTTCTTGCGGGAGTAGAGGAATTCTTTGGGTACTGAACCGTAAAGAGCAGTTAAGTTCATAGAGAAAAGAGAAAAGCATGTTAGACTGCAAATCCTCATGATGGTAGAAAATATAGTCATTCTCACTGTGTGCTGAGAACCCACCACACAGGGTGGCTGAATCATTTTGGAGGAAGGTTGAATGGTGGAAAAAGAAACTGCTGGAATGTGCAGGAAATGACAAACATTGACCTGGATTGAGTGGAGGGATAATTAATTCAGATGCAGGGGGAGGGGCATGATGTAGGCTGCATTTTATTTTCTTTTTTAATGTTTTTTTTTTTAATTTTTTTTAACGTTTATTTATTTTTGAGACAGAGAGAGACAGAGCATGAACGGGGGAGGGGCAGAGAGAGAGGGAGACACAGAATCCGAAACAGGCTCCAGACTCTGAGCTGTCAGCACAGAGCCTGACGTGGGGCTTGAACCCTGACCGGCGAGATCATGACCTGGGCTGAAGTCGAAAGCTCAACCGACTGAGCCACCCAGGTGCCCCTGTAGACTGTATTTTAAAAGCTGAAACAGAAATAAACAGTAATTATAAGCAACTTAAATCAGAAGTGATTATTGGGTGTTTTTTCAGTGAAATGGTGGTTTATCTGATTGTACAGAAATAGTCATCTTTGATTGTGCATATTGACTATTGCAACTCAGTAGGGAAAGAACTTGGGTTGTAGAAATCTGATAGTGATACAAATAAATTTTGATAACATTAATTTCTGCTCTCTAGCAAAGATGAGCTCAAACACCACATTTTATTGTCTTACTGGATATTAATCAGTTTTGCATCTACTACCAACTTCAGTTTAGCATTCCTGATTTTATATACACACATATACACCTATGTATACATGTGCACACGTATACATATATATGTACATATATGTGTGTATATATATATATTCTGTTCTCTTTTGAACTACTTTTAATGTCTTTTTTAAAATATATTTTTAAGAGAGAGAGACAGAGACAGAGTGTGAGCAGGGGAAGGGCAGAGAGAGAGGGAGACCCAGAATCCGAAGCAGGCTCTTGGCTCCTACCTGTCAGCACACAGCCTGACACGAGGCTCGAACTCACGAACTGCAACGTCATGACCCGAGCCCAAGTCAGACGCTTAACCAACTGAGCCAAGTGCCCCTCCTTTGAACTACTTTAGCATTGATTCCCTCAGTCATTAATTCCCTCACTTTGATTCTTGCTCATCTTATATTTGAATGAGAGTCATAATTTTAGCTGTTTGAAAATTTTACATTAGTAGCAGAATGAATTGGTTTGGGGCGGGTAGAAATTCAAAGTCTAGAGGATAGTCAGGACTGTTGTAAGGAATTATTCTCGGTACTCGAGGTATGAGTTTGAAGTTCTAGATTTGGGTAACCACAGTGTTTTAGAAAAGAGCAGAAGAATTTGAGATATTTTGAAAACAAAATCAGAACAGGATTTGGTGGGGTGTTTATGGAGGCGCTATATGATACTTACCCTATAATACGTACCCTACAAAAGGAAGGTGGAAGTAACTTGTTTCACTAGTCTCTTTAGGGCTTTCCCCCTGAGGTCAGGATCACAACAGGGATGGCCGCTCTCACTGCTGTTGTTTAACAGTGTTGGAAGTTCTGGCATCAGCAATCAGACAACAAAAGGAAATCAAAAGGCATCAAAATTGGCAAAGATGAAGTCAAGCATTCACTTTTTGCAGATGACATGATACTATATATGGAAAACCCAATAGACTCCACCAAAAGTCTGCTAGAACTGATACATGAATTCAGCAAAGTCACAGGATACAAAATTAATGTACAGAAGTCAGTGGCATTTTTATACACCAATAATGAAGCAACAGAAAGACAAATAAAGAAACTGATTCCATTCACAATTGCACCAAGAAGCATAAAATACCTAGAAATAAACCTAACCAAAGATGTAAAAGATCTGTATGCTGGAAACTAGAAAGCTTATGAAGGAAATTGAAGAAGATACAAAGAAATGGAAAAACATTCCATGCTCATGGATTAGAAGAATAAATATTGTTAAAAGGTCAATACTATCCAAAGCAATCTACACATTCAATGCAATCCCAATCAAAATTGCACCAGCATTCTTCTCGAAGCTAGAACAAGCAATCCTAAGATTTGTATGGAACCACAAAAGACCCTGAATAGCCAAAGTAATATTGAAGAAGAAAACCAAAGCAGGAGGCATTACAATCCCAGACTACTACAAAGCTGTAATCATCAAGAGAGTATGGTATTGGCACAAAAACAGACACATAGACCAATGGAATAGAATAGAGACTCCAGAATTGGACCCACAAATGTATGGCCAGCTAATCTTTGACAAAGCAGAGAAGAGTATCCGATGGAAAAAAAGACAGTCTCTTTAACAAATGGTGCTGGGAAAGCTGGACAGCAGCATGCAGAAGAATGAAACTAGACCACTTTCTTACATCATTCACAAAAATGAACTCAAAATGGATGAAGGACCTGAATGTGAGAGAGGAAACCATCAAAACCCAGAGGAGAAAGCAGGAAAAAACCTCTCTGACCTCAGCCGCAGCAATTTCTTACTCAACACATCTCCAAAGGCAAGGGAATCAAAAGCAAAAATGAACTATTGGGACCTCATCAAGATAAAAAGCTTCTTTTTGCAAAGCTTTTCCTTTGCACTACAAAGGAAACAATCAACAAAACTAAAAGGCAACCGATGGAATGGGAAAAGATATTTGCAAATGCCATATCAGACAAAGGGCTAGTATCCAAAATCTATAAAGAACTCACCAAACTCCACACCCGAAAAACAAATAATCCAGTGAAGAAATGAGCAGAAGACACGAATAGACACTTCTCTAAAGAAGACATCCAGATGGCCAACAGGCACATGAAAAGATGCTCAATGTCACTCCTCATCAGGGAAATACAAATCAAAACCACACTGAGATACCACCTCACGCTGGTCAGAGTGGCTAAAATGAACGAATCAGGGGACTATAGATGCTGGAGAGGTGGTGGAGAAAGTCCCTCTTGCACTGTTGGTGGGAATGCAAATTGGTGCAGCCACTCTGGGAAACAGTGTGGAGGTTCCTCAAAAAATTAAAAATAGATCTCTACCCTGTGACCCAGGAATAGCACTGCTAGGAATTTACCCATGGGGTACAGGAGTGCTGATGCATAGGGGCACTTGTACCCCAATGTTTATAGCAGCACTTTCGGCAATAGCCAAGTTATGGAAAGAGCCAAAATGTCCATCAACTGACGAATGGGTAAAGAAGATGTGGTTTATATACACAATGGAATACTACTTGGCAACGAGAAATAATGAAATCTGGCCATTTGTAGCAATGTGGATGGAACTGGAGAGTATTATGCTAAGTGAAGTAAGTCAGAGAAAGACAGATGCCATATGCTTTCACTCCTATGTGGATCCTGAGAAACTGAACAGAAGACCATGGGGGAGGGGAAGGGAAAAAAAAAGGTTGCACATAGGGAAGGAGGCAAACATGAGAGACTCTTGAATACTGAGAACAAACTGAGGGTTGGTGGGGGGAGGGAGAGGAGAGGGTGGGTGGTGGGCATTGAGGAGGGTACCTGTTGGGATGAGCACTGCATGTTGTATGGAAACCAATTTGACAATAAATTATAAAAAAAAAATAAAATAAATTTAAAAATTAACAATAAAAAATGTTGTCAACAAAAATACTCCTTGAAATACACCTGCTTTAAATGTACCAATTAACTTTTAAATATATTATTGTGATAAAAAGAATGCAAATAACCTAAGTGTTCAGTGAAAATGAAGAGTAATATAAATTATGGCATATTCATTCAACGGAGTGTTGTTATTCATTCATGAAAAAGTATGCTTGGGCAATTGATATTGTAACAATTGCTTATGATTTAATTTATACAGTAGATTTTTGAGGTGCAGATAAAACTTTGACTTTAACTAAGGAAAACAAACAAAAATATAGATCTACTCATTGAGATTCTCCTGTGTTGGGTCCAGTAGTCTGTATTTAGAAATTTCCAGATAATTCTGTTCAGTGGCCAGGTTTTGGAACCATTAGTCAAACTTAACAGTTTCTGACTCATGATAATTTATTTAGGAACATGCCGTCTTCTTGCCTACTTGTATATTTGTTATCCCAAAGCCAGAGAGCAACTTGGATGCTTGGATGCTGGAAATTTTTGATTTCTTAGACATTTATTCAGTAAATATTGTCGAACATCCACTATATGCCAGACATGTGGATGGGCACTGGGGATGCATCACCAAACTAGATAAACATAAGTAACACTGATCCCTTTATTTAGCCTGAGTCAGTAGAGTGTAAATTACTATAACGTAAGCACATTCTAGTGGCTTAAATCCTAATGACTTGGTATAAATAAATAAAAAGGCAGCTCTACATTTTAATGACCTTTATCTAAAGGAACAACTTGTGTGTACAGCAGGGTAGCTTTTCTATGTCCTTACCCGAGTGCTACAGTTTGAACAAACATTTGAATCATGCTAGGTGCCCAGCACTATTCTCCGCATTTCATATGCATCAGTAACGACATCATCTTATAGCAGAGTCCAAGATCGCAGAAAAGGATCATCTGTCTTCACTGGCTCTGTCCCACATAGCTCACCTTACTTTCTCACAGACAAGGATGCCCGCCAGATCCCTGGCTGTGTGCTCCGCATTCTCTCCGCTTTGGCTGGGCTGGACACACTCGACCCCACCTCAGCCTCCTTCCTTCTCCCTGCCTCTTTCTTTTCCCGTCAGTAACAACACACACACACTATGTGCGACGTTCTGAGAAATGACTGGGCTTTCACCTTCTTCGTCTCGTCGAAACTTTGAAGCTGATCTGCGAGGGAGGAGTTAATACGGTGTTTTACCGAACAAGGCTTAGAATGGTTAAAGGTTTAGAACTTGCTCCAGAATCTGAGTCATGGTTAACTTTTATGTGTGATTCACAAGTGATATTAACATTCTTTGGATTTGTTTTCTTAAATAGTGGGATCCTGAGTACTTCTGGGCTGGCGATAGAGGTATTAGAAGATGAGGAACACTTAAGTATATGGAAGTTATTAGTAAGGTTCTTGTTATTAGCTTAGATGAAATACTCATGAGTGTTCATTACCTTGTGTTCTGCTTTATAACCAACATATATATCGCTTTATGTATCTGTGTATATAAGCATATATATCAACTAAAATAGGTAAAAGAGGGGTGCCTGGGTGTCTCTGTCGGTTAAGTGTCTGACTCTTGGTTTCGACTCAGGTCATGCTTTCACGTTCGTGAGGTTAAGCCCGGCAGTAGGATCTGCACTATCAGCTTGGGATTCTCTCTCTCTCTCTGTCTCTCTCTGGCCCTCCCTTGCACGTATGAACTTGTACACTCTCTCTCCCCCTCCTCTCTCGCGATCTCGCAAAATAAATGAATAAACATTTTAAAAAATAGGTAAAAGAAAACAAAACCAATTATAAGAGCTAGATAAACAACAAAATTGGTCGCTAACTTAGTGTATATTTGAAAATATGCAAATTCTAAGAAACAATGGAAAATATGCAAATTCCAAGACACAATTGAGCTACGTTCCATTCCTTAAATCACCATGCTGTTAGAACACTAGTTTTTCACTAAGACTTCTAGCTTTATTATCATAAATTTTGGTTGAACTAGGTTATTAATAGTTAAACAGTGCTCTTTACAGCTTGATATATTATTTAAAGTTCAGGCTAGCCTGCAAAACTACACTGGTTTACACAAGATATGAATGTGTTTCTCTCTCGTGTTTGATTCAGAGCTGGGCAGAAGATCCACAGCAAGTCCAGGTTCGGAATTTTATCACTGAGTCTACACTAGCTGCTTAATTGTTACCTCCACCTTGACCTCAGAAGCAGGGAAAGTGAAGTGAAGGGAAGCAACTTCCTTTCTAAAGAAGTGATCCAGGGGGCGCCTGGGGGGCTTAGTCGGTTAGGCGGCCAACTTTGGCTCAGGTCACGATCTCTCAGTTTCTGAGTTGGAGCCCCCGCCTTGAGCTCTGTGCTGCCAGCTCAGAGCCTGGAGCCTGCTTCGGAGTCTGTGTCTCCCCCTCCCTCTCCGCCCCTCCCCCGCTCCCATTCTGTCTCTTTCTCTCTCTCCAGAATAAATAAACATTTAAAAAAGTTGAAAGGAGTGACCCAGAAGGTGCACACATCACCGCCACTCACGTTGCTTGAGTCACATGAACACAACCAGGTGCAAAGGGGGCTAGGAATTGTTAACATATAGGGCAGTGAGAGGGACGAGAGGCACTCACAAAAGCTATGTGGGAACAGGGGATTCTATATTTGCAGTGAGGAAGGGGAACGTGGAGACAGGGAGACAGCGAGGTTTGCCCAAATGTTGCAAAGCCTTAATACACTATTGTGGAGGGTGAATGTCTTGGCACGATGGGTGGGATTGAGGGGGCCATGAAGTGCAGAGTTTGACAAACTGAGACGCAGAGTTTCTGAAACTGATTTAAATTGCTTCTGTGTAGTAGTTGGGTGTGATGAACCGATGGCACGACCTGGGACACGGACCTCACCTTGGAGGTGAATTCAGCATGACTGGGGATGTTGAGGCTTCCACGTACGAGTACCCATACAAACAAAATGGCCTCTGAAGAGTGTAAAATGGCACAAAATTATCAACTGTAGTGACGAGGAATCATGTGGTTTCAGTCTTGTAGGTCAGGTCTCAACCTGCTTGAAGTGGCTTTCATACTTGCGAAGTAATAAGGACAAGGGGGGAGGGGTTTATCTCAGTCTTTTCAAACTCATGAGCCGGGGAAGATAAAATCGAATCCTCAAGCACGAACACTTAAAACTGGAAATAGGGCTGATTTACCACGTGCCGTGAATAAAATAACAACCAATGGTGCCAAATGCCCGTTCTCCCCCACATCGTGTTGCCCATTCTTGGTTCCAGGACATTCTCGAGGTTTGTAAGTTCTCCATCGAAGAAAATATGACTGGAAAAAATAAAAAAAGATTATAATAGCTCATCGAAAATTGTGTCAGGGTTGAACTGGGTTTCTGCCAAATATCCCATCCAAAAAAATAGAATTGGATCTCAAGGTGTCACCTTGATAGAACAACGTGGTTTGCAACGCAGAGGAGTCTCATGCTGTAGCTGGATCCCAGGTCTCTTTTTGAAGCAAACTTCAAGTTATTTACTGAAGAGTGGGATGTGCTCTTAACTAATCTTAGTAAAGCAGGGTTTTTTTCCCCTCTCACTGTCTTTTATTCATAAGAGATACTGTGTGTGTGTGTGTGTGTGTGTGTGTGTGTGCGCGTGTTTGCATGCACATGCGCATGTGTGTGAATGGGTGTGTTCTCGATGGCTTTCTCTTGCTTGAATAAAAAAGTAAAATAACACTAGAAATTGGAACACTTTTGAAATGAACTATGATGAGTATGAGCTCACCACTTGGGCTTTCTTACCAAATTCATAGAGTTCACTTTATTCCCAGCAAATTGCTTTAGACTCACTATTATACCTGCAATTTTCTTATCTGCGTTGTTTTATTGTTCAATGATAGAAATCTAATTTTCCTAGCTCCTGAAAAAACAATGGAGCCAATACAAAATCTTTCAAGTATTAATTGCATTTAAAATTAGAGTGGGAAATGTCGGCATCCAAAATTAATTAATTAACAGGTTCTAGAGTGTAAAGTATCCGAAAAAAGTATGTTTTTCTAGTTTATGATAGCATATAAGTAGTTTTGCTAATGGGTGAGGAGGATGTGGAAAAAGATTTGAGAGGAGAATGAAGACATTTGACCAGGATTCATGTGTAAGATGATGACAAATTGTTGTTGTTAAAAGTCAGGCTTGCACAGCGTAAATTCTGCTACCATAGGATCCTCTGGACATCCCGAATTCAAGCCTACCTTCTAAGGTCCTTTGAATCATATTAAACTTTTTCTTCTCCATATTGTCTCTGATAATCACAGGAGCTAGGACCGCCATGAGCAGTGAGGAGATAAGAAGCCTGGTCAGGAACACTGAGAGCTTCTAAAAAATTCTGGATGATTCTAAGGTCGCTCTCGGATATGGCTGCTTTTGTTTAGTTTTTTTTGTTTGTCCAAAGCTGAAGATATTTATGAAGATTTCATAAAATCGCCCGTTCTAAAAGAAACAAATAAAAAAAGATAAAATGTAGTTGCTGAGGACATCATTCCAGCATAGTTCCCTGTTGATAAGATATTCTCCCCAACCTTAAAAGATTTCTCTTAACCATATTATCTTTGCTACATTTTTTTAGAAAGAACCAATTCCTTGTTTATTTATTTTCAAATCAGTAAAAGCCACTTTTTTGTTACCTTCCTAATAATGAGTCACTTTCATAAACTGCAGTTGATATAAATGACTTAATGAACCAGTTGCATATTTTACCAATATAAATTTCATTTTATTTATTTATTCATTCATCCATTTATTTATTTACTATTTTTTCTAATTTTAGACAGAAAGAGAGAGTGAAAGTGTGAGCAGGGGAGAGGGATGGAGGGAGAGAGAGAACCCTAAGCAGACTCCATGCTAAGTGCTGAGCCTGACACAGGGCTCGATCCCACAGCCCTGGGATCATGACCTGACCCAAATTCAAGAGTTGGATGTTCAACCAACTAGGCCAACCCAGCACCCCTAAAATTTTATTTAAAAAATGTTTTAATATTTATTTTTACGAGAGAGAGAAAAATCATGAGCAGGGGATAGGCAGAGAGAGAGGGAGATACAGAATCTGAAGCAGGCTCCAGATTCTCTGCTGTCAGTACGGAGCCCAATGCGATGCTTGAACTCATGAACTGAGAGATCATGACCTGAGTCAAAGTTGGATGCTTAACCGACTGAACCATCCAGGTGCCCCCCCCCCCAACAAATTTTATTTTAAAAATTAACGAAAGTTTTTTAGAAAGATTTAAGATAGTAGTACAATTGTTCATATTACATGTCTTCTCAAGTTATAATCTTTTGGGGAAGAATTAATAACATTTCTCAATACAGACACTGTCAGAGTGGAATAATTTTGTGATAAAGCATAGTGGGATGTTTTTCAGATTCAGAAGCTTTTACTCTACAATTAGGATTAAAAACCTCATTTCTTCAAGAACACCATGACTTGTGCCATTATATAGTTGGGACAATTTGCAAAAAATCCTAGAAAACATCCACTTGGTAGAGTGTTATGCTCCTTAGCATGCCTTGCTAAAATGGTTTTGCTAATAAGGTAATTTTTTAATATTGCATGAATTTGTTGATATAAAAATGAGAAAGCTTACCGAAGACATTACATTTCTGGCATACTAAATATTATAATCTTGCTTCTTAAACAGAAAAGCTACCATAGCATACATAGTAAATTAATATGTTTGGGGGGAAAAAAAACAACTTATAAGCTTAGTTACACTTCTATGCAAACTAATCTTCCTTTCTTCAAAGCTAATTGGAGGTTTAAAAATTCTATTCAACATCATCTCAACCCATGGGAGATATCCAAATTTAGAAGACCCGTTCAAAGTCAGTTGGGGTGAACCCAAATGATATTTTGGAAATCAGAGAACTGAAACACTTTTTAAAATAATTTTCTATAACATTGACATTTTGTGATTAAAAGCTTTTCTATTTTTGTCTCTTTTACTTACGATCCCTGGAAGTCATTGGAATTCTTTCTAAAAGCTTTCATTTTCATTTCTATAGCTTAATCACCTGTAATTTAATGCTTCATAATATTTCACACTATTCACTTACACAGTTTGGCGTATATTCCTAATCTAGTCATGGCCGTAAAGTTAAGGGCAAAGGGAAAGCCTTCTAAGATCCAGTACAGCAAGTTTGTTCTTTCTCATGCAACCACTGCCTATGATATTTAGAGTTATATTAGATCAACTCTAAATTGCCATTTTCAGCAGAAATCGCGTGTACTCTCCCCATTATCTCATGCTCCTAACCTGTGAAATAGGGACTTATAAATTATTCTGTTTAAGGTAAGCATGTTCACCTGAAATCTTTTCCTTTGCTGAGCAAATCGGAAATGAACAGTCCTATAAAGTACAGTTGCATACGAATGAATGCTCTTACTGTTTATTTCAGATTCCCTTATATCTCCTGGTGTATTTTATTCAGGTAAGTCCTTGAATGGCATCACTCAATGGTTTTTCAGGGCGGCTCACCACATTTGAGACCACACTCGTAAAATACACTTAACGGAAGGGTCTCAGAGCCTTCTTAAGTGTTTTGCTGAGCCAGGAGAGCAATTGAATTATAGATTAAAAGAGCCAACACGCTTCACTGGGCAAAATGCTGTCGTAGAGCTGCAGGCCTTGCCAATCTCTCCTCGTCCAACAAGGTATTTCACTCAGAGAGCTGTGGTAAAGCATTCATTTCTTGTCATGAACAGATTACTTTAAAATGAGCTTCCGACATTGCTCTAGAAAATAATTTTTTTTTCTCCACACAAACCCCCCCCCCACACACAAAGTAAGCTGTGTCCCAATTTATTTGCTCAGTAGAGAAAAGAAATACTTTGTCTTCTTCATGTAATTCTTTTCCTGTTTCAGATCTAGGGCTGGGAGAAAAAAAGGAACAGAAGGATTTGATGTAGGAATAACTAAACTTGACTTATTGGACTGTGGGATAGAAACTTGACAGGCAGACTTTAGTTACAGAAGGCTACGCATTGCATAAGCTGTATGGTTGACATTTGCTACCAGAAACTACGGGGATTTATAGAGACAAACCCTGCAATTAGGAAAAGGAATCTGAAGTTTTCCCATTCGGTGTATTGCCCCCCAAAGAACAGGGTAGCACCATAGTCGGGAACTGGGCATTTGTCCCAACACTGTCTGTATTCAGTTCCTGCGTCTGTTATTTCTCTGTCTTGTTATTATTATTTTTTTCTTCTGTAAAATGGGAATAAGACTCGTATTTAGCATAACATTCTGTTGTGAGTTTTAAATGAGATAAATCCATAGAAAATGCCTAGCACAGTGCCAGACGCATAGTAAATTCTCCGTAAATACTGGCTCTGACTATCCTCATAAGAATTTTATCTTTACCTCTGAAAGTTGTGAATTGCAAAATGGAAAGGTACTCATTCATTATTTACTCAATAAAGATATATGCTGTGCCTTCAAAAATTAGATGGTGGGATGGTGAATTAAAAATGAAGCACAAGAAAGGGGCACCTGGGTGGCTCGGTCTGTGAAGCAACCGACTCTTGATTTCAGCTCAGGTCATGATCTCACTGTTTGTGAGTTTGAGCCCCACGTGGGGCTCTGCGCTGACAGTGTGGAGCCTGCTTGGGATTTTGCTCTCCCTCTCTCTCTGTCCCTCTGGCACGGGCGTGTGGTCTCTCTCAGTCAAAAATACATTAATAAACTCTGAAAGAAAATACAGGAAAAGGGTGCTTTTTTCCCCAAAGTTCTGAGCTGTATTGCGTTGTACCAATAAATTGACTCAACCTCTCTAAGTTAGTTGGCTGTTTTATGAAGATATGTCATTTTCCACAGGAAAATCTGGATTAATACCAATTCATCACCTCCATTGATTCATTTATCCACGGAACAGTCCTTTGTTTCATACCTACCACATCTCAGACTAACGGGAAGAGCTGAGAGCACAGGGACTCGATCACACACAATCTCTGACTTCAAGAAACTGGAGATCTCATGGCATGATAAGATGTATAAGATTAATTGTACTTAATTGACAGAACAGTCAATATTGGTGCTGAATTGGACGAGTAAACTGAACGCTGGGTTTTATTTTATTTTTATTTTATTTTATTTTTTTAAAATTTTACTTTATTTTTGTTGCTGTTGTAAAATATTTTAATCGCAAGGAGGAAAAATACAATGCAAAGTAAAAGTGCCCTCTCCTCTTCCATCCTGAGTCCACTCCTTGGAGGTAACTCCTATTAATAGTTCGGTGATGAGAAGCTCTTTTTTCATTTATTTATTTTTCTCGTGGTTGTTGTTGGGTGGGCACCGGCCTTTCTGCAACAGTCGAAGCTGAAAAACAGTGGCTTGGGCACAAATGTCTAAAAAACAGTAACTCACCGTTCAGGACTCCCGAACACTGGATTTTAACTCAAGATTTGGATTTGGATACGCAATTAAGCCAGGAAAGGCATCCTTAGAGTGTGAACACATGACCCAAGGAAAGAGATCAGCAAGAAGATGGCAAGTGTGGAAATGGAGAGAAGCTTAGTACAGCCAAGCTGGGACCATAACACGAAGGGTCTTCTATGTCAAGCTAAGAAATACATACTTCTGAAAATTTGTAGTAACCCCTGGGGGCTTTTAAGCAGGGCCTGACTTTGTAGCAGTGAGAAGAATGAACCAAGAAGCAAGGACGTCGGAGATACTTACAACACACCTCCGATAAACAGATCAGCCAGAAGCTGGTTGCAGTCCTCTAGATGAGAGATAACAGGGTTGGAAAAGCTGAATGGGACAAAACACCAAACAAACAAACAAAAACTTTGAAAGTGAGTCAAGAGTAGAATCTTTAGGAGTAAAGGCGCGGGTATATTTCATTGGAAAAGGGAGTCCTTTGTGATTTGGTGATTAATAGACTCTGAACTTGAGGGGACTGTATTCTGACATAATGCCGTAAGTGCAGAAGTTTGATGTAGGTATTTAGAATTTGACTTATTTCAAAACTGGCCTATAACTTGATGGATTTGTCTTAGAAACAAAAATGGCCTTTTCCTTTTAGTCGGGATTTTTTGAACCCATATATGAAAGATGCTTTAATATAAAATCGGGTAAGCTTTGATGTAAAAATTTTTCACTTTATGCTCAGCTCCTCGGGAATATATCTAAGATGGAAAACAAGGTGGTCATATTGCAATGCATCTTCTCCTACATTTTTATAGAAAATGACCCATGATCTATTTGGGCTTATATGATCCTCACTCATAAATATATATGAGGATAAGGCCTTGAAGCTTCTATTTAATGCATTTATGAAAATGTTCACATTCTGGGAAGCCTTTCTTTCACTCCAGTCTGCTGCCTGGAAACACTTACGATCTTTGTGGAGAAACTTTGAACATGCGTAGGCATTTTGTGAAAGGATGCATTGTTAGGCAATCACAAATCAAAAATCAGAAATCAATACAGTGACATCATTTTGTTGTCAGAGGCATGAACTGGTTCTGCCAGTTCTGTTATCTTTCTGAACACCTATTTCCTTACCTGTGAAATGGGGGTGCCATTATTTATTGAGTAGATAATCAATTACAGTGACATTTCTTTCCTGTCACCCTCTTCTCTACTCAAATAGCATATGCCGTACCAAGATAACTCTTGGGTAGAACACCAGTTTAGTAGGATACTGGTTTCTGGTTATTTTAGGATAATAAATTGCTGGCAATGCTCAACTCGAACTTGCATTTGAATTGGCTTTTAGAATTAGTAATATTCTTCCTATGTCATAAAGGCTAGTTGATGAGAGAACCCCAAATCAGAATTCGGAGCTCTTGGCATTGTTTGCCTGTAGTTATTGTAGTTCACCTGGCTATGACTGACTGCTCATATCAAGGTAGAACATGGGATAAGTAACAGTGAGGTGGGATGGGCCAGAGAGAGCTTTCTCAGGTGCGGGCTCCCTGGTGGAGGCCAGTCTGGCTGATGAACAAACATGGAGCCCGAGGATTTAAAGAACCTCCATCCGTGGTAGAGTTGGGAAAAGACAGGATGACAAGATGAAGTTACGGATGATTTGAGAAAGAAAAGTTCCAGAAGAGATGATTACTGAGAGGTTAGTTAGCCTACTTTCAGTGTCAACAAGCTCTGCCTCCAGGTAGCTGACTCCAGACCCCAGACAGGTGCCCGGGAGAACCTGTCACTGTCTCTACGGGCAGCACTCGCATGTTTTGTACTGAGCACTGCAAACCTGAAGCACTTTGATGCCCTTGGGCACCACCCCCCAGATCCTCTGAGCATGAAGTGTCAAAGTGTCCTCATAGTTTCTGTAGTTGTCAGTGATTAGAAGCTACATTCTGTTCATTGTACAGACTGTCTCTCTCCCAGGACTGTGTTCCTCTCAGCTCATCACATTTGGCCTCATCAAGATTCAGGCTCAAGTTTTTTCTCTGTGGGGACTTTCAGAACACGCTTGCTTTCAGAAAGCTACCTATTATATACCAAATGTGTGCTATTGTTGAATTATCTTGTGGTGGTCTTCAATTTTTCCTTCATGTTGGACTTTTCTCCCCAAGGAGATTGTTAGCGCCTGGAGGCAGCATCGTGTTTTATATTTCCCGGGGCCTCATACCATTTGAACATACGACCAGACTGGTACAAAAGAGATGCTTAGTGATTCTTTTATGGAACTTGAAATCTGAAACTGCCTATTCCAAAACTGTTGCTATGAATTTGTCTATTCTCAGGATTTTTGAATGAAAATACTGTGGGTAGTATTTCTTTACATTCTTTTCATCTGTTTCCATGAACTACCAGAGTTTATATCTCAAATATCTTATTCTTTTGGATACTGAGTTTACTGCTTACTTTAGGAAGAACAATTTTAGAGAGAGAAAGTTGGCTTGTTTATTCCATTTTCCTATTTTATATGTTAGGATTTGTCCATGAGGTATTACTAAAGCAGCTTGAAGGAAAAGAAAGGCCTAACATTTGCATTATTTACTAGAGTTGGGCAGGTTTGGGGTATAGATTAGCCCACCAGATAGAGGTAGATCTGCATGGCAAATTAAAGCTCATCTCCAAGGTTATAGCTGTGACCACTGTTTTATTAGGCCAATGTTTCATACAAGATCAAGTAGATTTCCCAACAGATAGAGTTAGAGAGGTAGTATTCAAAAGTCTACATAGACGCTTCATTATATCTGAAAGGTCTCTCTGAGCGTAGAAAGACCTTATCTTTCTGGGAGCAGAGCCATGGGTTTAGGGGAAGTCTGGAGAGAAAAGCAATGGGTTCCAAGCTTCTTGAGGAAATGCTTGGATTAAACATTACTGGAAAAGGGATTTGGAATGAAGATAAAATGAGAGCCAAGCGTATGCACACTGTGATTTGGAATATGGTGCATTTCTACATAGTGTCTTGACATCAGAATGACATTGGGGAGGGAGCTTGGGCTTAGGGCACAGTTCTAGGGGCACAGTATATAGATAGAGCCAGGGCAGCCTGCCAAGGAGAGTGACACATGGCTAAAATATATTTCACTTAATGACTTAATGATATGATGACATCAAATATGGTGATTTAAAATATTTCATATCTTTATTCTGTTTTGATTTATAAGAGTGGGGTGGGTGGGTATAGTGGTGAGTTTACAGATAGGATTTTCAGACAAACATTTGGGAATATGTGGCAAAAAGGGGCAGGGAGATAAGATACTTGTCCTGTATTCCACCTGAAATGAAAAACAACCCATTCCTAGTTGTTTTCTTGTCTAACCAAATGAAACACATGGGTGCTGATGGCCAGCAACTTGAGCAATGGCATTATGACACAGGGTGTGTTAGTTGGGGTCTTCTTAGAAGCAGACACCCAGGACGGATTAAAGGTGCAAGGAATGTACTAGAAGGATTGCCTGTAGCGGAGGATGGGGAGACAACAGGGAGAGGCTGGGACAGCTGTCTGATCATAAAGTGGGTCTGACCCCCAGTGAAAGAGGGAGGGAAGGAAGAAAGGAAAGTTGGAAGCCTCTTAGACCACACAGAGTTCTACAGAGTTCTTGAGTCAAACTCACCATCAGAAGAGTCTCCTCACTATTAGCAATGGACCTGCGTCAGCAAAGCTGTTATGCTCAGTCATGGGCTAGGAGCAGCCGGTGGGAAGTGTGAGTGCGAACATGGGATGGGCTCACAATAGCTGAAGCCCTTGGTCCACTAGACTCCTTGTAGCATAGAGCTGAAAGAATATTCTCATGATAGCCCTGTGAGCACTACAAGCACACTATCATAAAGAAAGTGCTGTGTGGACACAAAACATGGTTTCAGGAAATGTCATGGGTGTTGATTTTGCTGAAAAAGGCAGCATCGAGGATGTTGAATATGTAGCCAATATGGGGAGAGGGATTATTTGAGTAAAATTAGAAGGCTCCAGAGGAAGAGTTAGAGTTGCTGTTTGCTTCTTCATCAAGGGCACAACCTGAAGATTCCCTGATGGAGAAAGGGCCCACAGTGAATTAGACAGCTTGATGAAGGCATGTCATATTCGTTATTCAAGATTAAAAAAATATAAAATTTCTATATGCCCCCCCCCTCACAATTCTTATGTTGAAGCTCCATCTCTAATGGGATGCTGTTTGGGAATGGGGACTTTGGGAGGTGATTGGGATTAGATGAGGTTATTGTGAGTGTGGGGCTCTCTTGATGGGCTTAGGGTCTTTATAAAAACAGAAAGAGAGACAGATCTCCTTGCCTTGTGATAACACAAAGAGAAAGCAGTCTGTCCACAAGCCACAAAGCGGGCTCTCACCAGGAATCCAATGTGCCAGCACCTTGATCTTGGACTTCCCAGCCTCCAGAACTGTGAAAAATAAATGTCTGCTGTTTAAGCCACCCAGCATATGGCATTTTGTTATTGCAGCCTGAGAAGACTGATACAAACATTTAACAGCGAGAGAGCTCAAAGCCAAAATGAATGATTTTTTTTTAGTTTTATAGTGAAATGCTATTGAGAAACCACATGTGGAAAGCTGCCGAGTCCCATAGGTCTTGTTATGTTCTTTGTTCTAACTGTTGCTTCTCCTGATGGCTGGTTGGCTCTGAAGTTGGTCTGTTATTTGTGGTTCTCTGTTGGAAGCAACAGAAGCCTATTGGGTCAGAAAAAGCACAGCAAAAGCAAAACACATTTCTTGTAAAGATGTGGAGTAGCTCACCGAACGCGACCAATGATTTGGAAATCATTGAATGAATTGGAAAGTCGGGCTCAATGTCTTAAACTTTGCTGCTCTGCAAAGAAACTACTCCATTTGCCACTGGCCACTGGATGTTACTGTGGCAAGTGCCGCCCACTGAGCAACCTTTACGTCCGCATGGAGTCCAATTTTGTAGCCACTGCTACCGCTGTCATTGCCAGAGAGAAAAGCGACCTCTCTGTCCTTTCTTTTTATGTTATTCATTCCAACGGGCAGAGCCTAACTGAGATGCCCATAGCTAGCTTCAAGGGAGGCAGGAAAATACTGAACATTCTCAGTACTTCTAGGCAGAGAAAGTCTGTGTGCCCTACCAAGACTCAAAAAAAAAAAAAAAAACTGGAAACTTCTTCAAAGAAAGAAAGATGTTCAACTGCTGGGTAGTTGAAAGACCTGTCAAATGTCCCCTAGAGTTGGGTGTCATCTCTGTCTTCATCAGCATTGCATGCTAGTGACTAAAAGTGTGGCCTCAATAAATATTTTTTGAACGAATTAATGTTTCTAGAGAAAGCACATCATTCTAAACAATCTCAAGTCATAATTGAAAGGATGGAATGTTTTATATGTCTGTCTTTTATGATATGAGATTTCTGGGCAGAAATTAAATGAACGGTTTTATGGACCATTATTAGGCAAAATTCTCCCTGGATAAAATCTTTCTTCTCACCTCTTCTCGTCAAAGACATTTTGGGTTTTCCAAATGTCTTTGTGACTAGCTACAGTTGACTTGCTTAGCTAATGTCTGTTCATCTCTTAAGCCTATGGTTCGCTGGCTTTCTTCCAGTGGGGCTCCATGCCTAGTTGATAGTCTGCCCTTGACTGTGTTTGTCTCCATGGACTATAATCTCTTTGAGGTCAGGGATTTTGTGCCTGGCTTGCTGTTGAATACAGGACCCAGCACAATCACAAGTGCCTATTATGGATTCAGTATATGTTTGGTTGGACAAATGCACAGTATCATTATCTATAGGCACCACCCTGCTTACAACGGATCGAAGACATGGTAAAATACATAGTTATTACAGACATTCATCTGGTATAGAGAAGACCTAATTTTTCATGATGGGGTTCGGTTTCTGAAACTGTATTTGTTCAGTCCCCATCTGGAGTCAGATTCACATGCATACCTATTAAATGAATATATTCATATCATCTCAGAGAGCCATAGGATGACAAAGAACATATACTGATTGTCATTTTTGCCTTAAAAAAACAGTGATTATAAGCAACTGTTTTTCATAGTGTTCATTTTATAAACAACACAGGAGCTATGCATTTAAATAGGGAAATTGAGTGAACTCTAAAGTCAGAACCTACCATATTTTGGATCATAATTCACTCCAAAAGCATCTTAAGGACACTTCTATATTCCTGTATGTTACTTGCAGCCTGCAAATCAAGGACGCCAGGATGTTAGCGATGAGCGGCATAAACTTGGGGTGGATTTGTTTGGATGATTTAGAGGGAGTGGGTGGAAAAGGCAGAACAAGAGCGATTCAGATTAACCATATCATTAAATCTTTTCTTCCAACATTGTCTTTGCCTTGTGTCTGTGACATAATGACTCTTCCCTCTTTACTCCTTTCTTAGCCTGTGGCACTAAGCTCTCCTGTTTTTGACATCTCGTGTTTTTGACATGGTACTCGGGCTGAATGGGAAGCACGTGATGTCTGCCAATGGGGCGCATCCAACACTCTGTTGACCATCTTCCCCATCTTTTTCTTTGTACCCCAAACACCCATCCATATGCTGCTGACTTATGGATATGGATATCCAGTTCCCATGGCTATGCAGAGCCCTCATGTTACGGTCCTCTGATATTGGCATCCATGGATGGAGTCCTTGCTCCGCATGCTTACCGCTCTCCAGAGGCGCCGGTCTACAGGAATCGGCTCTTAGCAAGCTGTCAAGTTAGAAAAGGAAATAACGAATCATTAGCTGGAGAGTAAATATCTGATAAGGCCTAATCTTCCAGCCTTCACAGTAGTGCTTGCATTTTCTCCTGGGAACAATTATTTGAAAAATGAAAAAAAAAAGAAAATTAAAGAATGATGATATTTAAAGTCTAACGTGCAGGATAGTAATGACTTGGGGGAACGAATGGAGCTTCCTGATGTCAAGAAAGCCACATCTAAGCTTCTTTACAGTTTAGGGCCATTCGTGAGTTTTTGTGATGATCCAGTCAAAAAGAAAAAATGAACTAAAAATGGATAAACATTTCAAAAAACTTACATGACTCAATTTTTTTTCCTCAGTGACTGGATAACCATGGGCACATTAGCTGTGCATGTAGACACATGCTTTAGTTGTTTTGGGGGCATTTTGAATGTAATTAAACATGAACGCAAAAAGCCAAAAGTCCTTTATTTTATAAGGGACTCTTCTCCCCCCACCCCCATCATGAAAATAAGGACATAATCCTCTAGCAAAAAATAACTATAAAAACCTTATAATTAAAGGACACATGTCCAATTTCCAAACTTTTAAGTTAGCATTCAAATATTACGGTTTCTTTCCCCCTTCATTCCCTGCTGCAAGGTGTTATTTAAAACCCAACACAAAACATCCACCCCCACAGCTCATATAACTGGCATATAAATAGGGAATGTATGTCAGCTTTCAATTTCTAGATTCACCAAGGAAAAAAATGATAAACTTTTAATGATTTCAACACTAGGGAGGGAATGTCTTAACCACCATAAAATTGGTGTCTTTGGAAAAACAATCTATTTTACATCTCCATATTAATAATATTATTTGCGCTGTTGTTATACTTTTTCATAAATGGAAGAAAGTGGCTTGCTTAACCTTATTATTGCATGCAAGTAAACACTTTTTTAAACATAGAATATATCTGTGTAATGTGCATCCGGGATGAAGCCTAGAAAAGAAAATCACTCGTTAAAAGTGTCACTTGTGACTGCAGCAATAATCAATAGAGCATTAAACGTCACAGTTTATTGCAATGAATGGGGAATAAACATGAAGACCACAGTGCACTCTTGTAAATGGTATGACTTGTAAATGTCAGTGAGGACTTATTTAACACTAAAGGCTATAAGAATTTGCAAAGGGAGTTTTAAAATTCATCCAAGACAGCTGAAGGTTACATGAAGAAAGGGCACCTATATATAGCATGCACACACACAGGTAATGTAAAATATGAATGGATAAAAAAGAACCAAACTCAGTTCTAATTGGAGTCTTCATTATAGTTGGTATTCTAGAAAGTGCATGTATTGAAGCCTGCAAGTTTGGCATTATGAATATTTTATTGCATACCTTGTTTTATATTCACAGAAAGCAGGTTTTCTTTTCTCAGTATAAGCAGTATACACGTAGAGGTAGAGAGCAAAAAGCAGCCCGATCCATAAATGTGGCTGAGAATGTATCTTTCAGATAGATTGCAGTCTCTTCCTGGGAAATTATCTAAAAGTTTATAATATGCAACGTTTAGCTCCACAAAGTTTTCGTCTCTTCACCACCTGAGTTAAATTTGGCTTCATTGTTCTAGGTGTTGCTCTACAAACTTGATAATTGATTGAGAAGCTTCTTAGGAATTTTCTAAGCCCCGTGTTTTTGTAATCACAGAGTTGCATGGAGGACAGTCAGAACATTCTGACATGGGTGGAGAATCAACATTGCATGATAACAGGAGTCCCTGCGGCTTAAATTGAGGGGAAATGGACAGGGTGGGTTACAAAAACCGTATCTGAGAGGCGGCCTGGCCATTTGCAAAGCAAAATTCTCTTTTAAGGGACTAGTTTCAGTTTTTCTGCGTGGATTTACTTCAAGGGGAAAATGTTAGGGAGACTCCATGGAAAAGATAGGTATTGTGCTGTGAACAGGCTGCAGCAATTACAAAGGCAGTATTACAATGCAAGTTTAAGTTAGCATTATTCAGAACAAAATGATAAGGGAAAGCCTGGGATAGTTTCCACTTAAACAAAAATTCATTACAGCATCCAGATATTTTTAGAGATCAAAGGAAAAGAAGGAGGAATTCATATACATGTCACCTGTTCAACCCCTGAGAAGTACCATACCCCCTGTGCTTCCAAATACATCACAAAATTAGCAGTCCAACTTTCTATGTGAATGAACACAAGAATTTAGCATTTTTTAGTTGGTTAGTGAAACTGTCATTTCTAACACAAGGACAATTGTCAAAACAGTGCTGTTGTTTTCTGTTTCTAATAATCTCTAAAACAGGGGAGAGGTTTTTTTTTTTGTTTTTTTTTTTTTTTTGTTTTTTTTTTTTTAAGATCCCATACTGGAAAATGATACCAATTAGAATAGAAAGTTTATTTCTACAAATATCTAGAATTGAACAATGGCAAGCTAGCAAAATCTATAAAGCAAGGTAGAATAAGAAAAATATTCGATGGTAATAATAATTCATTATTTTCAAATAAGGCTGTGTGGCCAGCATTGTGTTCAGAACTTTATATATGTTCTAGTAGTTTCCCCCTGCTGCCACAACAATGACACAAACGTGGTGGCTGGAAAAACACACACGTATCATGTTACAGTTCTGGAGGTCAGAAGTCTGAAATGGATCATGGGGCTGTGTTCCTCGTGGAGGCTGTAATGGGGAATCTCTTTCCTTGTCTCCTCTAGGCCCAAGAGTTGGCCCTATTCCTTGACTTATGGCCCTGCATATCATTCTGACCTCTGCATTACAACTTCTCTGAACTTGACCCTCCTGTCTCACTGGTATCCCGCTTGACCCTTGTGATTGTATCGGGCTCACCCAGACAATCCAGGTGAATTTTTGCTTCTCGACATCCTTAATCACATCTGCAAAGTAAGCGCCTTTTTCTATGCAAGGCAACACGCTCATTGGTCCGGGCAGTATAATGTGAAACTCCTTGGGGACCGTTATTTTGCTTACCACCCATGAATCTTATAGAGATGTTGTGTAATTTCTGGCCTACTCTCTGTCTGCTAGTTGGCCTTTATCATCCGTTGCTTTGAAATGTCCCTTTCAATGCTGGGAGAGAGGGTGATGGTCTGTCTCCGTTACTGGATCTGTAGGAAACAGAAATGACGCCATTTTACTAAGGTCTTTAAGCTCCAACCACAGACCTCTCCTCAACGTATTTAACCTACAGCAAAATTGGTTTCAATATAAAAGGACTCGATTTTAATTACCTTTTCTGCTCAATTTCAACATGGTTGTTTCTTGCAAAGGTGCAAATGAGGTGTGAAATGAGGGGATTTTAGGCAACCTTTCTGGGAGAGGCAGCTGGAGTATTGGTTCATATGCAAGACTATAAAACTATGACTACTTAGGGAGAATATGCTCCTACTTAATAAACAATGGGATGACAATGATTGAACTGCCTCCTGACAGAAAGGTCATCTGATGGATTTTGCAGAGAATCATGACAAGATGGTCTTTCTCCTCCTGCCGACTATCTTCCATTGGTAGGACTGAGCTTTAACTTTGAGAGAGACATAGTGTTTACGCTTCTTCTGAGGGAAAGAAACAAAGCAGAAAATTACTTGGGATCTTTTTTGGGGTCTCATTTCCTATCATCCTGTGTACGCTGACATTTCACAGTAATGAAATGCTAAGGACTCCTGTCTGTGCCTTCAGGGTAACTAAACCAACGATATAATGAAGTTATCTGCTTACGGTCAGTTTTCTGAAAGAAAGAAATCAGTACATAAACCTGTACACACTCCCCCAATTTCATGTTCTAGTGAAAATCACTTAAAATAAGATCTAGTTGTAGTAAAGGAAAATAGTTCTCGTGTTTCCATTTTGTATTAAAACAACGAATTTTGAATGCTGTATTTTTGACGTGACTTGCGAAGATATCTTTATAAATTTAAACAATTATTCCTGGAGACTTACTCCGGTTAATTAACTCAGCTTCTCTCCTTCTATAAAGGCCACACCTTCACGTGTGCTCTGGGTAAAAGCCCCTCTCACATCCTCAAGGATCATACCCCTTGCTTTATCATGTCTGGACCAGGCATCCTTAAATCTCTCTCTCTGCAAAATAATTTCCTTCAGCAGAGAAATACCCTGTGGTATCGTTGATATTAAAAAACCAAAACTAAACTGAAAGCAAACAAACCTTCCCTTAATGCCTATCTTCCTGATGCAAATTCTCTTCACTCCTTTATAGCCAAACACTGTCCAAAGCCAGTCTGCACCTGCCGTCTCTATGCCTTTGTCCCATCCGGTCTTTCTTTGTTACTAGTAGTACGTGTGTTAAGCAATAAGAAAAAGATAGAGAATAACATAATGGCCATTCAGGTACTTCCCACCTGATTTTGTAAAGTCTTAGCATTTTGAAAAATTTGCTTCCTAACTTCTTTATAATTACTTACTTTTTTATTCAAGTATCATTGGCATACAATGTTACATTAGTTTTAGGTATATGACATCACGCTCTGACAGCTCTATACCTTAAGCTATGCTCTCCACAAGTATAGCTATCGTCGTGCCTTATAACTTTTTATTTTTACTTTTAATGTTTATTTATTTTTAGAGAGACAGAGACAGAGACGGAGAGAGAGCTTGTGAGTAGGGGCAAAGGGAGAGGGAGAATCCCAAGCAGGCTTCACATTATCAGCACGGATCCCAGTGTAGGGCTGGATTCCACGAACCATGAGATCGTGACC
Organism: Panthera onca; assembly: GCF_046562875.1. Classification (NCBI taxonomy): domain Eukaryota; kingdom Metazoa; phylum Chordata; class Mammalia; order Carnivora; family Felidae; genus Panthera; species Panthera onca. Next base: position 18,024,883 of record NC_138347.1, on the reverse strand, counting down.
TGAGCCAAAATCAAGAGTCAGAGGTTTAACGGATTGAGCCCTGCCCCCCTCCCCAATCCCGGTGCCCCTACAACTTGTAAAAAGTAAAATAATTCAATGGAGATGAACCTTCTTTATACCTCCCAAATCCCATTCCACCCCCCTTACAAACATATCAATGCTGTTCTGAACTTGCGTCTATCACTGACTATTTTCTTTCTAGCTAACTTTCTCTTTTCAATCCTCTTTGACTTCTCCATACCAATGCTTCACTGGCTTGTCAAATCTGACATATCACAAACTGGGCCCCTGGCCATTATAACTCGCTTCTCTTTCTCTGTCATTTGTAAGTCAACGTTATCACCATCTACCTAGGTGTTTACGCCGGAGACACACAGGTCCTGCTTAACTCCACGTTTCTGCTTCTCTCTTCACTTAATCTTCCAGTTGTACTGGATTCTACCCTCCAAGCCTACAGGCGGTTCCTGGTCTGTTCGTCCTTCCATTTTTCTCTTCTCCATTGAACGTGGCTGATTCCTGCGGTCTGAATTTCCCAGGCTCCAGGGGAAGCTGGGTTCCAGCTGGACTTTGTCAGTGGGAAGCATTTTGGGGTGAGTGACAGTGTCAGATGATGCCTCTTGCCTTGGGCTCCACCCTTCAAAATCGCCTCATCCCCATCCTGGCTTCAGCTCCTTCTGAACTGTTCCGCTGTGGTTCCTGCTTCCACCCAGTGATGCAGCCTTGGATTCTGCTGATATCACCTCCTCCCGCTGACCCTCTGGCTTTGGGATGCTAGTGGCTTCTTGATATTGTTCATCCATGGAGTATCTCACTGTCATCTCCTGTTTCACTCCTCATCGATTCCATTATAGGGATAACCAATTCCTTGCATTAAATTCCCTCATGTTAAGATACTTTGAGTGGATTCCGCTTTTCTCACCAGACCTTGAACGACACAATATGTTCCCCCCTGGATTATTGCCATGGAGTCTTCCAACTTGTATCTCTGCTTTTATTCTGAACTCCCCGGTCCATTCTTTTCACAGTGAAATAGACCATATCATTGGCCCGTGTAAACCGTAAGCTGGTCTTTCACTGCACTTGGAAATATGAACTGCTTAGCAAGAGTTGAATGTCCAGCCATCACCGTTGCAGTCTCAGCGTGTACCTCACATTCTCCCCACCTCACCTTGCCCCTCAACCCATACTCTATAGCCCTGATGGTCCTTTCTCTTCTACTGGAAATGACAAGGCTTTTTTTGACGTCAGAGCCTTGGTACATGCTCTTCCTTCTGCATGAAATGCCGTTCCCCTCTCTGACTCCTGGAGGAGGGTGTTTCATCTTTCAGACTTTGGCATAAATCCCCTTCCCAGGGGACTTGCCTAACCACACAGACCAAAGCACGCTCTGTTGTTACTGGCTTTTAGAGAAACTGCATCTTTTTTCCTTCCTTGGATGTGATCACAATTGTATTTAGCTGCTCACTTATGAGTTTGTTGGTTGAGTATCTTTCTCCACTTTCTTCCACGGAGAAGCTCTGTGAATGTGGACTCGTGATGCCTCTGGTCTGCCCCCACCGTCAGTTCCTCGGGGCCCCAAACAGTCTGACAGAAACTGGACGCTCCACAAGTATTTGTGAGTGTGCATTAAGTGCATTAAGAGAGTGATTCTTAAAGTTTATTTTTCAAACAAGTTGATACGTAATTAGTTTGGATTTGAAATTGAACATGTTGGGGAATGGCTCATAATTTTGCCCATACTGGTTGGTATTTTTCTCACAGACCTGAGACAGGATTTGATTTGTCTCCACGTTGCCTGAGCTGTGTGCTCCGTTTTCGCCTGGGTGTTTCTCCTGAACTCTTGTGTCCGACACCTAGAGAAAGCAAAACAAAGCCAGACAAAATCTGGAGCCGATTCTCTTTGAATAGCAAGGGATTTTCTGGATCGAAAAGAAAAGGGCTCCTTTCAATAAACTGCCAGGAGATTGTATTTTCCTTACGCATGTTCATGAATCCTTTTCTTTTCATCAGCGTCTCCTAAAAATAGTTGCTGACTTTGGCTAACAGAGAGCACCGCAGAGCGGAGCCCACTGATGCAGAGCAGAGGGGGATATGCGAGGGAGGGCCGGGGGTGCAGGTCTAGCTTGGGTGCAGAAACCGTCAGGGGAGACTGTACTTTAAATGAAAGGTGCTGTGATTCGCTCAAGATATTCCACTTAAAATTAGACACATGAAATGACCCTTTAGGATCCAGGTATCCTTTTATTTCTTGCAGATACCCTTCCTCAAGCACAGCAGACCAAATACACTGTAGGCTATAATTATCTACCTTCCTTTCTGTTCGAACGAGACCCTGTTGCCTAGGAACTGGAGTCATAGGTGTGCCATAAATACATCTTCAAATCATCTTTCTCTTGCTGGATCCATTTCCCCCCCCACACACTGCTTCTATTGTTATTGTGGCTCATTAGAATACATGCCGTATCCTGCATTTGTTTGTTTGGAAGATGTACAAACTGTGTATGGCCAATTAGGTACGAATAAAATATTCTAGTCTCCATTTGTCTTTCAATTTACTATTCGACATCACTTGGCTTCTGTGGTAAGCAACTATTTCTGTATTAAGAAAAAATTACACAGTTAAAAGGTGAATTTATCTAGCATGCTATCAGCAGAAACTCTTATAACTGACTGTTTCTCCCACACACACGGTGCAGTGAAGACTGATGTTGATAATGATGATATTGAACAAATAATGACTGCGAATCATTACAAAATTAGCCAGTGAATCTAATCCCATGCTTTTATGCACCAGAGAATGGAGCCTCTGAGAGATTATCTGCCCCTAAACCCATGGCGAGTGGCAGGTCTGGGACTGGCGTTCTGGGAATTCTTGCCAGGGTATTCACTATCACATTCCTTGCCTGAAATTTCCTTTCTTCCGCAAGTGTTTTCTATTCTCACTTGTTCTCAGTTGTCAATCTCTCAGTTACCGCCAAGAGCTGACTGTGGGTTTTGAACGTCAGAAGCACTTCTATATCCAGGTCATTTATCTTGATAGTTGCCACAATGGCTCATTTAATAAACACTGATGACAAACCCCTTCCAAGACTTCTCTATAATTAGAATCATCTATATTGAATATTATTTTTCTTTTATTAAATCACTCACCATAGTGACATGGAGACAGAATATAAGAAAGCATATGCAAATCGGATAGGTAATAATCACGCAAACAGTCAAGCATTCACCATGTAATGTAAGAAATAGCACACGGGCCATTTAATTGAAGCTACCTTTGGGTTCCTTCTCCCTCTTAGTGTCAAGCATCTTTGTCACTCTTGAGTCTCCAAAGATCTCTGTAGGGTACATGGCCCCTGTCCAGTACAACTAAACAGGAGACATTTCCTTGACTATACTGAATTCATACGTGAATTTATTCATTGAAACTATCATTAATTCAACCCCTAATGAATACCAACGCTCTACCGGGTGCAGTGTCAGGAGATAAAGAGTGATATTATCTTACATTAAATAACATAATTTTATGTATTCTAGAATTTGTATATTTTTCTCAAGACATTTTAACTATTACCAAGGCCATAATGTCCAACAGGATATATACATTTCTTTGGCCTTTAAATAGTAATAATACCCATGCATTACTGAAAATTCACTTGATTGGAGGCACAATGATCACAGTCTCATCATTCAATCTCTCAATCGCACAACAACCTTATGAGGTGATGTATTATTTGAGTACATGACTTGAATATGTGCCTTACCGAGCAATTCAAAATCTCAGTGACTTACCAAAAGTAGTTTTATTTCTTGCCTTTTTTACAATGCTTATTCTTCAAATGGTGATTGCAGATTCTAGTGATTCTGGGCTTCTTCAAACTAGTATCTCCACCATCCCTACCCCAAGCTTCCACTTCTGGTCCTGGGTCATCTGCATGTAAGATGGCCAGCCCGTGAACAAATGTGGAAGGTCTCCTGGAACATTTCTGGTGCCAGGACTAGAAATGACGGCATATATCTTTTCTGCTCCCATGCCATTGGCCAGAATTCGTTAACAGCATCAAGTTGACTCAAGGGGAGCTGGGACGTCTACCTGTGTGGCCACAGAAGATGAAATTCTCTGGAAAAGACATAGTATGTTCTCTGTCATAATTAGGTGCTATTATTATTGCCACTCCCGGTTTGTAGTTGAAAAAGGCAAAGATTAGAAGGGTAAAATGATTTACTCCCGGTAGAAAATCGTTGAGGTGAGCATTTAACTCAGAGGCTGTTCCACCCTTACTCCCTGTAACAGTACCACCTGCTACCTAGACTTTGGACGAGTCAGTGTTAATTGTAGACTGTGCTTGTATCACAGTCCAGCCAACTGGGGAAGGCACGAATGGATTTCTTTCAGAGACTGAATGATTGCTTGTGTATTTTTCTAAAAATGAAGCGGCATACCTATCTCTTGCTTTTTTTTTTATATTCTCTGTCATTGACTTCCAAGCAAATTACTTTGACTGTTCATAAATCAAATGGAAACTAATTATTTGTTTTAACTACATCAGTTATAATTAATTATTGAGCAATTTGAGCTTTTTTTCTGATTTTGTTTTGTGAATTTAGAGTCAGAGTTAAATATAACTTCCCTTAGCGATGGTTAAATTAAAAGGAAATTATCACTGTCTTGTCTCCACGGATAATTGGGTCATCTACATGAGGTGCTTCCAATTTTGAATTAATTAGTTTAATGTGTTTTTAGCGAACTATGTTGATGTTTTGCAACAACTTAGTGCTAACTAAAATGGTAGATCAAAAATTTTATTTCATTTTGATGACAGCACTATACATTTATTTTCGGTTTTCGGCAAAGCATTTGATTTCTTACACTAAGTTGAATGTATTTTTAATTTTAAAAAAAATTTTTTTTAACATTTATTTATTTCTGAGACAGAGAGAGAGAGAGAGAGAGAGAGAGAGCATGAACAGGGGAGGGTCAGAGAAAGAGGGAGACACAGAATCTGAAACAGGCTCCAGGCTCTGAGCTGTCAGCACAGAGCCCGACGCGGGGCTTGAACCCACGGACCGCGAGATCATGACCTGAGCCGAAGTCGGACGCTTAACCGACTGAGCCACCCAGGCGCCCCTGAATATATTTTTAAAAATAATCAGTTCTCTGTAAATGTTATGTAAGACAATCCTTCTTTACCTGGGGCTTATCTGAAATATCATAACTATATAAATGTTACGGTAGAGTTTTAGCACCAAGGAAGGACAGTCTGAAACTGAAGTCAATTCTTAAGGTAAAGTTCACACAAATGCTACACATCTGTCCCCTCTTTTAGCAATACTGCCCAAGGCATCACTTTGATAAATCCAAATTCATAATGTGACTTTTGAAGTAATTATCTAGAAACATTATTCACTGTTAGTTGAGTCATAGAGCTGTTCTGAAGTTCTTTTGTTCGGTTTGTTTGTTTTTTGGAGGGGAGCGTGGCGAAGAGAGCCAATTTGTTCCTAACTTGGTGGAGTCTGCAAGATTGCTAAATGTCTTCTAGGCTCCTTGTCCGGCAAGTGCGGGATAACTATATTGACTTCTGTATCTTAGAGAACTCTAGAGAGGAGACAACTAGTTAACTGGAGCAAAAATACTTCGAAAATCAATATGAATGCTACAGAGCATTGTTAAAAAGTCAGTCCGATTTTGCGCTGGCTATCCCTCAGCCAAAATACCGGGATGGTTTTATAGGTTGAATTGCGATCCCTAAAATTATATGTTGAAGTCCTAACCCTGTACCTGTGAATGTGACCTTACAGAAAAAGGGTCTTTGCAGATATAAGCAAATGGACGTAGGGTGGGCCCCCCCCAATATGACTGATATCTTCTAAAAAGAGGGAAGGTTGATGCAAAGACAGACACACACACACAGAGCACCTTGTGACAATGGAGGCGGAGATCGAATGATGTAGCTGCAAGCCAAGGTGGCCCAACCAGAAGTTAGGAAGAGGCAAAGAAGGGTTCTTCCCTGAGTCTCAGAGGGTACATGACCTGCTGACACCTTGGTTTTGGATTTCTGGTCTTCAGAACTGTGACAGGGCAAATGCCTATTGTTCTAATTCATTTACTTTGTGGTACTTAGTGACGGTAGCCCGAGGAAACGAATACAGATGACTGTGTGTCAAATATAGAAAAGAGAAAAGTCTCACTTGGCTGCTTCTTGTTTGTTTCTCTTAGGGTTGAGAGGAGAGAGACCCCCCTCCCGGGGAGCCAATGGCCATCGCTGAAAGCACAAGCTGGGGCCTGGCCAGTGCGGGTTTAGGCCGTTGGAATGTTTCTGAGGATGTCGTGCAATCAACAGCGGATTTAAAAGTCTTAAAAATACAACGGATTAAAAACCTAAATGTCTATTCCCCCCATGTTATTGTGATCATGGTGGTGGAGGGTGTAGAATTAGATGCCCCGTGGTCCTCTCGATGCCCAGGAAGCTGGGTCATTCTTCTCTCTCAGACCCGAGACTGGGGAGCATGGGAGAGGTGTTGAAAGCCGTGGGTTTGGCGCCCAGATGCTCACCATCAAACCCAGTACCGTTGGGAAACTGCAATAATGTTTTCCAGCACTAGATGGCACCATGGCCGAGCCTGCCACACCTCAGTCTCCCAGAGAACGCTGCCCGTCCCTTTGCTGAGTTCAAAGAACACCCCCTTCATCTGTGTGCATCTCTTGCTGTCAGCAGTCCGCGCCACTCTCACCAAGCAGAAGTGACGCCCATTTGTGGTCTGCGGCAATGTTCAGCCCTCCGTAGGGCTCATAATCCTGAGAATTCATAATCCCGTTGAAGTAGAAGAGGAAGGCCATACCTGGACGATATGTTGATGCGGTAGAAACACTGGTGTTTTGAATCACTTCATGATGTCCCATCATCCTCTCCCAGCTAAGACAGTGGTGATCCTCTCTCTTCCACTCCTCGCCATTTATTCACTAGAACGTTTTCCCCAAAGTCCCTAAAGGGCGCTGGTTGCCCTTCTGAGGATGCTTTTGACATTTGATTTAGATTTCATCGGGAGGCCCCCAATGTGATTTGCTCCAGCTCACAAAATGTGGATTCGGCGACACCCTTCCTGCCCTGCTTACTGGGAACATGTGCACTATACATTGGAGTTGACATGAGCCTTCTTGTGACTTAATGCTGGCCCATATTATCAAAGCCATCCTGGAAGCCCTTCATGGAAGAAGCCAAGCTCTTACTTAAACTGATCATTAAAAAAAAAAAAAAAAAGAGGTTAGAGTGGGAGAGAGCCAAAGCATAAGAGACTCTTAAAAACTGAGAACAAACTGAGGGTTGGGGGGGGGGGGATGGGAGGGTGGGGAGGGTGGGTGATGGGTATTGAGGAGGGTACCTGTTGGGATGAGCACTGGGTGTTGTATGGAAACCAATTTGACAATAAATTTCAAAAAAAAAAATAAACTAATCATTTACTTTTATAAGCAGGGAATAGGTCAGCTATTACCTGTGCTTTAAGCGCACTCTAAATATATTAGCATTTGTTTTCATATAATCAACATAACTCAGGTGAAATCAGTCCTCTTTAAAGACCTTCAGTTTAGAAGAGGTTTTATCATTTGAGTTAAACGTAATATCTAACCTTTGGGAGGCAGACTTCAACGAATTAAATAATGAAAATCAGTTTGGATTAATATAATTGCGAACATTTAGGTTTAAGGAAGCATAGGATTTAGATTCCCTGTGAGTCGAATGCAACAGAAAATCCAGGTTTGTTATTTTATTTATAACTGCTACATTTAACAAATCTATCCATTTCAAAATGTAAGTTTTCGTAAATCTGTCACTTGGAACGTTAAGTAGCCTGAGGTTGTTTGTAATTTTGGCATTAAACCTTTTTTTTTAATACTGCTCATGTTTAAGAAATTATACTTTTCTATAGTTTATGGGATTTTATTTAAAATTGATATTTTTAAGACACAGTATTCTCTTTTATTTCAGCTTTAGACTCCTTCCCCAAACAGTAAAAATGCCTGCATAAAAGTAAAATATTACTAACATATTTTGTGGTAGCTGAGTCTGAGTTAAAGGTGCCACCTTGTGGTTACAGGAGGAAGTTCATTTTTCAAACGTCATTTAACAATAATACGAAATTTGCTTTCCCCTTTTGTCTTATATTAGAACTGATGGCTGCTGGTGGTGAAATGAATCCTTAATGTATGCATAGACCCCAAGGATGCCATGATGTGATGTCGCAGGAGCCATATTTTGAGGCGTATGGGAGATTCAGCACACGATACTGGGTGCCACCCTGCAAAATACGACCAAAATGAATGTCAGCTTAACCTATCTTCAGAGACCTTTCCTACATCATTCTACATAGCAAATTATGCTATACAACTAATAATGCCAGTCCATACTGTCCAGAAATGAATGAAATGGAGGAGTGTATGGATGTTTGTGTGTGTACAGATGAGGCTGGGGGCGGGGGCGGGAGGGAACGAGAATTTATAGCCCTTGAAGGTAAAAATAATTTAGCTAAAAAGGAATGACCTAGGGCTTCTTCTCCTAGAAGGGCTCACCACCCACCTACAGACCCCCTTCTCTTAGACAAGACAGGAAGAGAATGGGTCCCATCAATACCCAATGAAAGCTCAGCTCATATTGACCATCAAACCTCACCAACTTCCTCAAGCACTTGGGGCATCTCGGCCTACCAGAGTTCTTTCAGCAGGGTCATCCCTGCAGACGCCTTCTTTCTGAAGAAAGGCCACTTCCCCGTGCCTCATCCACCTTCCAGAAGCTTCCTTCTCAACTTTGCCGCAAAAATATCAGAGGTCCATTTATTTGGGCATGTTACATTTAAGCTGATATTTATTGCCTTTAAAATTGTCTGTGTTTTGGGCGCCTGGGTTGCTCAGTTGGTTAAGTGTCTAACTCTCCGTCTTAGGTCAGCTTTTGATCTCAGGGTCGTGAGTTCAAGCCCCTCCACCCAGAGTAGAGTCTACCAAAATAAAATAAAATAAAATAATCTGTTTTCATTGCCTATTGTGTTTTCTTTCTACCTTTAATAACATAGCTTCTGACAACAAAGTGAGTCACAATAGGTCCCCTTAATTTAAGGAGGGAGTTCTGTGATTTGTTCCTATTCATGTAACTTACAGTCTTTTCCTTTATAGTGGAAGACTGGGAAGGAAGGACCTCAGCCTCCCAGGCTCTCCCCCACCCCTTCTTTGCCAGGAAGGTTGGGGACTGTGTATGCCTGATTCCCTTGCATGGGGAAGGACATTCCAACGACCCAGCTTAACTTCCTCAACACGGGAAAAGAAAGAAAAATTTTTACTAAATTCATTCACCTGTAACATTTGTAAAGGGGCATTTGACATACTATCATGTATATCAGATTAACAAAATTGTAAGTAGAAAAAGGAGGGGGAGGAACCTGGGCGGCTCAATGGGTCGAGCCTCGCAGTGAGCCCTGTGCTGAGCCTGGAGCCTGCTTAAGATTCTCTCTCTTTCTCCCTCAGCCCCTCTCCTCTGCCTCACTCACGCACTCTATGTCTCTCTAAAATAACATTTAAAGGAAGAAAATTATGACAGCTGGCAGGCTGGTTGGGAGATTGCAGATGAAAATTGGTGATTAAAATATACCATTTTTGGAGCTTTCACTGTGTGCCTGGTGGTGTGTTAAGAGCATTCCAAGTATGAGCCCTTCCGATAATTACAACCGTATAAGGACCGGACCACTGTTGTCCCCATTTAACAGGTAAGGAAACCGAGGTCCAGGATGGGGGTAAAAATCACCTGACGTCGCACCGCTGGAGCGTGGTGGAATCAGTGTCTTTCTGCCACCAGCATACGCGTCCCTCATCCGGATTTTGTAGTAACCACAGAAAATC